>NC_092017.1:25664431-26314431 GCF_042242105.1 Pempheris klunzingeri | reverse complement strand
TGCCCTGCCACACCGGTGTGGAGAGAGACAGAGGGAGAGGAAAAGGCCAGTGTTGGTGTTGGTGTTGCGGGGGGGGGATTGGTTGACATATGGGAAGGAGGAGGAACAGTCTTCTATAGGCTGCATCTCCTCCAGAATGGCGTTTCCTCTGTGAGCAGCATTCCTCATTTTATCAGCCCCAATAATCTGCCGTTCTCATCGTGCCCAAACAGGGAGAGCCAGAACCTGAGAGAGTGTGAGTGTGTCAGAGAGGGAGAGAGGGAGAGAGGGAGAGAGAGAAAAGTCACTCCTTCACCAGCTCTCTCTGTCTGGGTCTGTTGGCTGGTGATAGAGTGATAAAGCCGGCAGAAAAACAGCGAAATGTCTGAACACTCAGAGGAAGTGGTCGCTCTGTCCTACAAACAGAACGTGCTCCGAAATCCAAGGAATCGCCAGGAGGGGAGGAGAGACAGCAGGGTCGAGCAGAGAAAGTGGAAAGTAACTACATTTAATCAAGTACTGTGTTTAAGTACAATGTTGTGGTACAGGCACATATTATACTTTTCACTCTACTGCATTTGTTTGAGAGTTGTAACTGCAAGTAACTTTACTCAGAATATATTTTTTCAGATCATCTGAAAAAGAATCGTAAGAGATCACTCTACCTAACAGTAGTGACAATAAGCTTCACCTCGACGAACTACATCATTAAAATGTTGCTTACATGTGTATGTATAAGTACTACTGGTAGCACTCTGGGTGGAGGGTGTGAGTGTCAGGCCTCCCAGCATGCACCGGGCACATCAAGCTTGTGGATACAAGTCTAATTTTACGTGCGTTCCTACATTGTTAGCAGCGTTGGTGAACACATTATGGTGCACGATATAGAACACGCGTCACCTGCAGTTAGGACACGTATGTAAACATGCTGATGGTGTGTGTCGTCACTGAATGTTCTGATGCTGTACGGACGTTATGTTGATAAAACCTGATGAAATATATTAAGACTTATTATTTTTGTTGCTCTGGCAATTGGTTCTCCTGCTGGAAACAACTGTAACAACACCGCTGCGAATAGGTCAGACAGGTATGAGACAGTTTGTTGCGAACAAAGAGACTTATGGGAGACAACAAAGGTGAAATCCATCTCAGTTTATAGGCTGATTCACCGGTTGAGCTGCTGTAATTGCCGCTGTGCACTCTCACGGTTTTATGGAGCAGGGATTATTAGTGGCATCTCAGGAGCGCTCACGTTTGGTTTAATTGTCAAATACAGCAGCTCAGATAGACCGCTGTGTTGTTTGCAGCCTGTCTGCTTGTCTGACTGTTTGTGTTTATTGCTCAATTAAATGGGTTTTTAATGTAGTTGCCATAAATCAAGATCTAAGCAGCTACTTTGATGAGTGCCTTGTTACTGCAACTGATATCAAATCAAATCAAAATCAAAATCAACTTTATTGACCTAGTTTGAGCAGGAAAACAAGGAATTTGACTTGGTGAAACTTGACTCTATAACCAATGAGCTGCAGAAGTCAGTTGTAATAAAGTCTAGTTTTTCTTTAAGCATATTTTTAACGTAGGATATTTCATTACTGATACTTTTGCGTAAGTAACAGATCTGAATGCTTCTTCCACCACTCGGGTCAAGCAAAGAAGTGAGGAGGGAGGTGGGAGGGAGCACAATATGACGGACGAGCGAGCGAGCGAGCTCCGAGAATGACTGAGTGAGAAAGAGAAATAAATTGAGCAGGAGTGAGAGAGCGGGAGAGAGAGAGAGAGAGAGAGAGAGGGAGGAAAGAAGAGAGAGAGAGGGGAAAAGTAATGCGACGGAGCAGCCTCAGGGTTACAGGAATGTAGGGGCTGCTGAGTTCAGGAGGGTTCGAAAGTGTGTGTGTGTGTGTGTGTGTGAAAAAGAGACATATGAGTGTGTGAATACTGGGGCAACTGAAGAGAGCAGCCCCAGAATTAATTACCCAATCAAGATAACAAGCCAGGGAAAGACATTAGGGAGGTCACACTACAATTAACCTCTTAGTCTAAACCTCTCTCTCACACACACACACACACACACACACACACACACACACACACACACCTACACACACATACGCACACACACACACACAGTTCCATATCACCTTGCAGGACTGACTTTTGCTGACCACTCAATCCGGCGTGCTTTTATTTTGAAGCATTCCCTGTAAATCTGTTATTTTTGCGGGGTATAGTGACTCTACCTGTCCCGTTCCAGAAACCCTGGCAGAGCCGGAGTGTTTACAGTGGGATATTGAGTGAGTCGGGGGCTCGAGTGGAGTGGAGTCGGATGTGGTTCACACATTCCACCAGAGACTCAGATTACACTGCAGGAAACACCGGCCCTGCAAGACACACACTGCCTGGCTTTCTGATTTATAAACATACCACTCTATGGGACACACACACACACACACACACACACACACACACACTCTCACAGGGACACACATTAGAATCTCAGCCTCTCGCTCTGTGCCAGCGCTACACCTCCATCCCTCACTCAACTTTCCTCCTTTCCTTTCCTTTCCTTCCTTCCTGCCTTTCCTGTCATTCTCAGACTCTCCACTCTTAGCTCGGCTCTCTCCTTCTCTTCCTGATCACAATGGAGACAAGAGACACCAGAGGGATGTTTGTGTGGCTGTGACATCACTGCTAGCAGACATGATTTCACGTTTTTTTATGAGGTGGTTTCTCAGATTGACAAATATCCCTGGATTCTGCATCCCGGTAATGTAATCAAACACTTATTTATGTGATTTAATACATGAAGCACCGGCCCATTAACATGTCATCATGTGCACCACTTTATTTCACAGCAGCTGTATGAACTTGGAGCCTTTGATTAACTAGTAATCACAACCTTACCAAACAACCTCTTGGGTCTTTTAGTTTTTAGGGATTTGTCCTGTGGGATTCTATAACACAGCTGACACAGTTCAGGAGCTGTAGGACTAATATATTGTGCCAGAACTGATGCACATCAATAAACCAACGACGTCATGAATTCAATGCAGAGGTATTATTTTTCTAAACTTTGCGCATGGCAGAACCCTGGATTTAGTATTCTTATGTTAAAAATCATCTCTGGATTTCACACATTTAACCCAATTAAATGGACTTTCCAACTGGATTATTTAATGTTTAAATGTTTTCTCTGTTGAATTTAAAGAAATACTGTACCATAATTCACTGGATTCCAATTCTGCCACACAGTAAACAGCACTTTGTCTGTAAAGAAGATTTCATCCGACATCAGCAGAGCGATATGTCTGGGCGACGAGGGGGGCAGGTATGATGCTCTTATTGGGGCAAGAAGCAGCAGGCTTTATGGGAGATGTAGTCCGAACACTGACGTTGCTCAAGTTCAGAAAATTCTGCATAAACAACCTGAGATAAACTTTAGGAAGTAAACTACATTTGGAAGGCTTTTGAAAACCTCAAATTACAGAACATTCAAAACAGCATAATTTATAAAAATGTCATAGCAGTGTTGGCGAGCACTGGTCTCAGTTGAGCCCAGGGGTTGAGGTCTGAAAGCCTTCCCAGATCGCCCCCCCTCTCCTCTTCCTCCTCCTCCTCCTCTTCCTCCTCCTCCTCCTCTCCCCTCTCACAGTCTGACGGCCATGTTTCCCGAAGCTGCTCAGTGGAGAACTCTGGGTAATCAACCCCAGCTGGGACTAGGGGGCAAAGACACAGGCTGACATAACTCACCATTCTCTCCCTCACCCTGTCAACAAGCCTCTCTCCCTCTCTCCCTCTCTCTCCCTCTCTCTCTTCTCTTTCCACCTAGTCTGGCAGGTTTCTCTCGTCAGGCCCTGCACCGAGTAAGGCTGGCTGATAGCGCAGGAATCCTGGCCCAAAATCCTCAGCGCACCCTCGCTATCTCCATCAGAACACAGCCAACAAATTACTGTAAGATGCTGAAGGCACACCTATCCATCACACCGCCGACATCACAGTCCAAATAAGTGCAAGGTATGCAAATATGGGCAACGCAGACACAATCAGACACTCAGACCGTTGGATAGCGGCCCACAGCCTGAAGCAACAAGCAGCAAGTGAAACCTCACTCCCCTGCCTTAATAACAAGCAACTCCACTGCTTGTCCCCGTCTTTATCAATGCTTCTCTATACTCGCGCACCTTCGTGTCC
The DNA here is from genome assembly GCF_042242105.1 of Pempheris klunzingeri. Lineage (NCBI taxonomy): Eukaryota > Metazoa > Chordata > Actinopteri > Acropomatiformes > Pempheridae > Pempheris > Pempheris klunzingeri. The sequence goes on along the minus strand of NC_092017.1, from coordinate 26,310,264 downwards.
AAAGTGGCTGCACACTGCTGCCATGTCTCTCCGTTTCTCTCTGGGAGCAGTACCGGGTCAGTCTGTGGGTTGGACTGCTGAGGGGCCCAGGGTGGTTCCGCTCTGACGGTAGGAGGAAACTCCTTCAGGAAATACCAAACTGCCAGACACACACACACACACACACACACTCTAACACACACTCTAACACACAGTCCACAATCTCTCTTTCTCCTACAAGCAGACTAAAGCTCCTTTACAGACTGCTTGGGTCAAAAAGCCCAGCTCTCTGAGCTTCAAACACAAAGAAGCCATCCGAACACACAGCTCTGTTTGGTGTAGTCTAATATTCTCAGGGATGAGAGTTTGCATGCTAAACCTGTGATGTTACACAACCCAGAGTTTGGCTGGCAGGGAGCCAGGCTTTTTATGGCATCAATTACAGCTAACTTTAACGAGTCAGCTCAATTAAACAATAAATCAGTGTAGAGCCTAGTTGCTGCCCCTGAGAACCAAACCTCTCCACTCAGACTGGTAAAAGTTGACTGAGGTGTTTCCTACCTGAAGAATAAGAAAAGTATCGCACAGTATCACCGACTATTTCACAAAACTGGTTGTTTTCATCAAGCAGTTATTTTGTTAAAAGAAGTTTGAAAACTTTCAAAAAGGTTTCCTGAGTGGAGAGATCCATCTTTTGAGAGATTTTAATAATTTTGACTTTTCATTGCACGTGAAACCACAACAGGAAGAAGTAAACCTCCCTCGCCTCCTTTCAAGATGGGGACAACCCCCCCAAAAAACTCATGTCTTCCTCCCGTGGCAGTATTCAAATCCTTGACGCAGCATCCCTGGGCTGCTTTGCATGCTTTTACACCGTCGATATCAGTGACGCTCGGCTCTTTCTTTAGAATCAGTGTCCTCTGTAGATATGCTCCCTCTCATTTTCATATTTTCTTGAAATCTACATGCGTTAAACCAATAAAGGTCAAGCGAGAAAATAAACTATCCATAACAAACGTAGTTGAAAGCACTGACGCGGTGGCAGGTCAGACTACGTAGCTGCAGTGATATCCACCCTGGTGTCTTCCACATGTGGCGTCTCTCCCCGATTTGACCGGCCGAGCTCAAGTCATGATTTATCTTCACACATGGTGAAACATGTTGGGATGTACGTCGAGCATGTTACGGCCTATTACAAATACTTTAACACAACACTTCACCTATTTTACACATGGAGTTTAGAGCACTCGTCACAAGGAGCGTCACTCTGACAAAAGCTGAGGGAAATCCAGTGTTTTTGGAGTTTCAGCCATGCTGGGGACTGAAAGTCAGGACATCTCAGCCTCTCTGCTCTGATTTAGACAATTCTTTTGTTTTTGAATTTGTCTCTTCTGAGCCCTTCGCACCTTTATAGAAGTGCAACACTAATTCATTGGAGCATACTTTAAATAATCAAAATATATTTCATATCTAACATACATAATTATAATCAAGCAGCATGAAAAGGAAAAAAAAAAACAAAAAAACTTATTTCACTTATTTCAAGGATCAGATCAATCTTAAAACTAGAATTTTTGTTTTACTTACATGAGCTGGTTACACAGTCTTCCCTGCAGGTGTGATGTATAATCTTATATCAAGATTTAGAATAGTAAACGTTTTAAAGGTGATGGTATTTGGCTGAAATGTCCCTCTGCATGTGTGTACATGTGTGTGTTTCCAAGCTGCAGCACTGTGGCTGACCACAGGAAGTTCTAATCAGCAGCGTGGCATGGCTGCTACCTTCCCTTTCCCCTGGTGACCTCCTCCCCACCCCTCTCCCTCTACAATAGAGATACCAGGATCACATTACCGACTCTGAGGGTGAAGGGTCAATCCCATTTTTCAGCCCTCTCTGTCCCTTTTCCCCCCTTACAGATCCTTTCCCAGGGGTTAAAGCCTCCCGTCACCTAAATTCACATCAGTTCACGCGTGGCGAGGGAGTGGTATCCGTCGGAAACCCTCCGTCTTCTCTCCCACACTCTGCCTCCCTCCTCCCTCACCCACACACCCGCTTTAGTGTCTCCTTGACGGACAGTTCTCTGATCTCAGGGAGCACTCACATAAAGAAATGGACATGGTAAAAACATGTTTAACACACTGCTTGGCCTCTTTGTCACATTGTGTTGGTGTGGCTGTGTTACACCCCGGCTAAAGTCTGTATTTCAGTGCAGCAGAGGATCGGGTTACTGGGAGGTAACGCTGAGCCTGACATGACCTCCTGCACAGAAAAACCAACCAATATTGCAAAGTAGGAGAAGCTATTTTGGGCATAGTTTCAGAAATTAAAGTCCTGCTCATGTTATGCAGAGACAATCAGCCCTTTTCCACTGCGGGAACTTAACCTATAAACTGGGGCCTCTCATAACCAGAACTCGTAACATCTTTGAGAGCCTTTGGTAAAAGGCTCTTTGTGACTCTGTATTTACAAAAATGGGATGTTTTGAATATACTTTATTATTAAAAACACATCAGCTGGACCGACTTCATAATTTCTATGTGCTGTAGGTAAAGTGAAGAAAGCAACAGAGAATAGAGAAAGCGACGCTGATATAGTTAGCGACGAGCATAAGGTACTATTCTATACACCGTAAAAAAGACTCCAGAGCACCGCTGGGACCAGAACAAACCAACCAGCGACTCAAAACTGAGTCCAGCACATCAAACTACTTTGTCATTATGTGGTTTACTCCACTGCACACTTTGGAACATCATATTTTTCTATAATCTTGCTACACCGTGTTTTAATTTTGTCCCTGCACTGTTTGGCTGCATGTTGTATTACCACTTCTACCGGGGATGTGAGGGTATGTGTGGTGTAGTCATCCTCACCGTGAAGTGACGGCACGTCACAATCGACAAAACTGCCAGCAATGATTAAAAGTACCTATAACATGCATCTATGACTACAACCTTCTGAGCGGTGCACAAACTTAGGACCTGATTGTTCCACACCGAATATCTCTTTTCTTAATAAAAGGTCAAAAGGGGCACAAACACTGAGTGTAAAACGTGCGTGTGTCAATAACAGCGAGCACAAGCTTAACATTTGGTTTTAAAATATTTACCTCGTCTCATTTTTGAGCTCTGGTTTCACACGTGTGTCACGCATGTAATGTAACTTATGTCTTACATCACTTCTGTCTCTTCCGTCTCTTCTGTATCTGACATACTCTCAAACTCAAAACCTGACCGAGTTGTTTTGGTGCCTTACAATACAATTATGTCAGTGACTTGTTCCTGCTGTTTTCTGTCCATGCACTGCACATTTGAGTGATTCTGAATTGGAAAACATTGAACCCAATCAGACAGATCTAGAGATCTAGAGATCTAGAGTTCAGTCAAGCAGCAAAAGCCAGTTTTGTGCCCCATTTTCAGGCTAGCAACTGGGAACGATACACTTGGCTGACAGGCTCAGTTCAACAGAGGCTCTACTGCTGGGAGAGTTTCTTGTTTGGAACCGACAAGGGTACATGGAATTGGAAAGGCTATAACAATCCTAGCTGTTTAACCAACGCTGCAGAAAACATCTTGAGGCAACTATTACCTCAAAAGGACTGCACGCATCACCTATATGCACTAACATGTTAAGTTAGAACGCTCCATGTCACCACTGCATACGTGGAAAGGACATTTTCCGCCCTCAGGCTGATAAAAACACCACAGGACATTAACCTCCATAACAATTTGACTAGGATCTGAAATCCATGGATCAGCTCTATGAAAAAAAATCATTCCCCAACATCGGAGGATGGATTTCGTCCTCAAGTGAACGTCATTGCTGAGTGAAATTTAACTTGCAGAGCTGGTTTTGCATCAAGCTGGTTGCATTTTGTTTCCACATACTTGACTGTTTTGAAATGACTGTGACACAGTTACCGTGAGCGTGTGTGTTTGTGCCTGTGCTTGGGTGCATAACTAGAAAGATGCAATCTTCAAGGATGAAGCAGTAAAATTACATTTTGCCTGAAGTGGAAAAATGGCCAGAGGCGGCCTGTATTTTTTGTTAGAGACTTTCTTTCATATTGGGGACGTACAGAAGTCCAGTACTGATGGACACGGATCGCCACCGGGATTAACGGTGGCTAAAATACTTCTGTAAACTGCGGCTCCTTCCATTTTGCAACTATACATCTGGCCGGTGAGGAGAAAGAGAATAAGAGTCATACTAGCCACTTAGTGTGATGTACATGTGGCTGACAGCGGAGCAGTGCTTTAAATCATAGCCTCTTTCCTACAGAAAACCGCACCCAAACCTAACGTGCACGTGGGTGAACTGTGCACGAGTGTGCTCTCTCTGAACACAAATCTGCTTTTGATCATGTTGTGGTTCCTCAAGTACATAATCCCTTTTAATTATAGTGTGACTCTCAATCAAACACTGGAGCAAGAGCTTAACGTCACTGAAACTGACAGGTGATCATTTACTCATGCACTTCCACACAAAAACACACACACACACACACATAAAATCCCTACATGTTTGGATGCTCACTTACAACCAGACTTAGTGAGATTTATAGCCTACTTGCTTCTGTGGGTGTCAGAGTTTCCTTTTTAATTTTAATACTTATTCACCTCTTTTTTTTTAATGTATTTATTGTATATTCTGTAATGCGTTTTTTTCTAAATATCCTTTATTGTATACTTTTTTTACATACTATAAGGCATCATAGAAAAGAATTGAATAGAGAGACAGAACGGCTTTATGAAGAGAGAGTGATAGTTGGTGTAAATGATCAGAGAGGAAGTTAAAGACCGGATTAGCCAATCACAAGATAAGCAGGCCTATGGAAATGACGGAGGTGACGAACACATGAAGCTGTCGCTCCATGATGACACATTAAACACTGCACTTTCACTCCAGACATCCTCACGGCTTGATGACTACATGGATATAAAACTGGAAATAACTACATTTAAAGTTGGTTTTTGAGTGTTAAACAATTTTATATGGAGAGAAAGCTCAATATTTATTCATTCATACAGTTTCTCCACGTGTGCACTAAACTTAGAACGTCCTAAGTTGATCAGTATTAGCCATTAGTATTAGTATTAGCTATACAAAGCCCATTTCATTTCCATTATTCTTTACTGTTAACCATCTCACTCTGTAAAGACGCACCCTACATTGGTGTGAGGGATACTGTACCTGCAGGGGGAATAGGCTTACACAAGAGGGAACACACACTTCTAATGTGTGTTTGAAACTAACATGCGTACTAAGATTTACGTCTGCAAACACCACCTATGCATGTTCACTGATGGAGCAGATGGAGCAGCTAGTTCCAGCCTTATTCCACAGTCTAGGGAGCGACTGAACCATCAAGCATGAGAGCATGAAAGGAACCGATTTGAGTTAACAAACCAATGCTTTGCTCTATTTCAGTGACATTTTCCAGCTCTACTAACACTGTTTGTAACAAGAGATCCAGATTAACAGTCATTTTTATACAAAACATTACTAGAAACCATTACAGGAAAGCTGTGTTTATATTTTCCAAACAGAGAAATTCAGCTGTCAAACGCTCAATTTGACTGAAAAACATAAATATTCAGTATTAAAGGATAAAAGATTTAAAAAACAAACAGATTATATTCCCCACCATTACAAAAATCTACTAATCTGGACTAAGGTAGATCTCGACGACTCGTCTATTTATCACTTTGAAAAGTTTCCTGGTTTTGAGTCATTAAAAGTCATATTTTAATGTCTATGGAAACTGGCTGACAAGCTCTAATGGACACAGATGAATTTCAACTACAAGAGTGAGTGAAAATGTGTGACCACTTCTGCGTCAGTCTTTTATAGTTTTCTATGGTTTTCCGTCCGGAGCAGCAGAGAGCCTGGCTGTAAGGGATCTTTCCAGACAGCAGAATTCCAGGTAAGGGAAAAGTGAATGGCTTTACTGTGAACCATCTTGGAAAAGGACACCCAATTCCTCCCTAATATACGGAAACCTTTTAAAATAATGCTAATATTTCATGCTTCCTTTGTGTGAAAGTAACATGGACCTCTGCCAGAAGTCCAAACTCTGCTCTGATAACCCGTTTCGTGTGTCAAGTGCCATAAATTCAACCGGCAGAGCTCGACAAAAGCTTGTTCAATGGATAAATCTTGCTGCTCATAAAAGCCATTTGCTTCTTTATGTCTGTCTGGTGTTCAAACATTCACCTCAATCCATCAACGCGGCAAACTGCTGTCAGAACAGTAAGGCCTCTCCTTACCTCACATTTCCCCTTATCACTTGCTTCTACTAAGAGGAATCTGAGGAATCCTGGAGCTCAGTCTGTTCGCCAACACCCCATACGACATGGTGAAACACAGACGCATGCTGCTTTTAAAAAACAGACTAATTTGTGACCCATAAATCGTACAAATTGATCACAGATGTTGGTGCTAACTGCTGCCACTGAGAAACAAGTGTGGAATAAAACAAAATAATTGACAAAGACGTGTGAACCTGAGCTTTGGGATGATGTTTGGATGATAATAAAGTCATACGCTGGCTCGCAGCCGACTGCCACCTCTTGTTTTAAGACCTATAGTACAGTATAGGAACTCCACCCAGTGAAATGGGCTAAGTTTGCTGCCTCAGCAATTCTCCATCCAAACGGCTGCGGTTCAGTTAGAGGTCTTGCTGCCGCGGCCCCGAGATGAAGCACCTCAGAGAGCCAGCAGTTCTAACCGGCCCCCTGGTTTCCACCGCCGGCCTCTGACTGACACCACTACAGTGCCAGAGACATAAAGCAGGATAATAATAGCTGCTCATTCCTCCCTGTCCCTACCGAGCAAACAGGCGCAGACTATCTAAAGCCATATTTAACTGAATGATAACTGACAAATAAAGTCAAATACCTCAGTGTACAGCTTTACTGAAATCAGATCTATGAATCCAGGTGACCGTATTTAGAGGGGTCACTACCTCGGCAGGTCTGACTGATTCATTCTGTAACAGCTTGGTAATAAAAGTGAAAGAGTCCCTTAAAAGGAAAATTCCATTTTAGTTATGACCGTGGTGATATTTTTGTGGTTTTGTTCATCTTTTCTTCTGGTTCTTATAAAACTGTTGTAAGTTTTTTTTTTTTTTCTTGAGGACAGAGTGCATAAAACACTGCTGAACTTCTCGTTCTGAGGTAAAAAAAACGAGGGCAAACATCCACTGTAATTGTCTATTGTTGTGAAAAAAATGCACCACCACACAAGCAATCAGGCAACTTTTAAATACGTCCTCATTTCAAGTCAATTACGTAGAAACCACTCCAGTGAACTGATTTATTAATGCAGCTTGTAAAATGGCACTTTTCTAAAACGTCTCTGTATGACTGATGGAGCACACTGTGCTCAAAAGAGTGCACCACAAAGGCAAATACAGGAAGGTCAAAGCTGAATCGTGAAAAATCGCTGCCACCTGACAAACTGGGACGACTTTAACTTTCACTGCAGATAACATCAGATAAGAGATAGTTTAGATAATTGGGTTGAGCAGTCTGATCTCTCTCTTTTTGGCTGCACTAAAGTAGTGGTTAGGACCCAAGCTCAGAATAAAAAGTTTGCGTCCCCACCACAGTCAATAGTACAGTCCCTCTTCTTGCTGAAGCAAAGTTGAAAAAAAGGGACTGAGTGCAGCACATCACTAGACTCTTTTCTATAGGTTTTCCATTACTCACCTCCCTATTGTTATTACAGTGAGGTTTGACAGATATCTCACTTTGAAGGAAGACAGTTCTGTGAAAGTTTATTGCCTGTGTTCTGTAGAGGATGGCAACATGAGATTCAAATCACAGGCTCTTCAGTTGTTAAAGTTGATTTACTGGCTTTTATGTGAGTAAGTATGAATGATCTTCATTGTAGATCTTTGTCTCGAAGTGTCGATCATTGACCCTGTATCTCCTCAATGAACCTGACAGTTAAAATATTACAATAGCCCAAAGCAATGATGGCCATAAAAAAGAAAATGGGACTCATATTGTAACAGACTTGGATTTTTCTTGAAGGAGTACAATAAGAAACAGCTGATGGTTTCAAGAGCCTCTTGTGGTTTGAAAAACCTCTTAACTGGACACCAAAAGAGAATTCCAACCTAAAACAGGGGAACTCTGAAATCTCCACCATATTTAAGGCTTCATTAAGCAGCAGATATTATGCAACAAAACAGGCCAACTGTTAAATCCTCTCTGGGGCACGGGGACAGAAGTGTATGAGTTGCTGCCTGCCAGGAGCCATAATGTCAGCAGCACACACATTATGTGGGCTCATACCTGTTTTTCTCATTGTTTGGATAAGGAATTTGTTCCATAGAGGGATCTGACACTGGCTGCTGCAGTCCTACTGTCACTTACTACATCTGCACAAGTTGTCTTTTACTAGTATTATTGGGTACTTAATGGTGTGGATTTCAGGAGGGGTCGATAAGGAGGGTTATACAATATCTGCTGAAAAACTAAGACACTTGAGAGCGACTCAAACAGAGATCGTCTCATCCCCCTCCAATCAGAAGAACTGCAATACTCATTCTGTGTGTGGAGACAGCGCTACAAGGATCCTGGGAGTGGATTTATGAGGTCTGGACCGCCTGCATGGAGTCAAATGAAACCCAACACCAGCTCTGTTTCTTCAACGAGGCCTGAGAACCTAGCATCTCATGCCTGTGGCTACAAAAGTCACCGTACAGACTCTAAAGGTGTCAGTGTGCTTCAAACAAAGCACCAGTAGCGTCGTCAAACAATGTCTGCAACCGCCTTTCCCCAACTGACAACTTTTGTTACTCCCTGAAAGCAACAGTCTGAGTTTTGTGGAGGTGAGAAAGTAGATCGAGTCTGAACTTCTCCCTTTTTTTAAAATTCTTTCACGTCATCTTTCACGTGTACACGCGTGCAATCACGATCATACCCTCGCCTTAAGGTCCCTTGCTGTCCGATGCTGATATCTTAAACCCATGTTGGTGAGACTCTATCATCTAAAGTAAACATCTGTGCCATGATAAAGGAGTTTCAAAGGAGTGTATGGTCTTTAATGCACAGCTAACTTCATGTCCTCTTCTAATACTACTACTATTCTTACTTTGCTATTTTTATTCAACCATCAGATTTTCCATTTGCTTGGTTTTGCAAATTAAGATTAATATTACTATTTCTCTGTACACACTGTAAAGGTAAATAATGATGTGTGCGGTTTGGGGATTTATAGGTAAACTGTGAGCATGTTTTTATAGTCTGTTCCACCTTTGCTTGTAGTGAGATTAAATGCTGGTCTTCTGCTGCTTTTTGTTCCAACTCTATTGAGCAATAGAGCATAATCCTTCAGCTGCAATGTAACATAACGGACTGAGATTTTTTTTCTTTAATACGTTTTTTTGTTTTGTTTTATAAACTCTTTTGAAATAAAGTATGTAATTAGATTTTTTTTTTAAATCCCAACCCTTACATTTCTCTCTTACGGTGCCGTGGCAGTAGAAAACAGTTATTTTCCACATTTTATTACAACATCACATATATATTACGTGTCTCCAACACACTTCATTGAAAGTATATGGTGCTTACATTCAATGAATTGTTTAAATCACTTATTTCTATGTTGTACCATAACATTACTTAGAAATATTCAAGCTGTCGTCTGATTTTACACACATTTTCACACAGTTCTGTCTGACAAGTTTCACGTCTCTACGGACCTCGAGAGCTTGACTAAAAGTTAAAACCCCCCCCAAATTCACAACTGTATTGGCAGCACAACAGTTTGTAACTCCAACAGAGCGAGACGTCTTCTCCCTAGCGGATCAGGTCAGTTTCAGGAGCCGCATTCTCCTGTTTAACTTTTCATATCATATCAATAATTTAAGATAAGATAAGATAAGAGAGACTTTATTTATCTCACACCAGGGAAATGTACTTGTTACAGCAACAGAGGAGGCAGAAAAGGTGCAGAAATAAAGTGTCAGTAAAAGAATTAGTGCAAAAACAAGGGATATAACAAAATACAAAAATAATATATACACATGTGTGTACTGGGCAGGACTGCTGATCAATCTAATAGTTTTGAATCAGGACTTCCAGCACTTGGAGCAAGTAGCTGAAAACTAAAGTGTGCAAAAGTCAAACAGACAGATATATAAGTTATGTAATGAACATTGCATATCTTCCACTGCTATCTAAATCTAAAGTATCTGAGCCTAATATTACTGGTGGTATTATTAATGCTACTTTAGATAGACATTCATGCCACTTTAACTTGAACTAGTCTGACTAAATGCATAGTAATGGGGTTTGTGTGCCCGTAAGTCAGAGCTCAAGGCCTGGTACCCACTCCTTAATGGCTCTTATTGAAGTTATCAATAACCCACTGCTACCAAACTGGCTTTCTGGCAGTTTTGGTCCTCTTTCCACCTTTGTTCAGGTCCCTTCTGTGGGAACAATCAAAGGGCGCTCTGTGAGACTCATGAGATCACCAACTGAAAGAGTAAAGGCAGGTCACAACACTTCATCACAAAGCTACGAGGAATGCATTCAACATCACACACTGATGATATCTAACTATGTCAGAGTAGCCGAGGGTGGAATCGTCCTTTAAACTCGATAAAGCTTGACAATGCAAAACATTATTTAGTAACCAGATCAGTCAGGTGCGTCTTTGTCACGTTAATGAACTCAACAGGTGGGTCGACTCTGCTTGCCAACAGTCGTAAAAGGTTACCACAACACCCGCTGCCTTTATTTCCCTGGATCACTGGAACCATTGTCTGAGCTCCTCATCCACTGACAACAGGACCGATGACGTATAAAGAATATGCAGCAGAGTGTGTTTCTGGTAAATTTATTACGCACATGTCTGTCACTGCTGGAATGACAGCCATCCGAAGCAAGGAGGAAGTTTAGAATTGAGACTTTCACATACGCGCAGGTACTCACAGACAGGCAGCTGACACGTCCTGAGGTGTGGTGCGTCAACTGGGCTATTTTTAGGGGCTGATGTGGAAGCTTTTGATTCTTACCTGCAGTCTGAATAAAAAAAAAACAAACAAAAAAAGGCAGGGCAGCTGCTCTGTGAAAATCTCACAGGTGCAAATGTAACCCTTATCATGTCATGCTAGTTTCTGCCATACAGTAAAAACTTTTTTATTTTTGCATTTGGAATATGATGCCTTACTCGGAGTTTACATTTATTTATTACTTATATATTACTTTATTTTACTTATTGCTCTTTCCTAAAGTGGAGAAAAGTGAAAGTTAGCACGCAGAGTGCTCACACTGCTAATGATAAGTTGGTCCGATGCAGTAGGAGGATGTTGCACGGGGTCAGAGCAAAGATAAGAGTAGGATTTATTTGATCAGTGTCTTTCCTCTCTTTGCATGAACACAAAGATAAACCCTGACTGTGTATGTTGATGTGTGTGCAGCGCTCAGAGTCAGCAGCAGTGGCGGTATGCAGCGCGCTCCTGCTTTCCACACTTGTTTGTGCCGCACAAGAATAAACTTGTCTGTTTAAAAACAAAAGGATGTTCAGCCGTGTATTTACAGTGCTGCACTGCAAGGAATTCTTCTTAACAAAGCCTAATTTACATCTGTTGTTCCTGATACATGGGAACTTCTGATAGAGATTCCTCTCTGTCACTCAAAACACACCACAAAGATTAACAGGCTCTCACACAAACCACTGTGCACCGCCGTGATGTCATTGTGAAGCTCATGCTTATTTATTCTAAATTACTAGTTGATTAATTGCCTTGTGGAAAACAGCAATTTTGACAATAGATTAATGTTTGGAGTCATTTATCAAGCCAAAATGTCATTCATGTCTTCATTCTTATCATCTGAAATGTCACTTTGGCCCTGGGGACTTAGGATGAGCATTTTTTTTACTACTTTCATACACATTTTTAAACATATTTTTCTAAAATCATCTAATCACTTAACAGCTTTCAATGGAACCTGATTATATAAAAATAAACAACTGCAAGAGGCAAAGGTGCCTCTGGCTAACCGCCTTACAGCTGCCAACAGACTGAAAGCATGTAGATGGAAAATGGAAATGCTGGGATGACTTCTAGATGTTATTGATAAAGATAGCAGGAACACTGCGGAGCTACTGTGAAATATGATAAAACTGAAAACATTTCATTGTAGTAGCATGCTATTGTCACCACAATTATTATAGTGTTTGTGGATTTACTTGAAATATCTGAGAGATCACTCATTTTCCCCTCAAACCTCACAAACTTCTAACCCCATTCCTAATTTCAATTTATATATATATATATATATATGTATATAAATATAAAAGCAGAAGGAAGACGGCTAGTTAAAGAACAATAATCAGAGTTGATTTCAATCATCAGTCCTGGCTGATTGATTGGATTGTGATCTCTACAGCTGAGTGAGTGTAGGTGGTAGGTGATAAAGGGGGCAACTGTCTGTCTGCTTTTCCTTACAGTAGGATAATCTTGCCTGGAGGGGCATTCCTGTGTTGCCAACCAATGCTTGTTGCATCACCCTGACGGAGAGACACAGATATAAGGGGCAAAAAGGGCGAGGGGGGTCTGCTGAGAGTTATGCGAGAGGCGATTGGACAGAACGAGATAAAGACAGATTGAGAGACAACTTCCCATTTATCACCACTTCTCCTCCTCTGCATGAGAGGTTGGACAAAAACCACGGAGCTGTCACTCAACTTGCAGCAGTTTCTACCCTCCGGTGACACATGAACTTGGAAGTATGACAGTACGACAGCATTAGCACGGACACGCACAGGTGTGTACATGCACATAGACACACACCTATTCAAATACGTGCATATACCAACTTGTGCAAATACATAAATCTGCACAGTGCAAAGCTGGATCTACATGAACAATCGGTGCTTTCATTGCTAACTGAGACAAATTGGAATCTGTCATGAATATACAAGTTCAAAGTTTCAATGAAGGAAAAGAGAGCAGCAGTTAAAGTGGAAAGTGCAAGGAACAACCACAAAGCTACAGGACATCCCAGCACTGGACAACTGCTATAAGGAGTTACGGAAAAAACTATAATAATAATGTTTGTTATTTAGTTTAAAAGTGGTCCTATTGCCTAAAAAAAAAAACCCTTCTGGCTCACTGCTCTGATGTTAGTTGATGTCTGGAGTTAGTTATTGTAATTTCATCACTGTTATGGTTGATTTAGGAGGCTTACCAGCACGGTCAACAATAGCAGCAGTAGCACCCAGAGCTGTCAAACAGCTTAAGGAGGCAATTAAGTTACTTAAAATAGAAAAATAAAATGATTTTGTCACCAAGAGCATTACAGGAGCTAAACTGAAAAAAAGTGTCTCAACATTTGTGAAAAAAACCCAAAAAGTACTAATGAAAGCACCTGTTTCAAGGAGAGCGAAGGTGTTCAAGTGAATCTCAAGACAACTCAGGTCTCATAACATGTGGAGACATTCACAACAACTCTTTTTCCTTTTTCAAATCTGATTCTCTTAAGTCCCCACAGCTATATGGTGCAATACTAAATCACTGCGGGCCTCTTACTTCTGTCCGTGACTTTCCAAGTTCAAAATGCCACACCGAGAGTCCCATTTGAAGTACAAGATTACTCCGCATAATTCACCTATAATACCATTATACACCTATCATACACACCTATTATGCCCTTTAGCATTGCTGTAGTTCCCTTCATGAATCACCTGGATTAAATAAAGAGGGATCTCACACACAGTCACTGATCACTTCCAGCTTTGCAAATCTCTCAACAAGGTGTAACTCAACTGTGAGAACCAGACAGGAGAAATCGTCTAATCACACAAGGAATATCCACGGCCATGATACGGTATATCACCTGGCAACCAAAACTAATCATAACCATTAGGGGCAAAACACACCGTGACACACCTTTGCTGAGGCCGCTCACCTGAGCCAAACCTCAGCTCTGGCAGAAACCCACAGGCTGACAAGTGTGACTGACAGCCCTGCAAAGCCAGTACAAAGGCAACAAACAGCAGTCATGACAGTTGGATCGGTTTGAAACTTACCTGTAACTTTATTCACAACAACCCTGACAGCTTCAAACCACACGTCTTTCCCTTTCACAGTGAACTATCTGCAGATAATGGAGGCAGCTTTTTTTTTTTTTTTATTTTAACCAGCATGTTTCATATCCAGTCAGCAGCTTTCGTGACCACAGACAAACTCGCTGTCACGTCTGCAGCCTTGAGGCGTTTTATCCCAAATAAACACAGACAAGTGCATGGTTATACACAACGAAGCACACACACTTGGACCATATGTGAGGCACACCTGCATATTTAACCCCGTCACACCCCTCCCTGCTTGCTCGCCCCTGTCCCAAGGGGTTGGGGAGATAAATGAGCTCATGTCAGACACACACACTGACAACGATAATGATGAATTACATATATATTAGCACACAGCCCGAGGACTCACTTCTCTAACGCACAGCTACTCATGCACACACACACACACACACACACATACATCTGTGCACACACACACATCCGCAACACAGATCCGAATTTACTTGCATCTAAAAATCTGAGTTTGAGTCAGCTGAATTTTTAACACACACACACACACACACACACACACACACACACACACACATTTGATGACAGGTATTTCCACTTCAGGAGAGCCACAATGCTGAGCTGTGAGCCTGGTGTCAGTCACTTCCTGTCTGAAGGGGTCAGAGGTTAAACACTCTTTAGTCTCTTTAACCTCAACCACAGAAATAAAGAGACAGTGAGACAGAGCAGAGAAATCAGCCACTGTAACTCAACCTATTTGCTCCTGCTATGCCTCCAATCTTTACGCTGTATCCCCTCTGAGCTACCTTTGCTCTGAGGACTTGAACTGGCTCATTATTTAATTATATACACTGAAAAACAGTTTTAAGAGTTGATTTAACAAGTAATCAAGGCAAAATTTGCTGGTTCTCTTAAACCACATCTGTCAGTTTTGAGTAATTCTCTGCAGAATGAGTCAATGCTTTAAGAAAGTCATAACTCATCCTGATGCCTAATCGTTGATGAGCCTGTCAGCCTATGGATTCAACCTGTCATCGGTCTGCAGAAGCAAGGGTGCCATGCTGGGACAAATGGCAGTACTGGTTTGCAACTGTTTTTATTGATCCTCAAAAGCAGCAAAAGGTGCTTACGATAGGGTGAGACTGGAGCGACATGTTCTTCCCATCTCGCTTGGATCACAATACCTGACATGATTACACTGGACACGGACGTATTCATGAAGTTATGCTGAGCCAAGACCCACAAACTTTAACCCAGTGCTGTAAAGACCTACACAATAACAAGACATTGGCAACAATACAAACTGTTGCTTCTACTGCAATTGTGCTGAAATTTAACTTTTTCTATTTCATTTTCCTCTGCACCTGTTTACCAGGTGTACAGTACACAACACTTATTTGACCATGTGGAGGAGGAAAAAATATTAACCTTACAACATGATGCAATCCAATATAACATTCCCACAAACTCCAGCAGCCTCCTAATTCACCTCAATTAGTGCAGATCTATTACAGGACTTCACGCCTATGTGCAAGAGATTCTGATTTCCAGGCCCCTTAGTCGAGAAAATATTGTTCAAGAAGAAGAAAAACTATTACAGAAACCGCTTCGTGTTGTTCTAGCAGGATCTTGAAGCCTTTCACAGCCGTCTTCAGCTCATGCAGTCTGTAAGCAGATGCTTACCTGCAGTCTTTCAACACACTACAGGGTATATTGTCCATTTGTTGATGTCTTACAAAAGCTCCTGTGACAGATACTGACCTGTTTCTTTGCTGATAGGTCACCACTGGCTGATCTGCCCTGTGTCTGGAGTAGTTTTCAATGTGGATTCAGGGTTAAGACCTTGAAAGAATGAGCTGACATGCATGGAGAATACAGGCCCAGGTGTGTGACCACCGCTTCCATCGCCTCAGCAGTCAGTCAGCGGGGCCTTCATGCTAATCCTCCACCATCACTCAACTGGATCTCAGCTCTAATCTTGCCAGGCCAAAGCTCAGCAGAGAGACGCTCCTGACTTTAAACTGAGAACCTGACGGCTAATCTCGGCCACAACACCCCTGGGTAACTCTATATCCTCCCTGGAGAGCAGCCACAATAACCCCGGGCCACAGCGATGAGAGAAAGACCTCCCAAATATCAGGGACCCTTTACACCTAGACAGAGACGGAGGGATAATAAGATTGCTCTTTTTTTTTTTGTTTGGATGCTAACAGCTGTTCTAAACACAGTACAGGCACAAGTATCCACTGCCAAAGCTGATAAAAAAGACAAATACTTTTTCCCTGTGCTATCAAAGCACCTTGTCATTCAGCAGAATTGCCTCACCAGCTGAGTGAGTCAATCCAACACACGCCCTCGCTATTAAAGACACATTTTCAAGCTTGGTTGCCTGAATATTAGCACCCATTCAGCTTCAACTGGCAGGATGCAGCCTACATTACTCATACGGAGGCGGACTGGCTTGTTTCCAGCTGTTTAAAAGCATACAATAAGCAGCCTGAGCCTGTCAACTGGACCCGTAACGGCTGATAAGTATACACATACGGTCGCAGACACAATGACCGGCAATCAGATACATGCAGACAAAACATGTTACATTCATGTTAAGGTCAGGTGTATGGAACAGGAAATATGTGCTCTGCTGTGTCACGATTTATCAAGAACTGTGTGAATTACATGTTATTACAGAAGACCAACTGCAGACATGCTTGGGAATAAGAAAGTATAAACAATTTGTAGCTAATTGGCTGAAACAAAACTACTAGTATGGTCCTCTAAGTTATCGTGAACTGAGGGACAAGTTCTCTTTGGCAGCATTTATGAGGGAAAACTCCTTTTGTTTCCAACAAATTCCTAAAGTCAAATGCACAAAAGATAAGTGTGAGCATGTCGCTTATGAGCTCAGACAAGATGATATCAGTAACAAGAACAAACACAAACATGACGAGCACAACAGCCGTCAACCCAAGACGGGGGGGGGGTCATGTCTATTATGCCTCATCACTCGTGAAAAATTAGAAGAAAAACTATAAAAGAACAAGATTATGGCACTTCTGCCTTTCTTTGACAGTATGACGGTAGTGGAATGGATGTGGTGGTTGGGTCATTTATCTTAAACCATATTACAACCAGGGAAGCTTCAAAACAACTACTTCATGGCTAAATCTTATTTAGTTATGTTGCCATTTCATACAATAAATATATTACTAAATAATAAACAACATAGCTGATTTAAGTCTTTATAATACGAGTCCTTTTGAAAGTGTTGCTCCACTAAGATCACACTAATGCTTCAAATGGCGAGCACATGATTTAAATAAAGAGAAACACGACATACGCTCACACACACAAACAAAGGGAGAGACCTGACTTACCACTTCGGTGGGACGGAAGTATTTCGGGTCCACCTTCACATGCACCACCCCTGTCTCTTGGCAACGACCAACCTCCTTCTCATCCTTCCCATCCCACCTGGAAAGACACAAGACTTAGAAAGGAGGAACATTTTCCCACAGCTGCTCCTTCCTCTGTCTCCCTGATTATTTCTTGTGGGGTTTGTTTCTTTAACGTCTCATGCAGACAAAACATGTCACCTGCGTTTTTTTTTTGTGAAATCAACACAGCAGGCGCGGCTAACGGTCACACACAGCTTCAGCAACATGTCAGCGGAGGATGACATGTGAATGAGGGAGGTGAATGGGAGGTGAGACAGAGGAGGGGACTGAGATGTGGCACTGAATGGGAGACTGAAGGTTCCACGAAAAAAGCCCCTTTCAAACACAGAACCTGTAACATTGCTGGCTTCATCTATGACTGCTCTGTGCAAACATGGCAGAACGGTTGCAGCGAAAGCTTCATTGTTTGTGTGGTATTTGGCATCAGGTGTACGAGAGGAGGGGCCACTGCTAGAAAACAGTATGGAGTAGAGGAAAATACTAACATGGAGGAAGAGTGGCCTCAGTCCTCTAACAGGATCAGTGGGCATCCCCACACATGCACACAGTAACCTTTAATTCACTTCTGGAAGGTTGGGAAGTCCTAGAATTGGACTTTTATGGAAAATGATATCAAGTATGATACAGACATTGAAATGGATGTTGCCTGCATGTGTGTGTTATTGTGCACACTCACACAATGGTCTTCCCCACATGTTTGAAGGCCTTCTCCACAAACTCCCTCACACTGTGCACCTCCCCCGTTGCTATGACGAAATCCTCTGGCTCCTCCTGTTGCAGCATCAGCCACATAGCCTGAAAGAGACACAGAGACAGAGACAGAGAGGTTAAACCACCGAGAGATCATAAAGACAGTTCAGCGCTCCACACTGGACCCTGCCCAACTTGGTCCTGACAGACAGGAAGTGAACCTGCGACCTCTGGGCGGGGCAGTCACCCGTACCTCTGTCCTGACGTCACCGCCGGGGGCTCATGGGACACATACCGTGGGAAAGGAGGACAGAGCACTCCCAGAGGCCCGCTGTGCTGCTGGCATGGACAAAAACGCACACGTGGCCATAAATGCGCATGCACCTTTGGACGCAAAACAAGTCGCACAAAGTGACACGGTACAGCAGCCTAACGCGACAACGTGAGACAGATGACCAGTTACAAGCAAAGTTACGGAGATGATAAACTTCCAGAAATAAAAGTGGGACCAGTTCTGACTTGTGTTAACTTTTTCTAACTATGTGGTGCCAGCAGTATTATTATTAGCCCATATAGTCCAGTGAAAGCTGATAGTCTGGGTCCCTTAATGGACCCAGCACTATATTAAACAGCCAGCGAGGGCGTCTGTGCGTGGTTCCATAATATTTATGGTGAACCAGAGCCAGCAGGTCGTAGCTGCTGACCTCTGGCACGTCTAGCCTGATTAGAAGAGACTCGCCGGGGACAGAGAGACAGACAGACAGACGCTCGCATCTACACATGCACTGACAAATGAAATCAGCACAGAAGTATAGTCGTGTTCAAAGCGTTACATATGTTAAGGGTGGATCTGATTTAGATTTTATCGACTCTGATTCTGCTTGTTGACCTCAGTCCTAATGTATTTTTGTTTTGGACTCTTGGCATGTTATTTGAGCAATAACAGAGGAGAAGGAAATCAGACGCTTTAGACATTAGAAGTCATAAATGGTAACATGTTGTGGGACTTTAACATCTTAACTCAAAATCAAAGAGGAATGGTAAAAGAAGAAATAACCTACCTGTGCTGACTGGACTAAGAGACAAATGCAACAGGTGCTTACAGATATTTCAGTGAGCATCAAAACAACAACACCTCCTGAAGGTCAGTGACACCTTTTACCTTTTCTCTAGTTTAAAAAACGACCTGTGCAATGATGCTCTGTCTCTCTACAGCAGAGAGGTGGAGTTTCCTCGGTGTCTCACTCTCCCAGCAGCACATCAGCACAGTTTATGTGCTCTACTTGGATCTGTATTGGATGGTACGAGTGTGTTTTTTCGTGTGTGTACATGTTCCATAGCCACATCAGGATGTTTTATGTGACACTGTTGGATGGACAGATTCTGTTGTTCCTTCTGCAGCAGCACTTATATGTTTGTAATGTGCAAACACACACGAGAAAAAACAAAAAACATTTCATTTCCCACTAGAAGACCCCTGAAGCTTCAACATTCATTTCACCTCACAAAAAAACAAAAGCATAAAAGAAACACTGTGTTGATGATTTTTCTATTGTATAAAGGGTTTATCCACTTCAGATATTATGTAGATATTTCCATATCCATAGGTAGAACTGTTTGCTATATAGTGTTGATAGTGGAAATATCACCAGAGTAAAGGGATAAATGCTCTAAGAGACAATCATCTTTTAATGACCAAAGATATTTATACTAAATTTCACAGCAATGAAATCTTGCTTTGGAGCTTTCGGACGGATGAAGCGACTGACACAATTAATCAGCCACTCTGATGCACTGTATGTACCAGCTGTGGTAGAAGCACATGCCTGCTCTGCAGCACGCTTTGACACACACAAACACGCCAGCGGTGATGGAATGCTCCTCCTCGGGGAGGCGAGGCCATCCTATCTCAGGATCGTTCTGGGTCACCTGACCGCTCAAGGCTGATGGCTCCCCTGAGCGTGACCTCTCACCCTCCGTCCCCTGATGAACACACCAGATTCTCACACTGCTACATAAGCCAATAATAGCACCTCGGTGTAAGACCGAACAAACTAATCGAAGCATGTTCATGTTTCCTCAAGCAGAGCGCCATCAGAATCTGTGTTTCCACAAAACCAAATTTGTCTTTCTGTAAATCTATTGCTTTAAAGAGGCCTTGTGGAGTTTTCTTGTTGTGTTTACATTCAGTGTAATTCACCAAAAAAATCCTTAAACGTGTCATTTTTAAAGCCGATTTTTAAGTAATCTTCTTTGTTCTTGCCTTCGCTGGCACAGTGCAGTATATTTTGGCATGTTACCACCACCACTTTAATCAATGGGACAGCGTGACACCATGGGTCGGACTGTGTATCACATCACCAGCATGCAAAATTAACATAACTGGGACCCAAGCATCAGAAAACACCTCCACGGCACTACTACAAGTCTAAAACTGCACAGGGAGCCTTTAAGGAGACAGAACAGTTGTTTCTCCTATAGATAGTAAAGCAAAGCAACATGTCAACACATGTAGTCCTGAAACAATAAATCCAGAAGTCAACTTTATGTTTAAAGTTGTACAGACATAAAAAAATATGAATCAGAAAGCAAATTAGCCACAATTTGGACAACTGATTTAAATCTAATCAATCTAAATCTAACCCATCAAACTGACAAAGATGAGTTGACATTTCAGCTTCTAAAATTTAAAGATTTGCAGATTTTCTCAGTAATATATGATTGCAAATGGAATATATTGAGGTTTTGGATTTGGTTACTTAAAACAAGCAATTCATAGAAATTTGTGAAGGTATTTTTTTTATAATTTCCTGGACATTTTCTAGATCAAACAAGAAACCTATTAAATAATCTATTGATCATTAAGAAAAATAATAATAAAAAAACTATTTGCTGCCTGAAATACTACACTACAGTATTTATTAAAACAAAGTGTACAGACCACAGATCTATCCTGAGAAATTAATCTGAGGTCAATTCACATGCTGCCATTTTAGAATAATTCCACCTTCCCCTTCTCGACATGAACAGGATTAATTAGCAGCGTAAACACCGACGTGTACTCTGTAATACTGTTTTGATCGTCTGACTGGCTGATTATTTGAACTTGTAATGAAGCAGGCCCTTTTCCTGCAGACCACACTGATGAATGTGAGGCCGGCAGTGAACTGGATGGCTGCGATGATGTGAGCTGGGAACGCGGCTCGGCTTCTCTCGCAGCCAGAGAAAATGTTTATGGCAGGAGCTGAGTGATGCGGCCTCTGCTGATTTTTAACCAGGAAATGTGATAAATAACACGATGTGTATTTTTCTGCTCGTGGTAGTGGGAATAAAGCTCAGTGAAGTCATGGAG
Organism: Pempheris klunzingeri; assembly: GCF_042242105.1. Lineage (NCBI taxonomy): Eukaryota > Metazoa > Chordata > Actinopteri > Acropomatiformes > Pempheridae > Pempheris > Pempheris klunzingeri. The sequence goes on along the minus strand of NC_092017.1, from coordinate 26,288,726 downwards.
GGACGGTGGTTCGTTCTCTTCACCACGTTTAGCGATAGCTAAGGGGGAGTGCTGGCCTCCCTGCGGGTGTTCGCTCTTTTAACTCATCTTTTACCTCCTTACCCTCCCTCCTTTTACCTTTTACCCCCTTTCTCCTCTCTTTTCCCTTCTGCTGCCCCCTCCTCCCTCCCCAAGGATTGCTCTGCTTCATTAGCTATCTGATAAACAGCCCAGAGGTTCAGCCCTTCACACTGAACCCGCACCTTCCTGTTCACATGGCCACAGGATGACCCCCATCACGCACTCCACACTCGACTCCAGCTAAGAGACAGATACTGACCCCTGCAACCACCCGCAACCCCTTTACCTGAATTATATTCTGGCACACACAAGGGGAAACCTGGCGACCAAAGTTCAAATGCTGTGTTTTGTTCAGAGACTGTGAGAAAACATGGATGCATGTAGTGTCTGTGCTTGTGTAAGTTTCTGATGGGAATGTTTTGAAATCCGTATTTTAGTTTACCTCTCGCTGCCACCTCTGACAGTTTGACTACCAGGGGTCCTTTTTCTTAGATCTGGTTAGTTGTTGGTAAAATACCCACATTTCTTAAGCTCTAAGTCTGAACACATTTCTTACTATTAAAGCAGGGCGGAGCAATACGGCAATAAATGTCTGATAGACTGTTTTTTATTGCAAATCAATAAGCAGGGCTGTTCATACTGGATTTGCAGGATTTCGACACCAATTCGATGCTTCATCTTGATCTGTCAGATATTCTATTAGCCAAAAATACATCCCCACCTGCTGAAGTCATCCATAAAACAGTCTCTCAAATAACAGTTGCTCAAATCGATCAAACAGAAAAACCACGAGATGCTTCTATCGAGCGCCAAAAGTCCAAGCTTGTGTGTGCAGTGACCACTTCGTCAAAGTTAATGTAAGTTATGAGGCTCTGTTAAGTTATGTTAGTTATTCATATATTTTGTTTGCATTGTTGAACATGTAACATGTGATATCATCTAAACTAGCACAGTGTGGGCTGACCCACATCTCCTCCACCAGCTGGGAGCAGCACGTCATTGGAATCGCATGACTGCAAACAACGTATTGAACTTAATCTGTCAAAATATCCATTATGGTACAAAATCATTCATACCATGCTGGAAGATTTTTATCCTTACTGCCCATCTTGACTACATTTATGTGGCCATTTAGCTCATGTCCTTTTCTCTTGTAAAACCGGGGTTCAGTTCACTCACCATCCATCTTCCAGCAGTAATATATCCAGCTCACACGTCTAGTTTTGCTACTTCTTTGTATTTGAGTTATTTACTGATCTACAAATTGGTCTACAAGATGGTAAACGGCCGCCAAACATGCAACATATCTGAAACAATCAACTCTTAAAAACAAAATTGGTCAAAAAAAGACTTAAACAATGAACATCTGACTAGTTTCAATTAGGATTTTAAATGAATCAAATGTGATAAAATACCGTTGAATCTGATTTGTAGCTGAAAGTCGTCCTTAACCGAACTGTAATTTGTATTTGTTTCAAAGTGAAACCTGATTTTAAACAATAGTCACAAAAAACTTTAGTTATTTAATTTACGACTGAATAAAATAGAAAAAAAAAAGTAGCCGTTCATCACAAATCTTCAAATCTGAGGATGCACAGAAAACAGACAGAGTCACTTTAATACAGCAGGAGTTCTCATGGCTTCACCATTCAGCTGTGGTGACTGCCACATCATCTTTTTTTTTCTGAAAGTGTATTATAAATAATCCTTTCCATATGCCCCCGTCAGATAGAGCACAGATAGAACACAACCAAAGCTACTAGGCTGCAGGAAAATCCCTGGTACAAACCAAAGGCAGCCTGCTGACTCAGAATCCCCCTGAGTAGGTCACACAGTGCACTCTCACCACCGACATACCAGAGCCTACAAAAATGCTGTTTATGCCCCTAAACTCTTGACTGCTTGCGCCTTGCATCTGCTAATGTGAACGTAACAGTTATACTTCATCACCCCCCCCCCCCCCCCCCCCCCCGTAGATCCCTGCTAGATGCTACTACAGAGCAGCATCTCCAAATAAATCCAATAAATAAATAAATAAAGTGTTCAGCAAGACGGATGTTTTCTGGCGTACGGAAAAGAGCAAACCACAGCTTAAGCAATGACTTTATCTCGATCTCCTGCCTCTGGAGCCAGCTGACCCCTCCGTCCGCCCCTGTCTCCCCCCCTCTGCGTCTCGCCTCCCTCCCAGAGTCCCAGGCTGTAACGGTCCCTCGGTCCTCCGGCTCTGGCTGCTTGACTACAGCTGACATGTGGAATGGCTCACAGTAAACATTTAATGGAGCCGCTATTACGGCCACAGAAAGCCATCGGCCTCAATCACGGCCTGCTAACGCCATTAGCCCCATTGTTTCATACACAGATGCATGTGGACAGAGGGGGCACATCTGCCCACGTAGGGGCAAATGCACTAAACGTACACAAACACATTTTACATTAAACCACAAATGCACTTAGGTAGGGATTTATTCAAATTCCTGCACAGTTTTAAGTTAAACTTTATAAAAACTACAGCGAACATAACTGGTTTGGACGTTTCTACTGACTTTGAGCCGCCTGAGTCTGTCTGAATCACTGCTGCTTTGCCAGCAAAGAGTGTATTCTCACAGAATTTAACATGAGCCCTGATAGTAGCACTGAGACCTCATGTCTTCCCACTCCAGAGCTTGACCAGTGCTGGCTTTTCCACACCATTACCAGCTCAAGAGGTTCTCAGCTCTGTTCCACAACATGCTTGCGCAGCTGCCAGAGAAGAATGCTTAAGCCTGAAAAGTAAGAAGAAAAGTGTTCTTATTATGGGCCAGAGGGAAGCGTTGAATTGGAGGAGACGCGGCTGAGCCTGCCAGCCCCGCCTCATACTGCTGATAATAAGATTAATGACCTGCACTCACAGCTATGACAAAAGGCATTCATGTGGATGTGCGTGTACACAGACAAGAGCACATCGCTGTGCGACGTCACATTTGGGCTCAAACATGGTCTCTCTCATGTACGTCATAAGTCGGTTGTTATCAGCGGGTCTTTTCGGACCCACATCCATCAAGTCCACTACTTCCCTAATGCAATCATCTGCAGCCATCTTGTACTGAGATTAGGCAAATAGTATTGAAATTACGGCTCCAGAATGACCTAGGCCCCATGACTGATACCAGAGTGGGGCCAGATAACCTTCTACTACTGCAGATGTTTACACAGACTATATTTAACTTCAAATTCATCACATTTCTAATTATATACAGCTTTATTTGCATCATGGCATTTCAGACAGTGACAGAGTCTCTATGCTCTCCTACGCAGATCTCAATCTGGACTCCCATTTCAGTTTGTTGTTTTTAAACTTTTTGTATACTTTTCTATATTACTTCCAGAGTACAGTGTGCATCATAATGCAAGCTGTCATGAAAGAATGCTGCAAAGAATAAGACCTGAACTTGAACTTCCACCTTTCCATCTGCATCAAACCTGCACTTTTCACACCCAAACGTATGTTTTTCAAAAATGTTGTGGATATACATAAAACGATAGACTAGGTAGAGACGAGGCAAAATACAGTTTCCCTAAATTATGACATATCATAAGCCTCCACATACACGATTTTTTTATTTTGTAAATTTTTCTGCTTCAGTTTTATGATGCTTGACTTTTGTACTATTTGTTTCTTTTACTTTTTCCTTCCTCTCACTATGCCCCAAAACATCAAGGCAGATAAACCCAGTTGTGATTCAGATATTTCTTTGGGAAAAGCACTTCAAAAGTGAAACGTCACAGTGATATACACACTCTTATCAGTGAGGTGTCATCGTGGCTTGTTTACAATCTAGGATTCATCTATAAAACTCTGAACTAAAGATATAGAGATAAAATGTGCCAACTAAAATTCTTAGTGTTTCACAACTGCAGGCTGCAGTTTAAACTGTTTTAGCTCTCCAACAGGAAACAACAGAGTGAAGCTGTCTATCATTTTCATTCTTTCATCATTATCATCATCCACAAATTTTGGCAATGAGTTGACTGCCGTCGGCCCTGCTTTTTTGGAAACAAGTCTCTTTGCAGTGATCTTATGTACACCTCTACTAACCTGACACACCAGATGGTTTGTAACTCAGAACCATCCGGGAAGTTTTTACTGAAACATAGTTTGTAAAGAGGCAGGCAAGTTTAAAAACAAAACAAAACAAAAACTTGACAAGCAGTATAAACCATATAACATAGTTTACCACGGCGGTTTGGCCACATGCTAATAACTTGAAGTACGGCAACATGGATTCTCGCATGATGGTGAAATTTCAGCAGCCTCTCAAGGTTCCACATCTACAGGGACATGAAAATATCACATATAAATATCTCTGTGATTTTGTAATAGCTCATATTCACAGCCATTTGACAAGCGGGTATGTTTGTCAGCTGAGCGAACCGAGTATGAAGTTACGTGAGTGACTGACACACATAGTGTGTGTGTGTGTGTGTGTGTGTGTGTGTGTGTGTTAAACAGCATTCCATAACAGTGCAGCTTAATCCCAAACACTGGATTAGAGGAGAGCGGACATGCTTGACAGCTTCACCTGAAACTCTGCACTCAAAGGATCCTTTTGTTCTTTGAATGTCTTCACTGGAATAAACACAACACACACCTTTTCATACACACACACACACACACACACACACACACACACGCCCTACATCTCCGCCCTAGGCTCTGACAAGATGTTTGTAACTCTGTATCTATCTATCTATCTATATAGATATATAAATCTTTAGTTACTATTTTTACATTTATAAACAAAGAAAGAAATATTGGAGCACTATAGCCACCAACCAAATCTTTTTATGTTTCCATATTTTAATGCCTTAACTTTTTAGAAACGATGAAAATACTGTGGTTATATTGTATGCAGCCTACTGTGGGGTGTTTGATATCATGAACATTAGTATATATTAATATTTGGGGCCAAACGCTGATGATATATTAACAAGAGTGTTTCTACACCAAAATATATGCTATTTGTACATTCCTTACAAAGTGTATCCACTACATGCATGTCCTTAACCCTTTATTGGGCAAGGGACCATATTTGGTAACTTAAGTGGGAGTTCAAAATGCCCGCCCCTTATCTCACCATGAGGCAGCAGAACTACCAGATTTCTCAAAGCCAATCAGCGACAATCAGGCTACAAGACGGACCGGCAAGAAACCATATTTGGTAACTTCACTGATCTTGATTTTCACCATAACATTATTATTTTTTTTGTGAAAAACTCACAAAAGACAAAAACGTCTTGTAACGACCACCAGTAATGGTCTAGGGTTGGAATTGTGAATTTCTAAGTATTTCAATGAGTGCCCCATAAAGGGTTAAACAATAAACCGAGGATCACACAAACCATATTCAGAGTTTGTGTCCTTAGCGCAGGAGAAGGTCTTTAATATCATTAAATGATGTTACATTAAACAATATTCCCTGTGTTCACACGCTGCTCTGCTCTTGAATAGCTTAGCTGAATAGCTGGTAACAACCTGTAACATCATAAAACTCGTGTTTTTTCTCTAATTGTGGCTGCAGAGACATTCAGTCTGAGGCTCGGTGACTAAGTCCTGCCACTCGTTATAAACCAGTGAGCATAAACCAGCTGGTAAAAATAACATTTAAATGAATTTCGGTTTCGCACAATAAAGCCTTCACCCTGCTAAGAGGCAGCCAGGAGCTCCAGATATCAAGCTGGAAGACTCAAAGTGCTGAAATGGAGACTGGGGGGCTACACATTCCTGGAGTTCTTGAATCCAGAAAGTTTCATCAAATGAGTTTTCCTTTCCAGCATATTTCATGTGACTTTACTCAGTTTAGTATGACAACAATCTCTCCTCATATATGGACTAGCTTTTTTATTTATGTGCCTGGCCGAGCTCCACAATCCCTGATAGTCTTGGAGTGAGTAAGCACAGGGCAGGGGTGGAACCACGCACCAGGCCAGGCCAGACCAGACCAGACCAGACCAGACCAGGACAAATTAAACCACTCTAAACTAGGCTACACCAGCCCCACAATCCCTGATAGTCTTGGAGTGAGTCAGCAAAGGGCAGGGGTGGAACCACGCACCAGGCCAGGCCAAAGCAGGACAACCCGGGGCAGACCAGGCCAAACAAGACAACTTTCTAACTCTATTCTGTGTGATTACACATAAGTAAGAGCCTCAATCATTCAATTTAGGTCTACGTTTACACACACACACACACACACACACACACACACACACACACACACACACACACACAGTGACATGCTAGTATGCACAGCTAACTTTCCCAGGCTCCACCTCAGGGAGAACACTTCATCCAAATGGCTGCTATGGAGCTGTGATTTTTAGCAGAACAACTTTTTTTTCTTTTACTGAGACCCCTATTTTTAGAGATGGTAGAAATTATTAAACCCCCTCCATTTCACCCACACACACACACACACACACACTCCTCCTCCCCCTTGCCCCTCCTTCCCTCCGCTCTTTCTCTCCTGTTGTGTTTTGACCAAAAAAGTCAGAGACTGCAGCGTTTTTTTTCCTCGTCAGACACAGACTGTCTGGACGTCAAGTCGAAGACAGACGAGGCTATATTTACAGTCTGACTTCACCCTGAAGGCACACACACACACACACACACACACACACACACACAGAGACACATGCACTCGCTGCTGTAACATGGTTAAGGATGACGCACAGGCGACCGCACCTCTGCGTTGTCTGTTTCTCTCTGACCGTGTTCTGCTGGCCGAGCCTCACAGCGGCGGTCAACCTCAGAGGATGCTCTCTCGCAGGCAGCACACTCTCACCCCGAAGAGGTCACAAAGTTTTGACAGATGGGGGAGATTTCAGTCAATCATTGTGTCCAAACCATTTCACTCACACAGTGCTGCGTCTCGTGGGTCCCCAAAGTATTTTAAATCATGACGGTGTCCGAGGGAAAGACAACTTAAAGGACCGCACCAACATTTTGAGGGTTTTTACTCACCAAATACAAAATCACTCCTGTCAACCAAGTTTAGCATTAGTTATATATATATATATATATATATATATATTATAAGGCTACTTGTTTTGTTTTTATCTCTAAGAATTAGCACACTTTTTTAAAGGAGTAAACACATTTTATCCTATGTTTTATGTCTCCCTGCACCCCAACAGTAGTTGTATTGTATTCTCACGTTGCAAGAAGGTGCTTTCTGCCACAGTTTAAACTATAAAAGGTCTTTTTGTGACTCACAAACCCTCTATTCTGAGGGAAAAGACAGAATAACATTGGAAAAACAAATTAGCTTATTATTATACATGCAAAGTCCATCTAATCAAGTTCAAACATGCATTAATACATTGACTTCAGTCCCAGCTTAACGCTGCCGGACTCCAACCTGATCAGAAGAACCGAAAACACCTGCGTGGGTGAGCGGAGCCTTTATGTAGTCACATACATCGATGCATTATCCTAAAAGCCAGAGAGTGAGATTCTGTTCCAGCTAGAAGTAAAGTCTTTATAGTTTAATGACCTTAGCGGACTTGTTTAGGGGATTGGTAAAAACTGACAGAAAGGATGTGTTGAACCAGACTAAAGTTAAGACTTTAAAGGAGACTGAAACTTTGTTTTCAGCCTGAACGAATAAGATAGAATAAACAAATAAAAAATAAGAATAAAAACCAACACTGGTTTTCATATTTTGGATGACGCTGGTCAATAAGCTGACACCATGAAGAGTTGACTCTGGTGCCAATCCCTTTCTTCAATATGTTGAAGATTTCTTACTGATATCTGTATAATAAGCAGTCACTATGTCATCTGGTGGGATGTTCTGTGAAAGTGATATCTTATCTACATTAGTCATCTTGGCCATCAAGAAACCACTGCTGCTCCTGCTGTTGCAACCATTAAAGGGTGTTTTTTGGCTACTAACGCAGCTCCAGCTCCAACAAGTCCCTGCTACAACAATATCTTACAAATCATATCAACGTGTAGACAGATATACTCTGATGAAGCACAGAAAATTAGTCATAAAGAAAAATGAAATCCCTTCTCCCACCTCAGGCAACGTTCATACCATCAGTCCAGCCTGCACCCATTCCTTTGATATTATCAGCTTGTTTGTACATCTAAACATAGCAACAAGCACGGGGAAGTTCACAAATTCTCACAAACACACACACACACACACACACACACACTTGAACTTGACTGTGACCTCTGGCTCTATGAACAGTGAGTCCTCAGTAAACAATATTTCCATGTTTTCACCAGAGGAAAGGAAGGGGTCGCATAAAGACTGTCATTCACTATTTAACCCTAAAACACACTCTGCAAACTAAATCACCCTCACACACACACACACACACACACACACAGGTTGGGCCCGGCTCCATGCAATGTGGACAGAGCTGCTGATTCTTGGAGCTCGGCGATAGCGTCATTTTTACACCGTGAGAACATGCGAAACATTTCTCAAAGGAGCCCTCTCATTTGCTGTGGGTGTGTTACCATTTTTGGGGTAAGGGGGGGCAGGAACACACACACACACACACACACACACACACACACACACACACACACACACACAGACACCAGTTCAGTTACTTAAAATATAGTAGCTACATGCTTGTCTGTCATAGCTGGGTTAAGAATAGGCAGCCTACGGAGGCTACAGAGGATGCGAAAGGTGTTTAAAATAGTCTCGTCAGATTTTCTGGACTTTATTTAACATACTGTAACCCACTGTCGCACATATGCACACATATATGTACACACACATCCTCGGCTGTCAGAGACAGGGTATCAATAGCAGCGGAATGAGTGATGCTGGGCCAAAAAAGCACTTTATTTATTTTGCCATCTTTGAACAGGCAGGAAGAAAAACAAACAGGAGGAGGAGAGCGCCGTGAACGCTGCCTCTCGACTTAACGGACCCACTGACTGTTTAGATTTGCTTATATATCTCTCACCATGCACCACAAACTGCCTGCAGAAGGTAATATCCCAGCACTTCCTTCCTGGGGAGAGAAAAGTCCGCAGAGTGATGGACTACGTGCACGGTCGATATGAAAAAACATTTCTAAGGGAGAATGTGGAATGCGATGGAGAACAGGGCATCAACTTGTCACATTTTATCAGTGGTGATAACTACTAACTGGTTTGCCTGATGAACAATTTTGTAAAGATTAATTACAACTTTTAGAGTCATTTATCAGTAAAATGTCAAATGTTCACTGGTTCTAGCCTTTCAAAATGTTTTATATTGCTCTAATCTCATTGATCTGCTCTCAAATGCTGCCGTGAGAAAAAGGTTAGTGGACAATATGCCTTCTATTCTATCTTGTCATCTTTCTTTATTTATAAAGCAATGACTTTAATATCTATATCAATGGGGACAGAAGAAGCGGACGTGATTTGTCATTTTATTTTTCAAGAATCAGAAGAGTATGTGTGAAGTGGAGATAACACCGTACACAACACAGGAAGCAACATTTATGTAAGTTTTGTTATCTGGGATGGTGTAATGTGATTGGCTGCAACAGTGAGTCTGATAGCAGGAGATAGATGCAATTTGAACTGTGGGAGTTGCAATATTTTTAGTTTTTCCACGAAATATGAAAACAGATAATGGCATGGGAAACTGGAAGTGGAGAGAGGAGATGAACAGATGAGCAATGTTTGTTTGTTCATAGAACAAAAGGGAAGAAAGGAAAGAGCGAGGAGACAGAAAGTCAAAGACTCAATAGAAAAAAGAAAAAACCAGTGCGGAGAATCACACTTTCCTTCCTAGAAGGTTTAAGTGAGAAACCAGAAGCAGGGATGACAGAGAGGGGGCGGCGAGTAAACTGTTCAGTTGTCGGTCTGATCTATCTTTGTGAATTGAATTTCCAGACTTCCGTGACGGGTTAAGTTTGAACTCTGACCCGGAGACACATGACCTCTGACCTCGAGGCTGAGACGAGGAGCAGCACTGCTAGAAGAAGACTCCATTTACATTGTAAATCCTCATAAACCTCCACTGCTTTTTGTCCGTCACTCAGAACAATGGCTGCTTTCCTCTTCACAGCTATGTATATGTGTGTGTGTGTGTGTGTGTGTGTGTGTGTACACTAGGTTCAGTTCAGTTAGAATATAGCTGCAGCCACAATGATCTCATATGAGATGCTATCAGCCTGTTTACTGTTTCTTTGCTCCCCTGCGGCCACTACACTGCTTACAAATTGGACAATCAAGAGCAGGTGTGTGTATGAGATACGAGCGAGCGTATGTGAGTGTGTTGCGCACCAAAGCAGCCCAGTTCCTCCTTCTCAGGTCTCCACTGCAGGTGGAAGAGTAATTCCTCTCCTGGTGAAAGCAGGGTGCACGCACACGCCCAGCCTGTAAACATTAACGGTATTTTGTCACATATTTAAGAAAGCTGTTAGTGTATTTATGGAGGCGCGGGGGCCACTGGTCTGCTGCTGAAACGAGGGCCACGATGGATTGATTAGGCAGCCTGGGAGGGACTGCAGGGCAGAAACCATTTGACACCAAAGGTTGGAATGCAGCTTTTGCACTGCAATAAATTGATTTCTTTTCTTTTCTGATTGGCAACAGTGGAGGGTAGCGACACAAAATTTGGGGAGAGAATGAGGGATGACATGCCACGAAGATTCTCGCCAGATGTGGCACGTTTCTTGGTGTGTCTTCGACCACTATTATGAAAATGATGAAAAAACCTGCTTACAGTATGTAAGTCTGAGGAACAGAGATCTGACCCAGGACCTGAGTGAGTTTGATGCACATATATTAGAATACATTAGGAAATGATCATCGTCTGGAGCCGAGTTGACTTTTGTTAGTAGGAGTTAATGGGACTCTTGAGCTCAGGGAGGTTTTGTGTGGTGACCTGTGAAAACCTCTACTTTCCATTTTCTTATGTTTGTGCAAGTTGCTTACAGATCTTTTCACATCCTCAACAAATCCCAATTCAATTAAATCTATTTGTCATTATCAATAATCCTTATGTTCTTGCGGTGCAGGACAGGACAGTCACGGCCAAGAGATTGATGCAACACGCTGCCCAGGTTAGGTCGTCTGTCAGAGCTCCATATGTTTGGCCAGGGTGCTTTAGTTTAGCCTGGTCTCTTACACTCTCTTACACTCCTACTGCAGGACACAATTCACATCTAACGCCAATGTTTAGTGCCAATGAAGGAAGTAGTGTGTCTTCTTTGCAGTGAGACCGAAAGCCACGGTTAGAGGTGGGGTGCTGGAGTGGGAAGGTTTGTTTGTTCAGTCTCAAATCAACAATTAAAAGTATTATTTTCACCACGACCATAATGTTTCATGCTTAACAGATATTGAAAGACTGAAAACCAAAGTGTTTGCCTTATCGTGACACGCTGAGACAACACAGAGAAAGTTGTGGGTGAGAGAGAGAGAGGAGTGAGATGGTCGGGGTCTTTGGGGACAGCTGGGAAACTGCGCGCTCACCATTTTCACAAAACATGAAACGGGCAAAACAAAATATTTTAAAAGCAGATAAAATCCCTTTCCATCCTCCGTCCTCGTTATCTTTCTTTTGAGCGACTATTGATTCATTATCATTATCTGAGCACCGCAGCAGGAGCAAAGAGAGCCATGAAACACACACACACACAAACAATCACGCACTCACCACTTCCTGAAACACATGGGCACACACAAGTTTCCTGAGGGAATTTATTTTCAAATGGGCTATCTGCGATCACCTGCTGTACGCTGCTGCTGCCGCTGCCAGCCTCGTCCTCCGGCCTCTATAACGTCATTAAAACATCACCGTCTAACGCAGAAAGCGGGTGCTCATGAAAGGATGGAAAATTGTGTGAAAAACATAGTGACGGGGAAGGTTGCACAGAAGAACAAGGCCATGAACTGAAGCTAGAGTGAAGCCGCGAGGTGAAAAATTTCCAAATGTCAGGATGAGTAAGCAACATCTGGGAAACCACAATTGAACCTACTTTGAATACTTACAATACCAGGAAGTAATTTAACCTTAATACAACTGACAGACGCACCTTAAACGTTTTATGTCCAGACCAGATTTGAATATGACAACAGTAACAACCGTTACAGAGACCGATGATGACGGAGAGTAAACACACGGGAGTCTTGATAACAGACTAATTCTACAAACTTTTATCTCCTCTTATGTAGATTTTAGTCATGAAACACAAAACAGGTTTGGTCAGATTTACTTGACAAAACTGTGCATTTTAGTTTTGGTTTTATAATTAAAATCCAACACATACATGTAATCTAATCATCTAATCTCTTTCATATTGAATCAGATGCTCCTGACCTTTTGTTTAACAGTAACAGTAACCTGTTTTCAAGTATATTTCATATTGTCTCTACTTTTTCTTCCCACTGAGGTGGGTGACTACGAGCATTTGGGTTAAATTATATTTTCTGTGATGCTGTGAATGTTTCTCGTAGCGAAGAGTTGATTGACAACTGATGAGCCAGCTCAGTTAAAATTCAACATGTCCATTTGTCCTAACTACCACACACACACGTACACACACACACACACACACACACACACACACGTACACACACACACACGTACACAGCAGTGTTATCAGTAGGGAGACCAGATCAGATGAGAGCGGCATCCCTGTTGATGCGGATGCGATAACATCAGGACATTAACACATAAACTCAGGGCCAAATGACACTGAAAAGGACAAGCGATTAACATTTAGTGTCATCAAAACATTGCACATGGTCACACACACACACACACACACACACACACACACAAGGATAACATACGCACGGTCCCTCAGCCCATCAGAGGTGTGTGTTTTTGAAATGTTCCTGTAATGTGTCCAGTGTGTAAGATGAGACAGGAGTAGTGTGAACAGCAGAGTGTTTGTCTGTGTGTGTGTGTGTGTGTGTGTGTGTGTGTGTGTGTGTGTGTGTGTGTGTGTGTGTGTGTGTGTGTGTGTGTGTGTGTGTGTGTGTGTGTATTGAATGTGACCCTCCACATGTTGAGCATAGGAAACAGATGCCTCACCCCTGGCTATGAGAGGGAGAGAGAGGGAGAGAGAGGGAGAGAGAGAGGGATAAAGAGAGAGGTTGTGTTTGTACTGGAGCTTTTCAGGAGGGACTCTGCAGTCTTGTGGCAGTTGTTCCACATTGTTCCTCGGTCAGACACCCAGAGGGCTGCACGGATAATAAAGTAGCGGTGAACTTCGGCCATTTTCAGTGGTTCATGGCATGCTGACCTTTGCAAATTCTTCACATATGGCAATCTCTGCGTCAAAGGTTCTCAGGAGAGGTTCTCATGGTCTACACTTTTAGCCTATGAGCGGAAAGTTAAAATAGTACAGTAGCTGTGGAGAGTTAACTTCTAACGGCTGTAGGTGACAAAGATGACCTCCTGTGTGACCTATAATCCAGTAAAAGCTCCACTTTAAGGATCAGCACTGAATTATGAGTGTATGTTAGCCTATATGAAATATATAATAATGTTTATACTCAATTTATCTCAATAAGGGTGGACACTTCAATATATAATAATTTATAATTCAAGGTAATTCAGCAGAACCACAAAATGAAGCCTCCACATCACAGCTTGGATTAAAACTGAACATAATTACCTGCTGATACAATGGCCAAGGAAAATACTTGTTTCTGTCTTTTGTCTGAATTCAAGCAGATCAGCAGAGGCCCAGTAGCACTGGGAACCTTTGGCAATCTCATGATTAGACTCTATAAAGATTAAAAAAAACAATTCCACCTTGGAGTTTCTAGTAAACAGAAAGCAGCCACTCGTGTCCTGAGGTCACTGAAGGTCACTGAATTGCTTTATGAAACCTAACTGACAGTTAAGTTCACTGGTCTTTCGCCTGGTTAAAAGTCTTTAGTGAAGCAGGTTGGTCTGTATGTTCTGGAGTAAAGGGGAGAAGAAGAAGAAAAACATGTGGCACGCTCTGACACTAACGTCTGCTGCGATGCCACAACCAATGAAACCCACCGCTGAGCGCTGCACTCTCCTCCTTTTTTGTTCCATCAGCACATCAGCACAACGCTATTAACGGGAACTCAAAAGTAGATTTCTGAAATCTGTGAATCTAATTAGAATCACAGAAGACAGAGAAAAAAGTATAGCATTACAAGAAAAGAGTGAAATTTAAGGCTACACCTGCAAAATAACCTTACGAGCCCCTGACATCAGACACCTTTGGGATGCACTTGGGTGCATTGATTGTGAGCTGCGTGACGCATTGACATTTGCACGATCAGCACAGGTCTGTGAGTTACTGCTGTGTCATCAGAGCCAACGGCTGTCTGGCACAGCTCTGACCGTGAATTTCTCTTTTCCTGGTCGCTGGGAAAATAAATAATGATATGTCCATCCATCTCTTTCCTCTGTCCTTTCCACTTCCTCCCTCTCTCTCCCTAATCCATATCTCACACTTTTTCCCTCTCAGTTTTCTTCACTCAATCTCCTCTCAATCCACACATGCCTTCCCACCACCTCCCCCTCAATCCCAGTGATGGTGCCTGAGGGTGCACTTACTCTGCCCTTACACTTCTGCTCCAGCCCTTCCTGTGGAGCTGCAGTGGGAGTCACTAAAGGAAGACTTCATCTCAGAGGACGGCCCACTTCCTCCTGAGAAAGCGGGATCAAGTTGAGGGTTGAGAGTGAAAGAATCACAGAACAAACAACCTGCTTGTTTGCAACAAAGTGAACAAAAAAAGAAAGTGACCCCTCTGTGTTTTACGGCAGAACTTCCAGTGCAATGCTGTAATTCTGAAGTCGCATTTAACTTTGCAGTGCATTTTATTTCCTTATTCTTGTTATCATTAGACCTCTTAACATTGTTGTGCATTTTAGAAGCATGAATAAGCCTAAAATAACTGTTACTGTCCATTTAAACGCACTAACTTTTGATGGCTAAACTGCAAAACTAAATGTTTTTTTGTTGAGTGGGTGTTAGCCTGCTTTTTACAAATGAATTGACACACATTGATATTGGGCAATCCTGCAAAACAAAAAACAATATCAGGGCATGGCAACTACGTTATCGTTAATTAAAACGCGTAATTTCTTTGGAATAGATCATACAAATAAACAAAAAGCCACATTATTTCCTGCACTGGAACTGATCGCTGGCACAGAATCTTTCAGCATGATTGTAACTCACAGGGATGCTGGGCTGGTGGTTTAATTACATATGAATAGGCATAAATGTGTAGCCAGATGACAGAGCAGCTGGTGATCTCTGCTCTAAAGGAAGCTCCTACTAAGGCACGATTAAGGTTGGGAAACAGCTTCAAACGTTTAAAAAGCCTGATCTCAAGTTCAGTGTTACTTAGCCAAAAGAAAGGCGAGCAGCTGGGTAGTAAACAGGTGGGTGGTCATGTGCTCAGTGCATGTGGGTATGTGTATACTAGTAAATTTTATCCAGGAACCTCATTGTTTCCTCATCATGGCTGAGTACAACTTCTGTCAAACTCTCAGTTCGGCTGCATAAATCAGTGGAACCACTTAATATTTCATCTGCTGCTGCCGGCCAAAGGCCTTGGCATCTACAGCCATGAGTTTCCAGCATTTCAGAGTATGAGCTTGCATAAACATTCTGAGTAATGAAAACATGCACCTGTGCACGCACACACACACACACACACACACACACACACACACACACACACTGCAAAAACATCAAAACATGCACACACATTAAATAATATTGCAGCCCAACTGTTGCACCGTTCCAATGGTGCAGTGAGGCAGAGTTAAACAATTCATCGCTGCAACTAGCTTCTGAACAATAGAGCCACTGTGATGCAAGGTACGTATCATAGAAAAAAAAAAAAATGAACAGTCACTCATTCACTTTCTATTTCCCACAAACATAAAACACGCGCTCTGTCTGTCTCTACACCAATACTAAAACCTTAGAACATAAAGAAACTACATCCAAGTACAAACTAGAGCACTCTTAGCAATGCCTCTCTGCTATGGCTGCAAACATGCAAAAAAAATTCGCAAGAAAGAAAAGCGCTTTCTTTATGCTTGTGACAGTTGGCAGGGAGCGAGATGGAGAACAAACGACAGGAGTGTTTTGAATTTCCCCCAGGCACACTCGCTGGGACTTAGTGAGAAATATTTTCCTTCCTATCACACACACAATTGCCTGAGGGTGTTTCCCTGCATCTAGATATTCAAAGAATCCTTTGTTTTGATAAGATAACAGTTTAGACTCAGGGGGAGGCAGCAGCTTGAGTGAGGGACTTATGCAACAACAACAGTTCCTCTTTATGTATCAGTAAACTGTGATAAAGGGCTCTCTCATCATCCTCTCTGTGTGTTCTAGGAGTTTATTGTACACAAAGGCAGGCAAAAACACCAACGCTGAGCTTTCCTCTGCGTTCCTCCATATTCTGCCGTGTTATTTCTTCTTTCTTTTACTGCTAATCACTCCTGACTATGACTTTTCCATTACAAAACATAACTGGCACTTGCAGCCTCCGTTGCATTTGCAATGGGGATGATGTTGTCATGTGAACTCTCCCAAACCCGAGCCGATATGGAGAAACAAATCAAAGCTGCTGGACCACTTCCACACAGAAAACAGCGAATATTTCTGATGATTCTCATATAATTGATGGATGTTGATCTTGATTTTTAGGACAATCGTGCTCAGTCTGCCATTTAAAGAGGCATACATACAATAACTGAATCAAAATTGCAAGTTGAGACACAATACCATTACTGTTAAAAACTGCACCTCTCATTGAAAGAGACACAAACTGTGGGTGTACTTAAGAAGCCTGAGCAGCTATTCAGACTTTATTTGGTGGTGATTTATAACAATAGAAAGACCTGGACTGATGATGTGTGTTAAGCGAAAGGAGACATAAGAAAATATAAAACTTCAAAACGGTACTAAGTACTACAGTAAAAGTACTTTATGGTTATAGACCTTGTACAACCTGCTGTGGCAAGACTGTATTCAATCGTCATCGTGCCATTAAAGCAAATTTGAGACAGAGAAAGTTGAAGAGGGAGGGGGAGGGTGATGGGGGGGGAGGACAGGGGAGCAAAGGTGCAAATCTGGACAGGGTTAACCTTGAACGGACCTTGCAGGTGGGTGGTACAGACCCAGACTGGCTTCTTTACATACTTGAGTTAAAACCTCGTTAAAAGCCAATTAGGCAAAATAATAATCCACGCCAAATTAAACAGAAACTCACAATCAGCAGCTCTGCCTTCTACCAACATGAAATGAAAGGAGATCATTTTGAACAAAGGAAATATGATCTGCAGTATTTTTTCTTCCTTGTGTGTGTGTGTGTGTGTGTGTGTGTGTGTGTGTGTGTGTGTGTGTGTGTGTCTAAGCAGAGAGAGGCTGGTTCCCAGGCTTGTGGACCACCAGAGTGAGCAGGTCGAGCTCAGAGGCAGTAAAAGCCCCAGGCGCTGTAAAAGACACAAGCTGAGAGGCCAGAACTGGACCGCGTCCTCTTGCAGTGGGACAGTTTATGTGACGAACACGAGGGGCCGTGTGTAAAACTGAAGGGAGGCTAATTACTGAGATTCCAGCAGCCTCAACGAATAAAGCAAGTGGCCATAAAAGCACATGGTAGTGATTAGGCCACACCGATAAGCATCTACAGTACGGTCCTCTGTCTTTCTCAAGTGCACACCCACAGAGAAATGATACAACAGGCAAGTAGAGATAAACATCTGATAAACACAACCTGAAAGGAACTAAGATACACCTGCGGTAATGACATCATACAGGTGTGGCGACTGCTAACAGCTAAATGAGCGATTTGTCTTCATGCTAAATGGCTCCAATAAATAATTTTCCATAACCGAATCAACACTGATGGTTGTGTTACGTACGAGCGACCGCACAGAGACCCCGTGGCTGAGACGATTACTTGGCATCGCTGGCGTGAATGAACAATAATAATAATAATTCTGCTGTTGATTTGTAGGCATGTGCTTGGCAGGGTATATTTCCGACTCCGTGAAAACAAACAGTGCATTAGCGTTAATACTCGTCACTACAGATGCATTCATATTTCTTAACAGCATGTTACAGCACACTGAGCACTGCAGTCCGTTTGAATGCAGAAGCAGAAGCCGTAACTATTCCTTCAGTTAACACATAATTTGGCCGTGCGTATTTCGTCTGCACCTGCTCATCGACACACACATCAGTGAGCTGTTTTTGGGCTGTGTTTGAATACCGAGGGAGACAAATAAAATAGGAACAAAACTGCAAGGATTTGGAAATCTTTTTTTTTTGTGAAAATATAAAATGTAACCAAGAAAATCAAGAAGAGAAAAAAAAGCAGAAACATTCATTTACATTGCTGCATTGTGATGTGATTGTCATGTGCGTAAAAACCAAAACAAGACAGACAAGTTCAGCGTTTTCTCCACCGCTGTCGAAACATGGCACACTGCAGAGCGAGGGCAATTCTTTAAATACCTAAATAACCTCCACCTACCTACCTACCTATCTATCCAGGGAGAGATTATCATTTTGTGCCTGAAAAGCCTCATCATTTTTTTTTGTTCTACAGCATGCTCTATCCAATTAAAATATTAAAACACTGTTACGGCTCTAAATGCAACTCTGACAGTTTCTCTCATCGTTTTCATTACCTACTATTATTGTACTAATCTCCACATGTATTGACTAAATATGACTACTGTCAACGGTTTGCATGCTTCCCATGTTTTAACAACAACCTGTGCCGATATTGCCATGATTTATCTAAAAGCTACAGTCAGGTAACGTGGATACACAATCAGATTTTTGAAGATACAACTTGTAGGAACGTCTTAAGGTGGAACTTCCATCTCACGACATTCGGACAAACATGACCGCTGCATTGATTTGGCACAAACAGCCGAACATACGGATGATAGCTGTAATTTAGCCAGCAGCAGATTATGTGTGGAAGAGTGTGTGTGTGTGTGTGTGTGTGTGTCTGTGGCAGTTCAGCCTCTAACTGAACCCAGAACAGTACGAGAGGATGACATGATGTGCCTGTACTGGGAAAGCCTCTGAGTCTTTATGAGAGTTGTTACTGCTGCTGCTGCTGCTGCTGCTGCTGCTATCAAGGATCAAAACTGGAGAACGCTTATGTTTCGTCCGTTTTCAGTGAACAGATTCACTGCGGTGGGACATTTACAGACGCTTTCTGTGCAACTCTGCACATCTCACCACTAATCTACAAAGTATGATACTCTGCTGATGTAGGTAAGGTGTACAAACACACATTCCTGCCCACAATCCCTGTCCTCAAATCCAGATGTAGACTCTAAAACAACCTCAAGCAACACAACCCTGCCCCTGTGACACACACACACACACACACACACACACAGAGACAGACAGAAACAGTTACACAAGTAAAAACATCACAACCTGCTTGTTCATTAAAGACGCGATAGACCCTAACAGGCTAAATCAGTACCATGTGGTACGCAGGGAGCCTCCCTGCCCTCTGCTCTTCAATATAGTGGGATGAACATCACAAAGGACGGGCTGACGAGACACATATGTCTAACACTACATTACCACATGTGGGTGTACAGCAGCAATCTCTTTAGGTCAAGGGTTTCACATTTTTCAGCTTGAGATCCAAATTATGTCTAAACAGTGATACCCTGGCAGCAAGACTTACTCAAAACATATAGTGCCTCCATGAGAGACAGACACTTTGGGTTTTAAGAAGATTCAAACTGTATTTCTTTGGTAAAGAAGTCTGGTGTATTTTTAACTGCGACATTTGCTACGACCAAACCTTAAACCCAGTGAGATCTACAGGTAGAGCAGTTTGGTCTACGTGGCTAGAATTTAAGCAGACATTATTGCTGTGTAGGCACTCAAGCCGTTCCTCCTTGGAATGTCTTTGTCTGTTTTCCAGAGGGAAACCGTATCCCCGGTATTCCTGCCTCCGTTAGGCCATCGAGGAACGCCAGAGAGAAAAGCGAGCCCAGCCCGCCCAGCGCATACCTCCGGCCTCCCTCTTATTGGAAAACTGGGATAGCGCACGGAGGAAATGCCTGGCATATTCCCAGAACAAAAGGAGTGATCTAGACATCGAGGGCAAAGAGGGAAATATATTAAGTTTAAATTAAAGACATTTTTGTCATATTCAATACGCAAAGTCAAAAATCAGAATCAGATGAGGTGAAACAGGCGGCAGAGACGAGAGGAGCTGGGTGATACTTTCAGGCTGGTTTGGATACAGCTCTAAGCAGTTCAGACACATATGTGAGTGTGTGTGTGTGTAAGAGACTGAAGTGTGTTGTGACTTGTGAGTGGTGTAGACATTAAGTGGCTGACATTAGATCTAGTCTTTGCGGGCTGGTCCATTCACGTGCCTCCTGATGTGTGTGTGTGTGTGTGTGCACGCGTACATGAGTGCTTTCCAGAGCGTGCACCTGTGTCATATAAATCCACCATGAGCTTGCTCCCGTAGCAGCGCTACATTTCCAATAACAGTCACATAGAGGGCTGGAGGCGAGGGGTGGAGAGATGGCTACTGTACATTGCTGTAATAGAGCACAGCTGTGTATGCATGAGTGCATGTGCGTGTTGTGTGCACATGTGTTAAGACTGTCAGAGAGGCTCCACAGTCGTGTGTGTTTCTGAGGGAGGGGGAAGGTGGGCGAGGTGCTTGTAAATTTAAGAAACTGGCTTTTGATTGCATTTGGCCGCGGCTGAAATAAAGCAAATCACTTTTTGATGGGAAACCAAAATAACCAAATATTTCTACTATCTTTCTGTCTTTATCTGTCATGAAGTGCAGTCTACC
Organism: Pempheris klunzingeri; assembly: GCF_042242105.1. Taxonomy (NCBI): domain Eukaryota; kingdom Metazoa; phylum Chordata; class Actinopteri; order Acropomatiformes; family Pempheridae; genus Pempheris; species Pempheris klunzingeri. Next base: position 26,267,842 of record NC_092017.1, on the reverse strand, counting down.
TCTGTGTATGTCCAAGTAACTCTTCTGTATCTCCAACCAAGTATGATTACTACCACTGTTCTTTGCTAAATGATAAAGTTTTGGAGAGAACTTTATCAATGTCTGGAATATTCAATAGCAACGTTCTTTCCACTTGAGGGAATGTGACATTCAAGTCTTAAAAATGATAACAGGTTGAATGGTCTGCCCAAAGGTTTGTTTCCTTGGTCCCAAGAGTTTTTAGGGAGAGATTTTAGTTTTGGCTGAAACAATAGTCAAAAATTGCAACGAGTCAGCATTGACTTTTTCAATATTTAACCAAGACTGCAATCTTTAATCAAGAATTATCAAGTGGAGTGACTTACTTATACATTTGAATTTTTAATACTAGCACCAATATTCTTCCTAACTTTCTGTACTGATAACAAACTTTATTTCTAATTTATATTTATATATATTTAATTCAATAAAAGAAGCCTGATGTGTTAAATGTTTCCATACATGCAGCCCATAATGACAATTGTGATTTAATTCAGAAACTTTCTGATCTAACATCAGTACCCGCTTTTAATCCTCGACAGTTCTCAATAATCTGTAATGGACACGTTTCCTTTGGTCGTATCGAACTTATATTTACAACGAAGCCCAGTGGATGTTGTAGGGAAAAAAACTGACAGGGAACGTTTCACATCACAGAAGTTCAATATGACCAGTTTGTACTGGCAGTGAACAGTGAACACATTCAATATAAATATTTCAGCAATATGTTGAAAAACACATCATGGTAGCTAATTTGTTATACCAAATTAATTGTGTATGAAGGTTCAGCAGACACAGCTGGTCCTAGGAGTTTGTCTGTTGGTTTGCCAATGACTACGATAAAAGTACAGATTCATAGATATTTATATAGAAAGAAAACAGATGAGGAGTAAAAAAAAAAAAAGAGAGAGAGACTGAGAGAGCAGGAGAGAGAGTGGAGATACTCTTTGCCATCACAGCCTAGCAGCAAGCTGTGTGAGGGCCCAGGATGCCTCTCTGTGTTTTAACTCTGTGGTTTCACTCCAGAGTTCTTCTTCTCTCCTGGGAAATAAAAACATTCTTGTTTTCCCTCCAAATGAGCGTTCTGGGGGCAGCCAGATGTGCAGGAGGGGAGGAGGAGGAGGCTCCTCTCCTCTTAGACTAAACTGAGGGGCTGGGCGAGGGGACCTCCAACACCAGCTCCTCTCCTACAGGAGAGGCAGCCCGCAACCTCGCCTTTCACCTCTGACCCTTCACCCCTGACCTGAGGGATGCAGAGGGAGGGAATGGTGGGCGACTGTGAAGAGCTCAGAGGATGTAAACAGCCAGTCACCACATACAGAGTGTCTTACTCGTGAATTTTCAGCCTCGCTGGAACAAAGCCCAACAGATGATGCAGGTAACCTTCTTCTTTCTGTTGATTTGCACATATTCATAGATACAGTGTATATCTGTGCTTGTGGAGGTGGCCCTCCTCTCTTCTTATTTTGGCCTTCCTCTCTCCCTAAGGTAACTGAGAGCATTGCGTCAGCCATCTATTCCAGCCTGTTGGAGGAGAATACCATCAATCCTTCGGGGACCTCGCGAGAGACCACCGGCTAACATAGAGGAGACGTCGGGGAGAAGGAGGAGGAGGACGACGACATGGGTTCGAGCCCTGAACCATGGGTGGAGAGACAGAGGGAGGGAAAGATGTGGGCAGATAAGAGGGTGAGGGAGAGTGGGATGGAAAGGAGGTGGGGAAGGGAGGGGAGGATGTGAGGTGTTAAGAAATACAGGATGATACAAGAGCAAAGGAGTTGAGAGAGGAGTATGAAGCAAAGACAGGAGGGGAAAAGGAGGAAAGGAAGGATGGAGGAGGTCTCAAGGGAACAAATTTAGTACAGGACGTCCTAATGTAGTGGAATGCTACTTCACTTTCTTCATCGCTCCCTCTGTAACAGATCTAACTGAATGTGAACACTAACTTGGCCAAGTTAACGGACTTACTGGGAGAGTCTTTATTCAGCCTTTAAAGAACAGCTTATACCCAGAAACACAGTATCAGTGATCCAAAACGAACAGGACACATAAGATGCATCAAAATGTCCTCAACTTTGCTGTTCTTGCAAACTCAGCTCGACTTCATGGTCATAAGAACTTCAGAGGTCCAAATCAGCAATGGGGGCTCATGCGGACGTTATTTCTCGGGTCAGACAGGCGAGTATCGGCCTGCTTACAAATGTGAGGATGCTCAGCTGATGTGGCCATTTGCAGAGTAAAGGGCAAAAATGTTTATAGAGTTTTTATATAAAAAGTGGAGTGAAAAGGAGAAAAGGAGTCATGGTCTCCTCCTGATTACATCTCACTGCTCCTCTCATCTCTCTCTCTGATTGTCTTTTGTGTTTCTTTGTTGTCTTGATGAGATGAAGCAAACATACCTGTTGGTTAACCTCAAGGCATTCATGGTGCTGCACTCAGCTGTCCAGCACAAACCAAATCAGCAACATAAACCATTCCAGAAAATGATCAATGACTGGGAGCTCAAGTCCAAAGGTAACGTTTTACAGCACACATTTCAAGGCCCTCGCAGCCCACAACATGTTATGTATCGCCAAAGACTGCAAGAGCCCAGTACACAAGTCCGAAGAGTGGACGTTGGGATTCGGCAAGTCAAAGATGACCAACCTGGAAAGGACGCTGCACCTCCAGCAGTGGGAATTTCAGATAAAGTACAAGAGAAAATGACACAAGTGCAGTAAAAACCACTACACACACAGTCACTGAATAAAATCAAAGACGTAAGGTAAGTTTAAGACCTAAGAAACAACCTGCATCCAAGAGAGAAGAACAGCAAACGGCTTTACAACTGTACAGCTTCTTATTTCTGTGGTAGCCTTTGTTGTTTCCATGACACCTCTGGACTTATTTTGAAATGTTTATGTTGGAATGCTTTAGAGAGTAGAAGTCTATGTTTCCAGTCCTCACTGATAAAGACTGTCTTACCAATCCTGCAACACCCTGATGAAGGCTGTGTGTTCAAACGTGTTAGGGGAATGAACGACAGTAAGTCAGTAAGTTATTTTTCCCATTTGATTCTCTCTTTACTCGAGCACTTGGTTGCCTAATGAAGTGGTGACAGCACACTCTTTCTCCTATTCTGAGCTGAACAAACACCCCCTCTTTTCTACGTTGGGATGCAGGTTAATGAAAAAGCAGCACACAGGGCAACAGTCCAAGGCTACTTTCACAACCTCTCACACTAACAGTTGTGAGATTGTTGAGAGTCAGATAGCTGGCATGGCATTCTTCTCAACAGGAAGCGGCTCTTTTCTCTGCACTCCCAGACCTGGCATGTTAGGAAATCAATGCACTGCCCTCATAAAAGCCCTCACTTCCTGTCTATACAGGAAACAGTCAGTCACTCGCTTGCTTGCTCCTGATATCCTGCAGATCTCAGTCTGTCTGTGAGATTGTTCTGCCAATCAAAACATGTTTATCAAAGAAAACAAGTGCAAGAATGTGACCTTATCAGTACGTCATTTGTTGTCTGAGAGCGAGCGCTGAGATTCAATCATGTTGTGTAATGAACGTAGTGGCAAAGGCAGTAAAAGTCAATAAGACATAAACTAATCAGGCTGGTTGCAAAACGTGGCTGAATTAAATTTACACAAGTTCAAATCAGACATCTTTCTCTCCCACAAGCACAGTTTCACTTCCTTCCTTTCTTCTGTAGTTCTTTCCACAGCACAGACCATAAGTCTCTTTTTCTATTGTTTCTTTTCTTTTTTTTTTTACAGTCACTCAACCTCATCTGTATGTTTTTTTCCCAGCAAGACTGAGTCTCATGTTACCTGCTGCAAAAAAAAAAGTATTGCAGACATAAAATGAAATGGAGCGCTAACAATAAACTCTACTCCTGCCTTCTGCGAACAATCAGCACCTGGTGCTCTGGTCTGTGTGTCTGTGTGAAGCTGAAACAAATGACGGAAAGACAGAATTCCCAGTAGCATCTCTTGTGGGAATCATTTCATTCTTCCTAACATCACTAATCTCTGAAATTCTCCCATATTACTGCATCTCACCAACTCCCACACCAGAGGTGCTAATCCAACAATGGTTATAAACCCGTTGGTTGGTTGTCAACTCTGTTTCCTCTTCACGTGAAATATGCCACCTCCCTTCAAATCAATTACCCCCTCCTCCCTCCCAGCTTTTGAGCTCTTATTTATGAAGTGAACCTGGAGCAGTGGATTATGGCAACATTTGACCTCCCACCTTCGACCCTGCAAGAAGACCCTGTACGCCATTAAACTGCCTCTCTCCTGCTATTAACCAATCTGATGACTCACTTAAGGGGGATCCCTGGTAATACGAGAACAAGATGGCAGACCTACCTGCTATAATGGCAGCTGGGGAAAATGGCAGCCAATTAGAGGAGAGAGGGACTTCTGCAAAGTAAAACTTCTGAGCTCATTCTGAGAAAGCTGTTGGATGCAAACGGGGCTATTATTTTACACCAGCCAGTGGCACCTCATGCAGCACCTGCAGCATGAATTGAAAAAGATGATCTAGTATCATCTGGAGATAATGAGTTCATTTTCAGTATTTAAAACAGCTAATACCAAAATCTGATTTTAGAAATGCTATATTCTAACAATTTGTTGCTTTTTTACTAAATCCAGCACCACTCACTTGCATTTTCTCTTCACGTTTCTTTACTGGAAGAGTTGTTTTGAGCTTCTAGTAAGAGGAACTCATGTACTATGAGCTGCAATTCATGTCGTCTTGAAACATTAACTTTTGTGTAAAAAAAATCCAGTTCAAAAATTGCTTAAACTGAACGTCATGTCAATTTTGAAATGTTCTATCAAACAAAACAAAAGTTTAAACTGAGTTTTTATTAAAGAACGAAAGAAAGAAAGAAACGACCAACGAAAGAAATAAGACACCAGCAGAACCCGATGGAACAAAGTGAGAGCCACAGCCAGCACCCCACCTGGCCTCGCCATGTTTATTATTACCATTATCCAGTGGTAATGGGGAAAAGTTGAAGCAAACACTGGTGCACCTGTTAATTCTACCCCCAGGGAAACGGGCCCACAAACTCTCCAGCTATTTCCTGTGGCCTTGGGGAGGGTAAGGGATGGGCAAGCAGAACCAGATGATGGGGTGTTTGGAGGTTGTGGAGGTTACAGCTCAGTGCGTAGTGGCCATCAGGGAGGTAGAGTAAGGGGGTAAAGGCCAGGGGAGGGTGGGGGCAGAGCCACACCCGGTAGGACAGGAGGAGGCTGGGAGGGGGACGAGTGGAAGAGGACCTGAGCCCTTAATGTGAATCTGTTCCAGACATAAAGCTAAACGACAGTAAATTGGATCCAGACAGGAGGAGGGGGCTTTGCTGCTACGTGTCTGATCTGTGTGTAGGGGGCTCACATGATGACTGATGAAATCTGAGTAACTGAAGATGATCTGGGTGTCAAAACTAATCAGACCAAGTTGGACCAAGTCTGTTCCAGCGTGTGTCCTGGGAGGCAAAAGCATTAAATGTGAGTCGTCCAATGATTTAAATTGTTTGCATTCTGATTCAGTTCATCCGGCTGTTGTCGTTACTATGATATTAAACATGGTTGGGGCTGTCAACATCAACTGTGAAGAGAAATAGTTGTTTAAAAACTGACCAAAAACTGCCCACATTCTGCAAAATAGTGCAGTGTCATTACTTTATTATCCAGTTCATAAGGATTCAATGCAGATGCAGCTGAAGCTGATCTTACTCACAATGTTTAATCATTTCCACCTACATCCGCAGGGTTTAGAGTGATTCACTCAAATCCACATTAGGCATGTTTCCTCGGCGTATTAACCCTTTCTGCAGATGTTAGATCATGAATTAGTCAGTCAAACTGTTTATCATGTGTGTTCATGTATGGATGTTTGTCGCATTGGTACTGTAATATAGGAGAGTTTGTGCTCCTGCATGATCCCTGCTGGCTGTCAGCTCCCCCTGTCCACATGTGAAAGGGATTTGCACTTGACAAAGACACTGAACCCCAAATTGCTCCAGTTGGTAATGTTGTGTAGTAGCTGTGTGTGTCTGTGTGTGTGAATGGGAGACAAACTGTTAAATAGTTTTAATAAAAGCACTATATAAATGCGGCTAGTTACCATTTAATGCATCATTGCAGCTGTAAATTGAACCAGGACGTTGTTCAATAAATGGAGATGGATGTTTACCACTGACAGTTTGGGTAATAACTTAATGGTTTTTCTCTGTCCAATAACTTTGGATAATCTGGAGGTTGGTTTAAAACCCGTCTTCAGATCTCAGCAACTAACTTGGTGAGTAATATGTTACTATTAGCGAGAGGGATAACCAATAAGATCCAGGTTGTAATAAACCTTGAATTATTTTGCCACCATTTTCACTTCAGGCATCATTCAGGCTAACAGCAGAGACAAAACCATTGACGTACTCGGACAGAGTCGCTCCCTCAGCCCACCCGCCTGCCTCCCCTCGGTGTGAAAACATGATTCCTTCACCCTCATCATCCTCCACCCCCTTTTGCTCCTTCTCTTCTCTCCCCCCCCCCTGCTGTTCTGCGTTGAGGGGAATTAGAAAGCAAAACAGCCAAGAGGTCCACTCTCATGGAACACCCAGGTCGCTGTCTTCTCCCCTCCCCTTCCCTCTGCTGCACCTCCTCTGAGCTTCCTGCTCACACAGCAGGCCCTTTCTTCTCCCGGGCCCGTGTTTCAGGAGGAGCCAGTTCACCAGCGCACCACACCGGTGAGACAGGGCCATAAAGACGGGCTCTGAGCTGTGGGGATGGACCGGTTGATGAAATTGAGCATGGCAGCATTAAATCCATCACAGAGTGGAAAAGGGGGGATGCACATAAATATAGTTCTAAAGAAGACAGGGAGAGGGAAAAGATAAGGGTGGTGGGGGGAGAAAGTAATGGGCAGAGGAGGAGGAGGAGGAGGAGGAGGAGGACTGAGCTTTGCAGGAGGTTAACAGTAAAATCCTGTCAGCGTGCTGCGCTGGCTCCATAGCTCACCAGAGTTTAATGCATTTCCAGATAACTTGCAAGTCCAAGTCCTGGCTACACAGATGCAGAGAAGATGAACTGTGACTGGTCAGCTTGAGCTGTTTGTGCTAAATGTTTCCAGTGCTAGCAGAAACTACTGATAGTGAAGACAAAATTAAGCAAAAGGAACATTGGTTGGCTCCTTTTTTAGTGATGCTGGACTAAGAATAAGTTCAGACCAGGATTAGCACTGCATTAAAAAAATTCAGGTGGCTCAGTCAAAACGCTGAGTCGTCAGGCAGAAAATTTGTATCTGGCTCCACTTTGCTGCAGCACAATGCAACATTATCTGGGAATGCACTGCATTAATCAATCATGCAAGAGAGGATTCCTAGTAGATTCGTTTTCAACGTGACTGCTGGAATTCTTTAACATTCATGATCAGGATGATTTATAAAATAAATGCTTTCCAGGATTTTACAATCCTGTCCGACAACATTACAAAACTCTAGGGTGAGTTTTGCTGACAGACGAGTCCAGAAACGAATGAAAATGCTACTCAAAGTAGATTTATTTCATAATCTACCTGGTGACTCCAGCAACACACCAGCACAGACCCTTACATCTGTTTAACGCTGCGTCTTAACGCCTGCCAGTACATTCTTGTGATCTAATGGCGATAATCACAATGATTGTAAATAATGTCTTCACAGAAATGATCTCCCTTTCATCTGGAATAAATCCTTTCAAATACAAGACTTCTTGTCTTCAGTACACTAAGAATCACACCCATGCAGTGATGGCCCCTACAGCAGCACCACTGGAGCACCATGAAGAAGCAAGAGTGCGCCTCAGGTCTTGGTGGGCGACTGTGTGAGGAGACTCATTAAGTCATTCGTCGCTTCATCGGTGTGGGGGACTGGGGCCACTGGGTGCCACCGGGCGCTGTGACAGAGCCGCTGTCTGTCAGTGAGTGTGGGGCCTCAGCATCGACAGAAGACTCAGCGAGGAGAGGGCGCACTGACAGACAAGACGGGGGGGAAAAACGGCAACCCAAATAGAATAAGACTGAGAGAATGGAGAGACAGTAAAAAAAAAAAAAGAAGACCAGGGGTGAGTAAAAGAGGGAGGTCAGAGACAAAGCGGAAGACAAATTGACAAAAGAGGGAATGGTATGTTGTTCCATTTTAAGGAGGAGGGCTGGAGATGATTTACAAGAGCTGCGAGAATCCATCCAAACACGATCTGACCAGACACAGGCACAAATCACTGCTCAGTGGACGGCTGCCATCACCACCATGAACTAACCCTCCTTTTTCAGACCCGTGGCATGTGCCGAGGATGATACTTCAAAAGAGCAGTTACATTACATATTACCAATCCATTACGCCTCATCTCTACTGGACGTCCCGCTTATTAATCCTCAAACTTGTTAAAAAGGAGTGGATTCAAGAGAGCCGCTATCTCTTTTCTCTCCCACCTGTGGAAGGAATTCCCTCTCTGCCTCCATCTCGTATAACATGCAGCGTTAGATCCCCTGTTCCTGCACGGCCTGTTGTGTGTATCTGTGCGTCTCGGGGTGGGAATGTAGGCAGGCTAGTCCGAGGCTAGTGCAAAGAAACATTACTCTTTGAGGTTGATACCAGCCTTGCGACTCTGGAGCCAACTTCATCGCTATGGAGATTACCTCCTCTGATTTATGACCCCGACCCTTTGCTGGAGATCCTGCTGGTAACATCACTCACGCACAGCGACACACACACACACACACACACACACCTGTCCCTGACCAGCTGTTGAAAAATCACTTTACAAACGTTGTCGTTCCCTCTCTCTGGCCTGCCTGGATGTGTTTGGCCGGGTCGCGGAGCCGCTTTGCCAAACTCTTCTCTCAGCTTGGCCGAGTTACAACGACTTACCAAGTAGCATTACATATGTAAAGTTAATGGAACCAGCCAAACCATTCGATATGGGAGACTGACCCTGGGAATTTATACTGGCAGTGGATGTCTGTTAGCAGGAGGATAAGGTGTGACAACTGAAGGATGAATTAATCTACTACTTCTGACCAGAATTCTCATGTTGTGGCTTCCTGGTGCAAAGGCTGCCGGTCAATACGTTTTGAACGGCATCACCATCAATTACAGTCACTTTAAAAGCCATTGAATTAGAAATAAATTAATCATATTGTGTTTGAGACTTTATTTTATTAGAAATGAGCCGGCACGTCCCGTACCTCTAAATGTGCTGTTACATATCAGGCAACCTGCTCATTGAACAGTCAAAGTTTAAGGAAAGAACCCAAATGTGTAAAGATACAACTGTTTATCAAAGACACTAGATAAAGAACAAGATGATAAAGTTTGAACTAGTATAAGACAGGGGTGTAGCTAGTTACCCTGGAGCAACATACAAGGCTATAAAAATAGACTACAGTATTAACTAAATCTGATTAGGATTCCCATATACATATTTTCATTATGCATACTTTAAATGCCAGACGGGTGAATTAAATGTCATCCATTAACATTGTTGAGTTAAATAACATCCATTTATCAATGTGAGCAATGCTTCATGAAGATGAAAGAAGATGAAATTAAGTGTTTGGAGAATGTCTGGCCATTTGATCTTTATCTTTTTTAGACATTTTTATTCTTCACTTTAGTTTTGTGTATATTTAAGTCCAAGTTTAGTCTAAAATTACTTTCATTATAACTTTTTCCTCGTAAAATATTGTTAAGAAATTGAACTGTCAAGCCTGTATTTTGTATGATAGTGAATTATGGCTGACTAACTGTGGCATGAATGTCTGTTACACTGCTGTCTAAAACAGTCATGGGACAACGTTAAAGCTCTCCCTGCATATTTCAGCAATATTATTAGGCTGAACTATGATAGATCATTTTTGAAATCACTTGAAATAGTTCTATGACAACCGGCTAAAGTACATCCATTCAAGTGGCTGATAACTCCACGTGAACCCACCCTCACTTGGCATGCGAGAAGAGAGTCAACCAAACACACTACTGTCCCTTTAAAAATGTGAGTGTGACCTCTGACCTTGGAGTCGGATCGGGGTGCAGTGTCACAATAACCCTAACGCTCCTGCAGGAGCCGGAATTTCACGGTGAGGATAAAGCCGGCACATGCGACAACAAATGGCAGACGTCGGCCATGTTGTTGTCTGGTACTAACGCTCACGTCTTCACCTCTGACTGGAGGACAGACACCAGGCTCCAGGGAAGTGAAGAGACAGAGAGAAGAAGGTCTGAAGTGGGGAGGGGGGAGGGACGCTGGCAAAAAAAACCTTAAACCCTTTCAGAGAGAGAGTAACAGAGAGACAACAGATGGTGGTTTGTGTTACCCACACCGGCTAACGCACATTCTCAGGCGCTCGCACTCCAAAATCCATCAAACAGTGATGATTTGTGATCTCTCGGGTCACAGGGGAGCAACAAACACACCGGACACGCTTCATACGTGTGTCACGAGTCAAGATCCAGTCAAGATCCAGTTATGCATGTCATCTTCACTAAAAAACACACTGTCCATACAGTCTGTCCTCACAGTCCTTCAGAGGGGATTAAAAAAAGAAAGCAACCGTCATTATTATATCACTATACATAACAAATAGTGGATATCCTTTGAAGTGTTATCATCTCCGCTGCTTTCTAATATTAACACAAAGAAATACAGTGCAATCACTCCAGTACACGAGCAACAGCAATAGATATTTTGCGCCACAATAAGCAGATGACGTTACGCTTCATACGTTTTATACATAGCATCCAGCAGCCCCAAACATTCACATGCGATTTGTCGTCAAGGCAGCACATCAAAACCAACCAATGAGAAAGTTAAATAGTTTGGAGGAGGTCAGACATGTGGGCCTGGAGACCTACCAGAGGGATTGTGGGCTGTGGGATGACTGCCCGAGCATAAACACAATACACAAAATTATATTCACTTTTGCAAACTTTGATTCTTTCTTGTGAAATATTGTAGCTCTGGCGAATCAAACTGCCCGACAGGGGAATATAAAGGATTTTATAGAGGAACAGATGTGCTGTTTACTGCACATTATAGTGTTGTGACGTTTAATGCTTGAACACAGAGGCGCAGAAGAACCAAAATGTGGGTGCAATGTTGGAGACCTGAAGCATAAATCGACTGAAGGACTCTCTACACATGGTGGAGCATAAAAAGTATTTTATATATATTTTATTTTATAGTATTTTAAAAGGTATTTTCTCCAACACATCAGATTTAATGGGATTCCTTAAATAAATCTTATTGAATTGTGAATTAACGGCGTTTATGAGCGCTTACTGTGCATCGTGTGGTGCAGGTTGGGATGGATGTTGTTCATATCTGGTCTGTTGGCTTCCACTTTTATGAGGCTTGGCCCAACAGCAAGAAAACAATAGAAAAACAACATAAAAGCAAACAACAGACAATAAACAATAGAGACTAAAACATGTCCAGCGTCCGTTGGGTATTTTAGGTTGGCAAACAAAGACAGCCAGAGAGGTTTGTGTGCTCTCAGGTAATTGCTGAATGTGTGTCGACATGCTTTGCTGCAGGCGACTTGTCAGCAGTTCCGTCTGTGGCAAAGTGGAGTGTAGCAGAGTAGACAGAGAGGTGCTAATACTCAGACGGACAGACACAAGACTCTCAGTCAGAGATGAGCTGCAAACCCGTCACAATTCACTGGTCTGCTTTCAGCACTCTGGATTCTGCTGGAGGCTCCTGCACGCCACTCAACACTGCACTACGACGGGATACACACACACACACACACACACACTCATGCACGCACTCAATCACGAGTATTTCTATTGTGCACGAGGTCAAAAAACAGTGGTTCTGTCTGTCTCTCTCTTCCTCACACACACCTGTCTTCACTTAGCCAAGAAGTACGTCGATAAAAGACTATTGTACCTGGGATGACAACAGACAGGAGATGGAAAATGGAAAAAACGGACTCTATAAGTAGGAATTTTACGATTCTGCCTATTTAGTCCGAGGCAGCCAGGGAGTATTTGATATCAGACATGAGCTTTACAGCTGCACCCCAAATCAGTAGAAATGCCTCTAGTGTTAAAAAGGGTCAGTTCACCCACTTGAACGTAACTGAGATCATCAGCAAGAAACACAACCCACGTGCACCGCATAGCATGTGAAAGAAGCCTTCTGCTCCCAGTTTGTAAGGTACATCTAGGTTAAAGGGGCACTACGCTAGCTTTGCACACAAGGTTCAGCTTACATGGAGTGTTATTCAGCTCTATAATGTTGTCTGTACCTCTGGAGGGCACCTCCCGAAGATTGGCAGCCCAATCTTTTCAACTTTCACTACTTTTTAATATGTCCAGTGATATAAACTGGTTAGCCCAAACATTAGAAACACCTTTCAGCAAGAGAGTTCAACAGTATTAAAGTCTACAGAATCCAAAATGGCCATTACACTGAATCAACATCGCTACTTCTAACAGCATTAACTATGTGAGCAAATATGAGCTTTCTAACTTAAATGAAGGGAAGATTTATTGCAGGGCTGCTTCATTAGACCTCATTAGTTGAGATGAAGCGAATAGGCTGGCAACTGGGTCCACAGTGTGTCTGAAAACAATTCACACACGTCTGTGTGGACAGTTTTCATTGAGACTATTGCTATTACTATTTCACTGAGATAAACTGAATGTCTTTGCATGGTGATATAACACTAAAAATATTATTTTTTCCTGCTTATTTATTTATATATTTTTGTGAACCAACCCTTTTCAGTTCAATACAACATTCGACTTTTTCTTCTTTTTCTTAGTTTTTGCAATGTAACATAATCAAGGTTTGACAAAACACAAATACAGCACTGCACACGAGTCTGAACAAAACGCTCTCACTTCACTATATTATCTAAAACCCTTACACGACCCCTTAAACGACACAGCACCGCTACACGCCTGTTGCTTTGCTCCGTCTCCCTCTACTGTAAAAGGAGCCGAGCAGAGGAATGATAACAGACACTGAGAGCAGGATGATGTAACTGTAGGTCCCATGGTAAGACGAGATGTTCAATGTCAGACAAAAATAATCAGCTCTAACTCTATTAGACATCATTTTGTTTTGTATTTTTGTGTGTTGTAACTAAGGAGCTGGCTGGACAGAACCGCAGCGGACACTTCGGTCAACATGACGTCAGCGGTCCAACAGCTCGCATGCGAAGACAATCACAAAAAGTTCCATCACGAATGTCCACTCTCCTGCTCAGACAACACATCAATAATCGCTGTCAGTTCGGTCTCAAGCAGGCTGGTTCCACCTCATTGGCCGTGATTAATTGTCTTCCATGTTTTCCCATGATTCTCAGCGTGGCCGGCAGAGACCGACTCCAGATCCAGCATTCTGGGAGTGGACCCTGGCAGCGCTTCTCACCGGAGCCGTGACCTCTCTTTCCCTCCCTCACCGCCCGCCCCTTTAACCTTTCCACTCTACCCTCGACGAGTTCAGGGTGGACTGGCAGCGGTCGGGTGACGAGGCCGCGCCGGTGAATTATGGTCCGAGCCAGGACTTGGTCAACATGCCAGGATTTCTCACGCAGACTGAGAGGCATGGCAATTACAATTTCAGCCAATAATTGAAGCATAATGAAGATGGATGGGGTCAGCGGCAAATGCGGCGAGGTCGCATCACGGGCTAATTCACAACATTTATTTCAGATCATAGCGAGGTAATAGGTAATAGGGATACAACAGGTGAACAGGGCTAAACAGAGGACGCCCATCACTCCAACCAGATGGTCAACATGAAACAATCAGCGCATCAATGCAAAAAAACGGCAACGGAGATGAGAAGCAAGTTAGAACCTTGAAATCTGCCAAATGCCAAATATAGTTTCATTATCAGGGAAAATTATACCATATATCTTTTTTTTGGAACGCCTAGTCCCTCATAATTACCCATAAACTGGACTAGACTGTTATGTGTACTTCTGCAGTGTCGAGGTGGTGATGGCTGGAAAACACTCACCTCAGGGGAAAAGGGAAGCTTTACTAAAAATGATTATGGTGCTGGGTTTATGAGAAAAATAACATGAATGCACCACTTCGGTGGGACCTCCACAGAGATTAGCAGAAGTGTGGTAACTAAGTCCCAACTGGGATTTCATTTCAAACCTTATTGTTAAATAAAGCAGCAAATTTGTGATCCACGATTTCTTGAAATGTAATCAGATGAAATACATATATTTAAAAAAAAAAAAGTCTGAAATACATGAAAGTGAAGATTTCTTGCAGACAAAGAATAACCAAGCACTGAGGAGAGTTTATAGGGAGCATAACCATTTGTAGATACTTGTAAAGTTTCAGATGAATTTTGATAACAACACAATCAAGTGAAGCCAAGTGAAGGTTTTTGGTTATTTACAACAAAACACGTTTTTTTAAATTTAGGTTACTCCTACTGTCTTTGTAGACATTTAGATAAAATACACTCATAGTGACTATAATCACAACGTAAAGTAACAGGTTTAAATAAAAAGCCTTCAAATGTGAGGTATAACTGTGCAGGTTCATAAGTAACCTGTTGTTACAGCAATGGTGGTTGATAGTTGTGTACTTTCATCTATAGACTGGGTTATAAATCACATAAGGAAGGCCCTACTTCAACAGACTTGATCACAGATCTTCCTGCCAATAACAGCCACAGTGGGTTTGTTTAGCTACTCACTGGCAATAAGGGTATTGTAATACCCAAAACGTTTTTGGCACACTATAGGCCAAGCTACAAAAACAGCACCAAAATTCCCCTCATGCTTGGAAAAAGGATCTCGTAGGCAGCGGTTGGGAAAATAGACAAGAACGAGACACGGATAACATGTTAATAAGTTCTAGTCTGATCACAGCGAGCTGTATGAAACACAATAGGTCAGGTTTTTGTCCGTAATCTGTGCTCCATCGGCCATAATCTCTTTATAACCCGGAGTAATGCCCAGTAATATGAACAAGGGGCGAGTCTCGGAGTCTCTGCTCCGTGAGTAAATATACAACAACCTGGGAGCCGCGGTTCTCATATCTTGACCCATCTGAACACACTAACAGTCTAACACAGGACCATCTGTGGATCTTTGGAAGGACACTGATGCCTTATTGGCTTCTTCTGAGTCAGTGTGTGTTAGTCTACAGTAAGCGTCAGCCGTGCCCTGCCCCGGGGAGACAGGGGAGTGGGCGGGAGGGGGGATTCAACAGCGTCAAGAGGATCTGGATCCTGGTGGTCTCCACAACAAGGTCATTACACAAGATTACATACACTTACTGCTTATTAATAATTTTTCTTTCATAAATTTTGATGAGATGATGAAAGATGGAACGTCCTGATGCAGCATGTCGGTAAACAAGGTGCACACACTGCGCGAACTGAACCTGAACCCTGCTCAGTGTCTGTTTAAACTAAACGATCCAAGTTAATGCGAACAAATATCCAGAGAGCTGCTCCGAGGTTTCCTCATATCCTGCCCTAGCCCACACACACACACACACACACAATACACAATACACACACACGCATGCATACACAATATTCCCCACCCCAAAAAGGGGCCTCCAGGCTACTGTAACAGTGTTAAACCATTCCTCTAGCAGTCGTCAGAGCCAGTCAAATCCCTCCATCAACAATGCCCTTTGTTTCTCTGTCCAGGGTGTATTTTAAAAAAATGGCGACTAGGCTCATTTGTCAAAATTGATATTTTTGTCAGTCTAAAACTCCCCAGCCTTCCCCTGCTCGCTAAGACTCTGGGCGTACCACAGTGTGACTTTGCCAAAGCTTGTACAACTGCTCGGTAAAACAGTACAAATGCAGTCTGAGTAACCGGCCAATGCGTTTTGGCAAAAGCCGCCAGCATGTTTCTCCGACAGTGACCCACTGTGTTTAATATGGCGCTGCCTGCCAAGGGTCACTTTCCATTTGGCTTCAGCGCGCTGACGCTCAAACCGAGAAAGACGTGGAGAGAGTGAGAGAGAGGAGACGCAGACAGACAGAGCAGCCGAGCAGGCATCTGCTGCACTTTAGACAGGAAACACCCTTCCTCAGTGACAAATCCATGACGCGCCCACCTCACACTTTTCCCCTAATCAATAATTCAACAGTGACCTCATATGAATATAAACAAGCTCTGAACATTTTATAAGCACAACTTTGTCCAGCGCAGCCAAACAAATGTCATGTTTCTCCAGTTTGCACTCAAATATTCAAATCTTATTACATATCTTGTGCTGTTAATGCAGACTTTGTGTTTCTGAAGATGTGGGAATGTAACACCCCAGGGTGTCAGCAGCCTGACACTGACCGCTCTAAGTGTTTACAAAAGCTTATTCTCATGTCAAACTGAGCTCTTTCTCACAGCTCCCGTCTGCCTCGCTGCCTGGAAGACTTAATGCTTCTCCGTCGCTTTCCGTCTCCGTCTCCATCTATCTTTCCCCTGGCAGTGATGGCTGTTCGACGCACAGCGGGAGGTCAATAACAACTTGTCCTCCGAGGTCTGATTTCAATCTGCCTCGGCATCGCACTGACGTCTGAGAACAAAAGAGAGGGAGGGAGAATCTGGTCTGTGGTCTGCAAATGTCAGGACACACAACGAGGACGTCAGAAGAAAACGGTGGAGTGGAAACTGCTCATTTTGGGCTTTTGAGGAGAGCGGGACAATACCAGCTGGGGCTGAGAGAGAGACTGACAGAGGTGGAGGATGATAGATAGCTTTCCATCCATTTTCCACAGGCTAAAAAGAGGCACAGTAACGAATCGACTTGTTTTCAGATATTTGAACATAAAGTGTGCTGACCGCGGCATTAAGGATAATTCTGGTTTATTACACGTTAGATCTCGTCATTTCTTTCCTGTTGGCTATGATACAATACACTCACAAAAGTAATTGCTGAGATTAGGGAACACATCAACATCCTAACAAAGTCAAATGGGGCAAATAACAGCAGCAGCGTTTGTAAACTAAAATTGGCTGCATCCAGAAAGGAGATTATGATCCCTCATTGCAGGAGAAATGTGTGTGTGAGCACATCCTCGGTAGAGTACAGCAGGTCAAAGTTGACCCAGGAGGCAAGTCTGTAAACTGGGATTGATCGCATTTTGGTAATAATCTTATTATTCTGCTTTGTCTGCCAAATGAATTTGACTAATCTGAGGGGTTGTTTGAAACATCTGATGACTTGTGTTTCACTTCTTGACTGATGTTGCCACATTCCTTGATTTCAGTAATTCAAGAGACTTCGTCAAAACAATTTTATCATCATTGAGAATGAATGTTCCTTCTGGAAACAGCTGTTTGACGAAACTACCTCAACTCAAGGTCCGCTTGCTTGCTTCTCCTGGAGCTTTCAACTACATATCACAGCCTTCCTCACAGGTCAGACTGCAACTGCAACAACTACCTGTGATCACATGACTGAAGTCCCGTATTTAGGTCATGTGATGGCAGCTAAGTTATCTCCATGACAACTGAGAAAATTCCATCTGATGGAGGCTGCGTGATGCAGCTGAAAGCTCTGGAAAAAGCTAGTACGTTTTTTTTTTTTTTTTAACTGATGACGGTAGGAATGTAAGAACTGTGTAAAAAAAAAAAGTGAGAATAAGTTATCAGTTTATTTTTTTTTTTAACAACAATTCTGAATGTTTTAGCTGCTTCCAAGATTAAATCTGGGCCTGCAATGGATAAACAGAAGACCCTTCACTGCTCCACAAACCCCACCTTTGTTTCTAACATACCGCGGCTGAATGGAGGCAGACCCCCCCAACAGTAGTGCCACCCACCCTATTTAACTTCTGTTGCCAACTGGAGATATAAGGGTCAAAAACGACAGAGTCTTAGGATGAGAAAGTGTGTGTGTGTGTGTTTAAGTGTGTGTGTGTGTGTGTGTGTGTGTGTCTGGGATATGAATAATGTATGAGTGGCAGGTCTGATTGATGTGGGGTGTAGGGTTTCCAGCCAGCCAGTGGAGGGGCTGTGTGTCCGTGCCCAAACCCCAACACACTGCACTGCTGACTTCAAAGGGTGTGGTCTGGACTCACTCATATACAAACACAAACTCTCTCTCGCTCTCTCGCTCGCTCACACACACACACACACACACACACACACACACAAATATACACACTCACTCATTCAGTCACATTTGGACACACACTTTTGCTTTTACACACACTCTCTGAACCGCTCACGTAGATGAGGACACACATCTGGCCCACTTTTCTCACAAATTTACACACTTATACACACTTACACACACACACACACACACACACACACACACACACACACACACACACACACACACACGCTGGACTTCCTGTGCTCCCAAACAGGAACACACAGGGTGCTGTGTGTTGGACGGTGGGTCGAGGATTTGGGCGGAGGGAGGCCTGGCTTTCCACACCTGTGTTTGCAGCAGTAATTAGGGGCACATGCTATTTTGGGGCAGCGAGCGTCCCTGCGCTCACACACACACACTCACACACACACACACACACACTCTGAAGCACACAGAGGGAGCTCTCAGTGGCTCAGGCGTACAGTACACGTAAGCTGGTGTTTGCTGTGCAGCGGCTTGTATTTTCTCTGGTCGGTGAGTGTGAATGCCAGTGGAAAGCTCTAAATGGCCTGTAAATACAAACAGTCATATTTCCAGTTCCAGGCCATTTAAGAGCCCATCATGGTCTGCCCACGCAGGCCTCTATGACATGACAGACAGCAGACCTCGAGGATGTTAGCTCAGCTAAAATGCTTAATCATAAACTTACATAATTCACCCATGTGTCACATAGAAAAAAAGGTAATATGGGCATTATTTAACCTATCACAAAAATCATCTGTAAATACAATTAACAAGTAAAGTATTGATGCTTAAAGCGAATGAAGGATTAATAGAGAATTAATTGAATTAATAAATATTTTTCTTTAGTGACAGCATGTAAGGTAAAATTTGAAATTAGCCTCTTTTGGCTCATATATTCTTTTTTCGAGCAAATGATAGTCAAAGTTAGAGAAGAGCTGATGGAGGAGAGACTCAAGCATTCTTTAGCACATATTTTTGTCAGGAGTTGTTAGAGGAAAAGTGAATATTGAACTTTCATTTACCAGGTGAGAACAAACACGTTATGCTGCTTCGTGTCTTGTGTGTTTCACACGCAGGTCAAAGTTCACATCTTTAGTTTCACAAGCTGAGGGGAGCAAACTGGCCACTTAATGATTTATCCCTAATGAAGATACATGTCACATAATGCAACCACAGGGTTATTTTCTATATTTTGCATGCCCTTTAAGTCTTCTTATCTGTAGTTTATTGATGACAAAGTGGTGCTATAATAGCAATAGGATTTACTGATAATATTTAAAAAGATAAATGACATCTTTGCCACTAAACCTGTGTGTTTGTGTCCATATACAACTGTTGTATACGTGTTCAGACACCACATGCTGTTAAGATGTTGAGGTTTTGTTTTTTTTTCTTGTAGTTTGCTGTATGTAAGTCCAGAATAAATTTCCCTACAGGGACATTTAAGTACATCTTATCTTAAAACAACAATAAAACGACAGTATAAAGATTTTAAATCCCCCTTGGCTTGGGATAAATGAGCACTGGTCACAGGACAAATGCAGGGAAAAACCTGGTGAAGTTAACCTCCGTCAGCCTCCTCAGAACATAATCACACACCTTTCTTACAGTAGCATCTATTCCTTTTTGGATTTCTAAATTTGTATCTGGTGTATTTTTGAACGCTCACAGCCACGTGGCCAGCGCTACGTTACCCTCCTCGCAGCATGTCACAGCAGTCTGCAGCTCAACATCTCAAGGAATAAAACAAGCATGACAGGCCGTGACAGTCACCAATCTGCGAGGTCTATACTTTGAGGTTGCGCTGGTTTGGAGGGCAACGAGGCAAGCTATTGCACTGTGAAAAACGTAATATTTGTGAAGACTGGGAGTAAACACAGCGAGGGTGAAACGTGCTTATTCATTCTCTTTCCTCCTCGCTCCCTCGCAATCTCGTAAACACACACGCACGGTAATTACGCCTCATTAGAGCGCTCGGGGCCTTTCATGTAGCTGCTGAACATGGCCACCGAATCTCCCCTCTGGCCCACAGACATAAACAAACACTTCAGCTGGCCTGCACCCTGGAGCCATGGAGCCTCCGCTCCACAATGGACAGCTAGGGATTCCCCTTTCGCCATGGCGCATGTCCCCACCTCTCGCTCCATAGCGCCACCCACATCTTTTTCTTCTAAATCTCACTCCGCCTCGTGCTTTTCTCCTGTTCTTTCCTGTTCTCTAAACAGACAGATACACGTAAACAGCAAGGAGAGAGAAAGAGTTGAACGCGGACAAAGAAAGAGGGAGAAAGAAGTCAGAGAGCTGCCTGCCTGCCTGCTGTGGGTTGGTAATGATATAATGAGAGGACTGCAGTGTTTAGTGGGCGGCTCTTTTTATAGCAACTGTCAAGACAAATGTGCAATCATTCACTTTGATTGAGTGAGTGTGTGTGTGTGTGTGTGTGTGTGTGCATGTACATCTCAGTGCACATGTGTGACAGGAAGCTGACTAGGGGATTGTGAGGTGGGCCAAAGAGAGACGTAGAGAGTGAGGGAGAGCCAAGAGAGGGAGGGGGAAAAAATGGAAGGAAAGGCCATGATGGGAGGAAAAAGAAAAAGGGAAAAAGTCAAACAGAGAGGTATCAGTGAAAAAAAAAAAAAAAAAAAAAAAGCCTGGCCCTGGCATTGAGCAGAGGGTCAGCGAGAGGTGACGGCAGGGTCAGGCTGAGGTCAAATTAGGTGCAAAACCAGTAACTCTGGAGCAAGTTTAGAATGAAAACAAACCTCTGCTATCACTGCAGGTCACAGACAGGGCCTCCCCTCAGGTTACACACACACACACACACACACACACACACACACTCATATTGCTGAGGCCACTTAATTAAAAAAGAGATCGCTGGCACTCCCTTAGAAAGTCCCACCTTCTAAAAGCAAATACACAGCTCTCCATCGCGGCTGTTTTAACAAGGATAGAGTTCAATATGAGCAGCGTCGAGTGAAAGCCTCATTGTGGTGGAGAGAGAGCCTCTGAACGTCACGTCAGCTCTCTCCTCATCCATCAGACCGACACCTCGGCACAGCATTTCCTCACCAATTATGCACAGGTCTCCAATCCCGCTGTACATGCGCCCCGGTGCACACATGCCTGTTGCCTCATATAAACTCTACGGTCTCTTAAAGGCAGCATGCGTGTGTGTCTGAATATGCGTACGACAATATTAACACAAAGTACAATGTATCATTTATTATCGTGACCTTGTTCCTCAAATTGCTCCCATGGAATATTGCAAACATATGTGTTTGTGCATGCCAGCATGTTTGAGAGTGTAAAATGTCTTTCTGTGTGTGTGTGTGTGTGTGTGTGTGTGTGTATGTGCAATACAGGGCCGTATGGTGGGTTTAATATCATAAGCCCGTGTGAACGTGGATCTACTATAAGTCTAATAAAAAACAGGCAACACGAGGAAGCTATTTGGCATTGTGCGATGAGGGAAGACAGGCTTTCAGTGCTGTGACCCAACAAATGTTTCCATTCCATTAGAGCCATCAGGCTTGTTTGAAGTGGACTGGTTGGGATGCCGTCTCTGCCACGCTCAATAGACTACAGGCAGCTCTCAGCGGCCCTGGTGGGAAAAGGCTGTCTGGATCTGAATCACTACCACTCTGTACCTAAAGCTGTGTTCATGTGTGCTCATAAAAAAAAGAAACAAAACACAATCAGCGAGGCGGTTCTGCATAAATAAGGAGCTTTCAGAGTTAAACATGGAACCAAATTGACTTAGTTCTTGTGTTTTTAGCCTGTGATGATGCTGCCACTTACAGCTGAATACATTTCTTCCACAGGGTGCAAGCAGGCGTCAGGACAAACCATAACTGTTGACGTTTATGCACAATAATAACATGATAATCATGGTAAAAAAATAAAAAATCTTAAATTAGCACTTATCAAAAGCAGCAGCACTTAATGCTTGACAAAAAACAAACAACCAAGAGGGTATTAGCAACCAAGTCACAAAAATATAAATGCAATAAATTAAAAATACATTAATGAATAACCTAAAAACTCATAGCTGATGTGAGCTCATACATACAAACGCCACTGTAACATCACCTACAGGTCATGTCACCTTCATACAACTGATTTTACAGCCAGCGTGCTGTCTGTTAATCTGTGATAACACTGTAGTTGACACAGAAAAACACTTGAGTGCATGCAAACAAACACAAATATTCTTATAGACTAATTATCAATAATGTTCCCATGTATGCAAACACACATGCATGCTGCAGTGTGACTACGTGTGCACATACACACACACAGGGTTTGTGCAGAAGAGAGAGAGGGAGGGAGGGAGGGAGAGAGAGAGAGGGCTGAGACTGGGCTCTTGTGATATTTGGCTCGATTTCGACACTCTGCAGTCTGGACGGAGAATCTTCCCACGAGCCACTCGACCGTCTGACGGGGTGGGAGACACAGAGAGCAAGCGAGGGAGTGTGAAGGAGCGAGAGAGAAGGTCACACACATTCCAGTCCCAAAGATTTGGCCAGGCTCCTCAGACAATTAAAACAAGATGACCCCCTCCAGCCCCCCTGAACATCCCTCTACTCCATCAGTCCTGCCTGCTAGCCCACTGAAGCCTCCACTTCACTCCCTCACACACACGGGTACTCCCTAAAATGTCACTGCATGAGACTCAGCCTTTTCTGTATGACAAACACGCAGAAGTACACACACACACACACACACACACACACACACACACACACACACACACACACACACACACACACACACACACACACACACACACACACACACACACACAGGCTTGAGAGGGATTATTGCATTAGGGTGCCTCTCACACTTGTGCTTCCCAATCAGGGAGTGTCTCAGCTTCACAGACCAGCTGTGGGCTGCCTACCTACTGCTGCTCCCTCTCTTCTCAGTGCAATTTAATTCCACTCAATAAAGCTTTGTTGGCATCGCTAAGGCTGGGTATCGAATCAGAACTTTTCTGGTACCAGCTGAAATATGTCTGTAGCACTGAGCTTTGAACACTGCCAGAAAAGCTGGCACGAGCTGTCGGGTCAGATTCATAATCGTGTAGTTTATCTGTGATAAAACAGCAGCGGCTTTCATCAACGGGGTGGTTTAAAGTTAAAGTTTGAAGTATAACATGAATGAAACCAGTTGTAGTCGATAATAAATGTGGATGAAGTGAGAAACAATTGCTGATTAAAGAAACATAAGGTGGGAAATTTATCTTACAGAAAAATACCTACGTAAAATAAATAAAGATTCTTATTCATGTCGTGGTTTTTGACAAGCGGCTCAGAGAAGTGAGAGAGAGGGAGGGAAAGCAGACCTTAAATATCAAGGCTCCAGCATAACTGAATTTATTATGAAAAGAACACATTTTGGGCCCGTGGCCTACACCTGAGTCATCAGAAAGCACTTTATCTAAAGTGGAACTGCAGTGATTTTACATTTCAAAGTCTGATTACAAGTGTTGGGAAAGTACTACTGCATATGTGAGGAGAGTTACATAAAGCCTTTTGTGGCTCCAGAGGGAGCTGCGTGACGACTGATAAGTTGCCTCAAATTAAGTTAATAAAGTTGTTACACTAAAGTATTGCCTAAACTTTGATACTTTATAAATATTTTCTGCTCTACTCCACTCTTCACCCCCAGCTGACGCCCTTCCTCCAGCCCCGGCCTGTTAAACCCTCAGCGGGGCACAGGCCTTCCCACTGCCTACCCCCTCCGGAGACACCGGCCCATCCAGGTCCTCCCTCCTCCCTCCTCCCTCCTGCTCTGCTCCCTCTCTCCAGGTGGGAGGTATGGCTCTCTGCTGCCCTGTGTGTGTGGGATTTCACCTCACACACAAACCCGTCACCGGCCAAATCTGTCGAACACAGCATTAAACCGCAGGACAACACAGAGGCGGCACTGAAAAACAGACTCTACGGCCTTTGTTTCCTGTTTTAAATCAAGACGACTGAAATAAGCTCCATAAATACAGAGCAGTTATGTCAGTGTAGCGTGTTTACAGCAATAAAACGTACATTTTGAGAAAAACGCACAAAATAGCACAATGACTGGCAGCCTCAGCCTTTATTTACTGAATATGTCGTTTCAGACTGTTAAACCTGGGTAAGAAAACACTTTTTCACCACCAACTAAAGAAAACTCAACAGCCGTCTTTAAAGGTTTGGTCAGCTTTGTTCGCTCTGTCTTTAATTATATTTCCTAATTCAAACCAATTTTTTTTTGTTAATTTACTGTGCATTCATTTGAGTAAATCTGTCTCCTTTTCTGATTCTTATGTTTTGCTGTAGTCTGGTTTAGAGGTCGGGGTATAATTGGAGCAATGGAAATGTGTTGTCTACTATTCTTCTACTCTTTTAGTTTATAACTTGGAAAACTCAATCAGGAGACATTTAAAACGTTTGCAGTTGAGTTTGGTTTTGGGGTTTCCTTCCTTTTATGGGCTGCGTACATATTTCCACATATCTGTGTTGTCTTTCTGTAAGCCTTTTTGTCTAGTTAGCCGTCAAGCCCGTCTATGTTCGTATGTGTGTCTTTGCTTTGCACAGGACTCTGGGGTGCAAACTATCCTGCAGGCTTCATATGAAAGCTGAGGACTCTGGTTACACAAGGCAGCGAAGAGAGAGGAGAGAAAAACAGATCAGGAGAAGAAGAGGGAGAGCATCTGCTTTCATCCTCAACCCAGCAGGGGAGAGCTCAGGCCTGTCACTCTGAGAGAGACAGCCAGCTGCTGCAGCGCACACACACACACACACACACACACACACACACACACACACACACACACACACACTACAAACTTGGAGAAAAAACACTGAATATTCTAGAGTACCATTAAAGCTCAGTGGCACTGTCATTCCTCTTGTTTTCACTATTATAAAGATATATTCCTAATATCCAGGCAATAAAAAATACAAGGGAAAGCTCATACTGCAAAGTAATGGTGAATGATTCTAATGTGTCCAAAAACTTTTCCAACATGACTGACTTTTAACTTTTCCTCTCTCCCTCGAAACAGACAGACAGACAATCCTCATACCAGAGCCATCTCAGCCATCCAGCTGGACAGACCCTCTCTGGATCGTACTAAAAGGCAAAGACAAACACCACTTGGGTGTTTTCAATTGCCCCAGGATGAAAAAGTCACTGGCATGCCTACTATAAATTTATTATGAATCTTTGGTTCCAATAAAATGTTTTGCATTTGCAGTCAATGCTGCAATAAATCCTCATTAAATGTGACATAAATTTGCATAATCACTTCCAAAAGTCGTTGTTAAACTGCAGGATGATTTTGATGCGGTATTTTTCAAGTATTTCTGACTTCCAATGTTTTATTGAGTGAAACGGCCTTGAAACAGGAAAATAAAGTCATAATTCACGTCAAGTTTAATCTACTTCATTGCCTACTCCTTCAAAAAGGGGATAATGGGCGCTAGTCACTTTGTTTTTGAGGAATGGGAGGCCGAAAAGATCACAAACACTGAGCAGTAAAGCTGGCTATACATAAAAGAGGCCACGAAAACGAGAGTAAGTGAGTCGGTTACATGATGTAAGAGTGAGGAACAAAACACAGAGCAAAGACTGGACGACAAAAACACAACAACGACCAAACAATCTCACCAAGAAACAAACTGTTATATTAAAATCAAACACAGTCATAAAATAAACGGTGCCATTCATCTTAAAAAGTGCATTTTGGTGCCTTGTGTGCTTTTTTCCTGCGTTTGCTCTCTCAAGGTGAAAGCATCATTCAGGCCGACTAACTAAAGGTGCTGTACTTATAAACTTGATAACCACGAAGGTACCAAATTAACAGGTGCACCTGCTAATCACAACTTATCACATGACTTTCACTAAATGCAGGAAACAGCACAAGATGGAGCGCTGAATGAGACTGACTAAAAATGGAGAGTTCTGACTGGAGGGCTGAACTCGCTACAGCAAACAAAGCCAACGTTTTTGAGGTTGCAATTGTGCCATAATGGCAGCAGTAACTCAGTAATATTGATATTATTTGTAGAAAACACACAGACGGACTTCCAGCGTTCAGTAACCCTTCTGTCATTCCCTTTACCAGCTGTATTCCAGCCAATCACAGTGTTGATCCGACTCTTTCAGCCAACCACCAGGAGCTGCACTGCCAAATCTTGACTGAGATTACAACAGAGGGTTAAGAATGAAATGAATATAACAGGAACAGAAGGAGAGAAAAAATAAAAAAAAGGGAATGATGTTCCCTGAAAACCCCTGAATCTCACCCCAAAAATGAGGACATTTCCTGGGTCAGGTTTCTGTCTATAAAGCTGCAGATGCTCCTGCTGACATCTTGGACGCACACACATGCAGAAATACACAAATAAATGCAGCATAACTCCACCCAGGCCCCTAAACTATAGCAGTAACCCCAGAATCTCTACTGCCACAGATCTGTTGACCGTTTTTCTGTTGTTGGAGCAGCAGAGGGAGTCCGTTTTAAGCAATCTTTCCCCGTTCATCTTCCCTCGGCTCAAAATGATCTGGACTGTAAAAATCCTCAGTATCACTACTCTGTCACTCCCCCTGAACCATTTTCTCTGTCCCTCTGGTACGATGCCACAGTAAACACTCACCCCGTGTGTAATGATTTAAGATCTGGACTCAGATGAGGTCAGAGTGCCTCCCTGGAGATCCATTTTAAGTCTCTCACCCAATTCATTATTCTTATCGTCACATCTCACCTCCTATACCTCTTTCCTGTGAAACTCTCCTCTGTCTACCTGTACGTCAACAGCCCAACAAAGTTTCCCTGTAAACCTCTGCCTACGTGTGTGTTGATCGCTTACATTCAGACATGCATGAGCGGTTAATGCAAAAGAAAAAGGGGGGATTCACTTAATCAAACACTTAACGAAAGAGCAAAACACACAAAGAGTCATTCAAGTGTTAAAACACAGTTAGAGAGAGATGTTCTACTACGGTTGAAACAAATAATTATCGATTAATCTGCAGATTAATCCATCTCTTAGTGGTTTGGTCTATCTCAGTTTCCCAGAGCTCAAAGTGACGTCGCTAAATGTCTCTGAAAAAAATAGTTTAAACATCAAAAAGCAGTAAATAGTCACATTAAAGAGCTGTAACTAGAATCATTTTAGTATTTCAGCTTGAGAAGTAAGTCTAAGTTCAATGGATCTTTGAGTTTTGGAAATCAAGTGTCTAGATGAAACTTTTAAAAATATAATTTACAGTGCAGACAAAATCCTGTTTAATCAGAATCCCATTCAAATCTATACAAAATACTGTCAGAGGTAAAAATTAGAGAAACAAATGAAACAAATGAAATTATAAAAATCAGGAGCTTGATACTAACAAATTTCTTCTGATAACAAAAGTAAGATTTTACTAAATTCGAAAGAAAGTTATGACTCAATATCTTTTTTCTAGGTTTACACTCGCTTCGAGAGGAGAGTAAAACTATAGCTTACTTTGGTTTTATTCCAATTTTTGTCCTGACTTTCCATCATCAGAGGTATTTAACAGGACGTTTGGAGGTAAACTACGTAAGTCAGCGACTTCTTGAAGCAAAACACAACAACGTTTGGGTGCATGTGCATTTATTATTATCTAGTTATTTCTTCATGAAGCGTCTGAGTCTGCGAGCCTGAAGGATTTCATTACTTTCATTACATAAAACCGGAGAGATAAAGTATCAATACTGTTACTTATGATCCAATTACTCCTGAGAACTACACGTTTTAAAGGCATCATGAACCAATCAGACTCTTCAGATGTGGGGTCAGATAATATGTTTTCATTATTATCAGCCATCATCCTCTGTAAATGTACATGTTCGTGAAATAAGACCAATATATGTGTGTGTGTGTGTGTGTGTGTGTGTGTGTGTGTGTGTGTGTGTGTGTGTGTGTGTTCATGCATGAGGTGGGTGGAGGTTCAGTGGGGTTTTATTGCTCTGAGCCACAGGGGGGCAAACCCCAGTTTATTGAGCTGCTGTTAAGGCCATGGGTCGAATTTCACCTGCAATTAATGCCACAAAACCTGCACACACACACACACACACACACACACACACACACACACACACACACACACACACACACACACACACACACACACACACACACACACACACACACACACACACACACACACACACACACACACACACACACACACACACACACACACACACACACACACACATCCATGCATGCACACAGCTGCTGTCGTTTACTCATCCTGCTTGTGTGGCTGCCAAGTCAACATGACAGTAGCTCCTGTCACAGTCTCGCTCTCACTAAATGATCTACACTAAGCCCCTGCAGAGCGCGCACACACTCACTCACACACACACACACACACACACACACAAATCACAAGAGATGGCATTACAGCTGAGGTGCGCGGACGTGGAGTTGAGGTTGTAGTCACAAGGTTTTGGTGATGAAACCTAATGCGCCCTCTCCTCTACCTTATTAGCTCCCATTTTAGCTCTTTACCACTCCAGCTGTGTTTATTAAAACCTTGCAGAGCAGGCAGAAGTATTTATCAGCTCCCTGAATCACTGCTGTAAAGATACAGGAACGCATATAACACACACACACACACGCACACACACACACACACAGTTATCTAGAGTCCAAGTACAGGATGGCAAAGGGACAGCGACACTACTGAGTCTCATACGTTTCAGTGCACACATTCAAATCATGCAGCAGCCAACAGGGACAGGGCTGAACATTGGTAAATCAAATGTTGTACCTGTAGTGTGATGATCATTATGTTCATATCTGCTATATGAAGTTGATTAATGAAAGATATGTAGCTTATGTGATGTGTTGTTAATAGCTACTGAGGCTGTGCAATGTCAAATTAGTAAAACAGCAAATCAGCAAAAACTTTAATAGTCAAATAATTGTTTTGAGTATTTTTTTTTTTTTAACAAAAGGGCCAAAATCCTCTGGTTCTGTCTCCTTCACTTTGAATATTATCTGTTTTCCTTTTCTGATTATGATTAAGACATCTGATGACATCATTGTGGACTCCAGGAAAATGAGACTGACAATTTTCTGACATTTTAATTAATTAAGAAGATAAAATAAATTGATCATGAAATCATTATTTAGTTGCAGCCATAGGAACTGTGTTGTCATTACCTGCAAATCAGCTTGGCTGTGTGACCGCTTAAGTGAAATGCAGTGAACTGAATTGATTATGAGCTGTATGAATTGGTAGCAAACTTGGATGTGTTAAATTCTGATGAACCTTAAATCTCTTATTCCCTCTTTTGCTTTAACTGACAAAAAGCCCTGTGAGTAACATCAAGGCCGTCCGCTTAAACACTCCCCCAAAACTAACACTGTTATACCGTGTGTCTGATCTCCACAGCCAGACATTCAGTGTCCATCAACAGCCCCAAGTCCTGTCAAAACGTCTTCGTTAGAAAGATAATAAGACCCCTTTGTAGGTATAAAAGTTTAACATGTAGACGTAAATGTCTTGCTTACTGTACAGAGTTCCCGAGCCAGCCCCCTCTGTCACCTCCCAGGCCAAAAACATGTGATGAATGGCCCAGCGCTCTCATCAATCATCTGTGATTGGCCCTGATCTGCGCTGTGATTGGCTAATTAGCCTCATCTGTAACCATTACTGCACAGAGAGGCAGCTGCGGCAGAAAAAAAAACGGGATAAGAAAAATAAAGGAGGTGAAAAATGACACCATCAGGGCCGTCCTGTCACCTCGCTGCCTCCACACAATGCCAGGAATCAGACAGCTACCACCACACAGAAACAACCGCACACACACCTGAAGACTGCAAGGAAACACCGTCCCAAGCCCAGAAATTCAGAGGTAATTATATTTTGAAAATAAATATGCGAACAAGACAAGAGCAGGGAGGAGGGGTTGTGGACTTTGTGTCAGCGGGTCAGCCACATCATCTGGCAACGGTTTCTGCTCCGCTACAGGCGGCGAGAACAGCAACGCCGGCTCCAGTCAGGGGAAAAATAAGAGCCGGTTATTAGATGTCAGAGGGAAATATCTCGTAACTGGGTGGTAACAGCTCGCCAAAGGAGAGCCAGACGAGAGGGTGCGAGAGTTTGGTGGAGCGCTGGTCTCGTGATACAGCTTTTCAGGAGCAGAAGAAAGCGAGAAGTAAAAGGTTAAGAGGCTGCAGAGACATAAAAAGTAAAGCAACACAAGAGGAAACAGACAAAAAGACGGAGAGAAAGTGTGGCAGGAAGGAGCCGGAGGGGGGAGACAGGGCCAAAACCGCCAGGCCGACTTCTGCTCCTGCTCCCTCCCAGCCAGCCCTCTTCTTTGCACAGGAAATGGCTCTCTGAAGCAAGAAGGGGAGGAGGTGTAGGTGAGGGGGAGGATGGGGGCTCAAAACAGCTGTACCCACGTGGGCCAGCTCAGGGTGGGGGTACAGGCTGAGAGGAGAGGAAGGGGTAAGGAGGAGGGCAGTCCTTGGTAAAGATGGCCAGCTCCTACGTACGTCTTTATCTGCTCAGATAGTGAGCGACCGCTCTGGGTTTCCTTTTCTCTGAGATTCATTAATTGTGTTCTATGTCGTCAAATCCCAGAAAACCTCGCTCCGAATAAAGGCAGCCAAATGTTTGAACACCATCACAAAACTGAAAAAAGTCCCAAGCTTAACCCCTTTGAGGAAAATGAGATCAGGAGGATTTGAATTATTTTATCTGCCTATTTTATCCTAAAGCGTTCAGCTGCTGGCGTCTAGTCCGTAATACCATAATAATAATAATGGACTCCATTGAGAGCGACCGGGCAGCTCCAGGTCTGTCTGCCTGCCTGGGACAGACACCCGATACCCGGCTGAGACGATGCCCAGCCAGCCGCACGCCTTCAGACGTTGTTAGAGCAGACACACAGCACGCCCCTCCTGCCACCCGCAATCCATCCACAGCCAATTACAAGCAATTTCCCTGTCCTGGGTGGGGTGAGGAGAGGGAGAGCGAGAGGGAGGAAAAGCAGTTGTCAGCCTAAAGCAGACACACATGGTTCTGTTTACAAATTGCCAGTTGTTTGGCTTTGCCATGGTAACACAGTGCTGACGCTGGCTGGACGGATATTTCAAAGCGAGACAGAGAGAGGCAGAGGGGGGGGGGGGGGGGTCGTGGTGACAGTCGCGGCCTTTGATGGTCTGAAGGGCGGAGTGAACATTCAGCAGGAGAGATGGTTCATTTATGCATAATGTACAAACGTCCAACAAACATGCGTCTGTTTCCCTCCTGCCTTCCTCCTCTCCCCCTTTCCTCCCCTTCCTCCCCCCCTTCCTGCTCCTCTACATCAGTTCCCCTCAGCACCTCGGGCTTCTGTTTGGCTTCCCGAAATCCGCCTTTCCGAAACTGGAGACGGGCAGCGAGGAGGTGCCTGATTCACCAGAACTGGAATGTCGGCCGTTCCCACAGGAAACCTGGAGCGTCTCAAGACAGGGTGCGCTGGACAGGCGAGGGCACACACCGATCCGGCGACACATGTACAAAACATAAGTACGCAACTGGCCTGTCGGACTAACGTTTCCGGATCAAGGAACCGGCTGAATGTGGCCCAGCAACCAAAATTTGACTGTGCAAGAATAAGAACATGTCTTGTTTCACATAGTGGTCGGAGGCACCGGTCCTGGAAGCATCAAAGTCACCTGGATAACTCAATAATACAATAGTTTATATTATGGCCATTGGATATAGACTGTGTTTGTTATGCTAAAGTGCCATAAATACTATAATTCACATGAGCCTCACTGGCTGTTGGGATGAAGGAGACACCAGCCAGAGGTACAAGTTATACCGTAGTTTGAATGATTCAGCTGCAGTTAAAGGAAGCTCAGTCTCTAAATTCTGTCTACCGATGTGGCAAACTGAAGTTCAAGCTCTGTGATCACGTGTTTCTCACACCAAAGCTACTGGGAAGTCACTTTTATTCCTCTTTTAACTGACTAATTAACAACAAATTCTGATTATTTGTAGTTATAATACATAACGGAGAGTTTAATACCGGTCACAGAAAAGATCGCAGTGAATGTGAAGCAGATTTTTGCCTCATTTTGTTCACACTAAAGTGACTGATGGTCTGTTTGAGCAGTCCATATTTATCCTTCCAATTGAACCGGTTTTTCACCATTACCCTCCTGTGTCTGTATGCTCATACAGTAGAGCCATACAGCTGCAGAACTACAGGAGAAGTGCAAACTGTTCGCTCAAGTTGAAACACTGGGGGCAAGCCTTTACTCTGAGTCTGTTCGTGCCCACTTGGGTTTTTCCATTGACTTTGTTTACAATTGTGCTGCCTCTAAAATCCGTTCCGCATTTAGTCCGAAAGTGTTGCACCTTCCTGTCACCTGACATCGGTCTGAGAAAAATGAGCTGCAATGAACTCTTTATTTTGTCTGAATTATCAGCCCTCAAGCCGATTCTTCATAGTAACTAACTTCTTCTCTTTCTTTTTTACCAAAGTGAGCCTTCCTACCACTGGAGTCAAAAATTATTCAGTGTGGGAACAATCGGATATGACTGATCGAAAGTCTCCCCGAGTCAGGCAGTGACTGATGCTTCCCTGACGCCATCAACGCCTCCGCGCACAGCCTGAACAGCATGAGCCGCTGCTTCACTACCACCCTGCTCTGATGCAGTGACCCCACACTGCGATCTGCAGTTAAACTGAGGTCCCCCACCGTAACCTCCTCACCCCCACTCCGATCTCAAAGATCGCCCCCCGCCACCTCCGCCACCATCACCTCCTAATAATAACACAGTCCGCGGTGAGGGGTCTGCTGTCAGACATGGCAACCCGTCGAGTCTTTCATCTCAACAGACACACACACACACACACACGTGTTCCAACCTTAACCTATCACACACTTTGACACACACACACACAGGAATGTGCGCTTCCTTACACACACACACATGCATGGGGGGAAAAACACACACATTCAGAAACACCGAGCTTCGTCTGCTCCTGGACGTGGTGACCCCACTGTTCGTTTCATCTCCCAACTCCTTTCTCTGCTTGCTGCTGGCACCATTACGTTAACACAAACACCATATTTCTGTCATCGTCCCCAGGACGCAGCGTTCCCTTAATATCTCTCTTTCTTCTGCGGGCGTTCAGGGAATGGCGATGGGGGCCTGAAGGGATCTGGGACATGGGTGAATTGTGGGAAACCAGAGTGCAGTCTGTGGCCTCACAGCATGCGGTCCTCTCCCTCTCTCCTCCCGCTCCCCCTCTACTTCTCTATCTCTGTTTCTCTTTTGGCAGAGAATCATAGGAGGCTTCATGCAGATCGCATATTGCGGCCTCAAATGATCTGGGAAAACATGCCCCGTTAATGCTATGTGCACATCTGAACCCTGTTCAACTCTGAAGCAGTGCACGCACAGTTTGTGTCTGTTTCTCCGGGCTTGTGTGTGGTTATGGTTGTGTGTGTTTTACCTCCACGTAGTCTTTGGCATGGCCCCAGTCCCTTTTGGAGTCCAGGTTGCCCAGGCTGAAGCTCTCCAGTTGGCCAAGGTGAATCTTTGCCACAGAACGGCTGATCTTACGCGTCACAAAGTTTGAACCTGAAACACACATATCAGAAATGCTTTGTTGGCTTCTTCTGAATTACAGTTTGCATATTATTAGTTACATATTACAGAGGTTTATAGTTAGGTCCAACACATATAACTACAAACAGTCAGAAACGGAGAAATAAAGAGCGGAAAAGTGAAATCAAGGCCTCCTCATTGAAGATGGAGTTTAGAGATCCCTACCAAACCTCTACATAACACCCCTCACACGCAAATAACCTTCCAAACCTCCACTGCTGCTCCAAGTCCTCTTTAGCCAAAGCGAAAACTCAAGCAAAAAGCCACCCTGAGTCAGTTCAATTCGTTTCCACCTCACATTACCACCACGAGATCCTTTTAGATTCCTTCTCTCTAATTTTCCTTTCAAATTCACTGTTTCAGTGTCAAATCTAGGCCGGATGCCAACACAAATCTCAGACTGTCAGTCTGTCAACACCAAAAAAAAAAAAAAAAAAAAACCAACAGGGAAGTTCCACAGAAAAATGACAACCAAACAGGACCACCCTCGCTCTGCTGGTGCTGCGTCCAGTCCAGAATCACCACATCGGCAGTCGATTCATCTGCCAGATCACCCAGTGGTGCTCCTGATTCTGAGCAGACACACGTGGCGATATTATCTGCGGCAAAACAAATGAGATCTTAATGACTATTTCTGTGCTGCTATGAACGGTTAGAGAAGATTTTGGGTGTTTTGGCGGGACACTGAGGACTGGTGTCGTGTTCTCTGTGCCTGCTGTGGGGGAAAGATGCTGTGGAGAGCCTGCGAATAAATGCACCAGACCTTAAACCCAAACACAGCATTATACTGATGGAAATCAACACTAAATATTAGGGTGTCAAGTCTAATAATGCCACCGTCTTCGCTGAAACAGCTTATTAGAGCTTGTGGAGTTTAGGTCTGGCCAGGCATCTCTGTCTTATGTTCAAAAGCTAAAATGGCAGATATGTGAGGAAATGCAAAAATATCATTTCAAAGGAAAGTTTGAAGCTCGCAGCATCAAAGAGTTGGCTATTTTTAGCCTGCACAACATCTCCACTACGAATAAATCTCCCACAACCTTGCATGAACCTCTTCAAGACCTCTTAAGAGCTCCTACATGCTGTTTCTTAAACTCATCATGTCTGAGATGAATGTTGCCTTTTAGCTCTGCACCCATTCTGACCATAATGCAGCGGGGCTCTGTCTTGACACTGTATCACTGTTGCCTTGACATGGAGCAGAGCCTTCATTTAGACACGGGAAAATCCCATGAACCCAATCATGCGAATGCACCAAATTTGTAGTAATTATTTCATAGGAAAGCGACAGCCCTGGGCAGGCTGAGCGAAAGCAGACCAGAGAAGGTTAGACACGCTTATTTGAGAAAATACAGCATGTTGTGTGTTGGTAGCAGGTCACATGGTCCCTGTGTCAACGCTGTTCTGTCGCCATGTTGAGCTGGAGTTTAATGGGAGTTTGGATGTGGCTCTTTACTCTGGATCCTTCTCTGGATCACATGACGAGAACAGAAAATCTATGAAGTCGGATTTCCAATTCCATCTATTCTTCAGAATTCTGTGAATCGATATTGTTCACACGTTTATTAGGAAATAGCACGTGTCCTCGGAGCATAGATAAATCGTCGATGGAAACCCCCTTCGGTGTCAGACCTGTCCTGACTTCGCATGATCTGGCCCCAGGGATTCTCTCTAACCTGGCAGGTAACACTGCTCCTGCTAAATGTAGTCAAATGTTAACCAACTATTACTCATCTGCCACTGACATCCATAATAGTCGGCCTTGCACTCATCCATGTCAGCTAGACAAGCAGGCACTGGATATTCACCATAAAGCTCCACACGCATGAACACACAACATGCTCATGTCACATATTTAGTGCTCAAACGATTAAGCAATTAGTCAATGGACAGAAACTAAATCTGCCATTTTAAAGGGGATGTCCACCGATTTTACACATGAACAACAGTAAACTTTGGGGAATACCACTCGGTCAGAACCAGTTGTATAATGTTTTCTGTGGCTCTGTTAGAGACTAAAAGTCAGGATATCCAAACTGGTCCCTTGGTAGTCTCACAATTGTATGGAAACGCATTAGTAAACCGCTTGGAAACATTGCGACATGAGTAACTGCTGTTTAAAGCCGTCTTTTTTTCCGTTCTGTATGCAACGATGAGCCTGCATTGTTTGCAAAACATGAGCACATTTGTGCACACAAAATTTCTGCAGTTTATAGAATTGTAAATTAAGTATTTTGGGGTTTTGCGATTGTTTATAGCAGCACCTTGGGCTCTGGAAACTTGTAATGGACAATTCACACTGCTATTCTTTACCTTTCCAGATTAAAAGATTAACAAAACAATAAATAAATTAAACAATAATTAGATGTCAATAGTTGCTGCTGTCCATACTGTATATTAGGACCCAGTGGGACAAGGCAATGTAACATGAGCCCAGATTGGTAACTACAGCAAATTGGAAGGCAGGGGTTTGATTTGATCCAACATCCAAGGGAAACTCAAGTTTGCAGGTTAAACACAGGTTGTCAAAACTCGGCGGAGCCAAGTTGGCTCTTAAAAAGGAGGCAGAGGGATACAGTGTAGCACAGTACACCCAATCAGTAATAAAGTCCATTATTTCCCCCAAAGCACACCTGTAGTCTCCTTGTAAAGCTCACACCTCTGTTTGGAGTGGCTCCGCTCCCTGCCTGCTCTAATTGGTGCGGTGTGGACCAGAGCGTGGGCCTAATGGACCGGCCTGCCTGGCTGTGGACAAAGCCTGCTCTGTTACTGGCCCGGGTGTTAATGTGTTTCCTTTACTGGCAGCGGCACCGCAGGACAGCCAGGAGGAGGGGTGGAGGCAGGCGAGGGGAGCCAGGGGGGCTAACAGGAGGTTTCAAGCCCAAACAGGGCAGTGGTGGCCGTTTAACCTTGCCCGCGGCCCGGCGGAAAGTCTAATAAAACCATGGGCCGTGAAAACTGAGCAGACAGCAAAACCCAGGCCAGAAACGGACACTCAATATCTCTCTCTCCCTCTCTCTCTCTCTCTCCCTCTCCCCCATCTCTCTCTCTCTTTTTCTCATTCTCACTTAACCGTTTCTTTTCTTCTTTTTTTCCATCATTCCTTTTTATTTTTTGGACAGAGAAGCGACAGGAAAAACGTAACACACTGGCTCTGTTGGCACAGCTGGGCTAAAGTATGGGGAGAAAAAGGAGGAGGAGGGTGAGGAGAAATGTGAGGAGAAATGTGCAGAGATGTCTCCCATCCAGAGCCAGGCCGTGTGGGCCCAGACAGGATGGGGACGGGAGCTGTCAGCTGGGGGCACGAGTGAGGGGGGACTCAGAAAGGGGACTGTGGGTTTGAGGGGATTTTGGCTTCGGTCGCCTTAGTTACTCAACAGATTCTGTTGTTATGACCACACTAGTAAAGAAAGGTGACTTATGTAGTCTGTCTTCAAACTGTGTGATGGCCCAGCCCTGACACACTCAGGCCTCAAGATGCCTGACTAACACTCATTTATATTACTGTCTGTGAGTGTATTTATGTGCGTTTACTAGTTGAGATTCAACCGCAGTGTGATTTATTCAAATCACTCGTCTGTAACATTTATTTTGCAGACATAATGTGTGGTCGTGGCGCAGCCCAGTGCCACATTAGCTCTGGAAAAACTGAAGAGCAGAATAAAGTCAAGTCTTAAAAAGTGTGAGACATTCACAAAGTAGATCTTTAATGTTTCGTTTAGAAAGGTGGAACGTCTACTTCCTTCCTAAGACAAGTCTCCTCTTCTAACTGCAGACCTGGCGTATGTTTCTCATCACCACATAGTATTTGCAGGATGTTACACAAAGTTCTCCCTTTTTCTTTATATAAACGTGGAATGACGTGGCATCCTAGACTGTTTTAATGAGCCACATTCCAAAAATACAACCGTGGACCCCAAGCTTTTAAGAAAGTTGAACACAGACTCATTCCAGATATTTTTCAGATATTGAACAGGTTAGTCATCTCTGCCGTGAGCTTGTCTGAGCTGGTAAAGAGAAAATAGCCAAGACTCAATTTTGCCTGCCACAGGTTTGTAATAGAAACAGATAGGTTACCTCAACACAGGGCTTACACACCTGTTTCGGAATTCAGCCAGGAACTGCAAATCCCATAATTCCACTCTGTCTTTGAGCAATGGCCTTGGGGAGTGAAAGGCTTTGTGGTAGATTTAAAGTGAAAAATGCAACCCCTTAATTTTTATCTCCACTCCCACACGTTTCAAAATGTAGGTCGAGACTGTAGTCCTGTTTACATCAAAACGAATGCATACTCTTCTCGTACACATGACTTTATCTGCACTGAATTATGAACAAAATACCTGACTTGTAGGAGCACTGAGTGATTCTGCAGGAGGAATCTTCCCCGGGTCGGGGGGTTGGCCAAATTCCACCCAGGCCAAGGACCTGTCAGTGTCTGCCATCACCGTTATTGCACAATTCACATCCTGACTGATCTCTGGAGCCTTGACGAAGGGAGAATATTTGCGTTACATCCAAGAGAGGTCATGCGCTCAGCTCCGCCAACACAGCGTCTATTCACACCTGACAGACTGCTGCCCTCATTTAGGGCTGACTCAACTGACAGGAAGGGTGCAGAGAAGAAGAAATGTGATGCGAGGAGGGTTAGAACGGAGCTGGAGGGTTGCGAAGACAAAGACTAAGAGAGACCTTTTTTTTTTTTTTTTTTTTAAATTGGGTGTGATGCAGCAACGCTGATGGCCAGCACATGATGTGCAAAGGTGTGTGGAAAGAACTGGAGGGTGTGGAGAAAGAGAGGGGAGTAGATGATACATGTTTTTCTTAAGCTTGAACACTGACAGCACCACCTCCACATTGCAGAACCGAGAGTCAATGAAAAAGCGTTTCACCCTAGTATCGAAAACAAAGACGTAATTGTGTCTGGCAGCTTCCAGTAGTTAAACTGAATCAAAAGACCGAAGAACGCCATTTTGGGGTTCTGAGAGGATCTGGCTATGGTTGAGAAAAACGATGGGGTGCCCTCAACTTGCGCTCCGATTAGCACCGTTCACAGCGATCACTCTGTCAACATGATTCTCAGTTACCATGGTGATCTGGGACAACAAACAGGTTTTAGGGCGGGAACGGGGTTGAGCGAAACCTGAACAACCACGTGACGTGTCTGCAGCCAAGGTAGGCTGAGGTGGAGGGAAGCGCCTTTTTTGGCCACGTGACACACAGTGGTGGAAGGTGTAAGGGGGGGTGGGAGGGAGGGAGGGGGAGACTCTGTCATCGGCTCTGCTTTAGGCGAAAGTCTCCGCTCTTCACCTGGCCACAGTTCAGCTGATGTTTAGACTGCTCCCACTCGCGCTCTTTCTCATCAACGCCCGACAAAACGAGAGACCAAAAAACAAAAAGAGTTCTCGCTCCACGCCGAGCTCCGTCTTTCAATAAACTAAATCCAAATCTCCTTAAAACCCCTGACCGAATCGTTCCCATCTCAAGATTCCCTTTGAAAATAACCTCTCCAATAAATGGAAAACATATCCTATTACAAATCTATCATACGATCTAACCTTTTGGGCCCAACCTCAACAAAAGCAGAAAGATGAAGCCAAGGCATGTAGAGGCTCAGCGGCTGCATGTGTGAGTATTTGAGGGGGCAGCATTGACTTTGGCAGTGCTATTCTAACTTCCCCAATGCTAACTGGTCTTCTCTCCTAACATAACAGTATATTATTCTATACTGCCAAGCGTGAACCACAGAGCTCTCAGGGTGGAGAGATGGATGGGTCTTCCCCAAATAAACCGGGGGATTAGCCTACAACTGGAGCTGGTCAGCAGTGGCAACAGAGGATACACACACTAAACACACTACTGCACTGATTTACTGCACAGCCTTGGATCAACACGCTGCTAATAACTATAAATTAAAACTTCAGTTTCATCTTTTATTGTCAAAATTAGATTTCGGGGTACTTTGAGGTGCTGTATGTTTGTTGAATTTAGTGACCAAATAAATATGTGAACTGGTTATTTGCACAGGTTTGACTGCTGATAACTCTTGCCAAGAGACTGTGGAACACTGCACTGTCTCATATGTCACAGCAATATGGAGTCGATTTAGCACCCCTGCTAACGCTAATCCCCCTCTTCAGAGTCAGTGTGAGGGTTGTTTGTTATGGCTAACAACTAAGCTAGCCAGAAAGCAGCTAGCCGCGGTGTGAACTGGCCAGCAGATGCGGGCTTCTGTTTGCTTTGCTTCACGCTGGATTTCCACCGGGATATTTTTCCTTCCCGACTGTCCGATTCCAACCTTTCGCTGCAGAACAATAGAGATCGGCTGTTTATTGGTGGAGCGGTCAGGTGTTTACGAGAACTGTAAGAGAAACCAGAAGCACATTCCTGCTGGGATTAAGTCATCCTCTGCGCTGTAAGAGACAGAGCTTCTTGTTGAATCCTACAGAGGGACAGGAAGTCTGAGGGAAACTAGTGTTAAGCTTCACTCTTCCCTCGCCAGCCATTCCCAGCAACCACCAGACCGTTCTATGTGACACACCACACCACGCCACGCCGTGACGTGACGTGGAGACGATTGGCCACTGGTTGGTCAGTAACGACAGAAGCCATAACAGCAAGACTGAAAGAGCTTGTTGTTAAAGGGAAATACATCTTTGCCTTTATGAGTATTAGGAGTATTTGTTACTCAAACACAGACACACACATCCACTGGCACCCTGGGATGATGATATCACAGCTTTTCCTCTGTGTGTGTGTGTGTGTGTGTGTGTGTGTGTGTGTGTGTGATGTCATGCCACTGAAACTGACATCATAGTATCCCTCTGTTATTAGTGACTAATTATGCAGAGGTACAAGTGGTGTGTAGAGGACAGGAGGGGCAGCACACACGTAATGAAGAACCCTTTATCTCTCTGCTACAAATGTGTCCGAAATAGTGAATAAAGATATTCAGGGTGTGGCTGAGGGTGAGCAAATCTTAATCATCTTAATCTCTGGTGATCTACAATATGTTTAACCAGCTTCATGAGCCATTATTCATTTGTCAAATTATTGTTTTTTAAATCCCCAAAATCACAGAGAGTAGCCAGAAGACCGAGTGTGTGTTGGGGCAAGTGTCATCTTTACCTTGGTGGCCATGATGGTCATAAGTGAGAATTCTTATTCTTATATCTGTTCACTAACTGATTCAGAAAGATCTATAATGTGTCCTGATTCCACACTATACACTAACATGTATATGATATACTATGTACTATCATGTTTAATGTGCTTTTTTCAAAGTTAATATAAAACAAATTGATGGTGATTCATTTACGCCCATTTACTAAAATAAGGATTTTATTTTACTATATTATTATTATTATTATTATATCTTGTATTGACAGAAATGATACATGTGTGAAGACGGGTATTTACTCAGTCTTTTCTCCGTACAGTAAAATGTATCAGCGGAGTAGTTTTGTATCTCACACTGTGCAGTTTACTGTACAACCTTACACTGTAACAATGAAAAAAAAATGTGCCATGGTGGTGCTTTGCAGCTCAAAGCACCACCTCCTCCCTGCTACAGCCCTCCTGTGGGTGACGGAGTGCACGGCCAAACGCCCCCTCAGTGCGGCAGCAGCGGGGTCACGATGGGCCCCGGGGGCCTGGGTAAACACTGGCCGATCCAGCCAACCCAAGCGCCACACTGGGTTGTGCAAGGCAGCCGTGGGACATCTGGCCACATCACAGCGCAGCGTTCCTGCTTTATGAGCAACAACAGCCGTAACTCTGAGAATAGAAGTGGCAGGAGTAAACCCAATGGCCTGCTGGAGAAACGCTGACTGTGGAGAAAGGAAAGCAAGAGAGAGGAAGAAAGAGGAAAAAGATTGTGTGTGGCAAGAATGGAAAGACAGAAGCAGAGTGTGAGAGGAAGAGGAGAAAGAGCTGACCGAGGACCACGAGGTTAACGACGCATTATAGAGCGGGCATCAAGCTTTGGCCTTATAGGGTCATTGTGTGTATCTGTGGAAAAGGACACCAGCATCTCTGATTTCAGTTTCACAGGGCCACTCAATAAGCCTGTTTGTTTATCTCCAGGGCTGTTATTTACACCATCAATCATAGAATAAATAGTAAATACATCCAAAAGTCTATTCGTTTCACACAGAAAACATTTTTTCAACTAACCGTCAAAACCCAGATATTAAATTTACAAATGCAGCAAATCTTTCCCAGGATGAAACCAAAGTGTTTAACCGTTTAACCAATTATTATACTTGTTTTAGATTCATTTCCTTTCATCTCCATCACTCCTCTTGTCATCCAACCCATTCTTTCTTCCCATTTGTCTGCGTCACGCACAATTCCCAAATCGATGCCACCTAATTCTCCATTACAAGACCTCGGTGGCGACCGCACCGTCTTTACTGAACTGGCTGTAAACTACACCAGTTCCCACACCGATCTATCTGTGGTAGCCCATTAGGGTTTACTGGTTGACCCCTAACCTTGGCCGGGGTCGTGGCCACGGCCTTCATTAGGGGATAAATCATAAACACCTGAGCGGCTA
Organism: Pempheris klunzingeri; assembly: GCF_042242105.1. Taxonomy (NCBI): domain Eukaryota; kingdom Metazoa; phylum Chordata; class Actinopteri; order Acropomatiformes; family Pempheridae; genus Pempheris; species Pempheris klunzingeri. The sequence continues at coordinate 26,225,531 of NC_092017.1, read as the reverse complement.
ACCTGGGTGCAGTGCCGGGGCTGCAGGCATGTGGTATTAATTTTGGGTCGCGGTGGCGTGTAAATCGGGTTAAACCAGCGCCTGCGACCCTTGGGGCTCAGAGCACATATTAAAAATGTGACCACAACCCACTCACTATGTGTCAGAATGTGTGTGAGTATGTGTCAAGTAGTTATAAGAAACCTGGCTCCACCGCTGAATGAATATGACTTTATATAGAGCATGTAATTGAATATATGTATACACTCTAACAATGGGTCACCTTCTGTTTTACTGCTTTATTGTGGCTTTAGGCAATGATGTCAGGATTTTTTTTTCCAAAATGTAATTATAACTTCACAAAAACCTGATATACGATATGATATACTCACATATCTACTGGCAGGATGTTGTGTTGTGGCCTCAAAGTTGTATTTGATTTATTTCATATGTGTTTTTATATTTCTTAAAAGAAAAAAAGGGTTTGTTGTAAATAACTAGTTATTATAAACGAGTGCCTTTACCTCACAGCTCATGTTACCGCTCCTCTGGTGCTATGATCGAGGTGTTTGCACAAATAAGCACTCTTAGGAATACACTGATAAACTGCAGACTGACTTTTTAGTGCTTAAAACTAAAAACTAAACTTGTCTAGGAATTTGAAACATTTGAGGATTAACAATTATTTTGCAATCAGTGTTTACATAACTTTGCCAGCAAAAAGTAAACTTCTATTCGTATATTATATCTGAGGTTCACAGCTGACTGTTTTCCAACTCCTGCCTGATCATTATAAATAACAAAAAGCACACAGGAATAACTTGATTAAATTCCTATTTAACAGTCCAAAAATGATGCACCAAACAAAGTAACATCTACTCTTGTCTTCTCTCTTCACCTCAATTGCTATCAGATGCCTCAAAAATCCCAATTTCCACACTGAGTGGAACAAAAAAAAACCAACCAGGACTTTGTGGTGACGTGGAACAGCAGAGAGCGTGTCGTGCTGTGCGCTCACCTCTCCTCGGGCTCTCGTGGTTAAAGAGGATCCCGTTGACAGCGAACATGTTGTAGGCCTCTCGAAAGTTCACCACGATCCAGTAGGCGTAAAGCTTTGCAGCACCTGAGAGGAGAGGTGGAGACAGACAGAGGGACAGAGACAGACATGGAAAAGTGAAGAGATGTCACTTGACAAACAAACCCCAATTCTTTTTAGATCCCAAATCATTCCTCAACACTCACATGATGCTTTTATTCACTCAATCAACAACACACAACTACAAACAGTTGAGTCTTCTAGAGTGACAATTTAAGCAGACAGAGAATCACAGATTGTCTCTTTTCAAAGCTGCAGAAAAAAGAAAAAGAAAGATTCAGTGTTGTAACTACACTACGTGTCATGGTTGAACACAGCGGTACCGCAGGTCATATTTCACCATCACGAACACGAACCACAGACTCCTGCTGATTGACCAAAAGCAGGCTTGTACAGAAAGTTCTCCCCTCTTTTCCTCTCACCATCTTCCTCCTCCTCTTCATCCTCCTCCTCCTCCTCCTCCTCCTCCTCCCTTCTCCCGTGATGAGGGGAATACCAGAGTGAGCAAAGGGAGGCGTCCGTTGATTAAGCCAAGGGTCAGGATGTGCACTGGAGGTGAAGGGAGGTCGCGATGGCAAACCTCCCCCACCTCTTCCCAGGTCTAATTAATAGGGGAGCAGCCCTCCTCGTGATGGTATGCGCCTCCCATGCAGCGTCAGATTGAGCGCTGACAGATGGGGAAAGTGTCAGCGAGGGGAGCATTTAGACAACAGGGAACATGAAACCTGATCACTCGCACACGTGTACGGCCTGCATGTGTGTGTAAGTGTGTGTGTGTGTGTGTGTGTGTGTGTGAGTGAGTGTTGAAAGTGAGTGCTGAGTGCTGTGGATATAAAGGTGTCTTTGTTAAAGTGAGAGCCACTCCAGTCTTCAGTCAGACGTTTGGCCTCGGGCTGTGTGGTGAACTCAAACTCTGCCTAAGCACTGAAGCTCCCCTCTATTCACTTACTCACACACACACACACACACACACACACGCACGCACAAGGAAAAAGTACAGCAGAGGTATCAAGCAACCTGTGTTTGTATTCCCTTACATGGCCATATGCAATCGTTTGACAAATGGTGCAAGGTAGAAAATGTTAGGTAATCCATGTATGTGTTTCCACATAGATCTACAGTGCATTACGTATGTGCCTATTACCGTAAGGTGAGCGAGGGTAGAAGGGCGTGGTTTCCTTCTGGGGGATCTCCTGCACTTTGCCGTACAGCTCGCTGGTGGAGGCCTGGTAGAACTTCACACTGTTGGTCAGACCGCACGTCTTTATGGCGTCCAAAAGACGAAGCGTGCCCACTCCGTCCACGTTCGCGGTGTACTCAGCCAACTCGAAAGAGATCTAAGAAAGAGGGAGGGAGAAAAAGATGGAGGAATTATTACCCTAACCCTAACCCTTGAATGGAAAATGTCCTTTATTTATTAATACAAACTCTATAAGGGATTCAGACTATTTAATGCAGAGCACAGGAGTCTTTTGGTACGAAAGTAACAAAAATATGAGGAATAGTGACTTAACTTTGACTTCAGGTTGCTTAAAACTTGAAGGCAAAAACATTCAGGTCTAAACTTTTGACCTGGTGAAATCCAGGAGCAATAAAAAAACAAATCATGTTGCAGAGTTATTTAGTTACGGCCTCAGTTATTGAAAAAAAAAGAACCATTCAAAGTAAACTCTGTGTTATTTCAATAATTGAGAGAGAAAAAAAAAACTTGAGCTGCAGGTTTAAAAACACAATATTACCATTTGATTTTACATGTTTATTTAATAAAAATGTAACCAACTTTTTAGTAATTACACTCAACACAATATAAATAGTGGTTCAATTACCTAAAAGCTGACTAAAATCCTTTAAGTTGGTTTGGCTGCATATTTTATACATATTTAAATTTAGAGGAGCTGGTATTTTCATGTCATCCGATCAGGATCCAGTATTGTTACCGTTCATGAGGTCTGAAGATTTGAAAACCCTTTAAGAGATAACCGTTTAAATCACCAACATGAAAACAATGACGGGTACTGACTTATACACCTGAGAACAACATGATACCAGGTGAGGACCTCGACATAAGTTATTGTGTCACGTAAAAATTGTCGTCAATAACAGATCACATTTCACACAACGATGGAGGGTGTAAAGGGGGAATGTGTTGTTTCTGGAGTCCATCATAGCCTATCAGAAAGCTCATATCTCAAACTAAATACTCCAACTCCCAGAATGCCGGTCTCCACAGTTGTGGGCCGAGAAGGGAGGCGACTTAATGAAGACTTGGGGGGGGGGATTAAGTTTAAATTAGAAATGGATGTGCGCGTGCATGACTGCGTTGGACTGTGAGTGCTTGCGTGAGTGCCAGGTCGGCCTCAGGCTCCAAATCAGGCGTGACGGTTAAAAGCCGTGCTGGTTAGTGGTCACCACACCTGGAGCGAGCGGCATGAGCCACGTCTGTGCGGAGGAAACGCTTTGGCCCTTTAGTGCTTCCACACCAGCGCTGCACACACAGCCAGATAAAGGCCCCTTATTTAAAGCCGGGACCAAAGAACACTGGGCCTCTATTCCACTCCGAGTCCACACACACTCGTACAAACACACACACAGTGAGCAGGTTTGATCAGGTTCAATTACACTCCACGGCTCAGTGTAATTACCTGTGACGCTCCACTTACACTTTTACTTTCTACCAGTTGCAAGCGAAGGTGAGCGATGTTTTCTGCACCAACATACACTGTGGGCTACGTGAGGGCGTCTCCATGCAGCAAACACAAGAAGTGGACACAGTGATCACAAGCAAACTGAATATCAATAACTAATAATTATTGGATGTTTCCATTCACGACTGCTATGCAAACAAGCTTATGTACAACTTTTTAAGAGTAAAGTTCATGCGCTGTTCCAACACTTTCAATAAGAAGTCTCCATTAGTCTCTAAGCTCTCATCATCACATCTGAACTGTTACTATAAATGCGAATGCAAAAAATAAAGTTTAGAGGAATGCTTTATACACACACAACATTGAATGTATGTCATCACCTGTTTATTTTACCAGCTGTACATACCTTTGAGTGTATGTTTTGACAGTGATTATTTAATGCTTGTTCATTTCGAGGGATCAGCAGAGACTACAATCAGTCAAATCAGTCTCCTTTCTGCAGCCTGTGCAGTACGTCTTCCTCTCAGTGGCCATTTTACTGTAGTTTTTGTTAGTCAGTAAAACAACAGTCCGGCATGTTTCTGAAGCAATAACAAACTCCACCTGTGCTTAAGTAGCTGAGGAGGAGGTACAACAGTTAGCTGGCTACCTTCAGTGTGCAGCACACACAACACCAAGAGGTCAGTCAGCCCTTCATGAGCGGAGGGAACCAATGTCAGTCAGTCTGGCGTCGACATGCCAGGGGATAAAAAAAAGATGATGAAAGAGTTCAGATTTACATGAGAGACTGTGTAGATGAAATCCAAAGAGATCCAAATTAAAGCATACTCCTAACATTGAAAACATAAATGGTTATAATTAAACATTTTCCAAACTTTCGAGACTTGTCCTGTACGGATCCTGTAAATATTCCTCTGGTTCTGCATCAAAGCAGTGCAGGAGAGGAGGGTGAAACAAGGGGACATAGAAGAGCACCAGTCGTGCACCAAACACGGGCAAACAAATGTGATAGAAATATTGAAATTCTATTTGTTTATATAGTATTAACAGGAGGAATGTTAATTCATCATCCCACACATATCTGATCCACCTTCAGCTCTTCCTCCGTCCCCGTGAAGCTCCTCCCCTCCTCCACCTCTTCCTTCCTTACTGCTCTGTCACTGCTCACTCACCCTGGACTTCATAAACCTTATTAAATGCTAGTACGGTACCTCCCCCCCCCCACACTCTGTCCTGCTGTCTATGTGTGTGTGACCCTCCATTCCACTTGTTTTTCCAACAACACACACACACACACACCCAGGGTATCAAAACCAGCTGAGAGGGGCAGAGTCCAGGACGCCTTGACAACTTAAATCAAACAAATTGCCCTAATGCCTCCATTCTCTGTCATTATGTAAGCCAGGGCCTGAGCGCTGACGGTTTAAAGGCCAGACGCTTGTGCTCACCTCTGTGTGTGTGTGTGTGTGTGTGTGTGTGTGTGTGTCTGAGGGGTGGCTGCTGGGCCCCTCGGTCGACCTGGCAGATATTGTTCTGTTCTGGGAAGTCAGCCAGGCTCTGTCAGCATTGGGGGTCCGCCGCCGACAAAAAAAAAAAAACGATCGGTTTAAAATGTTCTAAATGTACAGGATATACGTGCTGCATTTAGTGGTTTCATTTCTTTCCTGCTCACACAAGGACTGCTGAAATGCATGCTTGAAACTGAGGAATGTGACTCGGTACATGCATGTGTATGTGTGTGTGTGTGTGTGTGTGTGTGTGTGTGTGTGTGTGTGTGTGTGGGAGCTCACGTATACCAGAGTGTTGCTGTGTGTCTTGACAGATGTATAAATATGAGCTACACTTATTCAGCCGTGGCCTCCCTCCGCATACCTGCATGGCCTTCCACACAGGATAATGTGAAGGCAATAAGCTGTGTATACACAGAGGTAGGAGAATGTAGAGCTCTATTGTTCATTCAGAAACAAGTCAATCACTCAAGAGCTCAGAAACCAAAACTGCTGAAGAGATCTGAGTCGAGGACGCATATGAAAGTAAGAGTCACTTTTTTTTTTTTTTTTTTTTAAATAACAGAAGAACAATCTATTGTAATTTTTTGGAGCAACATGATTGAATAAACTTGACCAATTTTTGCAAGAACATTTTGTAGTCAGGGCTTTTTTTTTGTAGTTTTTTTCAATAAAACCAATACTTTCAGTTTGTGTGGCAATAAATGATGGACGTTTGTCATGTTTTCAGCAAAAAGATCGTTTTCTGGTTTGACAATTGACACCCACTAGTAAATCATGATGATGAAATAATAATAACACTATATTATCTATAACTCAGAAGTATCTGGGACACAGTGGCAGCTGTATATACTGTCATGTTTCACAGTTGTTTTTCCATCATGGCATCAAGTGTATGATGATTTCCTTTGAATTCTCTTCTATTAGCATGAACAAAATGTACAATATTCTAAATCAAATGTTTTAAATCAGTTTTATTCAGATTCAAGAGAATTCAGAATGATCTATATAACCATATTGCAATAATACACCTTTATCCTGTGTCACTTAAATAACAAATTACTTACATGAAAACTATACATCACAAATCTTTTGAGACTTTTGAGCTCCTGTCTATTACTATAAATTGCAGTGAGGTTTTTGGTGCACCGGATAATAAAATCCAGATAAAAATATGATGTGTAAAGTGCCTGACCCTCCTTTTTTTTTCATAACTCACAGCGATACGAGCTGCACGATACCAACTTGCCCCCTGGAAGGCATCACTACAGTAAAACACTGATGCAGCAGATTAATGACCTCTGTGGTAAACCCTCATCATACCTGAGATTCCAGAGAAATTACCGAAGAAACTAGTGAAAGCAGCTGGACTGCCCCCTCTATGAGCGTCACTTTCTCGTTATTGCGCACTACAATACTCCTTACTACTACGCACTAGTACAGCAATGTCAAACACTGAAACTCCGGCACATTCCTGCCAACCGCAAACACCCAAATAAAGAAATCACTAAGACGCCCTGGAGGTGGAGACGACTGAGAGAGGGAAAAACAGAGGCAGGTATGGAAGAGAAGGAAAACAGAGACAGACACAGGAGAGAGAGAGAGAGAGAGAAAGTGTGTATGTGCATGAGCATGAGCATGAGCATGGGTGGGGGTTTGTGGAGAAAAACCACAGTCAATTACACCTTTACTCATCACATTACAGGCCAACTGAAATTAGAGCAGTCGTGTGTTAACAGGGCAAAGACAAACAGGCTGAATTCCCTCCAGGATAGAGAGGTTTAGACCCAACCCCGCAACCCACGCACCGCCAGACAGATCAATTACTCCGCTTTCATCAACTCAACTGCAGTGTCACTCATCTGCGTTATGCAGCCAAGATGTAGACCCCACTTTTCCCTGCAACCATGAAGCCTTACTGTAGCGGAGAATGATGTTTTTCTTTGCATCAGTAACCTGAAGGTGAAAATAATTATTGGGTGAAGGAAACCTTTTAATTCTAATTCACAGAAAGAGTAAAACAAATAGAAGCCTTTGGATATTTTCCTTTGATAGCACATTAAAGGAGTAGTCTGTTTAATCATTCACTCATATTTGTTGATTTACTGGGAAGTGCAGTGTACATATATATATATGCATATATATATTGGTATAAAACTCCAGTTTACATGGATGTTGGTCATCTGATTCTTCTCCTACAGACAAATTTGGTTGTTTAGTTTAGTAATGAATCAATTCATAGTTGAACGAAACCAACACTGACGATGATTTTAAGATACATTACATAAGAAAGAATTACATCAGAAACTTTCAAACTCTCATGAGCAGACTTGTAGGTTTCTTAGATCACTATGCAAACTACAAAAGGTGCAGTCAGTAAAGAGCACAGATCTCTGCCACACCTGAACATAACTTAACCTAAACTGCTGAGGGCACCGCTACAGGAAACATTATCTGACGGAGGGACAGACCCGACCAACCACTAACGTCGGCTCCTTTACTGTCAAGATGGCGGCAAAGGTGACAGAAACAGGGAGTTATTCATGTCGCATTGTGCGAAACTTAACCCCATTCAAGATGTGACCAAACTTTTCTATAGATGTCAGTTTTTGTGCCATGATAAGGCCAAAATGTGACCAGCGACAGACATGTTAATGCTTATTTTCAGTCTAGCCATTTGAGTCAGCAGTTAATGATGATATAAAACAGGCTGGTGCACTAAAAATATTAGTCTGATCAGGCCTGTAGTATCCGAGATTAGCTGCAGACAAAGTGATACACACAAGCACACACACAGCACGATCCCCTCCAGGCTGACACCTGGCGGAGATAACTAATAAGGTCGTCCTCGTTTTGATCAGAAACACATGCACCACTCTGCACCAGATACTGAATGAGCTTTGTCTGCACTATAAGCTTAACATATACATATAAAATGTCTGACAACATCTGTATTTAGCCACGGCCAATCCAGAATGTGCATCCAAGTTGAGGTCCAAACTTGGAGGGGTTAAAGTGAAAAACTCCCCCGGGGACCATTCAAAGTATTACTGCTGTAAGTTTCAGAATCAGACTGAAGTAAATGTCTACAAGAATATAAATTATTATGTCTATAACATGATGATTAAAAGTAAAAAAATAATCATTAAATTCTAGTTCAGAGGTCAGTCAGACTGTATTGTTTTGATTTTGACATACTACAAGTTTCCATGTTTTGACAGACTACCTGCTGTAGCCTAAGCTACTGTTGCTGTATGCAGGCCCACGCTAACAGGCCACTCTCCAAACAGAGCTGTCTTACTGTGTTGTGATGAAACTTGTGGGAGAATCTCTCCACCTCCAGTTCTGTCTTGTTGGCTTTGTGTCACTCAAGCTTGTCTGCGCATAAACACATACACACCTGTTAGAAAAACAAAGTGCTATATTTTCCTCGCAGTGTGCCAATTCGCCTTTCCCCTGAGACACAGACACAATACACTTCAAAGGGTAGGAGAGAGAAGAGTGTGAGTGACGGGGGGGGAGCGACACAGAGGCGTAGACCTGTGACATGACATCATCCACCTGGATCGTGTGTTATCTCTTTAATTGGGTGTTTTCTCGCTGGGAACCTAGTGTTCTTAAAATGGGTCACAATAACAACATCACTTCCTGGTCTACACACTATCAGGTGAGACTACAGGTATGACTGTCTGACATGTGAGACTTCATCAGGAAAAGTGCTGCGGCCGTTCCAGACATGATAAGAATGTGAGAAATTCTCAAATAATGCAGGATATACAGTACACGCCTTGTACCCAGCATGCTCTGTGTGTTTAAAGGGTGACATTTGAGAGCTGAAGACTAGAAGTAGTTACAGTGACAAGTACAAGCCACTAAAGAACTTTAATTACAGAGTACAGCGGAAAAAAATCCAAATAGTGAGTTCATTAATAGAGCGTCTGCTCAGCATGAGCTCCCAAAATAGCAGGTTTACCTGATTCTCATTGTTTATACGAGTTGTTTTACAGTTGGGTTAATGTCATTATAAGGTAATGTCAGTTTATAGGGAACGGGTGCAATGAAAAAAAAGGTGCATGTCTGCGAATACAACAGACTTTCCTGCATGAAAGTTCCACCACCTTGTCATCTCTTCTTTGTCCATCGAATAATAAAGGGCACACTACTTCCAGCAGTGAACAGTATTGTCCATCTATAAACATTATAAGCAATGTGTACCCCACACTGTACTATCTGTATTTATTAGCATGGACTAGTGCTCCCCAGTGCTTGTTTAATGTGTGAATGAAGCTGAAATGGAGCCACAAGGTTTGTCTTTGACCAGTCAATTTCAAACTCCACCTTGACAGATCCTGGGCCCTCAGACGGTTGCAAGGACTTGTTTGGGGCCAATATGAAGCAACGTTAAGTGCCTGCTTCCATCAATCAAAAGCACTGGAAAAGTTCCTGAATTCCTAAAATGGTGGAACAGTTTCCCCCAAAAAACTGTTGATATGAGAACTTGCTTCATTCAGTGTTTTATCCTCTCCGATAAATAATATTTCCAACTGAGGAACAAATGCTTAAAGTGACAAGATGTGCTCGTCTTTATCCTCTGAGACGACAGCTTTAGTCCCATTAAAGCTCCAGTTCATTATGGGATAAAAATGATCACTGAAACGGCTTTGTGTTTTTTGGCAATCACCTTTCATATTGAGAATGAAATGTACCAGCATGCTTTCAAAACGGATTTTCTACCTCATTTACTCAGATGTTTGTCTTGTTGTGGCTACTCACTGAACACACTGTGAAAGTGCAGAGACGGCTGCAGAATGTGAAGCTGAACACTGAACTGTTGATCTACTTGAAGAGAGCTTAAAAGATAGGATTAAAAAAAATAAACTTAAGCATCTTAATCATAAGGTAAACAACATTAACTTTTTCCGAATCATGGATCTGTACATGGCATGACACGCATCAACCCTCTAATCTCGCCCACTAATGTTCACTCATCATTACGATCGTATCTCCATCTCTGCGTTTTTGTGTCTAATTATAGGCGTGTTCTGCTCGGTTAGCGTGGAGGCTGCTGCAGCTATGGCAATGAATAAATACAAGTCAAACAGATCAGGTGGATCTGAGAGAGACAGCTGGAGACGTGGGAGGGTGGGTAGCGCACATGTGGAGAAATACGTGCCGCTAGAGCGTATGTCAGGGCAGGTAGACAGAATTGAAGATTAGCTGTCAAACTCAGGATTTATGCAGCCGAGTCTGGAAAGTCCCTGTCTGCCTCCCGGCACTCCACTCTACCTCTTTCACTCCTTCTCTCTTTTCCTGTGCATCGTTTTCTGTCGATGGCATTGATGTGAGCAGGTGGTGGCCGACCTCTCCACTGCTGCTGCCCTGCTTCATCTCCCAGGGCACCGAAATGAAGGGATTTTGAAGGGTGCCTGAGCCGAAGAAAAAGTTTTTGGTCTAAAACTTCACTTTGTTCTGATAGTGTTACAATGAGCTTCCACGGAAGTTACATAACTTTAATTTAGGCAAAAAGGTCCAAAAAAAACCTCTCAAAGCATTGCCAACCAAAAAGAAAATGTTTTATAGTCATATCCCCTTTGTTGATTATAAATCTCTGAAGAAGCTGAATGAAATCTGTTATTGCAGGTTTAAAGGATTAAACTCTCCATATTGAACAACAAACTATGTCGATTTATTGGTTAATCAACTGTTTCAGCTTCTGACAAAACTAAAACATTTTAACAGCCAGCATTCAATCTTGACATTCATTTGCAGACTCCAATAACAGACACTAAGCAAATCATAAAAAGATACGATATCTTTAAGAAGAGTTGGAACAAACACTGTAGAGTAACAACGAAACTGGACTCACTGAAGCACAGATCAGATGTCAAGTTACTTACGTCGTCCCTCATGTTGGGAAGAAACTAAGCTCCAATTGGAAGTTTATTAGCAGCACATTAATTCTTACTTAGATCTGACATATTGTCCCCAGACAGCTACTCCATATAATCCATATAATTGCCAGGTTGGTTATGTTAATTAACAGAACGATTCAACTGGCATTAAATTACAACTCAAACGCCATAAAAAGAGCTACAACAAAAGACATCCTAGAGAAAAGGCTGCATTTGGACATTTGGAGAGCTGATAAAAAAAAAATACATGGTGGTAGAAAGGTATTAATCTAGAGGGGAAGTGTTGGACAAGTAGAAATCTGATCAGATACAAGTATAAAAAATGGCAGAAGTCATACACCCCGTTCCCTTAGTGTTGGATAAGAGCATCTACACTGGGAACTCCCTGGGAGAGTCAATCAAAAGAAGAACCCCGTCATTCCAGTCTTCCCTCGATCGCGTGATCTACCCTGCAGGCATTTACCGCAGATCAATCATTCCTACCTCACAAATCTAAACACACATGTAAACATGGCAACAGGTCTTACTGCAGTGGGCTGCGGTCACGCCCCGGGGGCCGTGTGGAGTAATCACACATGTGCTCACTGGTGAAATCCCTGAAAAGAGTGTCACTGATGACTGTCAAAGGATTGTGGGAATGTAAGGCCATGTCTGCACTCCAGCTAGCTACAAATAGTGCATGGTTGTTGTCAGTCAACTGGGTGAGTATAAAATAGCGATGAGATCATGGGTCACAGATGCTTCCACGAGGTGAACAGTAATCCCTGGGCCGCTGCACTGACACTACCTAAATCAGTACGTGAGGCCTGCAAAGTCATCTTCCCACATGAACCAGACCATTATGTTGTGACCAGCTACATCAACATACAGTACAAAATGAGACAGGAGGAAAGTCTGTCCCAGTCCAAAGTGCAGTGAAGGACCAGCAATTTCCATGTTCATCCAATGCTTACATGCTAACGTGCTTACTGTTTTGGGGTGATTGCACACTAAGGAGCGGATCCCCCTGCGCAAAGTGCACTGATCCACTGCGTATATATGTATAATGATCCACTGTGGGGTTTACTATTCGTTTGGAGCAGGGGAATAGTGTAACTGGACTGAATAACACATAACCATTGGGTTGTGCACTGCCGTTTTGAAGCCTTTTGAAGTTTTGCTTTTTGACGTCGCCATCTTGGTTTCATGGCTGTTGCCATCTTGGGTTTTAGGAACCGCAAGTGACGTTCATTTCACCAAGAACACCTCTGACTGGCTGGTCACTCGAACATACAGGAAAATTGAAAACAAAAAGCCTTTGAATCTTGAATTTGAATCTTTTGAAAGCATAGTCCTGCCCTAAAGGATACCCTGCTTTATCACCTAAATGGGAGCATAATTTACTGACTGAACATCATGCTGTGTCAAACAAGACTGAGATTATAAGGCAAGTGTTTGCTGAGGTAATAATTCTGGTGAGAAGTAGGATTATTTTCTCATAGACTTCCATTCATTCGGCCTCCTCTTTGCAACCAGCAGAGCCCCACGTTCTGCTGGACATTAGAGGGACTGCAGGTTTAAGGCACATTGGTTTCACCTTTCAGTCTTTTATACAGTCTACAGTGTAATTACTTCATTTTTCATTTTTAGTCCACATTTTTTTACTACTACAGTCATTCCTTCTCTGAGTTTCACTTGTGACAGAAGTCTTACATCTTACATATCATGTCAGGACCTGATGAGCTCATAGAAACCACTTTAGTTGAGGTGGGGTTGTATAAGGTAGTTATTGTATTACCTACAATAGATGACAGACGGTTTTATTTCATTGATTAAGGCAGCGGTTTTTAATCAAAGGAGTCTGGTGGCTCTGAAGTGAGTGAAGAGAAAGAGAGAACTACAATCTACTGTAAGTAATTCCTCGTATAATTTAAAGTAATAAGCCACACTGTGACCAAACACCGCAGCCTTCATCACAGCAGACAGGAGGAGAAGTGAACGACAGGGAATCACTACAGCGTCCTAAACAACAGATAGCATCTCTCTGTCTTCCTCTTCTTCTTTCCCCTCACACTTTTTTTTATCAGCTGACCAGGACCAGATGACTTCAAAGTGAGTGCTCAGGGACCTCCCACATCTGAGCCCCCCTGCCAGGACCAAACTGAACCCCTTTACACACACACCATTTGGCTGTAATCAGCACCCAGCATCATCTCTGATTAGAGGAGGTGGGGGGGGGGGGGGGTTGGAGGTAAGACTTGACAAATTGGCACATTCTTCTCCACTCATTCCCCTTCTTCCCAATCCTCCTTTCCCCTCTCACAGACCCCACTTAAATCTGGCAGCACCCCTGTCCGATCCTCCACCCAACCCAACCCACCCTGCACCACTTGCTTGATGAATGCTGTCCTTGTGAGCAGAGGAAGCCACCAACACACACACACCACACACACACACGCACGCACACACACCACCCACCCTCTTGCCTGATCTTTAAATAGAAGTGAAGTTTGGAGACCACCGCCCCTGCAGGTGCTACCTCTCTTTGGTTACACACACACACACTCATACACACAAATATGGACTCACACGCATACACCACCGCAAGAACACACCCCCATAAATACAGACACAGACCACAGTCAGCCACAATAACGTATACCAACACACACTCTGGCTGCCCTGGTAGCTGTCACAGAGCCATGTGACCAAAGCGGAGCCCAAATTCTGATCCAACATTGTGCCTCATTTACACAACCTCCCCTCTCCCTCGGCTCTCCTGCCCCACCTCAAACCGCAGTCAGTCTATCCCTGCCCGCCCAGGACCCCCTGGTCAGGACCAGCACAGCAGCTGTGTGTGTGTGTGTGTGTGTGTGTGTGTGTGTGTGTGTGAGCAGGACCCAGGTTATGGCTGGGCAGTTACATGGTTCCTGTTTAGTTATAAATACCTTCTCGTCTGTCTTGCAGAGTCACTCAAAGTGGCTCTTTAGAGATGTTTATGGAGCGTGCGCTGTCCTGGCTGCAAGCCTCTAAGGTTATTTGGTCAACAGAGAGGATGGATGCAGAAATGAACACCATGTTGTGGTGGAGCAGGAGACCATCCAAAGAAAGGTTGGAAGCAATTAGTGCATTGACAGACGCTTAAGTACCTAAGTTATTGTAGACTTGTGCATAAACAACAAACCCGGTGTCTGTAATCTGCTAGAGAAACACAATTTCCCCTGAACTGTCGGGCGACTCTTTGGCCACATGCTGCATGAGCAGGTTTACACCTTATCACATTGTTTTCCAACCTGGATTATCTTTTTATAACTTCCACTTAGCTTTTTAAACATGTACAAGTGCCCGACAAAACCTTCAGACAGTGAAAGTGACAAAATAACAGCATGAAAAGACCAATGCACATCCTTGCATCCTTGATTTCAAAGTAATTTCATTCAAAGTTGAACTAAAACTGCTGCTTAGTCTAAAAACATTGGTCAGCTGACTTTTCAGACTGCTTGTAAAACTGAGACCTTTGTGCTGTAAGAGACACCTGTGTACGTTTTTCTTGTTGCCAACAAATCCAAAGAAAATGCCATACCATACCATACCATACCATACCATACCATACCATACCATACCATACCATACCATACCATACCATGCCATACCATGCCATACCATACCATACCATACCATACCATACCATGCCATACCATACCATACAAGACCACCTTTGTGTCCGAAACAACTAAGTTAAAAGTCCGACTAAGTTTGGTACATTCTTTAAGTCGAAATGAGTTGGTTTCAACTTCTCAACAATAAAAGTCGTACTACAACCAAAGGTCTGGCTCTTTCTACAACCTCAAACTTCAAAAAGCTAGACTTGACCTAAAATTACGTTCAGGGTGGGGGATAAGACGCACTTGCTGGTTGATAATATTGCTCGTCATGACCTGATTTCTTCTACTAACTGTTTTAACATGTCTATGTACCGTTAACGTATTACATGACGAAGATACAGCGTGGTACGTTACAGAAACCAGCAGAGTCACCCGGCACTGGCACACTGCTAAAACAAAGACAACAGGGCTGGGCGAACGAAACTCACAAACCACCATCGCCCCAAAATCAGATAGGGAAATGTTTGTGACTCCATGTGTGTGTGTGTGTGTGTGTTGCTCTCTCCATTTCTATGGTGATGGCTCGTCTGACAGCACGAGGAGGCCGAGTCGTAAAGGATGGTGTGATGTAGGAGTGGCCAACCTTTCCCATCCTTTCCCAACCCCGTCACATCAACAGCTTTCATCTGGAGCGGATTAGAGACATTAGCACTTTCTTATCTCTACGCCTTCCTTCGCGTCTTTCACCATCTCCCCCCTTTTCCTGTCTCTGGCCTCCAACACAACACCCACACCCCCTTATTTCTCCATCTCTGTACCCATGCATTCTTAGAAGACTCTAAGGTGCTACGGAAACGTAAGAATAAGTGGTTGACAAAGAAGGAGTGAACAACTTGGAGAACAAACCAGACTGCTACACTGCCATTAGAACTTGCTGTTAAACTATTATGCTCATATTAAGAAATATATGGCTCTGGCTCAAGTACATAAATCAGCACGCTGGCTCATATTTTCATATGAGCCGCCAGCTCGGCTGTGTTTGAACACACAAACTATGTGGCTCAGTTAAGGGAAGAGAAGTTGATCAATCACAATCTTGACACCAGGAGTGCACATACACACGTAGATGATATGGATTATAATCAAAGGTGACTATTAGAATATCTAAACCAACGCTGTGTTTGTGTGTGTCGTCGGTGGAATGAGCGAGAGGCTTATGGATATTACAGGAGGGCTTCCACAGGGGCTAAAATTAACCTAGCACTTATGAACAAACACACATGCACACAGCCGGTAATCCGCATTAATACCAGTCATCAATCTTGAGATGATGGCACGGTAAGGTGTCCTTATTGGGAAGAGATATCACAGCACGCTTCATGGCAGTCTGTGCTGCACGGCTTGGGCCATGACGGGAATCACAATCTCTGTCATCTATCTCTATTAAACTGGCTGCAGATGGGTGATAGGTTCGACACTGGTAGGACGGGGCGGCACTGTTTCTGGTTCCAAACATCACAAAGCATGGGCAATATTTTAAATAATTGATCATTAGCGACTCCTGCCAAACTACACAGACAAACCAGGCGTCCTCATGAATATTTGCTGAACATAAGTCAGGAGTAAACATGTCGTCCACCGTTACCATTTTATCTCCCTCCATAGGCTAGTAAGTGAAAAGTGAGACAAAACCCTTGCACTACTTCAATAGGTGGGCCAAAAACTGGACTTTAAATGAATGCTAATATTACACCGTGTCAGCTGAATGTGTAAATAGGCATCTACTTGCTAATAAGTTTGCAGAGCCGACCCACCCTAGATGCTGAATACATGTGTGGACGGCCTTCTCGAGGTGAGCGGAGGCTGAATCACACACAGTTTAGCAGTTATCCTGGAGGCTTCAGAACCAACGAGCACGTCACGGTTCCTGGCAAAGATACAACTGCTGTCTGTCTGGGAAACCGTGGCACGGAGACGCTCTCTCCCAGCTGTACGGCTCCATCCTACAACTTTCCAGTGGTGTTTCTTCACACCTAACATCAACAGTATTATTTTATCTGTGTTGAGTGAGCTTTGTTGTCATTCTAGATTATTTTCCAATTGTATGACTGCGGTCGAGTGTTGGATTGTTTTTCTGCCCACATGTCGTCAAGAGTTGTATCACCCACAGTTTAGATAGACTTTGTGTGTGTGTGTGTGTGTGTGTGTGTGTGTGTGTGTGTGTGTGTGATGTTGCTGAGACCTCTGATTTAAGGTCTGTGGGCATAATTCTTAATGAACATCTATTGAATGAAGGCATGTTTACTAAAAATGTGTGTTTCGTGCATTAATGTCACGCAAGGATTATGTTACAGATTCTTGCCACATTGTGGTAGAACAACTAGTTTAGTAGTTAGTTAGTAGAAGTTAGTCTTGTGAAGTAAGAAGGGAACCCCAAAGAAAATCTTGCCTGGGGCCCCCTGCTGCTGTTCAGAGTTTGTCCTGCATGTGAGTCATACCACATTTCTGAAGCAGTAATATGTCCGGGTTGTGTGTAACACCTTGTGCTGAAGGTCTTCTGCTCCCTAGTGGCCAAAAATCTACGATTTTTTTCCCATTATTGGCATTAAGCATGTAAACTACATCATGCTCGTGAAAATACAACAACAAAATAAACGGGAGGACGGGGGTCTGACCATTTTCAGACCGATTGATTTAATGTGTAGCTGTAATGGTTGCTACTTCAGAGGACTACTACTACTACTACTACTGCTACTACTACTAGTACTAGTAGTACTGCTAGTACTACTACTACAGTCTAGTTCTTAATTTTCTTCTATTTTATACCTTTTTACTTTTTATTTGATTAAATGATACTCAGAAGTGCTTTTTTGTGCAGGAGAGTAAACAGGGCCGCCTGAAGTCTGGATCAAGAACAACGATGTCCATTCTTTATTTGGAATAAAGCAGTTTTCTGGGCTTAAGTTCCTGTTTTAGCTGTTTCTCTTTAAACCTGTTTCATTCATTGTTTGGCAAACTACATAGCCTCTGCAGCTAAATGTTTGTTTGCAATTTTATCCTTACATGTTCAATAAGTATATCAAGAATAAGTCAATGAAAAATATATCCACTGTTTTATATTCCACACACACTTATACCGCAATTATTCTGTTTTGCCAACAGTCATCTCAGCTGAACATATCTTTTCCGAAGCCACTGCCCTAAATATTACTCATCTCCAATAAATTTAACAACGACCGTCTCCCTCTGTGTGGCCCTCAGTGTTTGGATCATTATTCTACAGGCCTCGCTGTCTGCGTCACATGACCTTACATACCAGCAGCATATCATCAGCAGAAACTCATGATTCACACTTTCACAGACTCACGTGGACACACACAAACACAAATACACACACACACACACACACACACATATACACACAGAAAGGTTAGCAGAAAACAATTGCTTGGGTTCAAGTCCAGCCCGGCTCCACCCGCCTCTCTCACCAGGGCGGGAACATCGGAGCAGGGGTCGGCATGCCGGGTCGGACCGTGTGGAGTGGCCGGTCTTTGAAGGAGGCCTGTGGCAGGGAACGGTTTTCGGGAAGGGGAAGTGCTCTGCTGGAAGTTTTGGGTATCAATGGAAAGGCTTTTTCTCTGCTGAACAGAGCCGTGGAGTGGCTTTCCTTTATCTTTCACTGCTTATCCCACCACAACGGAAAGACAATGTCAAAGAAACATGTAGCAGCAATATTTCCAGGAAGGGACAGCCTAAACAACTGAAATCCAATCCCTGAAGAGGAAGATACTAGTGGAGTAAGTCGTTTGAGAGTAAGCAGGGAAACATTAAGTTAAAGCAGCAGTAAAATCTGACTGTTGATGTGGCCAGAATATATACCAAGTCAGCAGCTAACGGCCAGATGATGATAATCGGCCCATAGGAGAGCATGTAGGAAGAAAGTCTGCTGACCCGGACTATCCCACGATCCAACAGCAACCTGGCTAAACCACAAGCGCAACCTCTGCCTATCCAGCTGTTTGTTCCAGAAAACATCACTACATTCACACACACTCACAGAGACAGGCCAGCAGGGAGAAGCGAGAACCTTCCTCTCAAGTTTCAAATAAGGCTGCAATGTGCTCTCTCAGTAGAACAGCTGCTATTTGTAGAGTAGAAAACTGTTGATACAATAAATCAATAAACAAGCTGCATAGTAATAAAATACTTCATTTGCAGGTAGCACACAGATGCTGCTGTGTGCTGAGGGGAAACTTGTGGTCACCCAACAGTTCGGCACTCTGTCCATCTATTAGCAGTGTTGGGCTGTCGTGCAGAACCTGATTGTGATTTCTGTCGCACCGCTCTCGTCTTCTCTCTGAAAGCCACATCTCACCGCAGCGGAGAGGTGGAGGTCAGCCAGGCGCATAAATAGAAACGTGAGGATTGCAGAAGAAAAGCATTTCCACTGCTCTTGGAGCACTTCTCATTTTCACGAGTCAAGAGTTACAAAAGAGTGAACATGTTTGACTTTACCAAACTCTACCATACTTTATCCACCCCAACAGCTGTTATGTAAAACAGTGATGTCAATTAATATGCACTCTGATGAATAAACTAAGTCAACATCTGAGAGAAGATTTAATAAGATAACATAGTGAAGATTTCCTTCCAAATTTTCTACTGACATTTGTTGTACATACCATCAGCTGCGTTCGCTGCAGTGCACGCAGAAAGTGTCAGTGTTTACTGCGGGTCGTTTCCTATCAAATGTTATCAGTAATGTTGTTTGCTTGGCTGCAAACGTGCTAATCTCAAAAAACGGAATACAAATCTAATCTTAAATTGTGTGGAGAGTCTGATCTGTTTTTCCTCTCGCCCCCCTACTGTCATCGCTAATGGAGGGGTAGAAAATAGAGATAGTCTGCCACTACAGGGGGCAGTTTCCTTTGTGTGATCCACGAAGATGCCTAAAAGTCACCATAGTATTGTTGTAATGCACCTTTAAACTGTAGTTTCTTTAAAACCAATCATTTCAATGCTTCAATCTTGTAATTTAAAAACATCTTTTCCTTTGTAATTTCATAATTTTTATATTTTACCTGTTTTATCTAGTTTTTTCCTGATCATTAATTGGCACCAACACGATCTGCTACATATCACCAAGTGCACGACTACCAGGTTATGCCGACACGAGGCCATACTCATATCTGGTGTCCCTCTTGTTTGTTTTTTCACTAAATCCTCTGTCCTCACCTCTGCCCCACTCCTCCACCACAGCAGCCGGAGCAACAGAGCTCTCTCCTCTCAGACCTCCGCTTTCCCGGCGAGGCTGACCACAACGCGTCCAGCCCGGGTCGCCTTACCCGTTAACTGCGTGGGAGCGGATACCGACTCGGGCTCACAGAGACCCATTCAAAGCCTTGCATATGAAATCTCTTCCTCTGCAGTGATACCTTACACTTCATCTGCATATTCACATATTCAGAACCCGGTGTTCACTTCCTGCCTGTGTGAGATAGAGGAAAAACTGGGCACAGACAAAGTTGGTGTGTTTTTATTAGTTTTCAAAGGGGTTTTGTCATTGGAGCTCGCAAACTAACCGAGAGGCAGTGGAGCGCCTCGCCTCGCCTCGCCATCAGTACAGAGACCAAAATATCTTGGTAGGAATCAAAACTAGATTATTAATCCTGACAGGAACACAATCAAAACAATTAGTGTTTCTAAACCAAGATACTGAGCCAAATAATTCATGTCTGTTCCTTTCAGACACAGATTGGTTTGGAAACTAAAAGCAAAAACAATCCATTGGAACTGTAACTGTCATTTGAGGAATTCTGCTGAGACCTGCCTATCACGTAGCAGTCACGGATCACCTCTCAATCCGACAGCAGGCGTCAACAGACACACACGGAAAAGAGAAGCTATTGTGTGACAGTCTCCTAGTGCGGTTACACTTGTATGCAAACAACAACATACCACAATGACACTCCTGGTGCTCTGCCAAGTCCGGATTGGCAGCTGCTGCTCGTAGCTTCATTCAAGTTGATGGGTTTTTTTTAGTTTTTTTTATAGCATTTTCTGGTGATGTGTGCGGAAAATGTCTGCAACACTTAAGAACGCAGATTGATGCATTAATTCACAGCATCCTGGTCGTGTGTGTCGCTGCTGCCATCAGGTTTCCAATGGGGTCACCGTCTGAGGTATGACAACATGCTGGATTCTTTAAATATCTTGGCAGATAAAACAATTACACCTTATGAGCGAGGGCTTCACACAGGTGACTCGACGGGAGAAGGAACAATGCTGCTTGTGTGCTGCACAATGCGTCGCATATAGAGCAGCATAGTACTGTATAAGAAACACAGACGCACCATAGAGGACTAAATCAAGCCACGCTGTCTGAGCCAAACATGGTTTAAATAGTCCTGCATCAAGTCTTGAGCGAACTGAACTGACTTCCTGCAGCACGATTAGATTTACTCCAGTACTGAACGAAGGCTTCAAGTCGTTACTTAAATTTCACTGTGATCTGTTTCAGTAATAAAAGCCGAGCACCGCCACCGGTCAGATGAGCATTTCTCAACGGGTGCAGCCTGCTCAGTAATTCTGATGGAATCACTTTCAAAGACTGTTGATTGTATGTATAAAAATGAAAAGCAGAGCAGACTGTTTTACTGCTGGAGCCCAGACTTCATCATCACACCCACTAAGAAAGCGAAATGCCTGTAAGCATTTCTCTCCCAGTGCTGGTCAGTTTAGGATTTTTGGCTTTTGTGTGTGTCACTGTGTTCTTTTTCTGCTCCCATTGTTTTGTCCTCATTTATTTCTTCAGTACTTCAACTAAAATTGGTATTTTAGGTATGTTACATTTATGTAAATCTTCAAGCCGCTCACTAAAGAGGACGGGCCAAGGAGGTTGAAATGTATTATTATTATTTTGAAGAAGAAGAAGAAGAAGAAGAAGAAGAAGAAGAACTTGTGCTCAGTCACTATAAGGCTCATATCTGCAGTGTTGGTGCTGATAGTTTTCCAGTTAGCATAAAACTGGGTAATATAAGATTAAATAGATATTAATAAAAACCATATAAAGAGCAAAAGAATGCTGCCATCTAAAATGCAGATATGCAGACATGTTTCCAGCTTTAATTTAAAACCGGATTCTGAATGGAAATGATGTAGCCTGTAGTTTAAAGAGTCACTCGGACTCGCACAATGACAGAATTGGTGTCAAGCTAATTCATTTGAGAAGAACAAGGCTTTGACACGGAGCACTCTTTGAATTACAACAACTACAAAAACATCCAGAGCGTGATCCATAAATCTGCAGAAATAAAGAACAGTAGCGTTGAGACTTCACATGTGGTTATGATGGGCCATATTTTCTTTCTCAACCCACAAGTCAAAGTCAATAAATGAGAAAAGAACCAACGCTAACCATAAAACGGGCCTGCAACAATACACTCACCCACGGCTAACTGTATGTAACAGTGTGTGTGTGTGTGTGTGTGTGCATCCTGCAGTGTCCCTCCCCGGGGAAGAGAGGCGCTGACTGACACTTGGGTAATGTCTCTGTATCTCTTAAAACCCTGAGCAGGGTCCACACACACACTGAACATGTCAGTGGGAGCAGAGTGGGAGAGAGACACGTCTGGCTCCGAGACGTTCCCTCGTTCACTCCGAGGCCTCGGCTGCCAAAACGATGCAAGTCGAGACACAATCCAGAGCAACAAAAGACGCTGCGACGGATGCCAAAACTATTCTGCAAAGGCAGCAGGCATCACCAGCTGTGGAGACTCTCACTGTGCCTTACCAATATTTCTATATGCACAAGCCTAATACATCATTTCTAAATAACTGCATGTTAGTGACTTGACTGTAGCTGGAGACACAACAAATAAATCAAACTGCTTGTTCAGTTTTTGTTTTATATAATTAGAATTGTGCTTCTCGCTGTAATAAAGACAATATTAAACATTTTCCCAAGATTAGCAGCACACAAGAGTGGGAACCTGAATAATTTAATGCAACTCTGTGCAACAACGCTGAAATTAATTTAAACTTAATAAAGAGAGGCAGAAGTATACGCTCTACGTAAGATTATTCAGATTATTCTCTTTTAATCTGAACTCCTGCTAATTGACTCATGTTATTACAGCATGTTTCACAAGTGTCTTGAGCAGCCTCCACTAAAGACAGAAAATGTTGTTGAACGTCGTTGTCATTTGATGATCATCATCATTTTTATGGACTAAATTCTTAAACAATAGATCACTTGATAATGAAAATATGTTGAGATGAAGATAATATGGTTATTTCACATTTCTACTGGCATACTTTTTTAGCAGTGACAAAAAAAAGGGGAAGTGACTCTGAATTTGAAACGTTTTGTTTTTTAAATTAACTAAAAATAAAAGTATGACTGGACACTAGGTTGTCTTTAATGTTTCTAACACTGTCTCAGTATTTATTATCATAACACTAGATAAGGAGATAATAATTCTGGCCAAGATATTCACACTATGACTGTTTCATATCATCACTGTATCACAACTTAGCAGCACAAAAGGCTATTGTACTGTACCTCAATGCTTTTGTGGTATTGACCAAAATATGAATCCATTCTCAGGAATTTTCAACTACCAAAAGCTGGCATTAAATGTTGTACTTATTCTTTAATCAGATGGTGACTGCCCTGCCCTGCACATCACCAAACACTTCATCACACACGTCTGATTTGTACATCCACGCCCAACATAATAGACTGACTTTTAAACACACAAGGAGAGTTATGTGCTTGAAACAACGTCGATATATTCCCAGCTAAGTGTCTCCACATGCTGAACCGGCTGTGTACAGAGCGCACGGACGCAGGATCACACCTGTGTGGAGGGGCAGTGAGCACCAGTGTGTTTTTGTTCGTACTCCACGGTTTACAGCCTCGCTGCCCGAGGCACGACAGTTTAATTTGACCATAATAAGATCAGCGCGACAGAATGGTTTCACTGCAGCGGGGCGAGACGCTTGACTTTTATTACAACGGGCATCACTTGGAGACTATTATTGTAAACATTTAGCTGTGGTGGAGGCCTGCGCTGGCCACACATGTATAAACACTCCAAGGGTAGATTACCGAGGCCGCTCTTCACCAGAGCAGATATTACCATGCCAGTGGCACGGAGACATAGGAAAGATTTAGCATGGGAAGATCAAAATCCCAGGTGCAGGTCTGTGTGTGTGTGTGTGTGTGTATTGGTCATCACTGTCAAAATGACTGGCCGGTCAGGGGAAAGTGTGAATACTGCCGGGGCCTGTGTTTGTGTATCTATGGCTTTTTTTTCCCGTCATTATGTTCATAATGTGGGGAAGGAATGCTTGGGGGAACTGTTAGGAACATCAGGGGACCCTCAAGCTTCGCCACTAAGCTACGGTTCCACCCCGACACCCCCATTATGACGAGTTCACCTACAGCAGAGAGACAAAGAGGAAAGTCACACAAAAACCCCTACACCCACTCTTCTCTGTGCCATTTCTTGCTTAACTCTCTGTAATTGTTTAGTGTGTGTGTGTGTGTGTGTGTGTGTGTGTGTGTGTGTGTGGAAAGCAGAGAAAAGCAAAGAAAACAGTAGAGTGTTTTCTTTGGAGTTTGCCCACACTGCAGACGGAGGAGAGCAGAGATTATCTCCTGACTAATCGTGTTCTCTTCTCTGGGTGATGGCACTTATCATCGCCCCCTCACCCAGCCCCTCCCGTCCTCCTCGTCATCTTCATCATCATCATCATCATCATCATCATCATCCCCATCACATGTGGACGTACGTTGGGATGTAAAAAGACGCTCACGGCGCCCCAAACGGCTGCACACGAACGCTGACGTGAGCTCCACACATTTAGCCAAACACACATGAGCGAATATCACTCATATCTCAGGGTCACTTACTGCAGCTTAAGCATGTCTGCGATGCGCCATCCGCTAAGAGGGCACTTTCAGAAGTGATTTACACGCCTGAGAGGGGACCCGCCACGGTTTCATCCTTAAGTAAACAGCTTGGAGATGTTTTACACTTCAAAATGGGTTTCTGCTCCTCCCTGACTCGGGTTAACTTTAGGAAAAAGAGCTGAAATAAATGGCTGAATTAACAACTTTCCAACTACCGACAGTCTGTTGATTATAGTCACCGATAAGACAACAATGCCAAAAATTCATTAGCTGCAGCCTCTTGAATGTGAGGATTTGTTGTTTTTTGTGTTTTATGCTTTTCTAAATTAGATATCTTTGGGTTTTGGTCTGTTTGTCAACAAAAAAAGCAATTTGAAAACAAAACCTCGGGCTCTGAGAACAATTGGGCACCATTTACAATTAATCATGAACTGTTTTGTTAAGATTTAGGACCTGGCCAACACATAAACAGGCCCATATTTGACAATATTAGTTTATCACAGACATATCTGCATGTATAACATGAAATCCTCATCAATCAAGGCTCTCATGCGTGCTCATTTAAAAGTTGAGAGTGAATTCTTCCTCTTTCTCTCTTGGAAAATGTGTAGATTGCGTGATATGATTAAAGGCTCCAGAGCAGCTACTAAAATGTCAAATGTCCAACGTTGAGAATTAATTTTCAATCTCAGTGTTTGAGGTCATTTAGAGACAGTGTCACCATTACATAGCTTGTCCACCAGAGAGTAATGACAGGATTATTTTTCAACTGTCAAACGTCCTGCTACCAAACTACAACTACAACATAAAAGGGAGAAGGGATTTTAATTCTGAAATATCAACGTGGTATTGGCCTCTAAATTCTAGCATCGCTCAGGCACTGTTACATTATTAGAAAAAAAATAATCCAGTGTTTGTTGAAGATGAAGAAATAATCGTTAACCGCAGCCCTACAGATAACCTCAGTTTAGTCTCTCTTTATATTAAGCAATTACACAACCGTTGGCTGATTTATGTGATAATGATGATGAAACCAGGTTGGATTCAAAAACAAAAACAGGACTCTATCTGCAGGATGAGCTCAGAGAGGCACAGAGGTTACAAGCTCTAAGTCAACAGTTGGGCTCGTGACAGGTCAGTGCGGCTTCACGTGTCCGTCAGTCCGTCAGACGCCATCGCTGATGATTGATGGTGGATGGTGGAAAGCTGAAAACCATTCTTCTCAGGGACAGAATCGGCATGCACAAATTACAGAGCAGGAGACATTCATCACACTTGATTACCTGCTTCTCACACTGTCTGGGACATTTCTCATCACCGCAGTTTGACACCTGCTCTAATGATGATAATAAGCAGGAGATATCGTGATCTTAACTACAATCCTAAAACAGCCTGAGGGCTAGGAGTGATACTGATAAGGCCACTTTTTTTTTTTTTTTTTTTTATACCTTTGAAATATCCTGGGACACTTAAAAACTTAATTTAAGCAAAAAAATATCTACATTTTCCACTGCAGCTGAGATGGAAAAAGTGAGGGGCCAAACAGCCAGTAAGGCAGTAAGGCAGAGAGAAACAATGAGCTAGCGCTGATAGTTTGATTAATGATTATATTTTTTTTTTATTTACCACTCATACATCTGGCAGCACCACTCTGCTGGACAGAATGTACCAGTCTACAGGCCATGTGTGTGACCACACACACACTCACCTCTTGATTTATACACACAGGACACGCACGCAAAGACATTGGTCAACAACACTGCAATAAAAAAGGGGTATTTTTAAATGTTTCATACACATTTTGTAACTTATAAGCACTATAGGGCCAAAAGAATGTGGACGTTCTTATCAAGATACAAGGTACAATAACAAGATGCTTCTTCTTCATGGTCAGGTCATGGTCAAAATGATAATAGTGTGCTTCCAACTGTATGGCAACATTTTCTATTTGGCCCCTTCAAGTTTCAACTTGATAATTTCTCATTCAATGTAGTTAAATCCAAATTTACCATTCCATTCAATTCTTATATTGTTGTGTATCTATTTACGTATTACGTAAATCCCTGCAGCCAGGTTCTGAATTCTTGCGTAAAGGCTGATATGAGAAGAGTGGCGGCTGTTCTAGCAGCAGATTAATGCCCATGGATCTGTAAGGACATGTTGAGCAGTTACATATGAGCGCGATGCTTGAGTGTCTGCATACTTTTGGCCATATGGTATATTTATCACATACTTTATGTGCTCTTGTGAGCTCTAAAAAGTTGTTTTGAAAGATGATTCTTAAATGGGGATGATAGCATTACTCTAATTAAATAGTAAACACTCAGACTTAAATACCACACAAGTACTTACACTAGTTTAACCCTTTAACGTCCTCACCAAGAAAAAAGCAATGAAAAAATGTATTCTTTATATATTTTATTTCCTTGGGGCACTAATTACAAAAATCTATGTTTTTTTATGAACAGACCCCACATTGTTTGAAATATTGTCCTCTACCAAACGGTTGAGATGTCGTAAGTAAAACATGTTTTCAATAAGATATAGTGAGTCAAAATGTGCTCTACCATATGGTTGAGCAGAAGGTTAAAGGGTTAACATAGTTTAAGTGGAGATATTATGTTGCTGGGAAGGCGGAAATGTCACAGACGTTACAATATGAGGACTAAATAAAGAACCTGGACTGAAAAGTACCTGTTTCTATTATTTGCTGTCTTTCCGCTGTCATATATTTGTGTGCAAACTACTGTCTCCTGTGGGCCACTGCAGGTGATTCATGGGTGAATGATTGGCAAATTATTTCCAATGTGTTTGGAGCCAGAAAAAAAAAAAGGAAGGTTTTTGATGAGACATCCAGACGCACAGCCTGACTCAGCAGGAAATATCTTTGTTGAAATTTCAGTTAAAAGTAGTTGGTTTAATCAGTTTTATTAACTGTCGAATGATCCCGGATCATGGAGTCAAAGAGGAGAGAGTGAATGAAGTGAGCAGCTGTGCTCACTGTTTACCGTAGCTGAGAATAAAGGCCTGTTTGTTTGGCTGACAGCAGACAAGGTAAGAGTGGCCCATCCCTCCATACAGGTATGACAGCCTGATTTAAAGTTTCAATTAAAACACACAGGCAAAGGCCGCAGCTTACACACACACAAAGCAGCTACAGAGCAAATAAATTCCACACCGTAGAGTAACACCTTCATTAAGTGAACAAAAGACTAAAACAATTACCCTCATCCAGATTAGCATCTAATGTCGTAACTCATCCACTCCTCATCTTGTCACTGCCCTCCATTCAAACTCTGCCTCTCCTCTCCTTGTTTTTTTTCATCATCGCTCCACGACGTGATCCAAACAAGTGAGATCATCGCTGGTTACCGCAGGCTTTTGTAAAATGGATTGCAATCATCAATTTACCCAACAGACGCACGTTTATATGCGGAGAACATGGAGTACGTCCACACACACTCAATAACAAAGGGAACGGTTCCCCTTTGGAACCATTACAGCTTGTGACACCCTTAAAAGGGAATTTACAGATTGTGAAATAACTATTACACCGCCCTTTCCGGGGGACCTGCCTTTCAACCCCTAATTGGAGTTTGACATCATGGTTTTCTTTTCGAAACAGTTAAGAAACAATCGCTCCTCAGCTGTGTACGACCAGGATCGCACTCCTCCGCGCCACGCTCTGAAGGAAAACTCTTTACAAACAAATTACAGATTACACATTGCAATTAGCATGGGAGATGTGGGTGTGAGGGTGTGTGAACACACAGCAGAGAGTGGGCAGCAGCAGTCAGGACTTGTGTTCACAGATTAGCAACAGTGTTTACTGTGAGTAATGAGCTTATGTCACTTATGGAAGGATTGAGTGTGGCTGCATCTCTTCACTGTGTGTCACAGCCAGTGTGGGTGTTTAGGGGTTTGGTGTAATTAAGTGGCTGCAGTGATAACACAAGGAGGAGATATTATGACTGGTTTGCTTCATGAAAAGAAAAAAAAATAAAGTCTGGGCGCAGTTTAACCGGCAAACAAGTGAAAACAGATCACGCAAATGCACAGATCTGTTCATGCATCTTCGCTAAGCCTCTCTGCTTATGGTTAAATATATAGTGGGTGAGTCAGCACACAAAAACCCCTTAGTACACATCATACAATGTCTGTGTAAACACCACTATGTATGCACAAAATACCAAAACTGACAAATCTCTGTGTCAACTGAGCTGTGTGTCTCTGTGTTCATTGTGTAAACTCATTCTGACTGAGCGGTGTGTTGCATTCACGCAGGTATTTCTGTCTCAGGTGTGATTTACTCTGCTTTTCCTGGAAGCACTACCAGCGCTGCAAACTGAGAACTGCTGCTACATTAAAATGAAGGGCACGATGCATGATGCATGATGCATGATGCTTATACGCATAACACAGATGGGGGATATGACATTTTTGGTGCTGTTGCCTCAATATTAAAAGGAGCAGCTGAAGCATGAGAGGCCACTGAAAGCAAACCCTACATTTACAGACTACATGAAGTGCTGCAGAGAAAATGGAAATCAGAAATGAACGGAGATATCATGACAAATGTTTTTTGCTTGTTTTGATATCAAAGATGACCATATATGCACGGAATGGGAAATATCTCCGTTGGCTAAAGAGAAAAGAGGCCCAAACAGACAATAGCTTATTATGACGTCATCATGGGAACAATAACACTGACACTGCTTGGTTAGGTTTAGGAAAAGATCGTGATTTGGGTTAACACAAGCAATCTTTTGAAACTTCAAGCAAAAGTGCTTGTAGTTCATCTGTCGTCATGCCAACCACATCAGGCACGTTAAGGATGCAAGCAGCTTGGTCATATGATAGCAGGTTTGAGCCCAAGTAGAGTTCACCAAACTATACAAGCACTGCTAAGAGTAACTGATCAGTACCATTAAAGAGCCAGATCAATAAACAGTGATGGTAAAAGCAGTAGTGCCGTTCAAATCTTAATAACACCCATTCCCAGACACGACCAGTGGACACCTGGCTGAAGGTCCTGTGCTCAGTGACGCTGTATGACATGTCAGATGCTTTAGGATGCCCTGAGCGTCGGTATCACAAAAGCAGGGTGACAAAGTATTCGATCACCTGGGAATGACAACGGTCTGAGTACACAGAGAGATTTTCTTACAGAATCTAAAGAAAAAGGTGTCAAGGATCTGAGCTTGCTGCATGGAAATGTAACTAAAATGGCCACAGAGCTTTTTCCAGCTCTCAGTAATTACATTTGGTTTGTATATCAGCCTGGAGGATAGTCTCTCCTAAGAGGTCACAGACAAGGAGGTTGGGGCAAAGCTTATTCTTCACTCCACAGTGTAAGTAGGTAGGTAGGTGACGGCATAAAGATATAAGGGACCAGTCTACCTTAAAATGATGTGTTAACTACACTAGTGTTAAATACCTTGTTCACTTTGGTTATCATGTATAGTTATAGCTGTTAGTAAGACTCCTAAACTGTTTAGTAACATGTTTATTTTTATCTGTATTTGCACGTTAGCCACTAAATTTAATTCAGGATCAGTGACAATTCAATAAATAATAAATATGAACAACTTAATGTGGTAAGAAACTGTAAATGAATAATTTGTTTAACATATCATTCAATCATGATTGCAGGTTCTGAGTTACACCGAGTTAATGATAAAGGATCAGTTACATTGATTTCACAACGCTAGTATTTTGATTTCATGTGTTGCCGTTGGTTACACCTTTCAACAAACACTTGGTTCTGTCAACCACATCCCCGTTTGTTTCCAGGAGAATGTGTTGTGATGGGCCACGTCCCATTTATTTTCTACAAAAGTATCTAGATATAGACGGAGATATTTATAGATATAATAAGGAGCCAAATAGCAGTTAAACCGTAGACTCTACTTGTAGGTTATGTCTAATTATCAAGAAAAACAAATCTTTTCATGCAGCGCTATTGCACAAAGAGTAATGGCATTATCTGATGAAGAATCACTTAAGCCGTGACATGCCTTGTTCAGTGATCACACAACCAGCAGAGCTCCAGATAAATCATTACAGAACATCCAGTATGAAGCTCTGAAGCTGATAATTATTGCCAAATGTCTCCCTGGAGGACATAGCAACAGGGAGATTGATGAGTTTGATAAATATTTAGTGTAATCCCTGGTTACCATCCTCTCACCTCAGCTCTCCCCTCTTACTAACTACACCAAACTAATTAAGCACACGATCCCAGCTTCGTTTTGTTTATTGGCTACTGTCAATCACTCATCCCTGAGGCTAAAATGGAATAAATGGCATGCAGTTAGAGGGAGAAACAAAAGTAGAGAGAGAGAGAGAGAGAGAGATGATGTAGCAGATGAGGAAAACAGTGAGATCAGCTAAAATCCTCTGTTTCCTCAGTGGCACCATTTTACCAATTTTGTGTCTTTCCTGTCTAACTTTTCTTCCTCAGGTTTCCTTTCTTTCTCTCTGCTTTCACTCATTTGACTCAATGAGGTGAAAAGTAGGCACTACTTAAAGATCTGTAACTCTTTAACCACGCCTCCCCCTCTTTCATCTAGCTGCAGAGGAGCTGTAGTGTGACAGCCCGGCCTGCAGAGGGCCTCATCCTGACCTGGAAAACAAACGCTTCAATCATCTACAGATGATTATTATTCTGCATGCTGCGCCAGTGCTGTGACAATTACTTTTATTACCAGTTAATCTAAAGTAATATGAAAGGAAATTGTTCTGTCCAGAGAATGTGAAACACATCAAATATTCAGTTCACTGTCACATCTAGCAAAGAAAGTAGCAAATCTATTTGAGAAGGGGGAACCTGACAAAGTTATACAAAATAAGTAATGAATAATTGCATAGTTGTAACAAATACAATTTGTCACTCAACTAATCAATTAGTCAATCAGCTAAGTGTCAAAAAACAATTAAATGTTCATCACATTGTCCGAAAGTCCAAGGTGATGTGTTTGTCCAACCGTCATCTAAAGGCGTTTTTATTTTTAGATTGCAATCACAGAAAAGATAAGATGGGTAAGATCAGAGACTTTATGTAAACAGATGGAAACAGCAAACCTTCACACCTGAGAAACTGGAACCAGCAAACTTTTTATATCTACGTTAGTTTAATTGCTCAAATGATCTGGATTACTTTTGATAAAGCTGCATTGTCTAAATTTAAACTTACAATGATATAAAACAGAGAAAAGAGGAAAATCCTCACATTTGAGAAGCCGCACTGAATATTTGGATCAGTGACTTCATGAATCAATTATCAGAACTTTTGATTAACGTCTAATCTTTTATTCTTTAAAGTGCTCGGATCTAAATACCTGGAGTACTTGAGTGAATTCCTCAACATTATGCTTTTGTCCATTTTGTTTCCGTGATTTAATAATAATAATTAAAACCCTAGATGAACACATCTCAGTGCATTTTATCCCCCACACCTGACTGGGACCCACTGCTGATAAATACCTGAAGCCATCATGGGAGTCATCCACAGCGGCTCACTGCTGCCATCTACAAATCACAGGTGAAACTACATCTGCACAGTTTATTTTGGCTTCTGTTCGCCACACGAACAAGACAGTTGATCTGGAATATTTGAGGTTTGATTTAAGACCTAGACTTAAATGCAATCGTATTTAGCTTTGTGATACTATTTATTGACTCAGTATATTTACTTAACAAACCTCAAAAAAAATCCCAGCCCCCAACCCCTCCTTTCCCAAACTGCATGTTTCCATGTGTGTTACAACCTTGCTGGAAAACAGAAAAAGAACTGACTCATGAGTGGAGCAACAAATCTGACCCACAAAGCACAACCGCGAAACATTCCCCGACTCCGAACGAGGAAAGTGCAGACTTGTTTCTCTTGGCACAAAGGGGTCTATTCTTAAGCTAAAGTTCACTTTCGACCCAGGCAAGGCAGGCCGTTGTGTATGAAGGCCTAACCTTTCAAAACAGGGATCGGCCAGCTCAGGGAGCTATTCTGACCGCTGCCTACCAGGCCACCAAGGCGACGCAGTCCTGTTTCTGCTCAGTGAAAGGGCTGGACGCATGAGAAAATGTGGACACAGAGATTATACTGCATCTCCATTTGGCCAGAAACCACCAGGAGTCTGGTTCTGAAAGGCAATTTTAAAACAATGGAAAACATGGCACCTTAAATACACGCAAACCGCACACATGCAACTAATGAGTCCTAAGAGACAGAAAACACATACTTCAGTGGGGAATGTGCTAATTTGGTTCCAGGCAAGTCTTTATTCCAGCGAGATACACACACACCGCTGCAAGCGTGCCACTTAGGGCTGATTGGACGGGAATAATGTAAACACCAATCAGAGAGTGAGTAAACCCGACCAATGGGCTGTTACAGTGACGAGACCGCTCATTATTCACAGAGGGGTTCACAAAATCTTTGGTGATGTCCTGTGAAAACCAGGTTTCTCCTCCACTCTTTATGAACTAAGAAGAAATCTTGTTTGGATCAACGAACTTTTGCGATGATCCGACAGGTTTTTACACCAAGAAGCAGGAAAATTACGATTACGATTAAAATTACGATTGAGTATTCCCCCCCGCAAACGTCAGCTTTTATTGATGTAAGGAAATTCAGTCTTGTTTTGCGCTCTGTGATGGTGCATTCTTCTGAAAATCTTGTGGGATTAGAAGTGTTTTTGCCCCCAGAGAAGGTGGAGAATTGGTGTTTACAAAATTAATTTGTTGTACTGTAAAAGCCATGTTTCTCCACAGTGTCGATCATAACAAATGTTCTAAGCGACAGTGCATTTTTGCCATAATCTAACGGGGCTTTAAAGATTTTTGTAAACCCAAAAACTATGAGATTTTACAACAGAGGAACCAGAAAAGTCTTGGGATTTATAGTTGCTGTCCTGTGAAGAACGTGTTTCCTGAAAAATATCAACTTATTTGGGGGAATTTGGGCAAACAGACAAGTCTTATTTTAAGCCTCATGTCAATACATTCTCCACATAATCCGACTGACTGTGTTATAAGCCTCAGATGGATACTCTCAATGCATACAGGTGCATTTAGTTTATGTGAAAACAAAAATTTGGAAGCACATGGTTTTTCACTTGAGAGTAAAGTTCTGCTTTTTTGGAGAAGAATTGGCAGGAGTTGTGTCTAAAAGTGCATCCTAAACAGTTTGAGGGGCTAATAAGGCAGGAAATTGTGGGTCTAAGCACAATACAATATCCCCTGCCCACACATCACACGCTACTGGATGACACACAGGGAGTCAAAACAACTGAATCACATTACTAACGAGTTACAAGGATTGCATAACATGCCCACGAACTGTAGTAAGTAGTGGTATTACCGCCTGTGTATGAGAGTAAACTGCTGGCGGGCTGCACAATAGCCACTAAAGGCCTATAAATGCATCAACACACCGAGCAAACAGTGCAGAGCTTTGTGGGGAAACAGGCGTGTTAAATCCTGTGTGTGTCTCCGGCGTGGGAGCCTCTGCAAACCCGGATGGGGGAGAGACCAAAGGCTAGCAGAGAGAGAGCGAGCAGTAAGAAGATAATGGGATGATGATAAGTCCTTCTGAGGAGGAATTCGGATATGGATAACGAAGGATAAAGATGAAGGAAGTCTGTCTCCTGGATGCAATCTGCACTTTTGTCTTCAAAAGCCATCAAAAACAATGAAGTGGAAACGTGTCGCTGCTTCATTATGTTCACCCTCTCACCTCCCCAAAAGTCTTTCCACCTTCTCTGCCCCCTCCTCCCTCCATCGTGTCATTTTCCCTGTCCAGAGAGCGGCGTGTTAATAATTCAGCCCGTCTCACTGTGTGTCTGCTGTGACAGCTGCAGGTGGGAGACCTCGCACGGAGAGAGCGGCGCTGAGGGGTTTTGTTCACGGCTTTCCTGTGAAGCGCTTCAGTGGGAGAACACAATGGGGTTGTGTTGGACCCTCAGATGCAGAACAGATTAGTGTGAGCAGCCTGTAAGCACTTCCCCATTCAGATTTGTTGTTCATGCATATTTCACGAGTACAGTTTCCAAAATATCCAATTCTTAAACGAGAAAGATGCATGATTCATGAATTATCATTGTCACAGTTTGCAGTTTTTTCTATCGGGTCAGTTAACCTGTTAAACAATAAGAACAAAGACTTCAAATTCATCTGCATATTTGGTGCTGGTGTTTCTCATTTATAGCACTTCCTGCTACAACGTAAGAAGAATCTTATTCCCACACAAAATGAGCCACTGAAACCCACAAACTACACACATTACCTGCACTACTCCACGATCATGAGTCCCCACTGACCTCAAAACTGTCACTCAAACTTGCATTCCACAAAGTTTCTAACCAGAAAAAGCAACAAGACACAGGAGAAGCTCTGGAAGAAGCTCTGGCTGTGAGAAATGGCCGGTTTGCAGATTCTGCAGAGCAAAGAGGAACTGACTAAATATAATCAGGCAACCTCAGTGCTTCTGACCATCATATGTAGCAGTTAGTTTTAGGCATCACCTTATCTCACATCATCTTCTCCAGACTCTGATCTTACCCATCTTATCTTTTATGTGATTTGCAGAGTTAAAATAATCACACGGCTCAGCTTTAAAAAGGTCAATTGGAGAAGCTCAGCTGAAGCAATATTCTATATATCTTGGGGGCAAGCGCCTAAGAGGTTAGGTTCACTGTAGGTATAGATAAGTATGTATGTAGAGACTGTAGTTGAACTTTGGTACAGACATTTTGTTCACAGACACGGTGACATGGTGTCAACAGTAACATCACATTCCCACTGACCTCAGCTATACTTTGGGTTTATTAGTGGAAAAAGAAGAAAAAAGGTGAACATGATAGCCATTATATCCCAAACACCCGCGTGTTAACTTGTACTTGAATATGTTATTGTGCTTAAAACACTCCACAGTGCTAAAGTACAGCCAATGGTGTGTGTTACACTTTGGCTCATTAAAGTAGTGAATTTCACTATTTTGTTCTCTTAAAATTAGCGAGCACTGTTCTGCAAAATCACAAATTCCAGGGGTAACTGATGTACTTCATATGTCACCATTCGCCATTTTCAATTCCTTTGCAAACACCGAGGTTGTCGTGCTGTTGGCATGATTAATCCACAGGGCCTCGGTGATGCTAGCTGGCTACAATCCATCCTCATAGATTATAGCAGCTGGGTTAAAGTGGAGCACAACAATAAACAGTGCAGCAGAAACTCATCAGAAACTGATGTAACAAAGTCCTTTCGCCATCTGTCCTGTGGGTTATAATAACATATTTGGAATATTGCTTCAGGGAAGGATGTCTGAGCACAAAGATCAAACTGATCAACTGTTCTGCCGTTACAGTCACATAGAAAAGACATAATATCCCTTCTGTTTTGTTAGTGCGCTGATCTTTTGATACTGCAGCTGGCCGCCTTTCTGGCCCTCCAGTGTCCATCCTCTATTCCCTGTCCACCTCCGCCCCAGCAGCATTAGAAAATAACCTTCAAATAAAAGAATACCGTTCTCAGTGATGACTCTCTGCAGCGGAAACCAGCACCCACACACACAGACTCCACATCTCAGGCTCCCTTAGTGAGTCTGACAAACAAGCTTGGCTCAAAAGGGATTCCCTGTAAAACGACGGCAGCAGGGAGAGGGCTGATGGGAAGGAAGAGAGAGACGCTGAGTAGCCGGAGTGAGTGATCTTTTCCTCTGTGGTGGGACAGACTGGAAATTGCTCCACACCACTGCTGCCAGTAATCCAGCGAGCTCAGCTGTTCAGAGCGGGCAGCATGTGGTGAGGAGTTACCAGAGCCGGGTTTATTGGTGTGGAGACAAATAAACACAGGAGAGCTTCACACAGGTACAGGGAGTTTCTGTCACTCTCAGTGTGTGTGTGTGTGTGTGTGTGTGTGTGTGTGTGGCCTGAGGATGATCTTCCATGTGGGAGGTGGGAGCAGAGTCACGGCCTCTGACCACAAAGGATGTGGACAGAAGAGACATCACTCTCCTCCCTACTCACTCATTCTTCCCACTCTCTTCCTTTGCTTCATCTTTCCTCTTCCTTCATTCCTAATACCACTATTTGTATAATATGCTAGGAGGCCTTAACTATCTATATCAGTGGGTAATCAACCCATTTTTACATCATATTTACAATATGAGATCAATCTCCTTATAGATTCAAATGTATTATTTGGTCCAAACATCATCAGAAGTCCAATACAATTCCTCAGCATCCACGGTGACGTCTTAAACGTCCTTTTTCATCCAACCAACAGTCTAAAACCCAAATGCATTCAGTTTCAAGTATCTAAAAAGAGAGTGAACACTGGAATTACATTTTAGTCACAGCACTTTTATCAGACAAGAATGTTTGTCTTTCAACTCCTTTAGCTGTTCTTCCGCCTAAAAGTGTGACACAGCTGATTAAAGTAAGATTTCCTACTTCTGCCAAAGCCAAAGTGTATGAATCAGGTCTTTTGATATGCCATAATCTGAGTTATCTGAAGATATGCTGATGATGATTAAATGCCGGTAAGTGTAAAGCTAAAATGTCTGACGGTATAAATGGTGGCTGACGGCTTTTTAACAGAACAAATAAATGTGGGCTCACTATTTAGCAAGCAATAGGTCACAAGAGTTACAACAGC
The DNA here is from genome assembly GCF_042242105.1 of Pempheris klunzingeri. Taxonomy (NCBI): domain Eukaryota; kingdom Metazoa; phylum Chordata; class Actinopteri; order Acropomatiformes; family Pempheridae; genus Pempheris; species Pempheris klunzingeri. The sequence goes on along the minus strand of NC_092017.1, from coordinate 26,188,234 downwards.
TTATCAGTGTTTTATAAAGTGTAAATAAACTAATTAATAAACTAATTATAAAGGTAGTCTTACTGCACATCTTCAAACTTATGACTTTCTCCTTGTTTACTGAGATTTATATGCATAATGCACTAGAATCTGTTGTAGGAAAGAGGTTTGACTTTGTTTTTTATCCATTAATTATCAGTATATCCACCATATTTTCAATTCAAATCAAAAAACTATATTTGTCCCCAGGGGGCAATTAAAAGGCGCATAGAGCAGGCAGTGTAACAATGACAAAAAAAACTATAGCAGCAGACAGGCAGTAGCACAAAAGAATATAAATGAAAAATAAAGGTAATGAATAAAATAAAGGTAAAGTGAATAAATAAAATAGAAATAAGGCGAACTCAAAACTTAAATAAAGTAAAGGTTAACGCACTAAATTGTGGTTATCGCTCTAAATACTAAAATGTTGACAAAGTAAGAACATAGTGCAAATGAGAATAAACATTTAAGGAATTTAGAGTCATCTCATGTCATAAGACATCAGAGCAACGGTCCCTCTGTCAGACAGAGACACAGGGTCACTGCAATCACTGCCGCTGTACAGTGACTGTATGTCAGTACATGTACGCAGGCCAGTAGTACAACGGGATGTGTGCTTTGGTTGCAGCTCTAGATTACATATAGTGTTTTGCAACTAGAGCTTACCCTAAAATGTTGAGGTTTGGCAGAAAAGTAATTCAATAATGTTAAAACATGAGGAACTCCCCCCACGTTCATGCTGTCCCGTGCATTAGTTCTGTGTTCCCACAGCAACTACAGCCCGACATACTGGTGTTCATTTTTGCTATCCTGCTCTAAAATTGTTGTTCATAACGCTCAGACATAAAAATCATCCTGACCATTCAAATGAATGCAAAATTAATATTAAGCAGCTTTTCGTATGACATCACTATATAGACCTAGTTTGACTCACAGATTCAAAGACTGGAATCAAACAAAGCTGACCCAAATAATGAAAGTGGACCAATCATATCCAAATATGGCTGGATTCAATGGAGAAACTACTACTATTGAAAAGCAGTGTCTCATGTTCACATGAAAAACGGCCCTATTATCTATAATCTGACTAAGCTCTTGTCTCCATATCCAGCCATGGCGAAGGAGGATCAGTGCAGCCTGGAGACTGTGCGTCAGATCCCAGTGTGGAGGGGCAGGAGGAGGGGGGGGGCGGCGCCGAGGGATCTCCTGGGATCACCGCGGAGCTCCGACACAAAAGGGACATTGTGGCACAGACTGACCCATCCAAGAAAACATTACTTCCTGTCCCATCAGCTCCAGCATCCTCCGCACATGAGCCGCTCGCTTCCCAGAACTGAAAGTCCCTTTTTTAAACATCATCTGCTGTCAAGCGCTCACAGCAGCAGTCAGTACTGACCTCATGCAGACAGTGGCACTCAAACACAGTCCACTACATCTGTGGAGGATCTGGCATCCACAAAGTTTCACAGTGACTAACCCAAAACAGGCAGGAGGAAAAAAAAAAAAGGTGTTGGAGACATAAATAAGTGTCATGGAGGCATTATACATAAGTTTAAGGCCATTAATTACGAGTCTTGCAGACCCCAAATTACTGTTGACAAAACATAACTCCAGTTTTTTGGAACAGTTTACTTTCCTTGAAGTCACTGCCTACAAGTCATGTCAGTTATGCTATGAAAATAAACTTAAAAGGGCCTGAGAGCTGCTTGACATACTCGGTAATCCCTCTTTAAATTAGATTAACCAATTACTTTTTTATTAAACTTTTTTATTAACTTTAAAGAGCAAAGTCTGAAAGAAGTGAAAAAAGTCTGGGGGTGTGCAGTTAGAGAGAAGTGAGTTGACCAGACCTCTGCGGCCTGTCGCTTATCTCTGCTGGAGGCTAGCGGCTCCAGGCTACATTAGCTGCCACTAACACAACACAAACAGTGAGCCCCACATGTTAGGAGAGCGCAATACTAAATCGGCGGAGTCCACTGATAAACTCATTGTACGCTACCTTCCCGGGCACCAAGCATGAGTTTGACAAAGTAAAGTCGAACATCTTACAGCTACAGAGCCTGACAGAGACCAAACCAGAGCTAAAAGGAGAGTGAATATTGGTCTTAAATGCACTGGAATGACAGAAACACATTTCCAGTGTGAAAAACAATGTTGCTGAACGTGTAAACTACCACAGACAACCATTTCTTAATTTGTATGTCATCTCCTTTGGAGTTCTTCTACTACCTAGTGGCCACAAAGTGTTTAATGCAGACTTATTTACATTTCAAATGATGCGCTGTGTAAAACTCACTGTTTATAATCAGGTAGCGAAACCCAGGAAACAAGGATAATGTTATGATGGTCAGTTCCTGCTTTGAATAGCTGGCGTTGAATAACCAAATCTCAATTTTAATACTTTAGAACGTCCTTAAAAGCAGCATTTAGGAGGACAGTAATGGCCGCTGCTCAAAAAGATGTTATCATTGATGACAGAGTACCTCTGAAAACCCACATAAATAAAAATAGTTTACTGTGATAGATTACCAATCAATAAAAAGTACAACCTCTATCGCCGCCTCATTTTACACTGTGAGTCAGATTTGACTGGAAATCCACTTCTTGTGGTAAAGCTTCATGGAACAAAACAGACAGCTCTTTTATACTGGAAGTAACACACAACTTTCCTCATCTAGTGTCACTGCAAGGTTTCGTATTCACCATGACTACAGTGTGTTGTTGGACTGCTTATCCAGCCTTATCAGGACTGTTATCAGCTCCTTTCCTTTGTTTGGCTCTTCATAACAAACCAATGTGCAGCGATTCCAGAAAATGGGAAGTAAGTTAACAATGTTTGTCGGAAAAGTCGTATCAGAAAAAGTGGCCTTTGGAGAAACACCATTGGAGAAAAGATCCATGGGAGTGTTGGAGATGTGTTTGAGGGATCACACTACCTTGACGTGGCTCTGAGCGCCCAGGTTGTAGATCTCCGTAGGCTTCACCTGGTTGATGATCTTCACCAGACACGTGCTGTCAGTCAGATCTCCATAATGCAGCTTCATGTCTGAAGAAGAGGGGGGGGGGACAAGCACACACTGATACGGCCACATGCAAAACAAGGATTCACTTAAAGGTTAACTTTAGCATTTTTAAACCTGGGTCCCACTTCTACATTATTTGGTGTGTACTGTGTAACACATCCCAAGTCACACAATCACAAAACCAACCGGTCGAGGCGCTGACCAGCAACTCCTGTGTTCTGTGAGGCAAAATGACTGGTTAAACAAAAAGGATCTTAAAGGTCCGTCTCTGTGGGGATCCTTTCCGTAATGTTGTCAGACTCCTCGAATAACAATCTGAGCCCGTCAGCGGCAAGGACAAGCACTTTTAGTGGCCGAGCTTTGATCTGGCGCGTTTGCCACAGAGGATTACACTGCAGCCATAGTAGCTCATTTGCAGCATGTTCTCTTCTATCTACTGGACCCACTCCAACACTTGCAGCCATTTCAAACCCAGAATATGTTAAAAAAAAAAAAAAAACAGGGCCCAGGGTTAAAAATACTGGAGAAACCCTTTTAACACTAACTTTCGGTTATGATTTCCAGTCTGTGCATGAAATGGAGTTGATTGTGGAGAAAGGAATCATTTTGCCCTACAGCTTAAATTAACTGTATAATGCCCGCAATTCTGCTTATATACTTACGCGTATGCAGTTTAATGTCTATAGGTGGTGGTGATGGGTTTGCAGATGAGAGGAATGCCAAACAAAAGAGTACACTGGTGTTGAGGATGTGCAACTATTGGCAGCTGCTGTATTTGGAGGACGAACTGTACTTTGTATCCTTAGTTAGAACATTTCTGACTTAGTTAGAAAAGACAAAGACACATGACAAAACTGTACACGCACGTGGAAGACTGCATTTCTATTCAAGATTTCACAAACAACAAAACTATTTTGAATGAATATTTGTAAGGTGATTGATACTATCTAAAAGGATTTGTGGATCTGTAGACTGAATACTTACTGCCCTCGGTGTGTGTCTGTGGGTTCTGGTAAAGATGCTCAATGCGACCTGTGTTGAAGGAGCTGGAGCGACGCAAAATACCATGAACCTGTGAGAAAAGGAGGCAGAAGAAATGGACACAGAAGATTTATTCACACCAGGCTTGATAATATCTTTAATTTAACAATAATAATCTAGACTGTCTCAGTTTGAACATTATTCCAAACATGATTGTGCCTCGTTAACCTCGTGCACCACTTTCATGTCGTTAATGCAAACGTTGTGCAGCTCCTTCACAGTTAACACAATAACCACTGGAGAAACACTTCTGATTGTAGCTTTTACTGTGAAGGAGCAGCAAGAGACAGCTGAGTGACCCCCACATTTACACATATGGACTGGAGAAGCGATTGGATAACAAATCAGCCACTGATCAGATGGGATCAGTTTTAACCACAGTTAAAAGTTGTTGTTTCAAACTGAAATTTGGTCAATTTGGTGATAAAATGTTTGGTTTTTATAAATGTAATGAAATGAACACATTATCTCTGCATTTAGATGAACAATTATGCAAAGTGAAATATGATATAGCGGCCTTCTTTGATTTACTGTGTTTCTTTGATAGACCTTTGGATCAGTACAGTATTTTGTATTGCAAAAGCTAATATATCAATATCACGTCTCGTGGCAGCAGCTCGCTGTGTTTTTATTACTGCCAGTGATCTGTGATCTGTACTCCATGTTCTGAAGGGGATGTGTGAGGAAGCTCTGCTCAGGGAAGATAACAGAACCTGATCCAAGGGGAGTCCATTAGTGGGAGAACACTGTGCCCCGACCTCACTTCCTTTATTCACTGTGCACTTCCTGCCTGCCTGTGTGCTCCTCTTTAAATGCAAGCCCCCCCCCCATCCAACCCCCTCCATACACACAAAGCACCCCTAGCCCGGACCCAGTCCACTTCCTCCCTGCTGTCGCTGAGGCAGAGCAGCAGATGGCGAAGCTGACCAAGCAGGCCAGGCCGTGATGGAGGTGTGTCACAAAGGAAATGAAGTCATGCAGCTACCGTCAGGAAAACACAATGAGCACTGGTGCGACGTTTACGTTAGTGCAAGTGTGTCGAGTGTATAATAACTTTTCTAAGGGTGTGAAACCAACGCTGAAGCCTTACGTAGCCTCAGTCGGTCAGAAACAGCTTGTTAACCTCTGCATCCATCCAAAGGTTGTTGATTTTTTGTGCTCCTGAAAACACACTGTGCAGCAGGTGAAAGCTACTGACCTCGCTCGTATGACCATATAATAACAACCATTTCCCTGTTAATGGTTTGACCCAGGGGTAAAAGCCGAGGGGTGAGCGGCCTCAAAGCAACACAAAGGGTGTTATCGGGGCGAGGTGAGAGTCAGTCCGTGTAGGAAGTTGCCTGTCACGTTACGTCACGATCCCTCAGGAGCTCCCACACACTGCTGTGGCTGGATGCGGCTTATCGGGGGAATGTCTCTGTGTGTGTCTGTGTTCGTTGGCATTCACGAGTGTCTGCATTCATTTCTGTGTATGCGTGCGTCTGAGTTTTCAAAGGACAAATTCTTGGTGCAGTTAAGTCTGGATTTCTCTCTTACCTCGTAGCCTTTGGCGAGCAGGAACTCGGCCAGGTAGGAACCATCCTGCAAAGACAGACGACAACACGTTACCCTTTAAGAAAGCACAAAAGGGCTCCGAGCTCAGACATGTTGATTAGAACTGACTGAATCACAGCAACACCACCAAAACATTATAAACATTCGCCGGCCACATTTGGGCAACACAAACTCAAGAAACCAAGTGTGAAATGAGTCACACGCACAATAAGTCTTTCCTAGAAGCCAAGAACCAAAACTGAGGCTCCATTGTGTGGTGCAACCAATGATCGATGCACAAACAGGCGGGACTATGAGAAATGCTGATGTAATAACCACCATCTAATAGTAAAATGATATAACAGAACAGCGGGACACCAGGGCCTCCAATAAGATCAACACAATTAAAAGAAAATATCTGCTAAATATACCTCACACACACACACACGCATATATTTGACGGTGTGATTAATTGATCATGTAAGATATCTGATGGTCACAGGTGTGTCGACATCAAATAATAAAGGGTCAGATTCATAATCTTCTTGTGTACATGAGGAGACATTTAAAGATCTGTATATATTCTGATGCAGCCTGTGACAAAGGAAAGCATTATTTCTGTACTATCAGGTCAACACTACAGCTACAGCCCATAAAAAATATTCATGTTCCTATTAATGTTAATGAGTTCCCACCCCCTCCCATATGCCTGAGACGGGTTACACCTTGTTCCTCTGACTTGAAGAAGTACACACTGGCTAATACTTCTGCTGTTTATGTATTAGACGTGTTAGACGTCTTCAGCAAACAGGATCATTATTAGATCTTACAAATACACAATGGGAGAATCTGAAACAATGTTAAAGCAACAACGGGTAAAGATCAGTGTGCTTGTTTCAAGCTGTGGACAAAAGGGCTCGTCAATGAAGCAGTTTTCTGTTGAATAGTTAACTAAAATGACTCGTTCTTATCATTTTATTCACGATTAGGCCAACAGATGTCCAAATGTAGCATCACATCGGTTGTTTTAAAGGCTAACCACCTCTAAGTGGTCTTTCAATACCATTCATCTGGGTGAACCTGGCTGGTGCAGTGACTTGTTGGAAAGCAAACCTGTACATTGTTAACTCTGTGACTTGTTAATGGACATAAGTGGTCTTTTAACCCTCCTGAAGCCTCCACACTACAGTTAAATAATGAGTCTTGGGATCATTAGCTGTAACATCCACATGAATCAGGGGCTTTGGGCAGACATTGGGCCAACGTGTGTGTGTGTGTGTGTATGTGTGTGTGTGTGTGTGTGTGCTGGTGTGTGAGAGCGAGCCCTGTCAATAAGGTCTTGTTCCCCTCACCCATGTTACTCCTCGTCTTTTTTCCCTGCTCAGACTTTCCGACCGCACATTCTGGAAAACTCTGGAACATTCCGAACTAGTCATGGCATTCATCCCTCAATCCCCCTCACATATGTGCGCACACACACACACACACACACACACACTCTCGCTCTGCCAGCCTGCCAGCCCCACGCGTCCTCTCCAGGTCTCAGGGTAACAGTGGAGGTGGAGGGCAGGGGGCAGGGAAGGGTTTAGAGAGGCTGGAGGACGGGGGACGCCCCAGAACCTGCACTCAGCACCGGGCAGGATGATCGTGTTTTATGCTGGATTTGGACCTGCTCCTGGTGAGACTGTACAGGTGGGCCAAGTCTGACGTGGAGCAAAAAGAAGAGATTCGCCCAGTGAAGCTTTACGCTCCCTCACTGACAACTACAGGCTGAAAAAACGCTGGTAGCTGTTTAAGGAGAGTGTTTAAGGAGAGTGTACGTTTAGCTACGCACTAGTATCCTGGTGAGGATCGGGATTTTAGAGCATCCCAGTTACCTGTGGCAAATATAAACATCAAATCCTGGTTTCAAATCCTGGTAAAGGTGATATGCTTCCTGGAGTACTAATATAGAAACCAGGATCCTGGTTTCTGATTATTTTGGTGGGACAATCTGACTGAGATGGTGAGAGATCAGGACACCTGCAGGCAGACAATCAGGAATCAAGATACTGTTGGAATCAAGTAGGGATATGAACAACCAGGTTCCATGTAAACGTCCCAAAAACAGGATATGATACTGGAGTCAGTGTGTTTCATTAAAGCTGTATTAGCTGGTTAATGGCCACTAGGGGTGTTGGGTGAAACCAGTTTCCCCTGCTACTGGACACAGTGTTGATGAGACAGAACCAGGAAGTAAATGCGCCACACAGTCAAAGGAAACTTTACATCTTATCTACATGCTCATTTTTTATGGTGGCTGTTAACTGTAAACATTTGCAAAGTTGGTACTTTGGCTCCCGTCTGAAATAAAAAGTAAGTGAGATCTATGGATTACGAGGATGAGGATTTGTTGGCTCTCTTATGTGGGAGTCTTCTGGTGGAATCTGGCACATTTTAGGTCCAAAATCCAAATCATGCCTTTGTTCTCCATTTCTTCCACTATGAATATGATTCTAAATTTGAAGAAATAACAGCAAATACAACTCCTTTCATTTTTCTACAAGCAAAACATTTGCACATTTTGAGGTCAATTTTTAAAAAGGGGGGGTGATTTAAAATGCACTGCATGATCATGTGACAAAAATATAGCTTTAGGTTCATTTTCATACTGTTTGGAAATGAATGGAAAACAACGACGGTGCAGTTGATGGAAACGTGGTTTAGAATGTTTAATGTGGGATATTAATCCGTCATCTAAGTATGTCGATTTGATAAAATACACTTATCTCTGTGTTCACAAAAAGTTAGGGATATTCGACTTTCAGGTGAAATATATGGAAAATGTAAAAAGTGAATGCTACAGTGATATTATATCATGAAAGTAGGACATTTAAGTATCAGCATGCACTGGTAGTTTCTTCATCTTAAACAATTTATTGAAAGAAAATCTACCAACAGTGGTAGGTAAACCACAACAAAACATGTTCAGTGTCTCAATAAATTGGGACGTGGCCAAAGGACGTCCACTCCTCTCCTTTCTGTGACTCTTCCAGTCTCTGTATCACTGTTCCAACCTCCTGATGACACTCTGTGACCCTCTAAGCTCAGTGAACACCTCCGTCTGAGGACTTCCTGTTTGAAGCCTCCAGTGTTGAGGTGCTGCTGATCAACTGTTAGGTGTCGTCTTGGTCTCATGATGTCAGAATGTGAACAGCAGGATGAGGAGGACTGTTTAAATACCAATTCTAACTGAAGCAGGAGATGTATTGGTGGTGGTTCATCCTGAAATTTCACCTGAAAGCCGAATATCCCTAACTTTTTGTGAGCAGTGTATGTTCCTGAGCTATCAGCTACTTCTCACAGTCTTCATCATCGGCAGATGGAGTTCCCAACAGATGTTTTGATCGTCAGAGTGAAAAAACGCACGTGTTAAAAATAGCAAGAATAAAGTGTCCGAATATAAAATAACAGTTACACTGAAATAAAAGTAGTTGTTTTAGTATTTACATCTGTGAGGCGTAAAAATATCTTTTCATTCTCCATGAACACCTCACCCACTGATACAGACTGAGTAGGAATTCATATATTTTTCCCAAAAACTGTTCAAGTTTGAGAATGAACTTTTTTCAAATAGTGATGCATGTTTATGTTTGCATGGGCTAATGTGGCTACCGTCTGTTGACTTACATCTCAGCAGGTATTTTCTTGATTACATTGATTACATTGATATGCCTCATGCCAAAACATTTGGCTGTTTATATCTTATTTTTAATCCTCTTGAATAAAAGCTTTACACACACACACATAGTGTTCTTGTCCTGAAACAAAGGTCGGATGAGCTTAAAATGCTAAACTACTGGTACATTCCTCTACATGAGAATCAATTGTATTATAAAGAAGAATGTATGCGTTTGAACTACTCTAAATGCTTTTCAGCTCTGCAGGTTGAGCACTCAGGCTGTGCGGTCAGTTGGCGCTGATGCCCAACCTGTTTCTGCCTAACCCAGAAGGGGAGATGGGCACGGGCGCTGGCAGCCCCTCGTCTGTCCCCACGGTGTTCAAAGCTCAGGCCGGTGTCATGTTTTCCTGCCCCTGTGCCAGGGTCAAAGCGTTCCATGCCAGACCAATATGGAAAACAAGCCTGAAGAGCTGCAGCTCTGTTTCAAAACAAGAGGCTCCTTTGAGGCCGTATTAGACCATAAACCCTGGCCTCACCTCGCTGTTTCCTGTTATGGGGAGCTGGGCTGCTTGGTGGCAGCAGGGAGTTGGACACACACACACAAACACACACATACACACAACTACGTGGTCACCTGCCAGGTCGATGTCACACCACAAACTCCTCATAGACTCATTTTGGCCTTTGACACAATATGATCTCTCTACTTTACACTGTAGCTACACTGAGTCCAGGCCAAGGAGCCGGTTCTGCAGAAGGAGGGTGAAAATTAATTGAAGTAGAGTATAAGACAATTTTTTGAATACTAGTGCTGGCAAGAGAATCCCTCCTGTGAATATCGAGGATTGTCTGCAGGGGGAGTGGAATGAACGTAGTATTGTTCATTGATTTTCATGTTTAAGGAATCTAACATCTCTAGTCCTTTATAATGAGTGCATAGATAAGCATGTGTCAAAGACAACACAATAGAAATCAAATAGAAATACGCTTAACTCTATAGTAACAAAAACTGTGTTAAATTATTCTAAAAACTAAATCTTAGACATTTTAAGAACTAAAACATGAAGCCTTTTAAATGTTTGTTTCACAATTCTCTGTATGTTCTGCACTCTTTTCTGGAAAAAAAGCTTTTGAAATCCCATTTCTAAACCAATTTCTACGAGCAACATAACATTAAACAAGCGATAACGAAGCTTAAGAAGGACAAAATAAATAGAATTAAAGAAAAAGGTAAACAGAGGATCAGGAGAGGCTGAAAACACAGAGAGGAGAAAAAAAAGCATAAAGCTAAAGCCTAAATCAGTCCATGTGTCTGAAAAATGTCAACAATGTTCGCTCATCAGAAGTGCCCTCTGAGTGCTGTCATTAGCTCCAATCAGCATTCCCATCATCATCATCATCATTATCACATCATCATCGTGTGGTTTCATCAGGAGGAAGGATGCCCATCAGTATCAGAAGGTGGCACTGCTCTCTGTGTGTGTGTGTGTGTGTGTGTGTCTTTTGTTCTTTCACCTTAAGAACATTTCGTCCAGTGGTGTGATGTTTCTGCACTACAAACACCTGAGACACGAGCTGCGTAATACAAAACCTGAGTTTGAGAACAACACAACAGCAGCACTCTTTAATGACCGTATCTTCATTTTCTACCCAGGAGCAGCCACACATGAGCTTTGCTGACATAAAGTTATGAGTTAAATCTGTGAGTATCTGTTCAAAGTCAACAAGCTCTGACGCCAAGTGTTGTTACTGAACAGGGTTTAATATTACATAGTAATATTAATAGTATTGAGGTTGAGCAGCCAGGCAAACAAAAGGCTAATAAATGCCACAGACAGGTTGGCAGACGTCTCCTTCAGGTGGCGTGAAAAGATAAACTCCTTTTCCTTCTTAAAAAAAGTGAGACGCGCTGTCAGACCGTTCTGACAATATAAAACCCTCATCAGGGACCTTATGACAATAAAAGGAAACAAAAAAATTTAAGTAGTGGAAAAAAACAATGTGTCCGGGGGGGAATGTTTCAAACAATATTACGGACATCAAAGATGGAGGAGAGGCAGCTGACGCCTGCTAATTCTTCAAGTATTGCAACAGTTTTTAGTGACACACTTCCTCCTCAGGTGTCATAAAGGGGCCACTTTCTCCTGGATAGAAAGAATGAATCCACGTTATGTGCACGGCTGCAACGGACTAATTATTTTTATATCTGCCCGTTATTTTATTAATCAAGAATGTGATCTTTGAAATGTCAAATACTAGGGAAGAATTATCATTATTATTTCCTACACCACAAGTTCACTTACTCAAATCGCTTGTTTTGTTCAACAAACATTGAAAAAAAAAACAAAGAAATTCAGTTCACCATCACTGAAGACAAAAAAAAACGCCACATATTCACATTAGAAAAGTTAGAATCAAAGTATTCTTTACATTTGAACATACTGAACAGTGTGAGGAAACAGCTACTGTGACCCCTCCAGCCAAAGAGTAGAGAAAAGGAAACCCCAGAACTATGAGTTTACCCCCCCCTGCTGGTGTAATAGTGAACTATCAGGGCCTGAACCAATAGTATTAATGAGGCCGCTCTGATACCTACACAGGGTTTGATTACCTGCCTAACATTCAGGCAAAGAATACAAAGTCTGCGTGTCTGAAGGCCTCATGCACAGAGCACAGGGTTCATGGCCATGTGTGCATTTCTTCCTCATTGTGTAGAAGCTACAAATGAATCACTCTAATGTGCTTTCATTAGACCACAAGGAGAAGCTGCCAAGCGAGCCACTGGTCTGCAGTTAGGCCTGATATAGTTTAATGAAGCTGTAATCACAGACCACAACACCCACAAGCACATGCAAACACATAAACACACACACGCAGCAGTAAGTAGGAACATTTGGTGAGCTGTGTGAAGGGCAGCCTGGATCTACGCCGCCTGCTTTAGGTGCAACTCGTGTGTGTCGCTTAAATAAATGAACACAGCTTCCTGGTTACCAATATGATTCAGTAATCAGACGCCCTGAAGAGATGTGAGATCAACGGGAGCGACTAAAGAAACATATGGTTTGACTACGTGACCTGACAAGTGGTTTAAGCGACTAGTAGTTCAGTGGATGTATGAACAGTATGGCCGCTATACAACTGGGAGGATGCTAGTACCCAAAAGAGCATCACCGGTGGGTAAAATGAAAGGGCTTTTGCTCCTTTTTGCTCCGTTTGCGCCTCCTTCACTATTCAAACGAGGCCCATAATCCTCCACCTGCTGCAATCAAAGACATTTCCTTCAAAGTACGGCCTCACATTCAGATTCTGCATGTCTGCGCCGGACTCTGGGCTAAAGAGAGGTTGGCTAAACTTCAGGCTAAATGTTATTGGTTGTTGCAGCTGTCCTCAGTTTAATTATAAAACATTTTTGATGACATCTGGACAATTAATCTACTCATAACTGCAGTGAGACTGACAAGAGTCTATTTAGGGCAGTAAAAGATTCATAGTCCAGCTCTGTTCTGGCACCATGGAGACATTTTAAGTCCTCGAACTGTTCAGTCGCAGACAGTTCAGTGTTTTGTGAGTTTATAACGGTCTGATAATAATTTGAACGATGGCACACATCTATGTATTCATGCTTTACAAATTAAAAACACTTACACTTTATGCTCTTTTCGTGCTTTATTTAATGTTCTATGTCTACATAACTCAGCAACACTGAAAACACGTCCTGTGTGGGATTTATATTCTTATAGCAATGAAGGAAAAGTATGTCAGTTTCTTCTAAAGGCCTCTTCAGCTACATAAAATGATGTAGGAGGATGTGGTGCATCACTGAAAGGCCTGCAGTCCACCTGTTAAAGTTAATTCAGCTTTTTAACCACAAACTGCAGCTCAAAGCGCGTCTCTTCCTGTCGAACTGCAAGTTAGCAGACTTCATTCAGAGGAGGAATCAGCCTTGAAGGAGCCATCAGCAGCCGTTATGAGCGACAGAGGAGACGTGCGCATGGATTCTTAGCTTTATGATTATTATTGCTGGCACTGGCTCAGATCCTGTGCTGCTAACAGTGGAAGGAGGAGAGGGCGGAATGAGAGAAGTGTATCAAACGCCAAGGAAGGATGAAGAAAAGAGGCTTGTAGGATGAGCATCAAAGAGCTCGAGGGGTCGTATCGCAGCGCTACGTTGTTTTCCCAACCCGAGGAGCCGAGGAAAGAAGTGTGAATCTCAAAGCCAAAATAAAGTTTTACTGTCGAGCGAGGCCGAACCTGTCCTCTTCGTAACCCCGGCTCGTAAAACAGCACTATCAGCCAGAGCCCCTGCCTGGCTCTGCGGCTCTGCCTTGGCACTCAGGTGGTCTCCCATAACTCACACCCTCTCGCCCCAATACTTCACACTGAGACAGCAGTCAAAGACATTCAGACTGAGCAGCATGCTGCCCTGAAATTTATGAACAGTAGTTAGCCAGGCAATTTATGGCATCACTGTGACCCTGACACCCCGGCTAGTGACTTCTGAGATGGTCTATCCAGATGCTTGCTGCTTGCCTCCTGCACGGGCTCTCAGTATTCAGCAGGATCTCCATGACCGGCAGAATAAAAATGAATTAACGCTATTATTCTTTATTTTCTGTTACAGACGGTGAGGGGAGAAGGAGCTTTGGAAAGTGCTATGTGACAAAGGAATGCGAGAGGCTGAAAATTACTTTCCAAGACCTCCGATAGATGTCTTTCCAGGGCTGCATTCTGCGCACGGTCAGCTGACAACTTTCCCCTCGTACCATGAAGCGTTCCCCATTCCTCCGCTTATTCCCTGCTGCTTGTCGGCTCCGGTGGAAATCAACTCCAGGAATCCAACACAAAAACATCGATGAAGCTGTCACCGAAAGGTTGCTGCCGCTCGTTTAAGGAAAAATCATGCTGTAAAAAAAAAAATCAGATGCTGTGTAATCTGGCTTTTCATGACATGAAGCTTCAGAGCCACCAAATGGAACATGACTAACATGACTGCCACAGAAAACAGCAGCGATACTGATACTGAATGTCCAGTGATGCAATCAATCAGAACAGTCGATATGGATACATTTATTGGCAATATTGTTTGATATATTGACCATTTTATGTAATTTAACTACATTTATAGGTAAAATATAGGATTGCAGACCTGACAAATCCAGGTACTCATGCAAACAATGGATAGGTGCCACATAACGTGTAAAAAGCAAAAACATCTACAGATTTACAGATTTGAATTGTCTCGCAGTTCATATTGTCGGCACATAGGCCCAAATATGAGTTATTAAGAGACAAAAAACGATTGAGTGGTTTAATTTAAACCTCTAAGGGACTGCTGGGTTGAGATATTTTCTTTTAATAAAAGAAATTATGTCTATTGCTTTCATATAAAACCATTAATTTTGGACACACACTGCACTTCTGTCCACAGAGCAACACAAAACCGGATGAGGAAGAAGATAAAAACAGGTGTACTAAGTACAGACTGAACAGTACTGAACTTTTAAAGGCTGAAACCTGACGATGATGACGATGAACCAAGGATTCCTCAATTTTGGGTTATGATAAAATATATGTAAAGTGCGGGGCATGTACATTTATAGTTCTTGATAAACTTTATTATCATAGATGGCAGTCACAATAAACACAAGTTAGAACAATTTCACAAAAACTTCATCTGGGAAAAAATTACCAATTAATAATAATAATAACTGCATAAAGATAAAATAATCAAATGTGAAATAAAAATGTGCAACTTAAACTTGAGTAAATAAAAATGGGGCAAATATGCATAAAATCCAACCTGTGATGTATAAATGAAACCCAGTGTTTCATCCTCTGTGGTCTCTTGCCATAACACTGAATGGACTCAGGTGTGTTTGACTAAATGAACCCAGACAAAGAAACTACAGCAGACAAAGACATATGAGTAACTTCATAGCAAACACCCTTGAACATGATCATCACATCACCATCATTCCCTCTGTGCATGAATACCAGTTAGGCCAGTTCAGGAAAGCTATCACTCCTCTCTGCCCATTGTTCACATGGTTTATTTGGGTCATGATCCATCAGGTGTTAAAATAAAACAGGTGCACGGAGCACTTAATGTGCTGCGCCTTAAAAATGGCACAGCAGCCACAGCAGCTGCAGAATGTGGTCAAACAGCTTGTGCCTGCCTTCCCCTACATCCCATACAGAATTAGATAATCCCTCTTTATCTGATACTGCATGTTGTTTGGCCAAAGAAACAAACCAAAGTGTTAAAAATAACTAAATAAAAACAACCAGCACAGACCAAACATCAGCACAGGACTCTGAACCTCAGCATCCGCTCTGCCCTTCATCTAATCCAACACAAACCAACTCTAACTCATTGCTTCAAAGTGATTGATCATAATATCCGGCGACGACGACGTACATAATCTTTCCAGCACCAAACAGCAGACAGACAGTTGCACAGTAGCAGGTGAGCGTAGTGGAGCATCTATCAATCAATCAATCTTTATTTATAGAGCGCCAATTCATAACAGTGTTATCTCAAGACGCTTTCCATGAAGAGCGGGTCTAGACCGAACTCTTTAATTACGGATTCAGGAATTCAAAATTACGGACTCAAGAATCCCCACTTGAGCAGCATCAGATATTATATCAGGCAACAGTGGCAGGAAAAACTTTCCCCTTTAACGGGAAGAAACCTGGAAAAAGAAAGAGGCTCAGAGGTGGACGGCTTTCTGTCAGGGTCCGTTTCAGCAGCTACCCAAGACAGAACCTTCCGTAACAAACATAATGTCGCTCCATATCTGCTGTATATTAAACATTAGAAATGCACTAGCAACTTCACCACATCAGCGAAATATGTGATAATATATTGGTGTTGTGCTCACAGCTTGTTTACACCAAAAAAAAAAAAAAAAAGTTACCGCAGGTTTAAGTGGAAATTAGAAAGAGCATTTGAACTGCTGGGACCAGACTAACATTTTCATCATGTGCTGGTTTAAGTCACTCACGGAACAAGATGCAAAGATGCAAAATAAACTTTCAGTCAGGTACCAATAAAAGTGCCAAAGGATACCCAGCCTGGTTCTGACTGCCTCTTTGCATCATGTCCACAAACTGTTAAATCTGTGGGAGTATTAACAACAATATCAGCTGGACTTTGTACTGCCTGCATCTCTACTGACACACTGCACCATGAATTAATGTGTTCAAACTCAGCTCCATGTGATAAGTCATCTATTGTGTTGTTATCTGCAATTTTATGGTCAAGAGGGAAGCAGACAGGGAGGATCAGAGACTTCCTGAAGCCTTCACGCACTGAATATACAGCTTTTATCATAAAGCTGGATTTTTAAAATCCTTTCTTGTGAGAGAAATGTCAAGCATTTATTTGAGTTTAGTTTACTGTTCAACAAGGGGAAAACACATCTGTTTTTTTGCAGTAGCTCATGTTATCATTCTATAAATTTTCCGAAGAGAGAGCCAGGATGAGAGCTAGGCTAACCCAGCTTGTACATAAGGCTGCTTGAAGCTGATGTCTGATCGCAGGAGGATCACAGGATGAAAAGGGACTCAGGCAGTCTAAGCAATGAAAAATCAGAGTGCCCACATCTTTACAGAGATCAGACTTCATATCAATGCCCCGGATCAAGCTACTGCTCCTGACGAGTACTACCAGGCTCCGGTAAAAACAAGGGAAAAGACAATAGCTGCATAGTTTTTTTTACAATCCCACAACTAATCAAATATTTTAAAATCATGACCATCATATTCCACTGATCAGAGAAGTCCTTTTCAACCAAAAATCTGGTTGTTTCAGGTTCTCAGATGTGGAAATGTGCTGGTTTAGCATTATAATAAATGGAATATTTGGGGGTTTTGGACCATTTGTTGGACGGACAAAGACATCTGATGAGGTCGCCTCGGGCTCTGGGATACTGTTTCTGCTGTTCTGCTGTTCGGTTTTATAGAGCAAACAGGAAATCAGTAGTTTTGACAAAGCAACAACTTTGGCCGATCGTGGGCTCTAGTAATTTTAATTACAATTAATAAAGAAAACAGAATAATCAAAAAGGTAAATAATTGTTGTTGCAGCCCTAATTGTGATAGAAACATTGTGTGAAGGATCTAAACCATATTGAAGGGGGCACTAAATCACACACACACAACTACACAACATGTCAAGAGCAACACAATGAGCAAAGACTTATTTCCACTGTGGTCCTTTATGTAAAGATGCAGGAGTGCAGGTGAGAGTGAGACCCCACCTCTCACTGTGCAATACTTTCTAATATCTCCCCCTTCTCTCTCTCTCTTTATATTCATATTCTATTGTTTCTATTTCTATACTTCCTCTGTCTTAACTGTACACATCTTTATATCTCCTCATGTCTGCTGTGACATTGTACATTTCCCCATAGTGGGACTAATAAAGGAATATCTTATCTTATCCTATATCTTGTGACCAACTGCTTGCACAACTGTTTGCTGCTGTTTAGCTGCTAAAATATGGAAAAACACCACTAACTTTGCAAAGGCAGCATCCCTTTGATAGTACAGAGTAGTATAGGAATGATTTATTCTGGGAAAATATACATTGCTCTTTCCTTCTGGCATTAATTTTGCAGCCTCGGGCACAATCTGAGTGTAATTTATCTAATTTAAGTAAATTAAAGGGATTACCACAGGTCAGACAGCAGAGCTACAGACAGGAGAGACTCTTAAAGAGACATGCTGCTGTTTTCAGCACTCATGTAAACAAACGTCTCCTCTTCACATTAATGACGACCACAGAGACTTTAAGGTGTTTTTTTAAAAGCAGCAGGGTTAAGACATTCATTCATTCATGCAGTGTAAGGAGATGCTACTGCTGGAGTCTGATTGGGTAACGTTACCTGTCCGGTGATGCCGGTGATCACGGCCACCTTCCGCGCCTTCTTCGGCTCTCCGTTCACCGCGGAGCTAACGTTAGCGGGCTCGGAGCACTGGGCCATCTCTGACCGGCTGGATGTTCACAGTCTGCTGTCTAAAACGACCCACAGACCGGATTTAAAAAACGAAGATAAACCGGTGTGTGTTTACAGTGAGAGTGCCAGACGAGCCTCCTCAACATCCGTAAACCAAACCACACACCGATGCGACAGAGCACTACGTAGCAGGAAGCGCGCGTGAAATCAGCCAATGGGAAGAGAGCATGTGGTGGCAGCAGAGGAGACGTCATTAAAGAGGGTCGGGCCTCTTGCGAAGGGCTGCAGGTCGTTATTCACAGCGCCCCCAGCAGGATGGAGGGAGAAATGCAGTTTCTGTTTTTGACCTGGCAGAGGTCGCTTTGTGTTATGTGTTGTTTGTACTTCTCAAAAAAATAAGGTTTTTAAGATTTAATTAATGTTTGTTGGAACTTTAGAGCCATTAGTCAAAGAACTATGTGTAGTTTCAGTGTGCAAATAGACTGTTTCTTTCCAAAAATTTAAATGTTTGCACTTGTTTGCACTTTTTGTCATGAAATTTAGGCCTTTTGCATTTATTTAAATTCTAAAAATAACACTGGTATTCTATGATCGTAAAATAAAATGTGTTTTGATGCGGATGTGAACACTTTATATCATTGATGGACAAATGCAGAGGAAATTGTAGCCTTGGCTGCAAGTATGTATATGTTTCATTGAGTGTTTTCCAATGTGAATGGGGTTCCTATAGACATAGTAAAAGATATAATTCAATGGATGAAATGTGTAATATAACCATGAAATTAGGAAACAATTCATTATTTCATCCTGTACAGTAACCATTTTATTTCTTTAATACTTTTTGCAGTATGCTGGACATTTTCATTCAGATAATATGCTGCCGATGGACCAAAAGTTTACAAGAATAATTCCTCTCTGACCATTATCTGTCTCGTTAGCGAGAGGTAGCGTTCAAAAAACTGAATATTCGTGTTGTTGGGTATCACAGTGTCTTTTCTTTTTAGTCCTGTTGACTCTTACACCTTTGCATTTTAACACGTGTTTGTGTGAAACCAGGTCACAGCTTTGAGTCTGTATGCAAAGTCAGAGGATGTAGAAGCTAAATAGGTAGAAATAGCTTTTTTCAGTCAGAGAAGCAGTGAAATATGAGTCCCTTGTGGCTCTGCATTAAGCATGTAGTTGACATTCTGTACATGTAATAGCGTGTGAAATGATCTGTGAACCCAAACAGTGAAGATGAGAAAACAGAGCTCCCAAAAAATAAGTACAGTGTCATCTATCATCACTATGTGTTGGTTTCACATCATATCCTCCTCATTTACAGATGCATGTTGGTCTTTATTCAGACTCAGTCTCTAGAAATACCAAATATGTTGGCTGGAACCATAAAAAATACATGGACTATTATAGATTAAGATTTTATTTGCTGCAATGCTGAAGCAGCTTGGATTTGACCAAAAACAGAACATACTGCTTTCTAACCTTATTTAAGGGGGAAATCTAAAAGGAAAATGTGGGTTTATTGGCTGCATTTGATACAGAATAGACTTTGTCAGTATGCCAAAATAAATACAATTTCACGAGCAGAACTTCACATCAACCCTGACGGAGGAATTATTTCCACATCACTGGAGACGTTATCTTAACAGGAGCGATCAAACACTAAGAGCTGCTCCTAATCTCTTATTATTCTTGTACATTTGAGCATGTATGACATCTGCTCCAGCTGAGACTGTCAGCAGTGTTGTGAAAGCACTCTCTCGCTGCTCGACTTCCCAGAGCGCCCAGCATGATGGGAGGTGTGATTTCATTACAGTCTAGAGTAAACATCATCTTATAAGAAGAAAAAAGGCAAGTGCCCGGGGTCCTGAGAAGCACAGCGGTCTGCTCATCCACCCTGCCTGATCAAAAGAGAGCAACACACAGCTCTGTTACAGCTCCGAGCTGCTCTTCTTCTCTTCTCTTGTTTGGATGTCAGGTGTCTCGCTGTGTGTTTCGAGGTATTCGACTCTCACTGTGTGTCCACCGCTGTGCAGAAACCCTCATTCCTAACACATGTGTTGTGTGTGGGAACGCTGAAGAGTGCAGGGTTAAGTTCCACGTATGAGAGCAGGAGATGGACGCTCACGCTCACAGAGCAGCTAGCAACTCTAGCAGCTAGTTACTCTTTTGTTGTTCACCAAGATCCAATTTGACCTCCCCACCCCCTCTCCTTGGCATCCACACACCCCTTCTGAAGGGACTGAATCCACAAACAAACTGTGGAAAAAGTAAGTTTCCCAAATGGTTCACTGACAACACAATGAAAAAAAAGACTTCCCCTCTTCTTTTCTTTGTGCACAATTGTTCTGTACATGTCTCACTCACACAACCTGAGAAAATCGACAGCTATATTTGCCATTTTAAGCTTTCATTGTCTCGACCTCCGATGGCTGCGCTGGAGGAAGAAGTGTTCAGATCGTT
Organism: Pempheris klunzingeri; assembly: GCF_042242105.1. Taxonomy (NCBI): domain Eukaryota; kingdom Metazoa; phylum Chordata; class Actinopteri; order Acropomatiformes; family Pempheridae; genus Pempheris; species Pempheris klunzingeri. Next base: position 26,167,529 of record NC_092017.1, on the reverse strand, counting down.
TACTTAAGTAAAAGTACTAATTCCACGGCATGGAGATACTTTACGACAAGTAAAAGTCCTGCATTCAAAACTTAGAAGTAAAAGTATTATCAGCGAAATGTATTAAAAGTATCAAAAGTAAATGTATTTTTAGATTTTCAGATCAATATTACTGCTGCATTGATGTGCATGCTGCATTTAACTGCAGAAGATGTTTAGATTTGAACTACTTAATGCTTCTATAACAATAGATCGACTTTATATACCAAGTCAACTCTTCATGAGCTCAGAAAAACAGCCTGTGTTCAGTAACATCAGCCTTTAAGTCTGCAGGTGTTCCAATATGCTCTCTATTCCATAACTGAACAGAAAGAATGTGGCTCTGTGTGTTTCACTGAAACTTCAGACAGAACTGAACATCTGAACAATTGAGATGAGGTTGTGAAATTGTTTGTGTTAACTGATTGAACTCTGGTTGGAGCTGGATTTCCTCTTCTCTCCCAGAGCTCCAACGTGCCTGGAAGGTTTGATTTACGCTGATGAATGAAGCTAATATTTGAGACAGCAATCCGATGTTTGGATGAATGTGAAAAGTTAGCTGTGTCGATGGAAATAGATTTCAAAACACATACACATAAATCCGGCTTCATGTGTGGCATGTTTATGGGAAAAAATTTGCTGCTTCTGCACATCAGGTGATTAGAAAGGCCCCCGTATTTTCTGCTCTGAGTCGTCTTGACTTTCACACACTCTCTTTGTCTCAGTGCCTCACTGAGCACAGAGGGGTGTTTGATCGGAGGGGGATGTGGTGGGATCTCAGTTGTTAAATGAGGTTTGGACAGCTTCATTTTTAAGCATCATCACTTCTCATCAATTTTCCACTTTCATTCTGGAGGCAAGATATCCAAACAGGAAGTCTTATTAGTGCCTTTGAAACATAATTTCCAAATATTTGTTTTCCAGATGTATATATATATAGATATATACACTGTTTCCCATAAAGTTGGAATAATTGTTCAATACCCCCAATGTTGTTAAAGCCTGAATCCACAGTTTGCAAAGGTTTATTGTGGTTTAAGTTTCACTGTGATATGTTTGGAAGAGTTTGATCAATAAAGTTGAGAAGATATACACTTTATTTATCAAAAATAAATCATATTGTCACAATCATTTCATGAGAAGAGGTAAAAAATATTTTATTCCAACTTTATGGGCAACAGTGTATCTATATATATATATATATATACATATATAGATAGATACACAAACTTCACAATAACCATCATGCAAAGAAAGCCCTGCTTTTTATTTCCAAAGAAACACACTGTAAGAAATGGAAATGGTTTCTAATGTGCTTTATTTGTTTGCTTGTTTATATTCTACATTTATTTATGTCTTATCATTACACAAACAATTTTGAAAAAAGTACCATAAATTCAAATAAACAAGTAATCAAGATCACAAAGCTTTTTCCATTTCCAAGTAGAGCAACCAACAACTGAGTGACGAATATTCACCCAACCTCCCGTCTCACACAATCAAATCACTGACTGAGACCCCCCTCTGCTCTGTTGTTGGCTCTCCATCAAGCTCAACTGTGCATTTACACATTCAGAATGTGCAGAGCTAAGTGAAATCCTGTTTATCTCCCCTGAAACAATTCCCATCTTGAATAAAAGCTTTGCATTTCAAGTACAGTCTGATGCAGAACCAGTGAATAAATGAACGTAAGAATCCACTCCAGCCATAAACATGAATCATTCATAGGTAGTATTCTGTTGTTCGTTATGCCTTCATGGAAGGTGAGAGGGCTACTCCAAACTGCCGAAGCAAAGGCGAGCTAGTGGCGTGAACGCATACGGAAGGCGATCCAGTCTACAGTGAAAATGCACCAGAGGTGTGGGATGAATATATCAGTAACCGGGAAGTATTCAGTCATTGAGATATTGTCACTTTTCAGGGGAATGGGAGCACATTGTGTGGTGTTATATACAAAATAAATTAATTCAGTGTGACTTCAACTTCACCCAAGTTCTACATGTATTTTTTTACCTTATGTTCAAGAAAGAATAACATTTTTATAAGACTTAAATCAAAAGAAAGAAAGAAAGAAAGAAAGAAAAAACTGTATTCACAAAAATATATTATATAAATAATAGCATTCAGTCTATGTTGTCTTTAAAATTGTTTGCTAAATCTTGAAGAAATAGGCCAAAAAGTGCAAAGCATGCAACAAACCAGGCCAGTATGACAAACTGATGACTGTCAGAGGGAGAACAATTGATGTGAAACTGCTGATTTTCAGTTTCTCTTAACTTTTCCAGAAATACATGAGGAAGTTATAGAAGTGACGAGTAATTCAGGCTTTTAGTCTCTAATATTGTGGATTCCCTGTTGTGATACAGGCGGTTCTTACGTACCATAGAGTTAGAGAGTCCTCACTGGCTCAGTCTGAAGTTTTGTGCTCTCCATGCCAGCAGATGGTTTGTGCCTCGAAGGCAACGTTAAAAAAGTCTTTTTTTTTTCCCCTGCTGGCCTCAGGTCAGAACTACGAGCTACAGAGCTAAGCTAAGATGAGGATGCGAAGCAGAGAGTAGTTATCCAGTTGCCATACAGGTACAGCAGCATTGGTCCAGTGTTGGGCTTCAGGGCCCCACAATGTCAGAAGGCATGCTGAGGGCCTCACAGTGTTTCTGGGGGAGAAACAGAAAACAGAAAACATGCAGATTTCAGGTTCTCAGTCAATAAAAAGACAGATGGTGAAGACAGAACTTGTAGTTTGGAAATGAAGAGTCTTACCTGTCTACTTCTCTGGAGAGGGAGCGTGTGTGGAGTGGCACTTGTTTTTCTGCAGTGAGAGAAGATCCAGTGAATTAGTGCATAATCAATTCTCTAAATAAAAGCCCCAATCTCTCTCTCTCTCTCTCTCTCTCTCTCTCTCTCTCTCCTCACTGGTCTCCTGTTACATCTCTACTGACTGATATCTACTGCACTAACTGTGAAAGCTGTTCTTTTATTACAGCTTACATTCCATTTTATAATATTCTTTCTTTAGCTTTAACATTTAAAGTCCCGATTTCCTGATTGCTTTCATTTAAATAAGCAGCGTGCCACCTGAAACTTAACCCACAGAGGAGCAATGAGACTTCTGACCAGCTGTGGTGTTTTACATGGTGCTACTGACATCTCCTGCGGACGGGACAAGGTGGCAGAGATCATGTGCTCTGTGCATTACGGCGGTCTCATATGCAAAACACAGGTCTTTACCTTCTGATTTAGTCGATAGTGCAGACTCCGGTCTGACAGCCAGGGGTGTCTGAGGGACTCTGCCGCGCTCATCCTCCAGCTCTTGCTCTTCACCAGCAGGAGGGTGATGAAGTCTTTGGCCTCGTCAGAGATGTCCGCGAACTCCTCCTCCTCAAAGTTCCACTGACACGCCAGGATGTTGTTCAACGTCTCGTTGTCGTCATCCCCCAGAAACGGAGACAAGCCGCTGAGCCTGGACCGAGAGGAAGCACAGGTCAGGGACGCTGCTGTGCATCTCTTTATATGCATGCTTATGTGACTGAGGATCTACAACTCACAGCATGTAAGTAATGACGCCAAGGCTCCACATGTCTGTGGGGAATGAAACAAACTCATAGTTGATCACTTCAGGAGCTAAAAATTCAGGCGTCCCAAAGTTGACCCTCAGCTTCTCCCTGGGCTTGTACCTGTTAGAGACACAGGAGATGAATCTGGGCCTGTTGTTAAAGGTGCAGTGTCAAAGATTGTAAGTGTAAATACAAGATTTTACCTCCTGGCCAGGCCGAAGTCAATGATTTTAATCTTATTAGTGGCTCTGCTGACACAAAGAATGTTCTCTGGCTGAAAAAGAACAAAAGCGACGAAGTTTAAAGAAGTACAATTCAGTTTAAAGTCAGTTTTGTAAACTGTTTTTTAGACAAATCCTGGATATAGACAAGAGAAATTGTAACTAAGACAGGACAGGAAACATTGTTTGTCACATTTTTTACAATAAAGCATCTTGTCATCCAAAGGAGGGACATTTTTTATGTTTTTTAAAAGCCTTAACAATTGTTTTATTGTTTTATCTAGTGGAGTATTTACAGCAGTTTAATGAGACTAAAAAGTGAGGCTGAGCTAAAAACAGTATAAATAATGGAAAACTACATTTTAGGTAGGTTTGGGTAACTGAGGCAGGTTTACCTTCAGGTCAAGGTGTAGGATGTACATCTTATGCATGTACTGCAGCCCCTCACAGATCTGGCGTATAAACAGCACCGTGTCCAGCTCTGTCAGGTTGTAGTTCTCATCAATGATGCGGTCAAACAGCTCCCCTCCCTCCACACTGCGACACAAACGGAGGCAAACTCACAATCACGGCGAGAAAAGAGCCTGTAGCCTGTACACCCACATGCAGGCAGGAACCCGGACTTACTATTCCATGACCAGAATGATGTCGTGGCGAGACTCGAAGGCAGCGTACAGCTGGATGAGGTTGGCGTGGTTCAGCTGGTTCATCACCTGGATCTCGTTCCTCACCACCTCCTGAGAGACAGACGGACAAACAGAACACACACATGAACGCACAGACGGACAGTTCAGCAGGGACAAACATGCAAAGTGCTATAAGCCATAGAAGCAGACTGTTGGCTGGTAAACTGGGAAAATGTAGGAAACTATATTAAATAACATTAGTTAAGTCTAAGTAACATTTGACGCTGACGGGCTGAAGGGATCTGAATCAACAGCCCCGTCTCCCGGAAATGACATATGTAAATTACTTTAATATCTTTATAATTAGTTTTGCTGACATTTCTTTGAGTGAATGAAATTCTATATTTATGTGGAGGGTGTGTAGACAGTGCAGAACTGTCAAACCACAGTCCAGAGTTCACATCCGCACTCTGGTTTCTGGTTAAGTTTAGGCAACATTTCACTGATAACATTCAGCATCATCATTTTAGGTTCGTTAATTAACAACATTTCCTCATTATTTTAATAGAAAACGCAGTTCAAACAGCATTAAATTTCCCTAAAAACATAGCTGCTGTTGCAAATTAGTTGTGTATTAACATCATTTCTAGGAGACAAGGCTGGAATCAAGCACCCTCATATGGAGCATGGACAAAATGTTAAGGATCTAAACCCTCAGCATCAGCATCTTCTCTGTAACTTCTGTGTAAATCCTGTGTATCATAGGAGTCGTGGAGTTTTATTTAGAAAGTAGTTACCAGCTTACATTGGACTCCACTGAGCCAGAACTCAACAACAAAGTCAGTTTTGGCACGTATGATCACTGACAGCTACACCAGCCAGACAAGGATTTGGGCTTTTGGTCATCTCTGAGCTTTTTGAGCGTCTCGGATGACGATGTGTCCACAAAGCTATGCTCGGACATCAGGCGGCTCTCACATCACTTTCAGATGACCCCCGAAACAAGACAGACACAATGAGGCTGACGAACGGCCACATGCCCACGCCCTCCGAGCTGTCGAGCTGCATCTATTTTTAAAATGTAATCCTTTATGGTGCTTAGCAGTGATAAAAGTAACCATCCATTAGACTGTCTGGGGAAACTGGCATCCCAGCGCTATTGCTGAACATGTATTCTGTTTCGTATTCGGCATTCCTTGGCCGGTCATTACTGCACCTTCTCTTTCTGGCTCCTGGCTTTGATGATCTTGGCAGCCAGCGTCAGACCAGATGAGTTCTCCATGCACTTGTGGACTTGTCCGAAACGTCCTCTAATGAAAGGAAAGCAAACACATAGATGAGATTGGGGATTTTGGGGGTTTTAAAACATTACTTGTAGTGCTGAAAGGATTACAGATCAACTGAAAATGAACAAATTCATTATCTATACCTGCTTGAATTAGAATTTAAGGAATTGCTCGAGCAAAGAAGAAGCAGCTTTTTTCTGTTTTAGATAACCACTCTTCCGATTTTTGCTCGTTGGACAAATGTCTGGACACTGTTTTTACTGTTTTCTAACTTTTATATGCCAAACAAAAGTAGATTTACTCTCATTACACAGTACATAGTCACACAGTAATTAGGGCTATGTATTGTGCCATTATGTGAGTGATCTGAGAAATGTGCTTGCGTGTTTAGGGGTAATCTCCGGTTCGAGAGGCAGGATTTAGCACTAGTCTATTACATCAGAGAGGCCCGCTATTTCGCAAGTGCCCCCTGAGACTTGCAATCATCTGCCCTTTAGGGGGCAATAAAAAGGTCTTGGAAAAAACTATTAGCCGTCCCTACACAAGGTGTCAGATCCTCTGTTATTTCATTAGAGAGGGCCGATGCGTTGAAATATCTGTGGCTGTAACTGAGAGAAATTAAAATAAACTCCTGAGAGCTGGGCATTCTGTGGTTCTCTGTCACTCACCCCCCCAGGACCTCGTCTCTGTTGATGGTGTAATAGGTGGCGATCTGGTGGGGTTTGGGAGTCACGATGCGGTGGTCGAAAGGTGCTAACGGTGGAGGGCTTGAGTCTGAAGAAAGCATTAACAAATGTAGACAAAATTAGTAAGAAGAATTTGCTGCTGCTGAAAAGAGCGAGCGTGCAGCAGAGACCGAGGAAGAGGACGCTCGGTCCCTAGAAACAAAGTGGATCAAAATAGCAGCGTGTCAATGCCTCATTATCTCCTCTACCAGCTGTGCCGACTGACATGTTGCTGACGCTTGAAGAGAAAGGGTGTTATGACACTGGATATGCTTCAAAGTCTGAGGAACTACAAGTTAAATGTCACCCACTAACAAGCAAGTTGCAAAGAAAGCATGTCTCGATGTAGAAATGGTACATTTCCCCGTCGTGGGACTCATTAAGGATTATCTTATCTTATCTTAAATGTATTACAAACTTTGCATTTAATTTTAACCAAATAAAAGAAAAAAAGTTGAGTTAATGTTGTTATATAAGAGCATGTGCAACAGGACTTGACTAATTTCTTGTCATCCTTTGCCTTGTTGTGGAAAGAGGAAACAGAGATCAAGCATTAGACAATGGAGCCACACAGTTTCAAACATAGACTGAACTTGAACCAGGTTTAAAAGTCTTAACTCCGGCATGAGGACTCGTATTAGCAGCAGTTCTTTTCCACTTGTCAAATGTTATGGAGCCAGGAGTCTAAGAGTAGTTACAAATCTGCTGCCATTTGCACAATAGACAGAAAGAAAGTGTTTCTCAAGTGTCATCTGCAGCAGATCAAATACTGCACAAGACAGGAAACTGTTGGATTCACACTTTCCAACATATTATACAGTGATAAAAAAAAATCATAATACTGTAGATGAGCAATATCAATGAAATATTGCATGCATGACACTGATGTTTTTACAGGATGGCAGAAAAGGTTCAGGTTTTCCTTGCTACAGTTTCTCTGGTGTAATAAACTCAGACACAGACTCATTCCTAAAAACAGCCTGGAGGACTTGACTAATTTGAGCAAAGGCCTTAATTTCAAAATAAATTAATTATAGAATATTTCCACACTTAATTGCCACCAAATGTAAAAGTCAGACGTGATAACAAGTTAAGAAATCCCCTGCGTCCCCTCTGAAACCCAGGACATGTCCTCAGTGTTCGCATTCATAAGCTGTAAATATGTCACGTCTCACCGATGATAAATTCCTTCACTGTCGACTCTCCCTCTTTCCCCTCCTCTTCCACCTCTGTCTTTACTTCTTCAGATTTGGGGGCCTGTGGCTCACCCCCCTCCACCACCTCTCCATCAGCGTGTTCCACTTCGCCGTCATCAACTCTGCTTTTTTTGAGGTCGTCCTTCATCAGGTCTTCTTCTGTAACTCGACGTTTGCTGCACGTGGCCACGTCTCCGACCTCCTCAGAGCTGCACGTCAACAGAAAACATTAAAGAAAACTCTCCAACCTTTTAACCCCTTGAAGGTCCTCAGAAATAATCACGTTAAAGATCCTTACACACATAAATGTGTATGCATAAAAACAAGCCATAAAAATGTTAAAAATCTTTCTTTTTTTTAAGTTTTTTTAAAATAGTTTTTTAGACCAGCATCAGCCCTAATCATACATATCAAATTTTAATTAGTTTTTTTAAAAATTAACCCTTAAATTGCCATGTTTTTGTCATGATGCGCATCATTTTATGGTCTAAAATACACAAAAAATACATGAAAAAAATTGAGAACTCTGAAAAATTCACCATCTTGCAAAATTATAAGCAATATGCATGAAAAACTGATAAAATATGCTAAAAATAAAAATCATAACACACTAGAAAGTGCTGAAGACCCTCAAAGGGTTAATACTTTTCTGACTTACATGAATAAAGAAATAAAGAACTGAAAATAAATACCTTTCCTGAGGCGGGACGGAGGTCTTGCAGTCGTCTCCAGTGACACTCGTCTCTGATTCTGACAGCTCTTCTGCCTCTCCTTTATGCTTTTTCTTCCCATCATCCTCAGCTTGTCCAGTCTGTGCATCTTCTGCCTTTTCCTCCCTCTCCTCTGACTCTGCGTCCTCAAAGACACCCCCCTCCCCTTGCTCTTCTCTCTCCTTAGCTGACTTCTTCCTCTCCTCTGACTGGACGGCAGAGACGTGCGGTCTGTCCAGGATCAGCTCTGCCAGCTCCTGACTTCCCCTGTCCTCGCCCCTCTGATTGTCCGCCTCTGCTTTTCCATGGGAATGCTCGGTGTTCTGCCTGTTGAGCTTTTCCACCTGTTCCTGCAGCACGGGCTCATTCGTGTCTGACGTGGGAAAAAAACCAAAACAAGAAACTGTTAGGGATTATCACCACCATGCATTACATTTAAACTTCTAAACGTCTAGTTTTCAGTGTGTTTTGAATGATTAACCCTGACAAGGATGAAACTGATGCATGATATTTATTAGTATATATTCTACACAGCATTTTGAACCACACAAAGTCAGTTTGTCCATCATGTCCACGTTAGATTTTGTACAGATAGTCAAGTAAAGTTACGTCAAATTTTAATTGTTTAGCCAAAAATCACAAATCATAATTTGCCTCAGCCGTCTTCACAGTCTGTATAATACACAACACCCTCTATCCTTAGAGCGCCAATTCAGATAGGGAAATAATCCCCCGAAAAAAACATTTTAACTGGTAAAAAGAAAAGAAAGAAACCTCAGGAAGAGCAACAGAAGAGGGACAGACAGACAGACGTGCAACCACAGGCTATACTTATGACAATGACAAAAATTCTGCTATATGTGGATCATAAGGTTTAGATTTAGATTTGTCCAACACTTAAGTTCATAATCACATAACTCTAATAGATTCCTGAATATAAACAGTTTTTGTTTGAGCCCACCTGATGTGTCCAGAGGTTTTCTCTTCTTCTGAGTCTTCAAGCCCTTCAGGCTCAGTTTGGTTTTATCCTTGTCATCCTTTGCCTTGTTGTGGAAAGAGGAAACAGAGATCAAGCATTAGACAATGGAGCCACACAGTTTCAAACATAGACTGAACTTGAACCAGGTTTAAAAGTCTTAACTCCGGCATGAGGACTCGTATTAGCAGCAGTTCTTTTCCACTTGTCAAATGTTATGGAGCCAGGAGTCTAAGAGTAGTTACAAATGAGCTGCCATTTGCACAATAGACAGAAAGAAAGTGTTTCTCAAGTGTCATCTGCAGCAGATCAAATGCTGCACAAGACAGGAAACTGTTGGATTCACACTTTCCAACATATTATACAGTGATAAAAGATCATAATACTGTAGATGAGCAATATCAATGAACTATTGCATGCATGACACTGATGTTTTTACAGGATGGCAGAAAAGGTTCAGGTTTTCCTTGCTACAGTTTCTCTGGTGTAATAAACTCAGACACAGACCCATTCCTAAAAACAGCCTCTCAATCAGCAGGATTCAAGTATGCAAGATATTCCATCTCATACAGAAACATGTGCAGATATTCTGCAAAGACAGAGCGGTTAAAGCAGTGCAACAGCCCGTGGTACATTCTTCATCTTGCTCCAAGCATCAACAACAACAAACACAATGCACAATGTGATGCAGACTATGTGTGGCTTCATACAAGGACGCAAGCCCGTCAAATCAATCAATGCAGTAATGTCACCTAATGCTGAGCTGACACTGTGCAGCTGCAGCAGCCCAAACCCACTGCTGATAAAGGCATGTTTTATAAGATAACAAGTCTGACTCTAATCAGTTACACCTCGGAGGCGAATGACAATCACTGCACGCTGGGAAATTACTTAACATTACAGGGAGCGACGTGTCGAAGTACAGCAGAGCTAATAATAGACTAACAAGGAGCCGTATCAGAACTGAGAGGAATGAGCTGGAGGCGTACATGCCGAGAAGGAATTTAAAAACCTCTTAAAGATCTCTCTCATTCGAAGATGTGCTGTACGCAGCTTTAGCTTCATAATGTCACTGCAAACAGGTCACTTATTACATCAAGAGAATGTCATTTGCAACCTCTCAGACAGCATTTAATGCATCTGCCGACTATCATCACAATGCAATTAGACCTCTCACTATGCTGCTACACAGCAAACAGTAATAGAAGCACTATGGGAACATTTCACTGCACCTTCCTCTAAGTCCTCTATGTTGGAGACGAGAGCACAAAACAGATAACGCTTGATCTCGAGGATGTTTTGGGCCACTTCTTGCAGGAAAATCTTGCCTGTAATGTTGATGAACCTCTCACCTTCTTGTTAGGCTTCTTTCCAGGCTGTTTAAACAGCAGCCCCACCAGCCTGGAGTTCTTCACCACCTCCCCAATGAAGCTGATCACCTGCTGGGTGCCCTCCACCAGCTTCTCCACCCCTTCCAGCCTGCGTCCGTGACTTTCAATCCGCTCAGTGGCCCTTTCCACAGCCCCACGCAGCTCCGTGCATGCCTCCTCCACCCCCGAACCACGTCCCCCCTCACGGCCCTCTTCATGCATAGAGGCCCGATCCTGACTCAAGCTCCTGACGTCTTGGGACAAGCCATCCAGCTGGGTCAAGACGGTCTGCTGCATGCTCAGCAAGCGCTCCATCTGAGAGCTCAGGGAGTCCATTCGGCTCTCCATGCAGCGCAGGGCGGCATCATGAGATGAGGAAGGGGATGATGAGGGTGAGGTCTTGTCTGATCCATTGAAAGAAAACTTCCTTCCAACAGGCTTCTGACCATGAAGAGGGTTTGGATCATAGACTTTGGCCAAAGAGTTGACAAGGGTGGAACTCATGGCTGATTTACAGCAGACCTCCTCACTAAAAACAAAAACTTTGCACTCACCAATCAAGCCTTTTCAGGAAACAACAAAAGCCATATTACCAGACAAAGCTACAGGCAGAAGGAAAAGACCATGAGGGAGAACAGAGATCTCTCCCTCAACACTGCACCACAGAGTTGAGTTTTAAGAATAGCAAATGGCTGTCCTCCAAATTAAAGTGCAGCCCCCTGTGGACGTCAGGGACCGAGTGGCCAGTGATAAGAGCTGAAGGCTCGGGTGTGCAGTTGGGGATTGATGTGGGTTAGGGGGGAGATGCTGGAGAGGATCGCAATGTGACATTTGAGACACTTCAAAAGCCCTTCAGTCAGGTGATAGAATTCGAAGAATCTGGGACTGAAATATGACGCCGTAAAAAATAAGACAAATAAATTGAAGCCACATCCAATAACAAAGAACAGAAGAGCGCCGGATGGGATCTTTCAGAACATGTGCTAAAATTTCAACAGATGTTTTGAGTTGTGAGTATGAAGTATATTTCACAAAACATTCGTAGTATTTTCAGATTCTATACAGAAGTATATGGTTTTCACATTGTCACAGAGCAGGAAGTGGGCTGACAGGTGCAAGGGCGCAAAAACCTAACCACTGTTAACCACTTGGACCCCTGTTAAAAACACAGGCATTGTGGGTATTTCTGAGCCTCGTCAGATGCCACACGGTTCTCAGAACTGATTTGGATGTGACAGTTGTGTAATTGTCACAAATTCCCTGAGTTCAGTCTGTTTCACAAAAAACTTGTTCTTCACTCAAGAAAACTGAAGTCTGTTTAATATCGGGAAAATTGTGCTCTTGTTGTTGCTCTTGGGATATTTATTATATTTATTATAAACTTGATATTTATTATAGCTTTATATATATATATATATATATATATACATATTCTGAGACATTTTAATCATGCAATATTTTAATCTACACTTTTCTACAATCTACTTTGTTCAATATTGTCGTTTGAGTGTGATTTTCTTTTTATATAGCCTACAAACGGACCCACAAAAAAAGATGACAACCCCTAAACTCAACAAAAACAATAGTCCCTGATTCAAAAATCACAATTTAAGGTAATCCCTACATTAAAACTTTGCAAAATACAGAACACTGCTATACACGACATTATAGTATAGTATAGTTTTTTAAAATGAATGTTGAATATGAATATTAGACCACTTGTTTATTTAGTTAATATAGTTTCTCATTTAATATTCTACTGACTGACTGACATCTCAATACTTCTTTGTAATATCCAACCTATTTAAAGCTCACTGAGTCTGAATCAGAGGGTTTCCACTTCAACATTTTGCAAAGAGTTTGAAAAAGATTGTTTGGAAAGAGCCTGCAAGTTTCCCAGTACAGACTCACTGACTGTCCATGCAACATGAGGGAGAAGACAACGGAAGAAAACAGGAAGCAGGTGACACCCCTGACACCGAACAACTGTGGATGCACAGCAGAAGAGGATTGTGGGAGAGGAAACTTGCTGTGACATGTGTTGTTGCTGAGATTTGAAGAGGATGAAATGACACACATATGGACGTGGATACCGACACATAAGTCCATATTCACGAACATCACACACAAACGATTGACACTTATTGAGACGTGTCTGACTGCGCACGCTGACCTCAAACTTTTCCACGTCTCAGTTCAGAGGTATCTGGAATAGGCAGGGTGACAAAGCGCCGGCGCCTATATGGTGGCACCCATCTGTCAACACCGGAAAAACCTGACCTGTACTCTGTTTGTCCCTCGTACTGTTCCCTGTGCAAACAGCTCGTCAGCTGTCAGGGTTAACACTCGTATCCCCAGTGCCCGTTTACCAGCTAAGGTGAGAATGAAAGAGGACACTGTGCAGACACACAGTATAGAACACAGTGTGGAAAAACACGGTTCTGCACCGAATGGACAAAGGAGATCACTGATCAGAGAAACAGATTCCACACTAAGTTTAACACACAAACATTAATGCCATGCCTTTGTTTGTCAGAGCACTGCAGCACCTTTGTAGTATAGCTATCCAGGAATTTAAAGGGCCAGTTCACCCCAAATTAGTCTAAAACTAAATTAAAGACTTCTTTGGGTATAGATTTACTTCATCTAAGTGTGCCAGCCTCTTATTCTTATTTTGATAACAGACACAGTTAATTATTAAATATTATTATCATTTTGAAGTTGTTATGGCAGACGTTTTGGACAGCAGTTGCCTGTTTCCACATCTAGCAGACAAAATGGATAATAAACATTAACTTGGAGTCATGTCAGATCAAAATCTACTCTAATTTTAGCTTTTTTTTTTGGTCTTCAACAACTCCTGAGGGAAATATCTTACTCTTTAACTATTAAATGCTGCACTATGTTCACCAGCTATTAACTCTGTTTGTCGTTTGTTCTAGACAAGTCAGTTTTAAGTCCATTAACACTAAAATAAATGGCTGCAGCAGCTGTAAACATGTTTGATTAGAGCAGTGAGAGTGAACTGAAACAGTAAAGTTGGCTGTGAAAACAAAACAATGAGCTGAAAGATGTTAAAATGCCCCACAGACTTCAGGGAATCATCAGCAGAATTGGTTCTAATTCTTGTGGGCTAGTAACTCTCTCCACATCACACATAGTCATTCCATTGTTGATATAAGTAAGTACTGATTTGTGCAGCTTTAAAGTAGACATACTGTGCAAAAATGCTATTAATAATATTAATAATAAATGACATAATATTCTCTAGTGTGCCAAGATCATCCTTTCTCCTTCTCTTCTGTTCCATCTTTTAGTAAATGTGTGTAAAAACATGTCAGGTGTGCGTGTTTGTGTAAAATGTGATTTTACTCTGGAATACTGAAGCTTAAAGATGGATCAATACCGGCTGTCCGTAACCCTCCTTCAGTCTTCGAAGCTGTTTTGCTGTGTTTTAAAGTTGTTTCGCGTTTATTTGGCAGGTTAGAGCGGACTGGGCTTCTCTAGGCCTGAAAGAGACAGGAGCTAAAACAATGAACATCATATTCTATTATGAACCTGAAAATAAGCAGATGCCTCCTTTAAACACTGTATTCATTTATCCCTGCAGTAAGTAGCCATGGTGTACGAGCCTTAACGCACTCACGGGTGCTGGATATCGACAATAATGGACAACAATGCAGAGAAGGAAATGCCATTCCCTCTTGTCATGTTCTTCGCTTCAACCTCATCCTGTTTTCCTACTGGACTTTATATTGGACCACTAGTGGTGGATGGCTGATAGAATTAAAGACAAATAATTGGACGACTAAAAAACAATCCAGCAAAACAGATGCTACGTGAGTCAGGAGAAGAGGAGCAGGGTGGTGGTTGATTAGTCTGGTGTTGAGGGTACCGGGAGGTTTAACTGTACCCTGTTGGACAATCTCTGAAATCCCCAGTTAGAAAAGGCTCCATGGAAAGCTGAGATCCAGTGCGGTATAGACGCACTGTTTAGGAATGAGACTGACGCAGCCACGCCACTCTCACCACATATAGAGTTACTCAGCAGGAAGACACAGACAATACATAATGCTTATTCTAGTGCCACAGACTGTCCCAGTAATCCAATATCACTCCGGTGCAATGGCCTGAACAACGTGAATGCGACAAGCGTTAGCCCAGAGCCACAATAATAGACAGTGTGACACGCTACAAACGTGTGCCTCATTCCAAAACACTGTAGCCGGGCAAGCAAAAGCCGAAATAAAAGCAGAAGAGGAAAGACTTTTATGTCTTTTATGTAAGGGATAACGGAACACTTTGCATCCTGCTGCACGTTACCTCGCTTCTGGCACAGCTTCCTACAGAAGAAATCAATCAATTTACATCAAATTTTTGACTTAAAAAGTAAAAATATTATAAAATATTGAATTGATTTAGAAATTATTTCATTATTTCCTCCATCTATCAGAACTGCATGCATAGCAGCGGTCTGCTACACAGAACCGAGCATTCAACAAAGCTTTTGATAAACAAATATTATTTTGCAAATAACATGCAGTCTGATCTTTAATCACTAATCTCTAGTCATGTACGTCCCACCCACAGAGCAGTGATACCCACCCCTGAAGACAGACTACCGGGGGGGCCTAGTGATAGACCAGACATTTTGGTCCACCTGACAACAGCTCAGTGACAGCTCTCTGATCTCCGGCATGTTCCAGGGCCCTGCTCCAATGAATCATCCAGGGCTTCCCCCCCCCCTAAATGGCATCCCTGTCTACAAAAGATTCACCATACCATCATCATGACTCGCCCCACAGAGCCTCACCGAGACCAAAAATAATTGCATTCAAATAACTGCGTTCAAAAGGTCGTTCTCCGAGTTCACCACCAGCGGGTTTCACTTCAGGTTAGTAAATTAAAATGCACTTGAACTTGTGGTGGATGACTGGAAAATGCACCAAACCTTGAAATATTACTCAACCTACTTTTCTCAATCATATTAACAGCAAACACTATTTTTGGCTGCTCAGCAGAAACAATATCAGCTTATGCAAGGCTTTTGTTATTTACATTTTATAGCCAGTCATGCAGAGCACAATATTTATGTGCGGCAGCTGACTTGTGACATCTGACCAAATATTCAAACCTAAGACACCAAGTTTTTATAGCTGCACCTTTACATCCATCTATTTCCTAAGCAGTAAGCAGTATTATCCTTAAGGGTCACGGGGGTTGCAGGTGGGGTACCACCAACCACAGGGCCAACACATAGAGACAGACAACCATTCACGCTCACACTCGTCGGCAGCTTAGAGACACCAACTAACTTCACCTAGCCGGAGGGAGGAACCCGTCCGAGCACGGGGAGAACATGCAGCCACACAGAAAGGCTCCAGGTTCAAACCAGCCGGCCGGCAGATTCATGGAGTGGAAATATTCAGCAAGTGTTACACAATCTATTTAACACATTTCACTCTAGTTTGGTATCCTAAGAAACCTCTGTGTCATGTCCAGAACTCAGATCCAGGTCTGTGGGTGTGAACCGTGCTGGATATTATAGCATGCAATGCTACAGATGGAATCACTGGGAGGTTTTGCAGGGTTGAGGCTGCGTTAAATTTCTCTTTTTATGGGGTATAATAACTCAGTACTTTTTCCGTTGTTGGTAGAGGACGGATGTCTGGCGAGTGCACGACAATGGAAAAAAAAGCTGCACGTTATCTTTGCAGCTCCACCTGCTGCTTTTCTATCTGACAGACCTGCATGTGTCGCCATCGGCTGATGACAGTCTGTACTTTCACAGTTCGGCCGCTGTGATAACGTTCGCTCAGCTCTCTCTGTTATGACCTCCTACAGACGCGAAAAAAATTCCTTTCATGGAATAGAGATGCTGTATGACGTCAGGAAAGTGTGTGTGTGTTTGTGCTGGGGAGGCCCAGCCTGTAAAATCTGTTACATAAGCCAAACAAGTATGTGTCCAGACTCCTAAATAGATGCACACAAGCCCACTTCCCTCAGTTGTTACGAGTTTGCTGCTCCGTCTCAACGTTACGCAACACGAAGACAACTGGGCGTGACAGGACCCATGTTTGAAAGATTCATGATTACTGGTGACCTCTGACCTCGTGGAAGGACTGTCAAAACACACACACACAACCATACAGACATATAAAACCAGCACAGCTTAGCGTAGAATTGAAGCAGAGGATCTCATATGTCCTTCTGTCTGCACAAAGCGGGGGTGCAAACTTGATAAGAATAAATTAATCAACATTTTTTTGTTGCTATAACATAACAATGAATTGATGAAAACTATTAACATGACAAAGTGTTTTGGTTTGAGTCCTTGAACAAGAGGACCAAGTCCTAACAGGTGGCATCCTTACCAGGAATATACTGTACTAGTCCCCTTGGAAAAAAAACATATAGCCGTGTTAAAAGTCCATGTAACTGAGAACTCAGTCTCCTCCTTGTGTGTTTGATGATTTTATTCCCTGTCGTGTTTTATTTCTGTCTAAACTGCAACTGCTGTGCTGTCTTGGCTCGCACAGAAAAAAGGTTAAAAAGTAAGGAGAATTCTTGGATAAATAAAGGTTGAACAAATAAAAAGCCCTTAAGCAAGGTTCTAACTTTGACCTTTCAAAGCAAAGCAAAGAGAAATGTATAGAAAATAGCTTCTCACTGCCTGAATTCACTCCAAGATATGTCACATGATTGCCTCATAACAAAAATACCATTAATGATTTTCTCTTGTCATTGTTTTATTATCTTAAATTGGATTTTGTTCTTTCTAAATTCACCTTTATAGGTGTGCATGTGTCTTTGTGTTGCATGTTATCACTTATTTGGAAAATGTGCATGTGAATTAGTCAAGTTGTGCATCTTTATCGTTGCATTGACCCTTATTGATCTATTGTTGCACTGTCCGTGCTGCATACAGTAATTTACTAACTATGACAACAACGTCAAGGATAAAATGATGTTCCCTGTAATGAAAAACCTGAGCGCAGATTTAAAAACATCATCCATTAATCCAAATCTGGTGCAAAAACTACGTAAGCAGTGATATTAAGTGAATTAAATGAGCTGAAACACATTAAATCAGCACCAGACTACTTGATATTGGAATCATACATAAGGTGCAGTTCTGTGCTGCTACCACTGGGGGGCAGAAGAGGACCACAGACCCTGCTAAAGACCACTTGGGCATTTGGAGGCAACAGGAGGGCATTTTTTGGTGGAGGGTCACAGTCGGCTGTTCTCCGCTTTACCTTGAACTCTGACCAACTAACCTCCTGCACACACGTTTTCACACCAATGCAACTAGTCAATACTTGCCATGTATTTACTGTACATAGTGACGGATCGTAAACACCACCTGCAGTCAAATATCAATCTGACGGCCAGCTGTGACTCCATGTTGGCCCAAAGTTCAGTTCAGCTTCATTTAGTCTGCTCTCATTCACTGAGTCTGCACTCTCTTAGTAACAAGCCTGAAAACCGTAAATATCATGTTTTGAGCAAATATCAGCGTGCATTAAACTTTCAAACGGCTTTTCCCGTAAAATCAGCCATCGTCTGCATAAAAATCAACTTGCATAGATATGGAATCTGCTTAATGAACACTGTGCCTGCTTATATTGTTATTTTAGAGTGATGCCTCAGATACACATGATATATTCATCACACAGCAACATACATCCAATTATCCTTTTGATAAAGGGCAGTCTAACTAAGATGCCGCACTGTTCTGCTGCAAACTAGAAATTAGTGATTCTAAAGATGTCCAGATGAAACTGTGCTAATCTGGATTAAAACTGACAGTTCTGACACCAGAGAGGAACTGGTTCAACTTTCTGGTGCCTAATTATTACTGCGTATCCATATCTTTAGTCATAAATCTTTCCTTGACATCTGTTCAATGACAAGAGATTAAGATATAAAGCACATTTAAAGTTCTTTTACACTGTGAAATACATTATATGATTATATTTAAAAGAGTAGTTTGTTCTGGCTGGAATCATTTGGATGCTGTTGAAACAACTTTAACTAAAGTGTAACACTAGAAATGCATCTCAGCTTTAACTCATAAATGACCAGAACTTCACTTACTGGACTGAGTCTGTTGTATAAATTATTGGGAAAAAGCTTAAAACATGTCGCCACCAACATGTTAGTGCTGCTGATGCTGTTTTGGAGCCTGAACTCCTTTGCAGGCTTTGGCCACCTCGTGTTTTTCTGTACTGTATGTGGCTCAATTTAATTTAGGTTTCTGCTGCTTCTCATATTCCACTGATGCTGCAACGCAAACCTTACATCAGTAAGTACTTAGTCTTGCATTTATCTTAATTGTAATTTTAATTTTTACCTGCAGCAAAGCTTTGTCCAGTGACTTTTTTTTTTTTTCAAAGATAAATGTTGTTAATGTTGTGAACGTGTAAAAATAAAGTTTGCTGGGAAGCAAATCGGGTGTGATTTCAGTCACAGCACCTCCTGCCACCACTGTAACATACAATCCTCACTTCTACCTCTGCATTTTCCACTGTGGTGTTGCTGTCATGTTCTGAGGTTTGTTACTGGCTCAGTGTATCATAACCTGGTCTCTGGTCGAGGGTGTAAATATGTGTGTCGCCCATAATTTTCCTTTAATATCAGTGTCACGGAAAAGTCACACTCACATTTTCAGCAAACACTCAAACTCAAAAGAAAAGACAGTAAATTTAACCTGACAGATTTCTGCAAGTCACCACACAACTTCAGAAAATGTGTGTGTGCTTGTGCGCATTAGGCCCCACCGCTGTGTATCAGTGCTGCGCTGGTAATGAGTTATGCAAACGGCTGAAAGTGGACACCAACTGAAAGGCCGCATGAGTCCAGGCGAAAACAGTACATTCCCCCGGGGTCCTCATACCAGGGAGAGACACACAGGAAGAAACAGGGCGCCAGGAGAGCTGAGGATCGAGTACAATTTAAATTGCTTTGTTTAAAAAATAAAGCTCACTGAAGGCCCATTTTCCTTCATCTTACATGATAAACAGGTTATGAGTGCAACCAGTCGACTGAATTACTGATATGAATGTGTATTTTGTCACTTTTGTCACTCAACCATGTAACAATACAGCGTTTGAGGAAAAAATGTTGTAACTATAGAAAACTGTAACTGTGCTAAGTAGTAATATTAACAGTAAAGCCAGAAATACTTCTTTAAAGCCCCGACTTTTAACTTTTTTTTAGCTTTTCTGACCCAATTCTGATCTAATTCTGCCATAAAATGTGAAAATTTAGACGTTATTGATGTTAATTTTTAACACTAAAGACCTAAAAAGCCTTCAGTGGTCATTCCATCATGCACCCGTAGGTAGTGGGTATATAAATGTTCAAACATTTACATTAACAACTGTGTGGAAATAAGACTTAGTCCTGAGCATAATACAAGTTAGATAATAGGAATCATTTTGTGGATTAAATGCAAATTAATGAGCAAATGCTCTGCGGATCTTTCTGTGAGATTCCAGTGTTTGTGTTTTACATCAAAAACTGGTAATTGTGATGTGTTCAGTTAAATAATTCCTACTTTCTTAATGTCCGGCTGGAAATACTTCAAATTAGGGACTTGAGACACTGAAGTCTTTATCCTTATAAATGATCCAATCTATCAAACGAAGCTAATCACTGGCAGTGTCCTTCCATCCCTCCTGTATTTGTTTGTGTGCTAATTTGGTCTGAGCTATGTGAGTGTGAGAATCTGAGGCAGGAGAAGCCCTTCTCACATTAGTCCCACTCACACGCATTAGCACAAGCTACAGTTTACTCTGTACAGGCCTCTTACAAAACGTTACTCCTTTGTACACTCATGCTCAGAGTCAGACTTCTCTTTTTTTGATCTTGATGATGTAGTTAGAATCATTAGTTTAGCTTCACGACAAAAAGTTTTATTACATTGGTGGAATTTTAACAGTTGAACTCAAATAAAGGGCTCAAATCTGCAGATTACTCTCTAAAAAATGGTCAGAAAACAGAAAACAGTCGACTGAAGAAGCAGTTTCTCCTGTTCAGTATCTTGTTGCAGGGACAAAACAGCATATTATTAGTAATTTGGTTCATATATTACTAACAGGTCTTTTAACTTTCCTCACAAATATATTGCTGCCAGGATGCTGCAGGCTGGCTCTCTGTGTTAAAGGTATAGTTCAGTTGTTGTGGGTTCTCTCTGGGTTCTCTGGCTTCCTCCCACAGTCCAAAGACATGCAGGTTAGCTTAACTGGTGACTCTAGCTTGATGTGAGTGTGAGCATGAATGGTTGTCTGTCTCCAGTCCAGGTTGAACCCCGCCTGAAGGATTAAGGGTGTAGACAAGGAATGGATGGTTGTGTGAGGTACTTATCCACAGTCAGTGTATTACCTACAGGAGATGGCGGTCAGCACACCCCCACAGTTTGGAGAAGCAGAGACACTGAGCAATGAACTAATGTGGAAAGGAGCAGCAGAAAAATATATTTTAACCAGAAAAGCAGCATCAGTTTAAGTGTATGTAACATTTAGAATATTTTTCTCTCCAAAGCCAGACTCCACTGACAAAACCAATCATTTTACAGAACACAGTAGCCCCCATCCACAGCAGTACATTGCTTAGCTTCCTGTCAGGACTCCTGCCTGCTCCTCCTAACTGGGGGGCGTGCCATCACCTGTAGCTAAGATATAAGACATCCAAACATCAGAACTATACCTTTAATCTAAAGTAGATGAAGAACATTCTCACTGCAATCCTCCGTCAACTGAAGATGATCTGAAGTGTATCCAGAGTTCAAAGTAAAGAAAGGTCATCGGAAGTCAGCTTTAAAGTTCAGACTTGACACTGAATGTCGTTGGATCGGCCTGATCTAATACTTTAGATAAAATAGACATTTATTCATCTTGAAACTTGACACATTTGGGCTAAAACTGATAAATAGAGTTATAAATCCGGCTGTAATAAGCCCACCGTCAGCAGAGACAAGAAGACTGAGACTAATAAAAATATTGAGCTGACAGTGACAGGCTTCATCTGCTCAGAGCACCACAGCTCCCTCACTTTATGAGGCGTCAACTACAGTTGCTTCCTGCTGGATTATGTTAGCATAATAAACTGGTTTATACCAGACACGGTATGCGCGGTGTAGAGGGCACGGGCTCGCCTGGATGGAGCGGTGGAGTTAAGTACTGTTGGACAGAATTTAGATGTCACTGCCGGTGGTGTAAGATGACGTTATGTTTTCCAGTGACTGGCCTGTCCTCACACACTGGCTACAGATGTATGAAATGCTGCCTCACTTGCCAGAGGCTGTCGTTGTTGCCCTGTTTTGTCAAAGCAACATGTTCAGTTCATGCAGCAGCTCAACCCAACAGCAGAAATGTTCCAGATGATGATGATACCTCAGCTTTACTGCCAGAATACAGCCAATTACTGGAATATAGTGGCGTTCAATACTCTTCTTCATGAAGTGGGAAGACCACTTCTGAGCCTGTTCACAGCAGAAACACAACTCCTCTTCACACGCTAGGTCACCCGCAGATAAAACCAGCATAGCATAGCTGAGCTCAGATCAGATCACATCAGGTCAGATCTTTCCAATGTCAAATGCAAGATAATCAACTAATCCAACTACGGCTCTGCTCCACTAGCCAGAGCTTTATCATGAAGTATGGAGGCCTAAACGCAGCCAAAAAGAATATTTTCCCTTTATGGTTTTATCTTCCAACACTGCAAAATCCTCTAAATCTCTTAGAATTAATATCCAACACCTTGTGTAACTCCTCTCCAACATTTTCAGCCATCTAGCCTTCACCAGGGTGATTTTATTAGTTTGGTGATTCTTCTAATCCTAGTCTAGCCTATTTAAAGTCCAGAAAACGTGAGGAGAGTAAAGGCTTGTTGACACATTCGTGTCCAGGATGTTCATGACACAGACCTGCGTCAAAATGCAGGCTGTGATAGAAAACCACCAGTATTTTTTTTTATTCACATAGTTCTATCATTTCATGGGAAAATACTGAAAAAGTCCAACAATGCTCTTAGTTGTAATGCTAAGAAATCCTGGATCCTTCAGCAGGATTTCCTGCAGGAACAGGAAAACACAACTTCATTGGTGAGAAAAGCATCACGTCTAGATTGCATCACTTTGTCGGTAAGACAGCGTTAGTTCAGGTGATAATGTGATAACATCCGTATTACTTCCAGTTCATGCAGGTCAGCAGCTTGTCAATCCACAGCATGACGGCTGAGTACAATTAACGAAGATTTGTTTCTTGATTTCTTGAATGATTTCTTTCATTATTTGGAACCATTCTGCGGCTCATTTCGACCTGTGCCAATGCTTGGCCTCCAGTATTGCTGCTTGCAGCTTTCATGCAAACCCGCCTTTTCTTATCCATCTTTTTATAGTCATAGCTGACTGCGAGCTAAATGGTACCTGCCTATTTCTGGGAACAAAAGTTACATCACTGATGATTGAAACGTTTGACTTTACTACAATGTAACATCTCCAGTCTGTTCTTGAATGTAATGCAGAGAGCGGCAGAGAGCAAGCTGTACCCAGCATGCCCTTTGGCAGAGTAATAATTAACAAGAGTCCCCTCTCAGTACATCTAAAGAGGCTGCGCTCAGCACTGCACTTCCTTGGATCCACAGCAGCACAACCGCCAAGTGTGAAATCGATCAGATGAACTGTTGTTGTTGAGAAGATCAAAGCACAAACATGCATGCAGACAGTCTGACACTCCTTCCTGTATAGTTTGACTGAATGAACCTCTGGCATGTTCCCAAATCCACCTGCTCACATGTAGCACAGGTGCACCGACCCAAACTCCACCTGCTGTAATTACCTGTGTGTCAGTAGACAATGTGGTGCTCCCTGTCTTCTTGCGGGACAATAATTTCCACAGTCGTCGCCACAAGAAGGTGGCCACCAGACAGACACTCCCTAATATCCAAACATCCTTATCCCTCAGGAAGCTCTCCATGATGGAAACCTTCCCCCTCCTGTCCCTGCTGTCCGCCTGCACAGGCTGCCTGTCTTATCTCAGCCTCTCAGCCGCCTGTGGGGAAGGGGTCTAGGTGGCGGGCAACAAGTTGTTGACATGGGGCGAGACAGCGGGTGTTGATTATGAAATAGTCGGGCTCCCGTAGCTGTGCATTGAATTCTCAATCTGTTGTTCACTGCAGACTCTGACCGGAACGAAGGGTCTGTGCTGTCAAATCACCTGCCCACCAAGCTAACCATTCACCCTCCACCCGGCGTCCACCCTGCCTCCCACCCCCAGACCTAAAAGGAGAGAACATGCTGTCTCTGAGACGAGAAAGGGACAGGTGGTGTTGGGTTCAGGGTGTCGCCTCTGTACGCAGAATCAGATGCCTGCTGCAGCTACTGGTATGTTAGTGAGACCCCTGCGGTATCCTTTAACTTCGGACACAGCACTTCATGCATGCATGCGTGCATACTCCTAAGTATATCTGCCAGGCGGTCGCTTCGCCTCTCTGTACCTCACAGACGGACACACTCATGAACAGACGTCGCTGCAGATGCACACAATGGCAGACAAGCTGACAGTCGTGCATGCATGTAAACAAACACCTGTGTGGTGCTAAGTTTGTCTGTTCTGTGGCCACATGCTGCAGGCTTTGAGCGCTGAAGGAGCATTTATGCTGTTTTCACTGCTGTAGTGTGTGTGTGTGTGTGTGTATACACCCAGGTGAAGACAAAGCTAAAGGTTTGGTTGGGTGTGTAAAGTCATAAATTACACTATGATGAAGAAGGCGAGAGAGAGAGAGACAAATAAATAGCACAATTATATATTAGAAATGAGGAAATAAACACAAAAATAATTATTCAGTACCTGTAGACAGATAAATAGATACAGGAGAGTGCAGAGTGTCCTCTCTGGACGTAAGTGCCTCTGTGTGTGCAACAGCAATAGCAATAAAGAAAGTCTAAGTCTAAGTCTAGCTATCCCTCTGAATGGAGCTGATCCTTTATATCTATTTATTGAATATTTGGATGTGACCTCAGGTTGAGGATGGGATTATTTTTTCTTTTTTTGAGGAAATTATACTGAAATATCAACCACCCCTCCTTGTTTTTGTTTGAAATTGTTATATTGTTTATAAATTGTTAAAGATCTAAAAGATCTTTATATGTTTTTCACTTACTCTCCTACTACAAACACTGGTTAATGCTATTGATCGTCAGTATTTTGATTTAGAAAATTACCAAAACAGAACAGAATTCTATTTACTGACGTGTTTGAAATAAAGAAACAAAAAAATGTTAGCAGGGTGTCAGGAAATTCCTCTTGTTATAGTTTTCAGGTGTTCCACATTCTTTAAAGTAGACTATTTTAGAGTACAGGAGTCCAAAGCAAGCACGATTTAACAAGCAGCAACAGCTGGGGGTCAAAGAGGTTACGGAGCAGGACCGCTGGGAGGGGGAAGACTCCCCAGTGGGAATATGAGGAGAACCTCTGCAGAGCTCGTGGGTCCTGCATGTTCCTGATAACAGAGAGGAACAGTTTGCAGTGGCAAAAGCAGAAAGGCGGAGGGAATAGGGGGACAGGTGGTGGAGCAAAGGTGCAGCTGAGGTCAGAGTTCAGAGACGCAGTGGAAGGTGAGTTCACTGGGCCCTGCGATGTGCTGACGGTCTAAAATTACATGCGGTGCCTTGTATGTAACTGGAACATTTCCCTGAGCTGAGCGCTGTCCGGTGGCCACTTGGAAAGCACCTCTGATTTACAGTGAGACAACAGATAAATACAGCAAGTTCCCAACATAACGCAGAAATGCTCACAATGCAAACACTTTGTGCAACATTTCATCACTTACGGTTTAGACATACAGTAGCAGTGAGATCAAACAGCTGCTGGGCTTTTTATACAGACTACATATCAGATATTGGATTGGTTCTCGTGGCAGTTAAAGATCTTACTTCATCGGTTGTATATTTCTAATAATATATGTACCACAAGATGCTCTATTACCATTAAAAGTGATATTTTTTTGCAGTGTTATTTGTCACTGAAAAATGCTATTTGCTGTCGTCTCCTCTTGCTTTTGCCTTTTTGTCTGTGCTGTTTTAAACGTCGGGCTGTGAGCTGCATGAAAGATGCCGTATAAGTTGAGTTGGACTTGCTTGACATCACATGAGCATCTGAAACGTTTAACATCGTCTCAGGAACTCAGATGACATTAACATCAACTCATATCAGAGTGCACGCTAGCGATCCTCTAAATGAGCCACGCAAGCTGGCCCAGGGCCGCCATCTTGTGGCGACTACATCTGCATGCACTGACCAAGCACCAAATCTGTGTGTGTGTGTGTGTCCAACAGGCTGTGAGTTGAGGAAGTTCAAACAGACAATAAAAAAAAAACATTAAAAGCTCTGCAGCTCCCTCTAGTGAGCTTTCTCTCTCCCCACCTGTCTGGGGACGATGTTGTGGCTGCCAACAGGTGCAGAGAACTGGGATAGAGTTCGCTGTGGGTTATTTCAGTTCCCTCCTTCCTCCCCTCTGCGCAGATGAAACACTTGGCAGTGCTGCCATCAGGGGGCACAACAAAGACGTTCTCATGCAGTCCCACAGCCATTAATACATGTATGGTGTGATATTATATTCTGCTGGCCTAGAAACCTAAGAAAAGAACCAGACCGGTGTGTTTTGTTTCAGCCAATTTGGATCAGAAATCTTTTTTATTACTGCTGAATATTTTCCATCTTTCAGCTGTGTTTCCATCATTTTCACTATGGTACAGAAATCATATCATATTATACTGTATATAAATAAATGCACCTTTGCAATGTATGCATATGATATAAGTGGGCCAGTGATCGGTGTGCATTTTGGCAAACGAGCATGCCAAGATTTAATCGTGTAAATATAGCAGCAAGGTGAAAGAGTTCACCGGAGTAACTCAAAATACCCAAGTGTATCAGTTTGTAAGAATTTATTCTACTGAAGAGTCCTCGAGCAAGAAAGTAAAGGAGGAACGTTAAAAGGGAGCAAAGGAGGAACATAGAAGAGTGTTTTTTATCCTCAGGAATCAATGATTTATGGAACAGAGTGGGTGTGATGGTTCTGTGAGGGTGAAAAGGGTCAATAGAGAACATTACCTGCTGGTTTCCTCCCTCCAGCTCCACATGTTTGAGCTCCCAGAAGCAGCGCATGGTCTCCACCTTCTCCAGGTGCCGGTAGAAGGCCAGCCGGCCCAGACGGAGGCCGTTGCTGCGGTTGCGAATGGCCTTCAGCCCCTCCATCTTCTCAACGATGGGGGACATGGGTATCGGCGGCGGTACGGCGGATGATGGGAGTTTTCCATTGTTCTTGCCAGAAACAGACTCATTACATGGACTCTTCTTGTCTGACCTGGAATTACAACAACCTCTATTAACCCTCATCTTCTCATAAGATATCATTACACTTATCATGAATCCATCAACGCAGCACCTGCTGAAATGATTAGAAAGCATGAAAGCAACTAGTTCATCAACTTAAAATTAATTTAGACAATTTAATTAATCTTTCAGGGCACAAAACTCCAGATCCTTCCTGATTTAATACTTTATAAATCTATTATATTTGTTTTCTGACTGGTTAAACAGGCTAAACAAGCGAGTTGAAGGCATCACTTCGCACCTTTGGTTGTGCTTTAATATTCATTATCTATATATATCTAATATAAACTACTCCTACTTCTCTAATTCTTTTATGAATGTGAAGTACTGACTGTACTGAAAACTGACCCACAAGTTTTTGGTCACAATTAGAGCTGAAACATTTGTTTTTGGAGTCTTGATTGTAATAAAACAAACTGAAAACATCACCCTGAACTTTCTGAAAGTATAATGGTTTTTTTTTTTATTATGGGCAATTAATAGAGAATATAATCAATAATCTGTGGGATTAACTATGATTTTAAATTACAGCCCTAATCACAGTTATTAAAGTAACATAAATGATATCGGAAATCCTCTGAGCATTCATTTGAAAAACCATTTATCATTTATAATTAATCATTTCATCTGTTTTTGGCACACAGTGACTCGAATACTTGAACTATCATGGTACTTGATCTTGTAATCCCTACGCTGCCATAAAGCAGCCCTGTTCTGTGATTTGCACCATAGTTTACACTTGTCTAATGCAACCGATGAAATTAAATAGATCGCTGTATTGCTAGAAGCAGTGTGACAAAATCTCCGTCCTAATCTATCAGCCTGCTTTTATCTACAGTGTTGAAAAAGCAGTGCCCTCCACATGCTTTCATCCAGGCCTCCAGTAATCCAGGAGGAGCGGCAGCATCTCTGATCCAAATTGGATGACTGATGGTGTGGTGGAGAAATCCGCCCTGACGCCTGCTGGCGACAGCTGGCTTTCTGCTGCGCTCTACCTGTTGAGCCTCCGGGGGAGTCATGGAAGATCACTGGGGATATTTTTACCTCCAGGGTGTAAATGTCCTGTCTTTGCTTGACAATTACAGAGGTCAGAGAGTGGCTGTAGTTTCAGTGTGGTGCATGAGCCCCCCGATGCAGAGCGCTTGTAGCAGCCAGGGCTGTTTTTCAGCATCAGGGCTTTCTCAGGGTAGGATTTCAATTCCAGTGCTAAAACCGAAAGAGTGGCAGGGGATGCACCTGTTACTGTTCCTTATGTTGGCCTTTTTACATTTGTTAATCTATTTACAATTGTCACATCTTTAAAATCTGTAATTGTTTTCCTTTATTTTCATTTCTACTTCTTTTCCTCTGGGTGGGAACAGGGATGGATTTACACTGAATCAGCTTCATTTACAGAACTCAGTGACTTACATTGTTCATTAAAAGGTAGTAAAGTGCAATGATCCAATGTAAAGGATCTTTAAAACAATGAAACATGTCGGGATAAAGTCATAGAATCTCTCTATTGGATTTTATAACGGTACAACAACAGGACACACAGTGCAGCTTTCTATGAGACACTAGGACAGCAGGGCAGATGCACCCTTGCAGGCTACATCTCTCATTAATCAAAAACCATTGTCATAATTTGCTGAGGCAAAGTGACCAGACTCCTTATAAAACTGGTGCATGATGATAGTAGTTGTAGCCACGTCATGTTCACAGAACATAAGGAACAATCAAATCGATCAACAGTTCACAAACTGTGCATCTGTAAGTGCCATTAATCCATTCAGATACCTGTCATAGCAGATTAGTTTATATTACTAATGAACAACTATTAGTAGTTTTACTTCACTACATGCATCTGATGGCTAATTTGAGCTCACAAAATGTTGCTGTTGGTAATTAAAAGAACATCTTAAATGCTAATTTTCCTCTAACTGATGCATATTTCAGATCTACTTTAACACATCAATAATCTAACACTTTTAAAGGGACAGTTCTTTAAAATGACAATGTTATTTAAGCACATGTGTATTTTAATTTCTAACAACAAATTAAATTCATGCGTCTTATTTGTAATATTTTGTAATATTTACCATTTTTACTTGAACGAGCTACTTAGATGAGCCTGCTGTCCCTGTGAGACACAGCAGCTGTCCGACCTGACCACCACCCGTCCTGTCCCTGTTTTGAAGACATCCTTTCAAGAACAGTCATGCCTGTTTGGACGCTGTCGGCTGGAGCTGGGACTGCTCCCAGACCGGGAGCGCACCGGTGCTCCCCGGAGGGTGGTTGACCCCGGGTCACTCACTTTAAAGGGCTTTATTTTGGGTGCTCAGTAGTACAAGGCGAGGGTCAAGGTGCACACTATCACCAGAAATGGAAAACCTCCACTGATGAAAAACCATTAAGAGACGATGCTTGTTGCCTTACAGCTGAATAGGCTGCTCTCCTCTGTGGTCGCTGTGGCCCACTGCAGTTGTTGCTTTGACCACCCGTTACATAAGGGCATTGTGCGTGGCATGTGGCTGTGTTTTATGCGTGCAAGTAGCGAGTGTGTGTCTCTGTCTGAGCAATGCTGTAGTTTGTGTATGTTTACTTTGCTTGGCGGCCCCCGGTAATCCCCCTCTATAAAACGGCAAGGGGGTTCCTATCTGTCTTCTCCATCATAATCCTTCCATGTAACTGATAGGATGAACCGCAAGTGTCTCATACCTCTTAAAGCAGCAATGAATCATGAAGACCCAGAGGACCACGTGTGAGTCCTCGGGTGTATCTTTAGATGAGTAAAGAGCCGGAGAAAAAAAGGATTGTCATCGTTCAGACCCCCCCCTAAAATGTCAAAAGTGCCAAGAGCAAAGTGATGAGAGGAAACATCAGTGTTAAAACCCGCCCACACACATTAAATAACCCCAAATCTATTCATAGCGACCGTGCATGGGGGTTAAAGGCATAAGAAAAACCACATGTATGATAAGATTTGATTCTGATGATAACGCTAATTGGAGGGGACACCATCAGGATGTTTTTGGTATCATCTTCATGTTCAGGACTGTGGCCAAATGCTACCTCAGAGTCTATACATAGCTACGGGTTTATTGTAACAGGCTAATTGTGCAAGGTACAAGCCGGGGGACAATGGAGAGCGTTAAAAAGAAAGGCCCCATGAAAGACAGTAACAACAGGTGACAATGCCGCGCTCCTCTGTGACACTAATTATGTGTTGTAAAGGACACAAAACAGTACCTGGGTCATAAAGAGAGAAAAGTCATGCAGTGGGAGCATAGTGGTGCTAATCAGGCCCGAAGTCATTGTCATTCTAATAAAATGATTCAATCAATACTTTGTGGACTTTTACATTTTAAATAAGTAATTATTTTACACAAATGATTCACTAATGGGCTACTTTTGCGACTGTAAGCGGGTGAAAAAGGCTAATCTGTCCTTAAAGGTTGTGCTTGTGTATTTACACATCTTGTGTATTTGAACGGCGTAGAAATTAGAAATGTGTTTTGACAGGCAGCTTATTTCTTGATTATCAACAGCTGTGAGAGCTTTGCCCTCCATTCTTTCCTAACTAAAAAAAACAGACGACTTGTGCTTGTGTTGGTAACTATCTTTGTAGCTTAAACAAGAGAGTTTGGGATTTTTGTTGGAAGGTGTTCTTCTTTCTTCTCCTTTCTTTTTTTACCTTTGACTGAGGCAGCCATTTCTTGCTTTCAGGCTTTAATCTCGAGTAAATACGCTTCGGACATTTCAAAACCATGGCGACATTCTCAACTGCACTTCCCAAAGTGTCTGAGTGTCTTTGCCCTTAATATATGAGACAAAAACTTGTGTTACTAATTATACAAAGCTAAGACAGCATCCCTGAGAGGTCGGCCTCTCCGTCTTAACCTGAGCTGGTCTAGAATAACAAGCTTGGCTTAAATGTTGCACAATTAGTCCGAGCGAGTGAGGAAATTTCACCTTCTGTGCTCTGTGTATGTGCTGCTAGGTAAACAGTCACTGCAGTCACTCTCAGCTGAGATAACACTAAGTGGTGAGGGGAGACAGTCTGTTTGCTTGTGCTGTGTGCACATGTGCATGGATTCATGTATACGTTACATCGTTATGCAAAAGGGGGTTTACATATGGTCTAACTTTGCCAGGGTTGTTTGTTACATGTGAGTGTGGTACGAAAACAGCAACGGGGCAGATTAGGGGCCTTTTCCAAGCATCAAATCAGTGCAGAGGGCCTGGTCCTGTGTAGGAGGGGCGGCCTCGAATGGACAGTCTTCACCCCGGGGTGCTATCTCTCCCTCAGGGGCCTCTGCTGTCCTGGTTTAGTAGTCTCATGGAAACAGCCATCAAAGCCTATAAACCATAGGAATGTGGGGGAGGTGTCTTTGAGTGTGTGTGTGTGTGTGTGTGTGTGTGGAGAAGAGAATAGCATAGTTCAGAACTTCATCATCCAACCTGATTTGTCTTTGGTCTCGCAAAGAAAGCAAAGTTCAAATATGGAAAACACAAGGTGGAGGAGTCAACACAAAGTTAAAGTTTAAAAACACTTCCAAAGGGGCCTCAAGTGTAGATCTGCAAAGTCTCTCTGCTAAAGGACACGCTGTCCATTCATTAGAGAGGACATCAAATTAAACAACGTTGACTGCTCGACACGATAATATCAAGTGATCAACAGGTTTATTTTTCTCCATCCAAACTCAAACATTCTCCCCTCTCCCTCTCGCCAGCTCGCTGTAGCTTTCATTGGAGCTAAAGCCAAGTCATGATCAACGTATCATCACCATTGCGCTCTGCAGTGTCCAATGCAAATAGTTGGACGGAGGACGTTCTCTCAGGACAGAGCCAAATTGTTCAGTAACCCAGGGCGACCCTGAAATCCTGCTGTGAGCGTCATACCCAACATAAATAACATATGGAGTGCATGTATGTAAAATAACCAACTAACCCCCTGCAGGCTTCTTGGGAAATCATTCTATCGTTACGCACAAGCACTCATTTGGGCCCCAACAGACATATTTGGTGCCCACAGCCTCTCCAGTGCTTCACGCTGACAACAAGCTCAGCAACCTCTGCAGAAGACTGTAACTGTAGAGCTTCCACTCAGTGTGCTTTTCCATTTCGCCAAGAACAAAGCAGAACTCTTATTTTAGTCCACAGCAGATGGAGTTACGTTCTGCTTTGCAATGAAATTAAGTAATTTGACTCAGAAACATAGAATAAAAGAAATGATTCTCTCTCTTATCTAAAACAAAGAACAGTTTTTGCCCAGTTTGTTGAGCTATTGCATGAAAATCTGATTTTTTTTCCATAGCTTTAAGATATTTCAGGTTGTTTTTGGTTTCTTTTTAAACTCCACATTTAAAATATATAAAAGAAAAAGCGTTTTGTCAAATGTTTTTTCCAAACGAAGCAGGCGCTAAATAAATCAGCTCGCCGGGTAAGTTGACAAGTGGCACCTTGCACTGAATGTAACTGATACGGCAGGAAAAGAGGTGTTAAAATTCAAGACATGGTCATTATGTAAGTTTAAGATAGCTTTGCATTTCTCAGGAATAACACAAATAGGCAGGTGGGATAGGTCGCATACACGGTCCCTGGTGTTCTTTAATATACCAGATTTCTGTGTTTAACTGTCAGCGTGGGAAAAGCAGGACTCACCCTTGGTAGTTGGACACATTTGCTATGACCAAAACCTTCTTCTCCTTTCCTCCCATGTCTCTCATGGGTGATGGAGTCCGTCCAGGTCTCCTCTCTTCCTTCACTGGTTTGGGTTTTTCGGTTCCCGGTCCTGGATGCTCTCCTCCGCCTTCACAGAAACCAGGCAGCCGGGACAAACTGATCCAGTGCGACGGGATGAGGAGAGACGGCTCGGTGGGAAGCTCTGGCTGCCTGTGGCTCTCTGCAGTGGGAGCCACAGACGCCCAGGGATAAGCACCAGAGGGGGGCGGGTGAGGAGGGGGACAGAGAGGGTGTGTGGGAAGAGGGTGGAGGGTGGAGGGTGGGGCAGTCTGCTCTGGGACCCAGGGACCAAAAGCAGGGACAGAGCGGAGGAAGTGTTCCAGGGAATGTGACTTGTTATAATGGAACGAGGGGCACGCCAGAGTGCCATGTGTCTCTGCAAGAGGAGGGATGATAGACTGAGAGGGGGAGAGAGATACAGCGTGGGGGAGGCAGGGGGCTGAAAAAGGAAGGAGCAAAGACACCGACTGTTTTCATGCAGTCTTTTCCTTTTTTTCATCACATCATCACACATATTCAAACATTAAATAGGCCACAAATATCAATAATCATATGCCCGTTACAAAATATGTGCAGACTTAATAGAATGAAAGTAAAGTAGAATAAATGGTAAGAAACACAAAGCAGTGGCAGGAGATGATATAAAAAAATCCTCCCTGTGGTTTAGTGTTGTTGAAACCAGCATTAATCCCACAGACACGGAGCAGCGTGAACATTCATTTAAACCAAGTTTTCACCCTCCTTTTAGCTCGGTTATGGTCTCTGCCAACTCCTGAGGGGAACATTTGGCTCTTTAGCTGCTAAGTGCTCCGCTGTGTTTCTCCGGTTGGAGCTGGGCAGTGTGCTGTCAGCTTTTAGAGCTATTATATATATATATATATAAAAACATCTGCCTGCTGAGGGCACTTGAGTGAACAGTGAAGTTACACTTGAAGAAAAGAAAGACATCCATCCAGTAGCAGCGGCTGTGGTTCAGAGGTAGAGCCGGTCGTCCACCAATCAGAAGATCAGCAGCTTGACCCAGTCCGCATGTTAAAGTGTCCTTGGACCAGATGCTGAACCCCCAGTTATGTGGAGCGTGTGTGGGAATGATGGCGACCTGCCATCAGCGTTTAAAAGACGTGTGAGAAGGTGAATGTAGTGTTGAAGCACTTTGAGTGGTGGAAAAGACCGGAAAGTTCGTCCCTTCAATATAAATGTGATAAGAAATATCAATAAAATGATAACAAACACATCACAACACTGACAAAAACATTCTTAGAAAGAAGGCAAATGTGAGTTCCTTGTGTTTATATATACAAAAAAATAACTGAAACACACTGAGCCACATGAAACAGATTACTAAACACAAAGAAGAAGTTCATCAGATCATTCTTTTCAATCAATGGATTCGTTTCTTTAGTGTAAACCAGCAAAAGAACAACATTTTGGAAGGAAACCAGCTCTTCCTGTGCACCGGCCTCCCACAGGATTGTCTCATTATCATCTGCTGTCATCATCATCTGTTGTTGTCTTGACCTTCCCATTAGTGAGCTCAGTCTTTAGTCTTCGGTCCTGACATGGCTCGTCCCTCACTCCTCTGTCTCCCTCCCGGCCCCCCCACCTTGTCTCTGTGCTAATTGGTTACACCGGTGCCTGTTGCTGCAGGGTTTAACAGTGCTTTACGTCCGCCCAAGTGTGCCGCCCTGGGCCAAATGTTTGTATTCCAGTTGTGCTAAATTTAGCTCACACTCAATTAGATTATCTAGGGACAATAGTAGTGTTTGGCCACAGAAAACACGACAACACAGTAGTACTGTAGTAGTGTATTTCAGTTCTTTGTACAGCAATCGATATCGTAGCCTTTTTTTTTTGTACGTAATAAAAGATGAGTGGAAGCTGCAGGAACACTCAGAGCTACAGATAAAGTGGGCCAGACACACATATTGTTTAAAGGTTTGATCAGTGGAGACCTTTTTAAACAGCAATCACATTTTTAACACAGTTTAACAGACAGCTGAGCTGACCACCACCACCACCACCACCACCTGCCTTCTCCCCCACAGTCTAGTTTAAACTGGGCCTTTCAAGAACCAGCACGTCTGAGTTTAACACACAGCCACAAAACACCTGTTATTCATTTGCACATTCAGCAAAACACCGTGACATGCCAACGTGGGAAAAGACAATTCACTGAACCAACTTTTGAAGAGCAAAATTTCCCAAAAGTGTCATGAAGTGTCATGATAGACAGTCCTGTTTATTTGTATTTATATGTTTTATATGTTTCAACAGTTCTCTATTTCATTTAAAATGTAATCAAGGTTAATTAAATAGAAAAACTGCACATTAAAGTCATTTGTAGAATAAAACAAATCTAATTTTGAGCTATTCTGTGTTTTCAGTTTTGTCCAGCTTAAAAAAATTTGACTTATTTTCCTTATTACTTATCCAACACATGCTCTTTACACAATAACAATGAAAAATACATGTACTTCATGACTATACCTACAAAAAGCATTTAAAAAGGTGGAAGTAATTATACCATAGAAATAAAACACAGAGATAAAACTATAAAAACATTTGTCAGAGAGTAATAAATCTAGAATGATCAATAAATACAAATAATAAACACACAAATCTTGCAGTCATACATGTGTAGACTATGACAGAGTCACAAGAAGTCCTGCAGCAGCCACTCTGGGCGTACAGTCAGGTCAGCTTTAAGAGCTGCGTTTACTGTGAGGTATTTTCGGCCTGATGTGCGGTGTAAACTGTCTGGTATGATTGCGGCAGAGTTTTAAAGATGTATCATATCACGATTTTCGCAAAGGATCAAATGAATCAAATGAAGTGTAAATCTTTCAGGCGCTGACCGCACGCGAGCTGCAGAAAGGAAGAGGCACACTTTGGAGTCTGACGGGTGACAGCGTCCACTCAATAAGGGAGGCAGATTGCTTGGTGATCCCTGAGAAGGTCACAGCTGTGTGGGCACACAATGAGGGTGGCATGCCAGCTGACCACGGCGGCTGGCTGCAGGGGCCACTTCCCTCAGCTGACACAACTGAGGGCACCCGCGTTTGCCTTGACCTGGGGTGTATGGTCGGTACAGTACACTGACATGATCTCATGTCTAGAAATCGGCAGCACATTTATGGTTCTGCTGCCTGGTTACAGTTGAGCGATGATGAAGTGGTAAATAAATAGACTGGAAAACCAGGAAGTCCAGTTGGTGCTTGATGCCCTTCACTGAGCCAGTTGCAGTCGCTCCTCTGTCGGAGCGACTTCACCCAGCGTTCAACATTAACTATAAACTTCTTTTTTAATCCAAAGTATTTTGACTGTGTGTTTTTTTTTTACTTGTGAGCCACATTCCAGACAAACTTCCACACCTTTATGATAAATATCCAATTTGTCTGTACCTGCTTTCACACTTTCTGAACTGATTACACATGTCTGTCAACCTCTGGGTCAACACTACTGGTTTATGGTAGACTATTCAGACATGAAATGACCACAACCTCTTGACGCTGCATTACATGGTGGTGGCACATCATGGGTTAAATTACATGCTAGCACCACGGAAACAATGCCAATAGATCCCGCTGTTTCTGTGAAATCCAGAAGTTACTGCCTTCTTAACTTACACTACATATGTATTTTGTGTAACTAACGTGCTTATCTTAACTCAAAACCATCATCTTTTCCTAAACCACATAGTTTTGGCGCCCACACCTAACCACACCGGTATTGTTTCTGTAGTGGTAACGGAAAAAACCTATGAAATATACTTCCAATTTAAATACATTCGTTTGAAAGTTGTGCAGAGTGTCACAAGAAATATGGAAAATTTGTGACAATGCACACAAATCTAAAAAATTACTTGCACCTAGTTCAATACTCGCTGATACTGGGACACTTGCGGTCAGGAGAATTAAAAACCCTGCTATGATACACTTTAAATATACTGTGTCTCCAGCTGAACTAAGAAGAGCTTGTGTGATCACAAACAAGCCCTTTGGTGGAAAGTACAGTAAGTGCTTCGCTACATAGCCGGAGAAATCGGAGAAATCTGAAACAGAAAGAGCCGGTACGCTATATTCACCCTCGGCTGGTACAAACAGTGCGGCTGAATCTGTATCAAATGCGTAACACCTTATTTGATTGCGTCTGAGGAAAGAGTCATGTGTTTAGATGAGGTCAGTTTGGTGAGCGTGCAGCTAAGGTGGTATCTGGTGATATGTCGTGAACTATGCACCATGATACTGTGTGTTCAGCAACTATTCAGTCAGATGTAGACTCACCCACATATATTGTGTACATGCAGATACAGAGTCGCTCTCGTGAACCCTCACTGCACGAGTTTTATCTAAAGCTCCGTTATTTTTCAGGCTATAGTTTTTGGTTTCACGGCACCATTGATGTCTGATTGATATTTACTCTGAGCACTACCTGCACAGCACCTAACGGCAGACAGGTGGAGTTAAAGACAAAAAGAAAGCTGAATATCTAAAGGTACAAATATTGGTCTTGCACTCATCAGGTGGACACGACACAACTCACATCGCTGCCTATGAGAGACGTAACGAGACCAAACAGACGAGAGCGAGGCTCCACTGTGGAGAAAAGGTGTCTGACTCAATGTGACGCCCATGAAGGGAGAACTAGTATCGTCATGGACGACAGTGACATTTCCCCATCTATGGGATTATGTGAGAGAAATGTAAGAAATCTACCTTTTCCTTTTATACCTTGATTACATTTCAGGACCTTTTACTTGAGTACTTCTTGGAAAACACACTTCTTCAGATGACCTGGGACAGCTGACAGGGTCGACACCTAATAAATGATGGAGTCCGGATGTGGTCTAGCTGCGTCGGGCCTGTACCTGTACTGCTCACTCATTTATACTCATCTGATTTGTTAAGTCAGGATTCAAACAGATACGTAAAAACCAGTCTTTGTGCTAAACTGGGTTAAACACGTCCTGACTCCACATTTAAACCTGCAGTGACTGTTGTTTTCAGGCCACTTGGAGGAAGCAGAAACATTATTTATCACCTTGTATGTTCATATGGTGAAGCTGTTAGCAGACAGTTACAGCAACATATAATAATCATTAAATACGAGAGTGAGCTAAGACAGTGAAGCTGTGAGGCGGACGGATGAACGATGAGCTGAAGCTTCATCATACGGCTCTGATTTCTATCTTCTCGTGTCACTTTCGGAAAACAAAGCCAACGAGCGCCTTTCCCTGAGTGCTGAACTGCTCCTTTTATTTAGTTTTCAAAGGCAAAGCAAGTGACCGGTCAAACTCTGTAACCTCTGGCTTCATCCAAGGACTCAGGCGCCTGAGAACAGCTCAGGGTTGGGATCAAGTTATATTTAATGTCCCATAAATTCATGCTCAGTACAGGTAAGCTGTTAGACCTCGGCTTAACACTCACATACAGCGTTGTTGTGGAACAAACAACTCACCGCAGCGCATCTGTTTACTCGGTCTCTAACATTTTTTCTTCCACAAAACCACCTTACTCAGACTTGTGTTTTCTCAGCTGAGGCCTCCTGCGTCGTGGCTGCTGCAGCCCAGCGGGCCGGCTTTAGGGGATACACACCACTATTTGTTTTGTAATTTGTGCTCCTGGAGGTGGTCCCTGACAGTTTAGAACTGTTTAACTGTGGGCATTAGAGTGTCCTTCATGTGCCGGCTGAAGGACAAAGGTAGAGTAAGTTTAACAGTGCACACACACACACACACACACACACACACACACGGCCTTCATCATCCCCTGCTGCCGCTCTACTTTCATCCCACACTCGTAAATAAGTCAAATACCACTGAGATGAGACTTAGCAAATGTAAGATACTCTGCCAACAAGCCCTCTCTGCTTGTATCAAGTGTAACATATTCAACATATTGAAGAGAGAAGTGCGCCACCGTCAACCTCAAGGTCGGTTAAAGGCGCAGTCTGTAGAATTCACAATCACTCTCAAACTGATGGATCTTTAAATACAGAGAGGAAGACCAGACTACAGACAACTTCTGCATGTCTTTAGTGTTTTTTGATTCTGCTGTTGGATGCCCTTAACCCCTTGCTGCCTGAATTTATTTACAATCATATAAAAAAATTGATTATTTGTGTTTTTGTATTCAAGCAGATGCTAAATGAAGTGGAGATTGTTCATTTGATTCATTCATATAGCACAGCATAGACTAGTACAATAAAATAATAGTATAATATAATATATATGTATATAATATATTTATATCTAGCAATAGTAGTTTATATTTATATGTTTTTATATTTTATTCTATCCTCTTCTTTTTCACTCTTTGGCATTCAGTGCGGATGGCAAAGTAAGATTTTCATTGTACAGGGAAACCCGTTTCTACACTGTACACATGACAATAAACGCTTTGAATCTTTATACGCATAGAATATATATATATATATATATTTATTTATGTATGTATGCATCTATGTATATATAATGTATACATAGAATATGCATCAAGACCGGAAGAGGTTAGAGGCGAATTCGCGACAACAGGCAACAAGGGGTTAATGCTAATTCTGACTTTTTGATTGATTGATTGATTGATTGAGGACTTTGATTCTGATAAAGAAATGCACAAAATGCTGAATATCCATTTAAAGGAGCACCCTACTGGTTTAACAGGTCATATTTTACGCCCTGCAGCACACCCTGCTTTATCCTCTATTTTACTAAATGGGACCATAATTACAAAAATTAAAATCATTCAGCTTTGAGGAAGAATTGAAACTAATGACTGAGACTGTAAACTCATGAGGAAAGTGTTTTCTAAGGTAATAAAAGTGAGAAGTGGATTTATTTTCTCATAAACTTACAAATAATCGCAGCTCTTTCTGCAACCAGCACAGTCGCCCCCTGCTGGTCATTAAAAAGATCACAGGCTTCACTTCACTGGTCCTGAACACGACTACATGGCTTGTAAGTAATGTTCTCTGTGGCCCTTTAGGTGCGTCTGAGAAAAGTACTTGTAAAACACCTCTAGAGTGATAAAGGAAATGAAAAATGTGGACAGAAACAAGAAAAGAAAAGAGTCAAATCATGAGTTTTGATGCTGATAACAGGATGCTGACTCTACTGTATGAAATGCAGATCACACCATCGTAATTCTGTTTTTATCAACCTTAATAAATCTTCATTACACAATTCACAAACTGTCCAAAATAAGGCTGCAGATGTTTCAGCTTCTCTGCGTTGGGCGGCTATGTGGCTTGATGTAATATTTCACTCAGCATCAGATACCTTCATATCTTTTAAATCAAATGCTGCAACAATCATATACAGAGTTTATACTGTGACTTAAATATCTTATTTCCTTTTAGTTGAAAACTATGCATGAGATCACTGTAATATTTCAAGTGTTCTTATTAAATTTGTGTAACATAAACATCTATTTAAACCTATTTTATCTTCCACAGAAATCCCCCTTGACCCCCATGTGAGGACCAAAAATAACGTTTGTTAGCCGTTCAGATAAAGTGACTGTGGAGCCGAGCAGCTGCAGTAACTTTCCTGCCGCATTGGCTGCACCTTGCACTGCTTCACGTGAGGCCTGCCTCAAGGCTGAAACCTGTTCCCACGTTCAAGCTCCCCCTCACGGCTGACGACTGTGCGAACAGATCGGGGGCCTTGTGATGACGGACCACGTTGACATGATCAAACGGTGCTGCCGCTAATGGAAATGCCAATGTCGACTGAAAGAACAGAACTGCCATGTGAGCTTCCCACTCAGGGGGGAAGGATGAGCAGGGGGAAGGTTGTAGTGGAGTCTGTGAAAACTGTGGCAAGAGGAGATAAGATTGGTGTTTTATTACATAAAATAAACTAAAACTGGGGAAAAGAACATGAAATGCACAGTTCTGACCTTTACTTTATTCTTCTAGTCCACTGTACTCTTTACTTATAAATATGGATATTTAAAAACCCAATTATGAGCTTATCAAAGACAATGCAGCGTTAGATAGTAAATTAAAACACCAACAGTATAAATGAATGAAAGCTCCACTGCAGCCAGCTACAGCACAGTAACAGTCTGATAGTAGAACATGTAATAATCTAACAGAGAACATTTTATCTGCATGCTGAGAGTTTTGCTTTTATACTTTTGTGGTCTACTTGTGTTTACTTTGTGAACATATCGATTGATGTTTGAGTTGGGTTGTCTGTAAAGAGGATGGTAGCAGAATGTATGTATATATAACGTAATGAATATCTGTTACTGGCCATCAGCATATTAGCACAAAATATTATACACAAATATTTTATGATGCTGTTGTATATGTAAATATTGTTAAAATATGCTAAGATGGTTATGTTACATTTAAAAACAATGGATGGATGCTCACACAACGAAACCTGTGACTGGAACAGGACTGGTAATGTTATTCATGGTTAGGATATAAACATTGTTATTGTTTATTAAGATTTGGTGAATTAAAATATAAACTGTAATTCAGTAAGAACACTGAACAACATGAAATTAGGAGTTTGACTTTAATAGCTGGTCTGTGAATGAGTTATAAAGAGAAGGTTTATTGTTGCTGCCCTGTCTCGTTCATTTGTTCTGTTTGCAGAATCGATAACCGGTTTACTTGGTACCTGTAACACTTCCAGTACATTTTCTTGATAACACTTTTACTGAGAGATCTTAAATGCAGGGTGTTTACTTGCATTTGCTGCTTTTACTTTTCTTTATTCTGCCCATAAGCATCTCCTCGGTTGTCGCTTTTAGATCTTTACTGAAGAAGAAAAAAAGACAATGTCAAACTCGCTCTGTGATTTCTGTGGTTTGACAGTGACAGTTTTATTTAATGTTCAGATTCATTTGTATGAGTGAAGAGAAGAGAAATCAAAGGAGGGACAAGACAGCTGAGACAAGCACATCGCTCTGTCTCCCTCTAGTGAAGACAGGAGAGGACATTACATGTGTGTTGATGGGAAGAAAAAAGTCTCATTACCTCTCAGAGTTATGATCAGATTAATAGGCTTGTTTAAGATACTCATTCTGTGATTTCTATTTCCCACCTAAACTATGAAGCCTCACTTCAGAGTGTGATTTTATGGGGTGATATTAGCTATTTAACGCTGATCGACGGAGCATTATGGCATGTTTAAATGAAAAAGCAGTAAAATATACCTATTTTTCCGAACTAAAGCATCAGGAGGAGCATCGTTTTGATGTAACCAAGTGTAATGTTGCAATAATAAGTGTAGGAAGGAAGAGCAGAGAGGAGGAGGGCTCCTATAGTAGGACAGCCTATAGGACGGTGGTTATGTAACAGAGGTCTGGAGTCCAAAAGGTCACCGTGAATCAGAAATGTTTATCATGTGTCAGTGGTTGCCATGGCTACAGCCTACTGCAATCCTCCACGCCGAGTGCGGACAAGATATAATCTCACACTGATACGCCTTTCTACAGGATGCAACATTTCACAAGAACAACCTTCTACTCCTCTGAGCAAACCACAAGTTTATACTGAAGTTAAATAAAGTTAAAATATTGACATAACTAGACTAAAAATGACAGAATGAGGCCTGATTTTGTTTAAAAGTTTAGACTGATGTTCTGAATCATTTGATTCTTTGTCCCTTAATGTTTTCTATTAATAGTAAAACTATTATACAGCAGCAAAATGGGCTGGAAGCCTCAAAAGTAAAAGTACGCATCCTGCACACAGTTTAACTTCTGACTAACATATATTATATTATTGAATCACAGGCATTGATGCATTCATGTGTTCATGTGAGTGGGATAATAATCAGAACTGAGTTATACCTACTTATAATTTGAATTAATCCGATCCTGCGACATAATCACAGCTGTCAAAATAAACCTATTAGAGTAAAAAGTATGATAGTTATCTGTGAAATGTAATGAATCATATCTGTCATAATGATGGCAGAGGGTTAC
Organism: Pempheris klunzingeri; assembly: GCF_042242105.1. Classification (NCBI taxonomy): domain Eukaryota; kingdom Metazoa; phylum Chordata; class Actinopteri; order Acropomatiformes; family Pempheridae; genus Pempheris; species Pempheris klunzingeri. The sequence goes on along the minus strand of NC_092017.1, from coordinate 26,124,770 downwards.
ATAGAAAAGATTTCCTCATTAGTTTAGTGAAACAGGAGCTCTCAGGTGTCCTACAGCACATGAAGGCATCTATATTGCAAGATTACAAACATGCAAATCATCTTAGATTTCTGTCATGCAGATGGAGGAAAGAGAAAATTACCAACTAAATGAGGGAGTTAAACATTTCCTGCAGAATAACAGTGAATCACTGGCAGTGTTGTGATGTTTAAAAGCTCTGAGGATTCAGCAGAGTTTGGTTTGTGGCTTCAGAGAGGAGGATGTGAGGAGGGTGGGGTTCTGGACACATGGTCTCATATTTCTGTCTACGCCTTTGAATCCATCCTTAGAAAAAAGAATTAGAATAAAAGGACTAAACTCAAAGATCCCAGCATGCAGAGCTGAGCTGGATGTTTTTGCACACTTGTCCACAGCTCCATTTGTGTCCTTCCTCGGTGTAAAGCTTGTTTGTCAGCAGGCGGTGGCTCATCGCCCAGTCACGCGTCCCTCCCACTGACAATAAGCTCAGTTTGTGCTCCGTATAAATGCGCAGCGGTGGACCTCAGGGTTTAACCACGGCAGGAGCATCGCTACTCTCCAGTGGGGTGGGGGTGTCTCGGACTTGTACCTGTCTCTAGGTTTTGCCTTCACTGGCTCACACGTCGGCGGTGTGCGGGCAGAGCTGCTTCAGAAAGGAGGCTGCAGGGGGGGTGAGAACAGGTAAAGTAATAACCATGGAGGCGGCAGGCCTGGAGCCCATCCGCACTTTGCGGCGCTTTGGGTGCGGGTTTATTTCCGGGTACCTGAACGCACCTCCACAGGCTTCAGTATTAAAGTTACTAGTCAGAGATGTAAAGTGGGGAAAGAAGAGTACAGTGCATGTAGAGGCAGGTAATAACAATGAGTTAAAGGGAAATACATACATACAAGTGTTATTAACAGATATAACAGATTAAACAGATATTTAAGATATAACAGCCTGAATAAATAAGTAATAGTTGTGATTACTTTAAAAAGTCTCATTATCATGTGCTTTGGGTGAAATATGTGATTTTTTTCCAAGAGCGTTTTTCACTTTTTCACTTTTTTCCCATATAAAGCTATGTACATGAGGGCTTCACAGGTTCTAATCTAAATTATTTTTGGTATTTGCCTTTATTTGACAGTAGAGATCGACAGAAGAGGGAAGGAGAAAAGGAGACACCTAACCAAGGTCTGTATTCAGTTAGTATTTGAATTGAATTTCTGATTTTATCAGTGTTTTAAGGTTTGAAATGTAGAGGTTCTCTTTCCTCGTGTCATGTCTGTCAGGAGGAAAATGTATTCAAGGTTTTAGTTTGATTTAAACACATGAGAGGTGAAATGTGGTTCAGGTGCCTGTCTGTTTAAATGAGAACGTCTCTGCTCATTACAGGAAAACCACACATCACCAATCATGGCCACCATCAGCAGCTCAAACACAAGTTTTGCCTTGGAGCTGTTCCGCACTCTGAGCCAAGCCAATCCCACCGGGAACCTCTTTGTGTCCCCGTTGAGCATCAGCTCAGCCCTGGCCATGGTTTTCCTGGGCGCTAAAGGAGACACCGCCGCTCAGATGGCACAGGTCAGCACACTGTCTCTCTTTCATGTGCACTTCCTCCATCTCCTGACTTCCCTGCGCGACTCGTATCCTAATTGTAAAAGTAAGAAGGCGTGTGAGATCTGAAGTTTAGGCTATTGGCCCGGCTGTGCATCGAGGCATAGGCTGAAAGGTGTGTCTCAGGACAGGCGAGGTCTAATGACACCTGTACTTTGACCTTTAAACACTTCTCAAACAAGTAGAGTACTGTTCACTGTAAAGCAGAAGATTGTAAAAACCGGAAGTTGCAGTTTCTGTTCATGAAACCTGTTGAACTGCTTTTGACGGGCTGCTGTAAATCCCCAGAGCTCTTCTCCTTCTTTATTCTGATTAATGACTTCTGTGTTACACCAGCTTTACTTTACTGATGATGACTGACTGAATAGACAAAACACAACAGCATACAAAAGAATATAGAAAAGTATGAGTAGATATAAACACAACACCCATATGTCATTGAACGCATCATTCCAAAATAATGGACGTTCATCTGCTGCCAAAACCTCCTCCACTCTTCTAGGAGGGAAGGGTTTAATCCTTTCCAGTGGTCCAGTTAGCGATGACTGATAAGGCTGGGCTTGCATTTCTTTATCTGATCTGGCTTTTTGCTTGGGGCACAGACAGAAAACAGCCTTCTCCCAAACTGTCGAGGGAAAACTGTAAGAGTAAAAGAGATTACATCTAAAATATAATCACATCCTGTAGCATTAAAATGTCCCTTTATTGGAACCAAGGGGCCGTAAAAAAAAATAGTCCTGCTACTATCGGGACACGTCCATCTGCACACTTTTGGTCCTGTAATTTACGAAGATTAAAACAACTACAGACACTAAACGTTACAATTACAGACAACTAAAGGCACATAAAAAATAAAAAGCTCACCTACTGAAGGAAAGGGACAGATACATCATGAAAGCACGGAGGCTTGACGACATCACGTCACAAATTTGATTAACGAATTAAACAGGCTTGACAGACAATTAACAGTAAGGTTATTTTTGAATACCATGCTGCCACCATCCAATAATAGGCTTGTAAAACAACATAAGCTGTGTAGCACAATGTTTGAATCCAGGAATAAAGTCTGTTGTCCCAAACTTTCACACAGGCCCTCTCGTTCAGCGCCGGCGACGGCGTCCACGCTGACTTCGAGGCGCTTAATGCTCAAATCAACTCCCCATCTGCATCGTACATCCTGAAACTAGCCAACCGTCTCTACGGAGAAAACACTGCCAACTTCCTCCCGGTGGGTTTTTCAGTTTTACGCTTATCGCAGCAGACGCAGATCATTTAGACTGAATCGGTTACATTATACGGCTGAATTGTGACAAGATGGTATCTGCTCTCTGCAGCAATTCCTCGAAGCCACACAGAAGTTCTACCAGGCAGACCTGAAGGCCGTTGATTTCATCGGGGCTCCGGAGGCCTGCAGAGCTGAGATCAACAGCTGGGTCGAGCAGCACACTGAAAGTGAGAATTTACATCTGGAGCTGACACACAATCTTTCCTTTACAAACTTGTAAAGTCTGTGAATCAGTGTTCTTTGGTTGCTTTGTCTTTGTATTCCTGTTCAGATAAGATTAAAGAACTCCTGAAGCCAGGAACAGTCAGCACTATGACCAGACTGGCTCTGGTTAATGCCATTTACTTCAAGGGAACATGGATGAACCGCTTTGATGAGGCAAATACCAAAGAGATGCCCTTTAAAGTCAACCAGGTGATTCATTTCAGATTTTGCTTCATTACACACAGAAAGCCAACTAAGTACAGACTTGCTAATGTGATCCCGTCACCTGGATTCCCTTGTTGTGTTTCTTGCAGAATGAGACCAAACAGGTCCAGATGATGTACCAGATGAAGAAGCTGCCCTACAACTACATTCCTGAGCTCAGTCTGCAGATCCTGGAGCTGCCATATGTAGATGATGAGCTCAGCATGTTCATCCTACTGCCTGAGGACAGCTCTGGCTGTCTCCTGAAGGTACACAACACAGAAACCACCACCTCCACAGAAAATGCTGCTTTTCCAGTGCACTTTGGTTCACTGTGAGGGTTCACAGTCAGTGTTACTCACCAAAGCACATTGTGTGTATCCTTAAGGTCTAACAACCGGATCAGATGCATTTCCTTCCTTCTAACATATTTGGGACAAAATGGGGAAACAGCTCCACATTTCTAAAACTCTGCAAGCACCCTTTAAAGCTGCCACAATCAAAACATTTTTTATTAACAATGAATCAATTGACTGTAATATAAATGATGCCCCTCGTAGCGATGAACCCACAGAGAATCATCATCAGACTCTGCAATTCCTCAGAGCATTTTAGCATCTGTTAGCTAATTGTTTTGGTTATACGTCACATTTACTTTGTGGTTCAGTCACTCACTGCTATTATCAACCTCACCTCCAGCAACGAGCTGCACTTTAACACCTGTCCAACACTAAACGGCAAACATACAACAAGTACGACAACAGGACTACTAAAATAATGTGAACACCTAACAGAAGCCAGATAAAGTCAGTGGAGATGGCCACAGAACTAAATACTGAACTTCACCTCATCAGGTGGCCAAATAAATACTAATGTTGTCATATGTGTCCTTTTTAGCAGCTAAAAGCAAACTAGGCTTGCAGGGGATGTAATAGAAGCTGCTGAACACCTGCTAAACAAAGACAATGAGACAACAGCGACTCAGCTGATGATTGTAGGATTTAACAAGCAGTCTTAATGCAAATATAGGCCACAGATGCAATACAGTGTATGTGGGTTTTTTTTATTGCAGCTGGAGCATGCACTAACACTGGAGAGGCTGGACGAATGGACCAACAGGGAAAACATGGACGTCCACTCAGAAGTCCTCGTTCACCTGCCCAAGTTCAAGCTGGAGGAAGACTACGAGCTGAACGAGCCGCTGGCCAAACTGGGCATGACCGACGTGTTTTGTGCGGCGAAGGCTGACTTGTCTGGCATGAACGGCGAAGGGGGACTCTTCCTGTCTACGGTGGCCCACAAGGCCTTTGTGGAGGTGAACGAGGAGGGCACGGAGGCGGCGGCGGCCACAGCAGGCATGGCAGTGTACTGTATGTTCAGGGAGGAACACTTCACAGCGGACCACCCCTTCCTCTTCTTCATCAGGCACAATAAGACCAAGTCCATCCTCTTCCTCGGCAGGTTCTCGTCTCCTCAGTAGACAGAATGCAGCAGGGGAAGAAGTCGGGCCAAAATATGCAAAATCCTCAAAATGAAGGCTTTATTATCTGTAATGTTTTGGGAATTGAAGAACTGTATTTTTTGCCTGCCTTTGCACTGAAATCGTAGATGTAGTTATTCAAACAATTAATGAATGAGTTTGAATTGATGGGTTATAATACTCTGCCTGTGTAAGTGAAAAATAAAGCAAGACACTTTTAAACTGACTGCGTCCTTAAATATGGAGCTAAATATATGGAGTTCTTCCAGCGTTGAGATGAGATCTGTTTACTTCAATCAGTGAAACATTCACAGTCTTTCCAAAGTCGGACATGTGATAGATTTATTGAACAACAAACAGAACAATAAACCAAGCTGGACTAGGACTCAGTCGTGTACACTTGTGTATTGTATAATTCATAATTCATGCCTCAGCAATAGATGAGACAACTGCTTTTCTCATTACAGGGTCTTCTGCTAACATTAACCTTTTCCTGAACCCAACAGTGTACACACCCATCAGCAATTTGAATACACACTCCTTATTCAGTCTCTTTGATAGCTTTTTTTTATTGCAGACTCTATTGTAATATAAAGCGCATCTAAGATAATAAAAATAAATGTTTTCAATTCACAATTTTCAATTCATAAATTATTAAAATTCATGTTCCATTCACTGAAGTCATATTAGACAGAAAGATTTTTATTTAATGTGGCTAAACTGAAGCTTTGTATTATTATTGTCTGGCAGAAAGAATCAATTTTTCATGGATTGAAGTATTTTAAAATGTAAAACATACAAAGGAAAATAAAAAATGAACGATGATAAATCTACAAGAGATTTTTTTTTGTCACAATCTCGTAAACTCTTAGAGTTGGTGACTCAGTTAACAATCATTTAAATGGCAGTGCATAACTCAACTGAGCTGTGAAAAAACAGCTTTGAAACATGGAATTCAAAAGAGATAAAAGTCTGAAACAGCATTCTCAGTAAAACAAATGAAAAGCCAGCAGTAAAGCACACACTGAGGTGCTTCTGTATACCCTGTAAACTCCAGGTGACCCCAGTGAAACCTGCTCAGGTTTGGTGAAAAGTGAGAACAAAAGCCTCTGAGGCTGCACCAACTCACATTCTGTCCACTGAGGGGCAGAGAGGACTCACAATAATGAGTTTCTGGGACACAATATGTACAGCAATAAGACCACACCACTACTACCACTACTTCTACTACTATTACTACTTCTACTACTACTACTACTAGTACTACTACTACCACTTGGATCAGTGCACCAACACTGACCAAAACAATTTCTAACAAGCTTAATAGCTCCAGGGTTCTTCTTTAGAGAATGAATATATCTATATGTGCTCTAGAGGCTAGTATGTGCACACACACACACACACACACACACACATATTATAGATAGATAGATAGATAGATAGATAGATAGATAGATAGATAGATAGATAGATAGATAGATAGATAGAATCAAAATACTGTGGGAAAGATAATTATCAAGCGAAACTGTGTATATTAATAGATTAAAACACCTCAGCATGTCCATCTGTATTTGAGCCCCTGCTTGCATTCAGCAGAACTTTATTTTGAAGGCCGTAACCGGAAGCGGGGATCACCGCTCCGCCTTGACACCGGCTCCGTTCTTCCTGTCCGTGCTGAGTGCAGCTAACGGGTGAGAAACAACTACTTTACTCATTAGTTTCCTTCACACTTAACGTTGTTTCACTGCACTGGGGTGTCGCCCTGTTAAGTAACTAACTTACGAGGTAGATGCCACCTTTAGTTTAGGTTTACTTAGTGGAGTGACCTAGCTGCTAACGAGGCTAACACCAACTTTGGCTAACAACGTTAGCTTGTCCGGCTGGTTGTGCAGGTGTGGTGGTCTCCTCTGGTGACAGGCAGGTAACACCGTTAGTATACATTACCTGGTAATAGAGGTGAGCTAACTAAGACAGCTATAGCAAGTCAGGTAGTGATAGTTAGTTAGTTTGTCTTAGTATAGCGGTAACTAGTTTGTTGTCATGACTCCTCACGTGTTAAATGTTTGTAATAAAACCTCCTGATGTGAGCTGCTAAGTGACGTGGCATTACCTGAGCATGGGTGGAGCTGCAACACACCCACCTGTGACTGCTCCCTAGTGTAGTGAAACACACCCTCACTATCACAAGCAAACACCTGTGTGTGTGTGTGTGTGTGTGTGTGTGTGTGTGTGTGTGTGTGTGTGTGTGTGTGTGTGTTCTTGCCTCCTGTAGATGAACTGTCAGGACGATCACGCCGGTCCTTTCCGGGTGTTGGTGACAGGAGGGTCTGGGCTGGTGGGCAGGGCCATACAGCATGTGGTTAAAGAGGAGGGGGGAGCCAAGGAGGGGGAGGAATGGATATTCCTCTCCTCCAAAGATGCCAACCTGATGTGAGAACAAACTTCCTCCAGCATGCAAGCGCACGCTTTGGCACTGATGAAGTTCAGAGACTGTCTTTGCACTTGTCCTCATTAAGCCTTCTTGTGGCCTGGCCTCTCTGCAGGAGCTTTGAGGAGACATGGGCGGTGTTTGAAAAGCATCGGCCAACCCACGTCATTCACCTGGCTGCTATGGTTGGGGGGCTGTTCAAGAACATGAAATACAACTTGGACTTCTGGGTATGAGGAAGTTGCATTTTTTTTGATAAACTAGCACAGATTTGCTTTGTGTTGAATCTTTGCTACTGATGTGTTTGTCCCCTCCAGAGAAACAATATCTACATCAATGATAACGTGCTGCAGGCAGCACATAAAGTTGGCACGGTCAAGGTTGTCTCCTGCCTGTCCACCTGCATCTTCCCTGATAAGACCACCTACCCAATCGACGAGAGCATGGTACAAAGCTCCCATGTGTGCGCTGTTAGCTGGCATGAACTGGTTAATGTTGTAAAAGAGGACTAACTTCAATTTACTTATTTGTACAAGATCCATAATGGTCCACCTCACGAGTCAAACTTCGGCTACGCCTACGCAAAGAGAATGATCGATGTTCATAACAGGTCTGAATTTAGTTTTTGGTTTTGTGAATTCACACGAGCACGTGAACAAGAACTGGCAGTAAAACTGTGTGTGTGTGTGTGTGTGTGTGTGTGTTTAACAGGGCGTATTTCCAGCAGCATGGGCGTTGCTATACAGCTGTGATTCCCACTAATGTGTTTGGTCCCCATGACAACTTCAGCATTGAGGATGGCCATGTGCTGCCGGGCCTCATACACAAGGCTTACACTGCTCAGAGTAAGTCACATTTCCCTACACGCACTGGTGCTGTTTAACGACGAGAAGCACATGACCATAATACCGCGGCCATGTGACGCTCGTGAAAGTTACAGGACTGTCACCCATCCTATGCTCAAGGGCTTCTAGAGAAACTAGAAACTCAAGCAGTGCAGGTTCTGTAGTTGAGAAAATGCAGTGGCAAAGGAAAGGGCTGTCTGACAGCCATGTAGAGTGGAAATATTCTAAATATCAAGTACACTAATATTGATTTTCTTCTTAGATGAGGCTTTTTTCTAGGTGGGTAAAACATACTTCTCTGCTGCCCCCATCCACAGCAGTATATTGGTATATATTGCTATAGCTTACAGAGGAAGTCCATTGAACATATGGGGGATTCTTTTTGTGTGTGTCTGGGGGGGTAGATTGCTTTGCCGCCATGTTAAGAAAAAAAACAGTGCCATCACGGCCCTGCATCACCACCTAACTGGACATTTTCATACATGGTTTTTAAGTGAACTGCAAATTTTGTTTCAGGAAAATGTATATATATGATCTGAGAGTCAGAAGAGCTACAGTTTGATCCCCGGCTCCTCTAACTGAGCATGTTGAGGTGTCTTTGGGCAAGACGCTGAAGCCCAACCTGCTCCTGAAGCAGCTTCACTTCATGTGTGAATGGGGATGTGATGTAAAAGTGCTTTGAGCAGTCGAAATGACAAGAATGCAGCTCATTTACCTTTTATTAAGTTGTGCTGTTGCCTTTTTTTGTAATGACTGTGATTAAAAAACAGTGTGTCATTTAGATATTAGGTTATATGACGCGCTGCAGCACCGTATAATGTTCATACATGCAACCTTAGAAATCATGTTCTCGTTTGTGTGTGTGATTAGAGGAGGGGAAGCCTCTGGTCGTCTGGGGCTCCGGCACACCTAGAAGACAGTTCATTTACTCTTTGGATCTGGCTCGACTCTTCCTGTGGGTCTTGAGAGAGTATCCAGAGGTTGACCCGGTCATCCTCTCTGGTGAGTCCTCGTTCACAGCATATCTAACATATCTAAGAGTGAGTGAAGGCTGAACTACATTTATACTAATGCCTGTGTCGTGCTGGCTGGTTCCAGTGGGAGAGGAAGATGAAGTGTCCATCAAAGAAGCAGCAGAAGCGGTTGTGCAAGCTCTGGACTTTAAAGGAGAAGTGGTGGTATCCTTTTAATCGTGCAGCAGAGTTTTAGAGTTGCAACAGGTTCTGTACTAATCCGTGTTCAAGACTTGATGAGGTCCCAGGTTTTACTCAGGCTGTTTGGATGTGTTGACCACCAGTATAAAGAGCATGCTGGTGGGTAGCCGGACTACAAAATGCATATATTCAGCTTTATTACTGATCAATGTCTAAAGCACGTCAAACATTTTGTGAATCCCACCTTAGATATGGGTATTTGGGTAGGAGATGCTTGTTTTTCTAAATTAATGCATAAAAACATAAAAAAAAAATATAAAAGCTTCAATTCTTTACTGCGCTGTCTATCTGATCAGTTTACATTCAGAAACAACTGTAATGACCTGACAGAAGCGGCTGGTTCAGACTGTTATGTCATTTGTACTTGATGGACTTTAATTTCTAATCTCCTGGAGGTTTCCATGTAGTTTCCTTGACCTTTGACCTTCAGTTTGATACCAGTAAGGCAGACGGCCAGTTCAAAAAGACAGCCAGCAATGCAAAGCTGCGCCACTACCTGCCAGACTTCACCTTCACACCCTTCAAACAAGGTGGGACTGACTTACTGGTTTGTGTGTGTGTGTGTGTGTGTTTACGTGGCTGTTAAGAGATCATCAGTGCAAACATTTTACATTTGTGATTAAAGCTAGAAGTCTGTTTTGATTCCGTTTGCTGTCTACCGTCATTGACCCTCCTCGCTCTCTCTTACAGCTTTAAAGGAAACCTGTGATTGGTTTGTTGCCAACTACGACTCAGCCCGGAAGTGAAACCACGGCTGAACAGTTACGTCGAACGTACGTTGAAATCACGCTTGTCGATCGGTGAGCGGATCACGGATCCATTTGGAAGAGAAGGTGAATAGAGGCGGCGGTGGCTTCGGAGGTGAAGAGAACAACGTGGTTCCTGTGCACAGAAGTGTGTCACTCAGTGAGCTGGACTGAATCTCTCACTTTGAATTAACGTCTGCACGTCCACATCGTGTTATACTGCTGCAGACTTGTTTCTCTTTAGGTATAATAAACTATGTATGTATGTAGTTGTGGGAATCCTATTCTACTTCCTGTATGTAGAATTTTTTTCACTTTGCTAGTGTTTCTCATTTTCAGTGTTTATTGACTGCTTCAATCTGAGAATCCAGGTGCTGGCGATCAATAATTGTCTATCAAGTATAAATTCCTTCCTACAGTTTCAGCATTTTATTATTAAATTACCTTCATTCTTGAAGGGTTTGAAGTTAAATCACCGGGCCTTGACGTACTGTATTTAATGAACAGACAGGTTATATGTGAAGTTTAACTGGTGGCTTGGATGTTTTTTACTTAGTGGCACTGAGCAAAATAAATGTTTTATACCTACAATTTCTCTTGTCTGAATTTTTTATTTAGATTTCTGATAATGTTTTGAGAATTCTGTAGGTTTTCAGCTTTTGGGATTACTGCAGTTTAAATATATGATCAGACAGATTCATAGGTAAAGAAATAATTTATTAACTTAAAAATATACAGTTAATAACGAGGAGATAAAAATACAAAGTGTAAAGCTCATTTAGCAGAAGTCATCTTCAAGCAAAGCAGGCAGAACATAAAAAGACAACACAGTGAGAGCTGACAAACTAAAAAATTTAAAAGTAGAGTTTTTCAGGAGTGGACGTAGGAGGTGTGCCCCCCTTCGTGGACTCTGCAGTACTCCTGTCCCGGCACAGCTCTCTTCTTACAGGCCTTCCCCGTTTTTGTGATGCCGCTGCACAGCTGACGGCCTGCTAGAGAGCTGCCACGGAGAACAGGGACAGAAAAGTCCGTTTATTTCCAGCAAAGTGTCTCTGGTTACACATGTGAGGCTCTAATATGTGGTGAGAAAGTCGAAAGGCCTCACCTGTTGCTGGCTACAGATGGACTGGGACTTGCACTTCGGGAGTCATTCACTAAATCACGCGAGTCGTTCACTGCATCCAAAACCACCCCCAGGTTCCTTGGGGGGATGTCACCGACCAGAGCCTAAAACATAAAACCACAGCATTTGTGAGGGCACCTGTTGATCATGAAGCACTGAGTTATCTTTCACATATTCACATTCACTTGATTCGTCCCCAGTTGAAGGAGCTACCTGTGGTACAAGCCTGGGACTGGAGTGATTGGGCGTGCCAATAATCGGCATAAACCTGGACTCCAGCATCGGCTTCCTGTGAAGGGGAGACACTACAGATATGCCAAGGTCACCTGAACACACAAGACATAAGGGAGAGCAAACATGAGTAACTGAATCTATTCAGGAAACTATGTGTAAAATATAAGCGTGACAGTAGAGTTTATATTTCAAACCTGATATGAAGCTGTCCTGATTCAAGAGGTCGTCTTGCTCCATGAAACGGCCCTTTTCACTTCTGATGGCAAGAAGAATGAGACACATCACATCAAACTAAACAACTACAAAGAAATGAGAGCACTTATCTGCTGTTTTAATGTTTGTACATGTACATGTAGCACTTAACGCAGAAATATTAATAATCAACTTAAAAATAATCTGCAACTACTACAAAAGTAACAATTTGAGCCATTTTAAAGCAAAGACAGCGTATTGTCTAGTATTTTCCAATTCATACAAGGCATTTTTTAACAACTGTCTGACATTTGATAGAATAATTAATCAAGGTTATGTGGTTTAATTAATTCTAAGACTCACTTCTGTGGTGTAGAGGATGCTGGATATGAGTGGCAGGATGAAACCGGCTCCTTCTGTGGCTCCACGATGTCACATGGGGGCAGTGGCATCGGGGCGGCCGGCTTTCCTCTGAACTGGAAGCAGGACCACAGCTGATTCACAAACCAGTGGCCTGCAGAAATATAAGAAGAAAAAAAAAAAAAAAACTAGAGACAAATACATGACAATATCTGAGACAGTACATTTGCCCTGTGAGCAGCTGTAAGTCGGTACCCAGAGAGAGAGAGAGCAGCAGCAGGCTGAGGCTGGTGAGATCCAGCGCTGGCTGCTGGTTGAGCTCGGCCGCTGCGTTCAGAGGCACGGTGAGCAGCAGCATCGCTCGGGAGAAGCCCGGACAGCGCAGGAACGTCAGCAGGACCGCACACAAGACGAAGTAGCCTGTGTGCGCAACGCACGTCCACATGGCCGTCAGACTCAGACCTGTAATCACGGGAGGCACGAGGGGAAGTGGGATCAGTCCATGAAAAACACATACACAGGATAATATCTGGCTGATGTGGTCATCTGAATGCTTGACTGTAGGATCCGTTAATACACGTTCAAATGTGCAACCTAACTTAAGATGTCAGTCAGTCTGTTTATTATCTATTGACATCGATCGCTTGTTCAGTCTATGAAATGTCAGAAACGCGTTAAAACCCAGAGCCTGAGGTGACTTGTTACAATTGTTAGTTATGTCCAGCCAGCGGCCTAAAATTCAAAGATATTCAGTTTATCATAATTACAGAGAAAAGCATCAAATCAGCATATTTGAGATGCTGATCAATCAATCGTACCCACTCTAGATTGAACAAAAAGCTGGATTTAGACTGTGGACATTATGAATACTAATCACTGTTTGCTATATTTAATCATTGTAGGAAAGATTATTTTAATTTCTTTTGTAGCAGAAAATATAACAAAAAAAGGTGGACAAGCACTCGTCGCACTGCATTGTGGGTCTCAGGTCTCACCTGCCCAGCCAAGGTAGCCCTGGATCATGTGAAGCCTTTCCTCAATCCGGCTCTGCATGCCGTCCAGATAGTGCAGCATGGACCCCAGGGTGCTGTTCATGCGCTCCAGTTTGTTCATCAGGTCGGCGTAGTACTGCGAGGTCTGGTCCTGGTACTGCAGAAACTCCAGCATGCTGTGGTCTGATTGGACACAGAACCGATTAGAGCTACAAGGTTTAAAGGACGGTTGAGATTTGTGATGACCCGTTGTGATTACCGATTTTTTGGTAGATGTCCTGAGCTTGGTGTCTGACGTCCGCCAGGTCTTTAACGATCTCATTGTGGCGGTCGTGCACCTCCGAGCCTTGGATCTGCAGATGCTCACTCACATTCTCTAAAGGAGGAGAAGAAGAAGAAGAAGAGAAGGAGGACGCAGGTCAGCTTTCATTTTTCCTCCAATCAGTTTACCACTTTGATACTAGCAATGCGACGCTAATGTGTTACCTATACAACTGCTAAGTTGCTTGTTGGGCTCACTGGTGTACTTTAAAGGTCAATTACTATGTTGTACTCTGTGACTGGTAATAGTTTCTTCCTGCTAAGACAGACCATTTGAATACTTTAGCCATTGTCTCACAACTAGTGTATTCAGTAAAGAAATAACTGCACATGATGCTTGTCGAGGATTTCGCCTCTTTTGATGCAGATGAAAATGTACGAACACATTTTATTGCTGTAGTAAAAAGAATTGTGCTCCTTCTGTGCTTTCAGATACTAAGAAGCAACCTCAGCTCGAACGCAGGTGTCAACGCTTCAGACAGGCACGCTTCAGCTCCAATACTGTGCTGAATAAACCAAATGCTAAATATTTTCCCCTGTGTGAAAGACATGAACATGTGGAAGCCCTCACCCATTTTGGCTGTAATGCCCTGGATGAGCTGGGCTACCAGCTCCTGTCCAGAGGCGATGAGGGCTTTTTCCTGGCCCAGACGCTCCAGGTTGTCCCTCAGTGAAGTCTCCATTTGCCCCTGGCCCTCGTACAGTTTCCCCTGCTGGGCCTGCAGAGCGCTGTGGCCGTCCAGCAGCTTGTCCAAGGAGGCCGCAGTCAGCTCCCTCAGCTCCACCTGCCCCTCCTGTTAGAGAGCACTGTGATCAGAGCAACGCAGGATCTGATCCTCCACGGCAGGCTGTGCACAGCAGAGAGCTGAAGCCTACCTTCAGGTCCCTCATTGCGTCCAGCTGGCTTGTGGCCGTGGAGATGAGGGTGTTGACAGTGTGCTCCGCTCGGCGCCGGAAGAGCTGCTGGCGGGTCGAGTAGCAAACGGAGCGCGCTCTGTTGCTCACTATGTGGTAAGCGTTCCACGTGTCTGAATCCATGTCTGCTGTGCACTCTTTAATACTCTGAAACATCAAAAGGCACGTTAACAATAGCTCCACAAAGCCTGAAGAGCGAAAATCTTTTGAAGCCATTTCATGTTTTACCATTTCCTCCGTACACGGGTAGGTCCAGCGCCCCTCAGTCTCCGCCTGGCAGTTAAACAGTGCGACTCCAAGCTTCGCCAGCTGCTCCTCCGACAGGCCGTCACAGCTCGCCTTCAGCTGGGCAACCACCTGGAAACAGGCCACAGCGTTTTAGTCAAATGGTCAAGACACACCAGAGCGACTGAGAACCTGCTGAGGCAAATGAGCTGTGAGGACTGCTACCATGAGCTGAAGAGTTTTACAGTTTACAGGAGTCTAAAATCCTAAATATTAGCAGGTTCCAACATTTCAAATATGAGGATTTTCTGCTTTTTCTTTTTAATCGTTGTGAATGTCCACATTTAATATCACCTTTGATTTTAAAACAGGCAAAATGTCACTTACAATCCAAGAATAAGTGTTGCAGCCTTACTTATGATCACATAAATATAATAAAGTCATGATTTGAGCCTTGTTGGATTCACAAAGCCTGAATTTCAAGTCCCACAGGCTCAGCTTTACCTTGTAATGGCAGCTGTCCAACAAGCCGATCTGCAAATGCTTTGCCTCAGCCAAAAACTTCTCGTCGGCAGTGACCATCTCAAACTGAGCATCCTTTGTGAGAAGAGCAGAGGGGACTCCTGCTGGAGGAGGAGGAGCTGCTGCTGCTGCTGGAGGTGCCTCTGGACGCCTCAGCCACTCAAACAGGCCGCAGACTGCAGGGCACTGAAGGACCAGCAGGCTGAACAGCAGCAGACACAGGTGGTGGATCTGGAGACGGCCCATGTCTGGAACACAACACACAAAAAAAGCATAATTTACTCAACATTCCTGGCCCCGAGTCAGGGGACCTACTTTTCCCTAATTGCTTATATTAGCTTTTAACCAGGTATTTTCTTGCTTACTGTGACACTCGTGAGAAATCAGGAGATAAAGATTTGTTCCTCTTAACTCTTCATTTCCCAGCAGTTATTTTCTGACATCTTAAAAAAGAAAAAGTGACTGATCTTGAATGATCCACAGTCTCTTCCACATATCTTATTACACCTACAGTATGTAACTGATTACCTTTCCCCATGGGTGTAACAAAGATAGATTATTTCTTCCACACTCTTCTGTCCATCACCATCAGAAATCCCTGTGCTGACTTACATCTTTCTAAAATTCAAATTTAACTGGCAGGAAAAAGATGCACTTTCCTAAAAATGTTCAGATGTTATGTTATGTATCACTAGATGGCGACAACAACAACAACAACAACAGAGCCAACATGTTTGAATGGTTGTTCAAAATGTATGTGCAGCAGTCTGGATCTGTCTTATATCAAAGTATGGTGTCTACCAGACATACCACAACAAGTGAGCATGCATGCACGCAAGAGATAACCATAAAAACTTAATTAATTCATTCATTCATGTGTTTGAAGCAGCACACTGAGGCTTGCCCAGGCATGTCCTGCTCATACAGAACACCTCCTGCAGAAAAGGATCCAAAGCATCATCCACGCACTGTTTAAGTCATTTACATGCAACATTATACGTTTCCCAAAGGAAACACACACCTTCAAATCTACCAGAAAGCTATTTTAAATCTCTTTTTCGTCTGATGGAAGCAGCAGGCTGCAGGACAGCAGTAAGCACTGGTATTAAAACTCATAATAAACTTTGTCGCACTAAAAAGACTTAAGGTTAAAGTAGCTGTAAGCACACATTTAAATATTTCTAAATCATGTACCTGTTTAATCCTGCAGGAAAGTCCTCAGCAGCTGCTCCCGCACACAGCTGATCGGAATGACAGTTGATTTTTGTTTTTTTTGTTTTTTAGACCTCCACCTCTCCGCCCTTTACGCCGAGGACGCAGCCAATGGAAACACTCGCATTTTTTAAGGGGACGCACGTAGAGGTGTGCTGGATTTAAGTCACGGATTACACGGTGGTTTGGTGTTGTTGGTGGTGGGGAAAAATGTGCGGGATCGTGTGCGGAATGTGCGGCAGAGGATGCTGAAAGCGCCGCCCGGTTGGCTGTGCAGCGCAGGAGTGAGAAACAAACGCATCGATAGTTCACCGGAGCTCCACTGGATGTTTTGTGGATCCTCCGCGTGTATCCGACCCGACAGACCGGCTGAATTAAGCCACAGTTTGAGCTTTACAAAACCTTGGACATCAGCAAATCTGAGAAACACCAGGTGAATAAATCTCCACCCACCAGGGTCAGCCGGTGTTTTTCCAAAAGCATCGCCTGACATCGTGTTTATGTCACTCCGTGTTATTTTATGGTTGTCCAGTCAACAAGAAACACGTGCATTGTATTTCTAATCTAATCTGTCCTGGATTATTTTCTAGCTGTCCCTAGCTAGATGCGGCAGCGGGGCTAGTTTTCTCTGCAGGATTTTTTTTTAAAAAAGCATTTCAACGCCACAGTTTTCACGACATGTAGGTTTAAACAGAGCTAATTTTTTAAAAAAGCTAGAAACGGCGCGGCATCAGTCATGCTAGCACCTAATTAGCATCCTAGCCGTGTGGACATTCTACCGTTGGGCTAACGCTCGCTAGCCGACGAGCTAACGAGGCTACGCCGCTACAAACAATGGACGACTCCGGTATCAAGAAGCAGAACTGGGACGTGAAGGAGACGGAATTGTTTCTGGAAATCCTCAAGGAGCTGGACATGAAGAAGTGCTTAGACGGTAGGAAAGTGAGGAATAACAAACTCTTCAAGGTTGCGCACAGGAGGATGACAGCGGCTGGTTACCACAGATCTGTGGACCAGTTAAAGTTTCGCTGGAAACTTCTCAAAAGTGCGTATTACAAGTGCAAGAGGGAGCCCGACTCCCCGGCGCCGACCAAAATACAGGGCTGGTGGCGGTACGAGAAGACGATGGTAGCTATCATGGAGTCCAGGCACCCTCTGGTCGGAGCTGGGGTCAACTCTGACCGGAATGATGAGGTGACAGAGGACTCGGATGGAGAAGCATCCGTGCTGCACTGGCCGCAGCCCTGCCCGGACAATTCCTCTCAGAACCTGGATTTAATTGTAGGGGTGACACCGTGGCTGCGATGTGTAGTCTGTCATGAGATCACACCAGTGTCATTTCTTTCGTGTGTTGTCTATAGATGCATGCATCCATCCATCCATCCACACCCCCTCCAGCTGTGTGCCTGCTCTGACATGCACTCATTTATTCAAGCACATCTAACTGGAAACAATGCAGTGAAACTCAGCAGCCCTGTAATAATAATAATAATAATAATAATAATAAAAAACCTGCCTTCATTGCAGTGATGTTTGGCTTTTGCTGTATTGAAAGGTGTTTCTAATATATTCTGCCCTCCCCATTTACAGCAGGGAGGCTAGACTAGATATTAGAAACACTTCTGCAGCGCTTCAGTGGGCTCAAAAGCTCAAAAGCTCTTTTTCAAGGGAGAATCTGCACATGAGATTCACAACACTTCTAGTAATCATTGCTTCTGCATGAAAGAAAGTATTTTCCAGAAAAAGAATGAACTAGAGCCTCCAAAATGACTTTAAAGTTGAATCGGCACCTTTTCGACATTCAAACATTCATGAATGAAGGATTTCTGGACTGCATTGGTTTTGTCTTGGCCCTAATAAAACTGGAGTGAGGACAGTAATTTGCCCCAGCAGCACCATTGTTGCCATTTCTATACGTCTATAGTTTCATCTGTGGGGTTTTTCTTTTTTCTTTTGAGTTTTCTAAAATGCTCATCACGAGCTGTCAGAGCCACACGAGACACCTGACAGCAGAAATCCAAATATAATCCATCTACAACCGTAAAATAGGAAAGCAGAAACTCTCTTTGACGAGCTGGAGCAAGCAAATGTTTGGGTTTTCAACATGCTAAAATAGTTTTTGGTCCATTTGCTCTGTGTTGATGCTGGAGGTGTGTTTCAGGGACGTTGACTGCTCCCGACTGTTTGCAGTAACATGCTCTCTGAAACATCATCAGGTTACGAGCTCAAGGGAGAAATTAACCGACAGACTTGCTCTGTGTCTCTGCTGTAGACGACCAGCTTTCTCTCCCCCGTAAACTGTTAACTGGGTTAAGGATGCAGCTGCATGGCAGAACAACCCAGGACAGGGCGACTATGCTTTGGCAGCAGCGACAGGGGGGAGGGAAGGGGAGGGAAGGGGGAGAAATCTGATTACTGACCAACTGTCAACCAGGATTTAATATGCTATCTGATTTTTTTTTTTTTTTTTTTTTGTCTTAACCTGATTTCTCACTGTAATCTGGTTTCTTGTGTCAATTTAAACACAGTCGACCGTCACAACACGTCCCTGTGTCTCTACAAGGTGTTGATGCACTGAAACCAGCCGTGTCTGGCTCCATGTATATACTATACATAGTATAGTACAGAAACTAATGTTTTTGGTTCTGATAATCTTGAATGAGGCAAGCATGTCTCTCTCCTGTACTTCAGACAGTCTTTGGGTGTTTCTTCATGGCGATTCAGCTTTTTTTTTTTTTTTTACATGCTGCTGCTTTACTGTTTAAAAAGCTAAGATTGTGCACATTATTATTATTTTGTCTCAGTGGTCTGCAAAAGATACAACTAAAACTTTATTGCTGCCATCAGTCTTCGCGGTTTGTCTATAAAATATTAGAGAATTAGTGGAGAAAGCGATGCAACAGTCTAAAACCCAAAGATATTAATTGTAAGATTATTTATGATAAAGAAGCATCAACTCCTCACAGTTGAGTTGATGGAAATAGTGGATTTTTTTTGGCGTATTTGCTTGAAAAACAGTTTCAGTTTCTATCGATGAACTGAGGGATCATTGCAGCATTAATTGTCTTGCAGTATAATTGTTTATAACACAATGGTGATGTACATGTGTGATAATGTGTGTTACCATTGTTACTGGTGTGTAGTATTGTGGTTCACACCCCTGTAATGTAACGTGTTGTTGTTTCCACTCAACTCTGTTCTCGTCTTTTCTTCAGATCAAAATGGACCCTGAGATGGACTCGCAGCTGAAGATCGGTTTCATCGGCGCAGGGAACATGGCCTACGGCATCGCTAAAGGCATCCTGGCTGGTGAGTCGGCAGAAAGCTGTTGCAACAGAGCAGAGAGGTTTCAAGTAAAAGGAGTTAACCGTCTCTTTGTTTCCTCCCGTTAAAGGAAATGTTCTTCCTGTGAACGTCAAAGTGAGTGCACCATCCTCCAGGAACCAGGGACGCTTTCAGGTACCTTTTCCTCCTTATCTGTCAGCAGGATGGATTGGGTTGCAGAGCAGCAAGTAGTTTAGCATCATGGTTACTGTTTCTAAGATCAGGTTCCTTGTGAATGGAAAGTTGTCTTGCAAACCAAACCATTGTAATGCTGACTTTCTGTTTCCTGTAGGTGTCCACATTGTTTTTTTAATGTGTGCACACAATATGGTAATTTCAGGATACAAAGTAGTAACTCCTGCACAGCAATTAGCAGTTCATGTTGTCAATTTGTCAGTCAATAATCATCTTTATTTAGAGCGCAAATTCAACAAGTGTTATAAAGAGCAAATCAAGGCCAAACTCTCGAATTAAGAGTCTCAGTGATTAAAGAATTCAAAATTGAGGATGAGCAAGTACCAGGCGGACCTTGAACAGAATCTGGCTCAGAGGTGGGCGGCTTTCTTAGTCCAAAAATGAAACTTTATTAAACTGACAAAATCAGGGCTGTGTCTAACTTTAATTAATTTTCATCATTAATCAATCAGACAACTTTTTAAAATGATTGTTTTGTGATTATAACGTTTGAAATAGTGAAAAATGCAGGTATAATTGCTGTCACGTCAAAGTAGTGTGTGCCAGCTGCTTCTTCAAGTCGACCAACAGTCCCAAACCCAAAGATATCTTTAGGTAGTTCACTGTCAACACAACCAACCAAAACACCAGTTTCCTCAATTAATTGTTTTGCATGACAAACTGTCCGTAATCTGAGGATGTCACATTTACACTGTGAAGCTAGAACCAGAGTGTGTTTGCTTGAAAATCATAATTAGTCTGTTATCAGAGAGGCAGCTCTAACCCAGACGCTGTTACATTTATAACAATCTAACCGCTGTGATTTTTTATTTTCATTTAGTATGAGAGCACCTCAGCAGGCCGCCGTAGCATCAGGACATGAATGAATACGATGAATCAATTCATTCTACTTATATAAGATAACTCCTCTTTATCTGGGGGCACGGAGTCATTTTTGTGTGAGCGTTTCAACATGCAGGTGCAGATATGGGTCAGTAACACCCCCTTCCGTTGGCTTTCAGGAGCTCGGGATTGCCGTGACTCACTCCAACGTGGAGGTGGTCTGTGGGTCGGATGTGGTTTTTGTAGCAGTCAAACCTCACCTGGTTCCACTAGTTCTCAATGAGATCTCACAGCACGTCACTGACCGGCACATTGTTGTGTCTGTCGCAGCAGGAGTAACACTTGCAACGCTGGAGGATGTGAGTGCTCTGGCCCGTGTATAATGTTTTTTTAAACTGAATGGTGGTTCTGTAGTGATTCAAAGATGAGTAATGTTCTCGTTTTTCTTCCAATTCCAAGCTCTTGCCAGAGAATTCGGTTGCCATCAGGCTGATGCCAAATCTCCCATGTTTAGTCCAGGAGGGGGCCCTCCTGTTTGCACGGGGATCCCATGCAAAAGCGGAGGATGGAGCTCTGCTTCGCTCCTTGTTGCACCGCTGTGGTTTGGTGGAGGAGGGGCCTGAGGCCTGGATTGACATCCACACTGGGCTGAGCGGGAGCGGAGTCGCTTTTGTGAGTGTCCAAGGATTGTTCGCTTTGGTTTGTTCTTCACTTCAACATGAGAGTCAGCTTTTACAGACTTTAAAGTTCCTGATGTTGCATAAACACAAGGAAGATTAAATCTGCTTTTATTGTCAAGGCACATTATTGTTAACTCTACGTGCACCACATTACCACAGAGTATTAATGCATCTAGTCAAAACAATCTTAAACACTCTTAAGGAACCAAATCCACTCATATAGCACCTCTCCATTTTCTTTGTACAGCACCTTTCATACATGAAATGCGTCACAAAGGGCTTTACAACAAGGAAATTACACGTGTGCTTTCCATGAAACAGACATCAAATGAACATAAATACTAATTAAAACCATAACACAGAACACATAGTGTAGAATGGAAGATACATTTAATGAAAACAGAATAAATAAAATAAGAAGTAGCAAAAATCAAGTAAAAGTAGACTTGGTTAAAATAAAACATTGCAGACATATTCTTCCTTTTCATGTTTTACTGAGACAGAATACAAACTAAAATCATCAGTGGCTGTTGGTCCACTTTAAATCCTCAGTCAGCTTCAGTAAAGTAACGACTCTTTACAGACACACATCCAACAATGATGGTGCCTGTGGTGGAGGAGCTGTTTAGGTTAAGTTTCAGAGGAGCATCAGAACAGCTCCTTAAGGACTAGTTTACTTTGCATTAACGTAAAATCATCAGTGTGTGTGTGTGTGTGTGTGTGTGTGTGTGTGTGTGTGTGTGTGTGTGTGTGTCTATTTATGGACCAGCCAGAAAAAGGTCTTTGAGCCCCTTTTGATTCTGATGCATGTGATCCGTCTGTGCAGGTGTATCTGTTTGCTGAAGCGCTGGCAGAAGGAGCTGTTAAAATGGGAATGCCCAGTGCTCTGGCACACAGCATCGCATCTCAAACTGTTCTGGTCAGTCTCTGGTCTCTTCTGTGTCACTGTAGCAACATCAGCGTCTTAAATATTACTAAAAACACTTGACTCTTTCTCGCTTCATGTACACAAGCACAATATTCGAACCCGCCATCACTAACTTGGTTTATATTCCACCCATTGCAGGGTGCTGGGAGATTGTTGCGGGACTCTGGGAAGCATCCAGCTCAGCTCCGCTCTGAGGTCTGCACCCCGGGAGGAACAACCATCTACGGGCTCCACACCCTGGAGCAGGGCGGCGTGAGGGCGTCCACCATGAGCGCCGTGGAGTCTGCCACGGAGAGAGCCAGGGAGCTCGGCCGAAAGTCGGCTGCAGGATCCAGGAAATGATGGCTGCCTTTTTAATACCCACTCAATGGACTTAATTCAAGCCAAACGGCAAACTGAGCTTTTGGTTCAGCCGATCACAAACAGGACTTTTCACGTTTTTAATTCAATCCTTTCCCTGTTTATGTTCCCTTAAACAAGTGCAGTTCATACGTCGTGTTTGTTTTTTATGTCAGAGAGATTTGTTGTCACCAACAAGGTAATAATGTCTTAATCTTGACATGGACACTGACGAGTAAATTATTTGATCATGACCGCTGTGGTTTATTTGAGAAAGTGGTTACTTTTTTTCATGCACACCAATAACCCAGTCTTTTCTGATTCGGGCTTAATGCAAGTGTACATTTGATTGAACCCATAGTTGTGCAAAGGTGCTTAGAAGTTCTATTTTGGTCACATTTCTTGGGGACAGAAATAAATAGACTTCATCTATTAATCAGTCCAAGAAGCAGCTTGTATAAAGTGCAGGTTTGGAGTAATGCCTAATTAGCCATGATTGGGTTATTCTGTGCATGTAATGTGGAGTGTGCGGATGTATTTAATTCTATTAAAAATATAGTATTTAATATTTGACCGAATGAAGCGTAAAACTTAAATTTGGGATAATTGATCCTCTGGTTTTGCAGCAGCTGATAGTTTCTGCCTCTGGTGTAGTTAACTTCTAGCCGCTGGCTTTGTGTAAAACACAATGTTGAGATAAATACTCATGAATCCATGATGCCAAGTGTGTAGAATTGGTTTTCATAAAGTGTCATGTGAACCAGCTCCCTTTTGTGCAGTGCCTTGTTTTGTTGGAAGTAAGCCGAGGTTTGAAAGTCGGCCATCATCTGACCTTTTGGACGCTTAAATTCTCAGTGAGCAGAAGCAAGAGGAAGATAGAAAACAGACTAAATTCACACTGAATGGCAGCAAGTTATTTTACTAAACATCTGGTTGTAGCTTCTCAGTCTGTGTGTTCTCAGTTTTATATCTGTACAAACTAAGTATTTGGGGATGTCGGACTGTTCAGACTAAACGAGTAGTTTCAAGAAATCGATGGGTGTTTCTCACTGTTTTTTTTGTGTTTTTATTTATTGACCAGACATCTAATGTTTGTTAAGATTAAAATAATCTAAACTGACCACAAGGTCCAGTTGAGGTTTTGAGCTGGTCATCATGAACTTCTGCTGATGAAGATCAGGTGATATGATTGAAGTCTCCAGAACTGTTTCACTGACTTTCACACATTTTGTGATCGTCGTGCTTCCATGAGCAAAAACAACAAAGGCCTCAAAACATAGATTTAAGATTAGTAAATCTGAGACGGAAAGATAATTTTATTTCTATTCATAGATGATAAAAGTCTTTCTGCTTTGTCACTGACTGGTTTAGGATACGGGGAAATTAGTTTTACATCCTTATCCAACATATAATAAAGAATAAAGAGTAAAGACGCTGTGGTGGAAGATTGTCTGCCACTGACTCAACACTTAATGATAATGTACCAAACAGATTAAAAAGTATTATTGTACAATAATAGGAGACAAACATTAAACATCTTTTATAGCCTCCTAGATGACATAAGAGCTCATGAGCTAATCTTAAGACTATATTATGTTATAATATTGTCCAGTTCAGTACAAGATGATGCTTAGTGAGCACAAGAAGTGAAAGTGAAGTAAATGATCAAGCTTCTTGATTTCCACTCACATCACACTGGGACAAAGTCCTTCAAAGTAAATGACCCTTAGAGGTCACATCTGGTTTCACCAACACCAAGAGGCAGCAACATGCATGAGGTTTAACACAAGGCATCATGAATCATTGATGAGTGATAGCCTCCCCCACCCTCTAAGATCACACACCCTCTGCTGCTCCTTGCTTCCTCCTCCTCCTCTTCCTCCTCCTCCTCCTCCTCCTCCTCTTCACTCTCTGCTGGAGACGCACACGTTTTATCCGCCGGCCTCTGATCTCACAGCGACACGACAAAAAAGCACAGCAGTAAGTACCGTTAACGCTGACTGACAGTCTGTGGGTCAGTGCTGGGGCTCATTAAAGGGACATTTGGGGGGAAATTAGTGGATATTCGTCGGTTTACCGGCAGCTGGGAGTCGTGTTAGCCGATGCTAGCTCACGGCTAGCTGGACGGGGCTTCTTGCTAGTGCTAACGCCGCCTGAGCGGCGTCCTCGCCGGCCTCCCACCGGCTTCAGCGGCCGCTGTTCCGCACTGACATTTTATATAAACGTCAAAATAGAAAAACTAACGCCGTAGACTCACATTTTTTTTTTACAATAAACCACTCTTATATTTTTGTCGCCAAGTTGAATGCTAACACGCTGCTAGCTAGGAGCCCCTTGAAGATGATGAAAGGTGGCTAATGTTGAGGTTAGCAGGGCGCACCTTTGGGTGATGGCAGCCCTGCTTGTTTAGGGTGACACCTGCACCTGCCTGTCTTTTGTCCTGCAGCATCCGGCACCACAAGCTTCTCCTCATGACTTTACACACTTGGTGACCTCTCAGTGAAAGTGCTTAAGTCCTCTTGTTGTCTCCATGAACAAAAGCTGGTGCTTCCAGGTTTGAGGCTGAGGAAGGCTTGGTGGTGTGGAGAGGCTGTGGATGTTATTTTAGGTTAAATTAATATTAATTAGATATTAGTGGGCTGTGTAGAAGTGGTAAGTTCAGCTTCTGCTTTGCTGAATCACACTGGCTTGGGTGTAGCCAGCTTCCTAATGCATCTGACCTCAATTGACCTTCTTTATGAGGCAGGTAAACTGCTCACTAGAGGGTCAATAATGCCAAAGTAAATAATATTTGCCTGCAGTATTCAAATGCAATGCAAATAGGACACTGGATAGTTTAAACATTGGTTATTTGAGGCAACCCTCCCAAATCACGACGACATGGGGATATTCACTGAATTTAAAAGGTAAAGCTGGTGATATATTTTTATTTTTCTGTATTATCATCAAAAACCGACAGTGATGTGACGATGCTAATAAGCACTGCCTATGTATCCAAAGCCAGATGTGTCAAATCTGTGCCACAGAGGTCCACTGTTGTCCAAAAACTATTAAATCAGATCAGTGCTGGGCTGTGCGATGATAGAAAAAGGTTTATTTAGTTTATGCTCTGTCGTTTACCTTGACATCATTTTGCGTTTCTTCCGTACAGCACGGATGCAGGCAGGGCATTTGCGTGTAGGCAACACAGAAGAGTTCGTATTGAAAAAGAGGGGAGCCATACTTTGCCCGTCATGCTGCAGACAGGCCTCACTAACACCGCTAACTTATTTTACCAGCTACACAAGAAGAGAGACATGCAAAAGTATAGTCGAGTGCTCAAAACAAAGCCCAGACTCAGACGCTGCAGGAGACTTGAATCAGATATGAGTGTCTACCTTTAATTTGTCAAGAACTAGACCTTTCCATCATTCACTGAGTTTACAGAAAGCATGCTGCACCCTGATATGTATTGATTTTTGGTCACATCGCACAGCCCTAGATCAATCAACCCCTCCGCTGAACTGAGTGACATGCTCCCTCCGTACGATTAACACGGACGCTGTAGTTTATTTTTAGCCGAGCCCGTGTTCACCATCATGCTGCCAGAAATACTCACGAGAGCGCCAAATGTGAATTAATATGCTGCTTAAAATAGTCTTTTGTATCCTCCCGTCGCAGTAAAATCTCACTGTGCCCAGCTGCTGTAGGACTTTATTTAATCTTTCTGGAAGTGAAATATTGGTGATCCCTCTTTCAAAGATCTCAGTACGAACATGTTTGAGTGCCACAGACAGGGAAGAGATGTCAAAGTATTAACGGATGCATCACAAGGGGTGGGTACTGAAAACTCCCATACATTCTTGATTTTGATGATCGTAAAGGATTTTGATCGGACTGCTTTAACAGCAAATGATTATTTGTGATGAGGATGCGTTAAATAAACTCTCCCTTGTGCCCTTCGTTTAAAGAGAAGAGCAAATAAAGGGGGGGGGAAGCTTTGGGATGCATCCAAGTTGTTTCTTGAAGTTCCTGCTTACGATCAAAGCCTTTCGATTTGTAATACAAGTCTTCATCATACATCCAAGACTAAAAGAGAGCAAAAGTAAGAAGGCAGACTTTCATGTTGAGGTATTTATTTAGAGAACTCTTTAACACGTAGCTTCTTTCCTCTCATCTTGCATTCAGAATTTGACAAGTGAGTATTACTAATAACGCTGACATGATGTACCTTGTTTCAGTTGTGTTTTGCCCTTTTGTCCGTAGTTATACCCTTCTGTATCACTTTCATTGCTTCGCAAGGTGGTGATTGTTCAATTTCTTTTTCAATGGCTTGCGGTTAACTGGATGAAAAGAACGTGTTGAGCATTTGACTTCTGATACTAGTTTAAGCTCAGCACCTTTTACCGAGGAAGGTGAGTTCAGAGCTTGAATAAGATTGTCTCATGAACCAGGAAATGCCTTCCCAGAACAGTGTCGAAAGCCCTTTTAGAGGTGTGTCAGCGTTCTTCAGTAGCAATATTACTAACATCCACATGGTGAAACACTTAAGGGAATGCATTTCCTGTATTCCGCCAGAATAATGTAGCGTCATCAACACGGCATGGCTTGCACAGTGTGTGACAGACTGCAACCTCAGTATCTACTGAATGAATCGTTTGTTTGCATGAGCATGCAGCTCATCAGCATGTGACTTTTGCTTTAAGTCAGTGTCATTAAGTATTATGTTACAGACATGTTGCACCGTGTTTGCATGCTCTCATGTCATCGTGTCGAGATCTGTCAAGTCTTTTTTCTTTTAGTTTGACGTGAATTAAATTTTTCTGTAAACCATTTATAATGAAAAATGGCTCTAATTTAAGTGTTATCATCTTATGAAAGTCATAATCAAACAGCACAGTTAATGCTAACTGCATTAGTATACACAGAATATACAGGATGAGCACACTTCTATATATCTATATAACACTGCAGAAAGCTACTGCGTCACTGAGCACAAAGGAGTGACACTTTCCATCTGGCTTAATAAGCTTTAACCGCTCTGTGCTCATGTTTTCATACATATTTTAGTCTCAGTTAAAATCAGAAATACATGTTGTCACAACTGTAGACCTGTAACGTCTTTCCAAGCAGTGTTGGGTATTTACAAGGATTTATTTGTAAGTGTGTATTATACAATTGATTATTTGACAGAAAATGTAGTTAATCATTTAAGTAATTTTGTACGGAAACATGTGAAAGGTACTTGAATGTGAGGACTACTTGCAGCTTTGCTTGGTCTTACATTAAAGTAAATTTAACGTTTTTGGGTTTTGAAGTGTTGGAACAAAACACTTGATATTGTAACAGGCTTTTCTCACTGTTTTGTAGATCAAATGATTAATTGAGACAGTAATCTACAGATTAATCTGTATGAATGAACATAATTGCTGGTTGCAGCCCTAGTGTAAATCAGTGGTTTGGTTGGGAAATCACTGAGTAGCTGGCAAAGCTGCAACTCATACTGATATTTCTGTGCTTTTGACTTCACTTATGATGATCTCCAACTGGCATTTAGGCTCAGAATCATGAAAGGCTGCGCTCATTTTCTAGCACCTACGTACATTCTTGAGTTTGTATGATATGAGCTTAGCTGGATGCTCTCCCAGCTTCAGCATTCAATGTCTGCTGTACTTTACTCTGGATGCTCCTGACTCTTGACAAATCATAAATGTGTAGACTCCATTCATTCGAAATTTTACTTCATCTGCATGGTTTTCCTCTAATTTCCTGCATGCGTTTTGCATTTCTCTGGGACTGATTTGTTGACCCTATTTTGTAGTGTATCATCGTACATACTGCTGTACATCATGGTGAAAGATTCATTTGTAGTGCTGAGTCGAACACATCAATCCCTATGTGTCTCAACCTTCCTGCGTCTCTAACTAATCAAAAAGCCTGTACCTGTTATTCTCTTTTTTTTTTTTTCCTGCTACGGATCAAAGATGATGTCTAAGAAGATCTCCCAGTGCTCTGCACTGGATCAGTCGGAGCATGATCAGCCTCCCAGCCATTGTCAGGTGGACCGGTCCGCAAACCCAGCACTGGGGTGTCGGAACAAGGCTGAAGCAGGGCAGAGAAATGGAGAGACGGCGTCGTCATCCCCAGAGAGCGGCAGCTTGAACGGAGATGGGAAGCGCAGTGGGAAAAGCCGCCGCCGCAAGAAACGTTCCGCCAATCCTGAGAGTCGCCCCGAGGAGAGGGTCGACAGTAAGCCCAAGAATGAGGAGAAGCCAGACAAAATGACCAGCCTAGTACCTGACCCCCGTGCCGGGCTGATGGGCCTGCAGTCTGAGTGTGCTAATGTGTGGTTTGAGCGCAGCGTCTACGAGCGAGCTGAGAGCCTCTACCAGTGCTGGTTGGCTAGCTCCTCCAATGGGACCACCCAGTCCAACCGGTCACCGCCGGCACGAGGCAAACACTCAAACTCTCCATCCACCGTGGCTCCATCTTCCTCAGCACCGGTGTGCCACCATGGCGATCAGGTGGCCTGCCACCATGTTGTCCAGGGCGTGTGGGCGAACAAGACGACCTTTGACCAAGCTGAATGCCGCTTTGTTGAACAGTCCATGCAGCTGGCCGTTCCTAACTCTCTGGACCTCCCATCCCAGCCGAACCGCTCCATCACACCCAGAACACCAGATGAAGGATATCAATCTCTAGCCCCGACTCCCGCAACCCCCGTCATCCAACAAGCAGCTGTCACGCCGACCAATCGGCAGTCGATTAACGGACTGCCCTGCATGCCTGTGGAGCTGCTTAGAGATGTGTGGCTGGAGAAACCACTGTACGACCGCGCCGAAGCAGCTTTCTACCAGAATCTCTACAGTAACAACTCCTCCAAACGGTCCAGCTGCACCTCCACTTCCAGAACTAGCGACCACCCTCAAAGCCTTGTGGAGGAGGAGGAGGAAGAAGAAGAGGAAGCGGTGGTGGAGGAAAAACGGGTGGTCCCTCAGGGCAAAGCAGAAGTCTTCCACGCTCTGCTCCCTATCCAGGAGGAGGAGGAGCCAGCGGAGGTCCCAGAGAAGGAGGAAGTGTCCGGCGCTGGAGTCTGCTACTTCATTCACCCGGACAGCGAGCCGGTGTGGCTGGACAAGTGGCGGTATGATGCTGCGGAGAGCCGTTTCCATGGTTACAGTGGGACTGAAGCTGTGGTGGCGAAGAAGGGTCGGAGGGCGGGAGCGGCATCAGCTGCCTCCACGACCCCACTGAGGGACAAGTATGACCAAACCGGGAGAATGGAGCTGCTCCAGATGTTTCAGTTTAATCTGTCATTGTGTTTCTCTTTGTAACCATGTGACTTCCCTTTCTTTTCTTTTATCTTTTTCTTTTTTGAATGAGTGGACATTTTGTTTTTCCCTGATCATCTAATTATTTTCTCATTCATCTTGGTTCGGTGATTCTTCATTCCTCATGGTCTTTTAAATTTTCCTGAATGACTGTTGTTTGTATGAACCATCGTTGTGTTTTGCCAACTCGGCTCCATTTAAAGCTTTTTTTTTTTAATTAATTTTTTTTCATAGTTGCGTTGGGGTGGTTTATTTGTGGGGAGTGCAGGTAGAAGAATACATTTAATAAGCCGTTATGATTTTGCAGCTATCAAATCTAAAATTGTGCCAGTAAATCGCACATGAAGTGATTCTAAGTAAGATTAGTAGAAGTAATACAGATTGTTCTTTTCCTTTTTCCCTGACCTCCTGTGTCCTGTTCATACATCCCTCTCTTGTCCTTCCTTGCTCTCTCCCCTGTAGCACCATGAGTTCAGCGGACTTCCTGGTGCAGGAGAAGATCTGGTTTGACAAACCTCGCTACGACGAAGCAGAAAGATGCTTCTACGAGCGCATGAACGGTTCCTCGCAACCAATACAGGTACCCAGCAACACTTCCTCTGGGCTTTAGCTCACCTTTTCATTGAAGCTGTTGCTCCTGCAATGTTTTTGTTAATTCTTGAAGTTCTGCTTCTACCAGTACCAAATGTGTTTTCCAAAAAAAATCTAATGTATGAATCTAATCTACATTTTACTTATTATTTTTTTTACAACATATTACATTACTTCACATGTTTGTAGGAAGAACAAGATTTCAGACTTCATTCTTTTGTCAGACCCACAGTTTTTAAATCTTGATGCAATCTATCCACACTGCGCATAAAAGCCATGTGATGAATGGAGGAGAAGGCAAATGTACAAGACTGACATAACCCATCTAACAGAGACACATTGCACATTGAATCTGTGGACTTTTGTTGATTTTCTTCAAGGATGTCGGAGCTAACACCATTCTGCAAGATATTGCTCGAGCCCGAGAGAATATCCAGAAATCTCTAGCAGGAGTAAGTACATGCTGTGTCTGTAAATGTGCTGTATCTGCCTCTTATCTCACATTTTCCACTTTGACTCGAGCGCTGCACTTGTAGCCCAAGCAGTCGAGGTCACATTTGACCCACAGTACACAGCACGCTGCTTTTGAAACGTCCACGATAACGGGACACGTGTAAAGACAGGCTATGCTGTACTCCATAAACGGTGATTACAGTTTGACGAGAGTATCTTGACGAGCTGCAGCCACCAGTGAGCCAGGGTCACACATGCTGACGGTTGTATCTGTACGCCGCTCCTTTTCCACATCTCCAACCTCACTGGGAAATGACTGTGGAACATTAAGAACGCTACCACTGGAAAAAATCTGCTCAGAAGGGATAAAACATATCTGCATTAACATTTTCCTTGCTTGTGACACTATTTTATGGGCTGAGGATCTGATCTGAGAAAACACTGTAAAAGAAACTTCAAATGACGCCGTAGTTTTCTGATTGAGTGTCTGCTGAGTGCATCTGAGTAATGTAGTCGTCCAGGTATGTGATTCCTTCACCACAAAGTAGGAACATTTAGAAATAAAACAGGATCTAAGGCATTGGAATAATGATTTCTTCTCTAAAAATCAAATCTTCTCCTTTTCATTTAGCCTGTCGCAACTTGTGTAAGTGTTCTGTTTATGTTCCCCTGCTTACAGATTTGTAGATCATAAAATTCTCGTCTTAACAAACCCATATTCAGCCAAAAACCCTTAAAAACCCTCTAGTCTGTATTGTGTCAATGCTTTTTATTGGCCTCTCAGTGCCAAGAACATGAAATACAACACAACATTGTCTGTTGGGAAACTTTAAGACCAGTTACTTTTCTCTTCCTTTTAATCATGACATGTTATGGCTGTTGGTAATAAGGGCAACGGCACCTTTTAGGATATGGAACATGTAATCTGTAGGGCTGCCCCCTAATTGTACACCAAACAGTTGGTCGATGAGAAGAGACTTCGCTAAGTTTTCATTGGTCGGTCACAGAAAAAAAAAAAAAAAAAGAAGTTGTGTGTTCTGTGTTGAAATAAATTAACAAAATGTTCAGTCTTGTTCCAGCACATTCAGCATCATTACCTGTTTTACCACCAGCATCACTGTTAACAAGCAGCTCGCTTCATACCGAAGTTTAAGATTCAGATTTCAAAGGCTCATTATTACGATTTTATTTCTCTGTAATGCAGCACGGTGTTAATTTTACTTTCTGTCTCAGCCCTGGAACTCAAACCATTTTCTGACACCCCAAAAAACACACGATTGAAGACAAATAATTAATCTCATTAAGTAGGAAGATCTTTGGTCTGAGGCGTTTCTACTGATCTGAACATGATTACGATTCGCTTGACATATTCGAGCTTCCAGTACTTAAAGTAGAAGCCTGGCACTGGGCTGAAGCCGTCCAAACATTACTCCACAGAGAGACGGGTGTGGGTGGATGTCGCTGCCTTTCTGTGATCTTCCTTTAACCTCTCAGCTCTACGGTGATTCTTTTGGGTTGACCTGTTTTCCTTCTTTTGCACTCCTCAGTAGAACTCCTTCTGCGTTTACTTCATTCAGCTCTGTTCCTCCTTCCTTCTTCCCTTTTTTTTTTTTGTTTTCATGCTTGAAATCCCCTCCCTCCCCCAGCTGAAGACTACACTGTGCAACAGAGGGTCTGGTCAACCTTCAGCGAGCCAACAGTCCCAGCTTGTAAGTGCCACCAACCCTCGTGTGTCCCTGGAAGCACCTTCCTGCGTTTATTAGTGCTCAACCTTTAGTCGGCTTTTAAATCCGTTTGTGTGGAGTGCTGCTGCCCCCCACCTAAAGCTACATTTCAGGCTCCATCTACAGCTCCTGTGTTTCTGCTGCCGTGGCCTGGCTGTAGATGGGTGCTGGCTGTGTGTTGCGTGTTCACATGTGGGGTCTCCTCAGTAGTCCTGGGTTTGATGCAAGGACTAATATTCTGGTTTGGCCGTTAGATGTTGCCGTCACTCTCTAAGCCGCGCCGGTTTCCTTCTGTCTTTGTCTTTCACTGTGCAGAGCAGCAGCGTTGGAGCCGATCAAACGGAACTCATCGCCCGCATCAAGAGCCTGGAGCTGGAGAACCAGTGCTTACACAAAGGTGGGTTTGTTTGTCGGCTTTGATCAAATATTAATGCATTTTGTTGTTTTTTTTCCTGTGTGAAGGCTATTTTAGCATCCTCAGGCACTATGTGGGTATTAATAGAGCAATCAAATATAGTGCTGACGGAATTACTTTGACAAGCAGCTACTTTGAGTAAACATTTGTGGGTTCCAGCTTCTCTAATACAAGTAAAAAATACAAGTTTATCCTCCATCTCATTGTAATAACTGTTGTTCAGTCAAAGTGAGCGATTGCTAGATGACCTACCTGGTTTTGGAAACTTGTAATGGTCATCCCTCTTTATTTTCTTTATTGTTATTGAAAAAGTTAATTAATAAAAATACTAAAAGCATAATTTCCCGGAGCCCTAATCAACTAAATTGTGCTTTTAAAGTTAAATAACTGTTCGGTCTATTAATTTTAAGAAAGACAAATGGTCATTGTCCATTTACCTGAGCCCTAACTAAGTTATTATTAATCTTATATTGTTTTTTAATGTTGCTAATAAACCAAAGATTTGATCTTAAATGATAGAAATTGGGGAAAATAACCTTCATGTTTGAGAAGCTGTAACTGGCAAATATTTAGTGATTTTAATTTGAGAAAGGACTTCAAGGATTAATCAATTATTTAAACCTGAAGTAGATTAATTAAATATTCTGTGTCTTATCATCTTACCTCTGTTATCCAAAGCAGTTGTCTCAGTCT
Source organism: Pempheris klunzingeri (assembly GCF_042242105.1). Taxonomy (NCBI): domain Eukaryota; kingdom Metazoa; phylum Chordata; class Actinopteri; order Acropomatiformes; family Pempheridae; genus Pempheris; species Pempheris klunzingeri. The sequence goes on along the minus strand of NC_092017.1, from coordinate 26,091,179 downwards.
GTCATCTAGAAAACGTGATTGTTGATGCACTTGTGTTCCTTTTTTTTTAAATTTTTTATACACAAGACTTTCCTACCATGATGTGTCACTGCAGGTTTTTATTTCTCCACACGTCATGTAAGACTCTCTGACTGTGCTCTTGTTCGTTTAGTGGTGGATGGCTTGAGCGCTGCACTTTCCAAACTGGAGTGTCGGGTAACAGTTCTGGAAAAATCTGCTGTGGCTGTAACCCCGGCTCCCACTCCGTCAGTCCGCTACACAAATGTGAGCTTTTCCTCAGTCGGTCATCTTGTGTTTTTATTTCTTCAGTTGAGGTCCAGTTCATGAATACTTTCACTCGTTCAGGGCACCTCCGTCCAGCAGAAGTCCAGCGCCCCGGTTAAAGAAGATGAAGAACAGGAGGAGGAGGAGGATGATGATGATATTGACCTGTTTGGGAGTGATGACGATGAAGAGGCAGAGAAACTCAAAGAGGAGAGATTGAAAGCGTACGCAGAGAAGAAGGCCAAGAAGCCGAGCATCATCGCCAAGTCTTCCATCCTATTGGATGTCAAACCTGTAAGTCTGCTCCAGAACCACGGAGAAGAAACGGCTTTAATGCTTTTTGTTGTTTAAGTCTGAGACTGACGCCCATCACCTCTCCTCCGCTGCCTTTTCCCAGTGGGACGATGAAACCGACATGGGTAAGCTGGAGGAGTGCGTGCGCTCGGTGCAGGCTGACGGCCTGTTATGGGGCATGTCCAAGCTGGTTCCTGTGGGTTACGGCATCAAGAAGCTCCAGATCGCATGTGTGGTGGAGGACGACAAGGTGGGAACAGACATGCTGGAGGAGGAAATTACCAAGTTTGAAGACTATGTAAGTACTGTGCGGTACACCTCTTTACGTCACACAGTTTAAATGTTGTCTGTTACTCTGTCCGTGCTAACAATTAGCTGTTATTCAGTCGTTGTGACCACTACGATTAGTCGTTAGGTCCAGAAAATGTTTTACCAAAACTCAAATGTCTTGTTTTGTCCACAAGCCAAAGATATTCAGCTTTCTGTCAGAGGAGTGAAGAAACCAGAAAATATTCACATTTCAGAAGCTGAAATCGAAGAATTCAGAAATATTTTTTCTTAATCAATTAAACGTTTTATCAAACGTAATAGTTGACGACTAATTGTTGCAGCTCTAGTGACCACAGTGGTTGATCATTTGGTGAGTTTTGGCCAAAGAAGCAGTTAAACTCTCTAACTGAAAGGCTCAATTTAAACATGCTTCTATCGTCACTCCTCAGACATCTTAAGAAATGACAGCTAGACTGCACTCAGCTCCCAGGATGCAGTAATAAGAACACTAAACCCAAACTAAAGCAGTCTTGGGAATAATCTTTCACAGGACTGTTGTATGACAGGTGTTTATTAAACAGCTTTATTAATGCAACACATTTGAAAAGTGTTTCACAGTAGAATGACATTTAAAACAATTAGGTATAAAAAGAAATAGACAGAATAAGTTACATAGAATAAATTAAATAGTTAGAAAAACCACTCTAATTAAGAGTCATATGAGAGGAAGAGTTTTAAATGTGACCATATGGTTTTAAGGTGCATTTGAGATCATCAGGATGTTCGTAAATAAGCAGCTTCACCTTGTTCGGTTCTGACTCGAGCTTCTACCAGCTGACTGTTTCCCAAAGATCGTAGGGTTTAATACTCCGAGGAGATAAAAAGAGTTTTTGCCTGAGAGATTTATAAACCAGCAGCAGCACTTTAAAGTCTTCTCTATCAGTAAGTGGAAGCCAGGGTAAAGGTTTAAGAGCACAGGGCTGCCAATATTAGTGAAAAGGAGGGTGAAACAGAAGCTCAGAGTGTAGGTCAAACAGTTTGAGAGAAGTCTTAAATCATAGAACATGTCCTGAGATGTGAGGGAGCCAAGAGAATAAACCTGCTACTGTTGCTCTAGAAATCTTGGGTTCAATCTTGAATAAATCTTTATTTATATAGACCAAACTCTTGAGACCCAATGATATTCAAGAATTCAAAATGAAGGACTCCCACATGAGCAGCATCAGATATTAAACCTTAACCTTTAAACTCACCCAAGTGTCTCCTGTCTGTTTCAGGTCCAGAGTGTCGACGTAGCAGCTTTCAACAAGATCTGATTCCAGTGTGTCTCCGTCTGTCTTTTGTCACGCCTCGTCTCTCTGCTGATTGTGTCAACGGTTAATGATAATAAAATCCAAACTCTTGCACTGATGCCGCTGTCTGATTGGTAGAAAAGGGAAAATAAAAGTTTAGTCTTGTTTCAGGGACCAGTTCACACTTAGAGAGTTTTAGTTTAATTTGTTGCTTCCACCTCAATGCAACAGGAGAAAAGAGTTTGTAGTGCTCACAAAATCAAAATGTACCATTTAAACACTAATTTTGTTATGGTGCCAACTTAGACTGTATATAAGAAGTGGATGTAGGCTCGAGTTTGGTCCTGTGAAAGTTCAGAAGTTTCCCTCATCCTAAAGCAAACCCTGCTTTATCATCTGTTTAACTCTACGCTGGACCATAATTTACTAAACGCTCATCATGCTGTATTGAACAAGACTTAAAACTGTTGCCTGAGACCATAAACTCATCAGGAAAGTGTCTATTGAGGTAATAAATCAATCAGACTCCTGTTTGGACCCTGTGGAGTCGTCCCCTGCTGCCCTTTATAAAGGCTATGGGAGTCGGGAGTATTTACCTCTGTAGTTTTGGGATGACAAATGAAGCCAAACTCATCTGCACGGCTGGACTATAATAAATACAGTACAGAAAACTAGATCAAAGGTTCATAAAACAAATTAGAATCACATTTATACATTTGACTACAATGAGAATTAACTTTTGATTACTGATTCATCATCTTTACATATTTAGTCCTTTGCCTTCACTCTTGTTTCTATTCATGCAATTAAAGGCTCTTTGTGCCTTATTTCAGTTAATCTAATCAAAGTGCTGAAACATGATTGGCCTTTCGTCACTGAAATCTCTACTTATTTAGTGGAACACCTGAGATAAGAGGGGCTGTAGTTGGAGTCATTTTTCTAAATAAAACAAAGTCACTGACCTGAGAGGCTGACTGAAGCTGGTCTTCACCCCGTGCTGGAGATGGACTCCTCTGGGTGTCAATGCAAAGAGGAAGAGCAGACGTGCATCGTGGGACAAGTGAAGAGAAAAGTTCACCTTAAAAGGAAGGAGAAGGACCAGAGTCACATTATTGAACACAGAAAATACAAAGCAGCTCTAACATTGTGGAAACAGGAAGAAAATTAAACCTAAACATGGGAAGAAAAAATCTCCATTTGTCCATTTCATCAAAAAAATTGTGAAAAATAATTGGAACACTTCAGAGAAGCAGCAAACTGAGATGAATAATTTAGCCATAAAATGAATCTTAATCTCTTTAGTGCCTCAAAACAATGCATATTTAATGGATGTAAGGCTGTCCACGGTCTCTTAATAAAGAACAAACCAAAGTCAAATGGATAAAACGTGATTTTAAGTCGTGCACTTCAAACACCATAAAAATCAAGACCAGCAAAGCACCCGAAGGGGAAGCATTGCTCTAAACTGCACCTGTGAAGTACAGCTGCTGCTTCACATCTCATGGAGGCTATAAAAAAAGAATGAATCTTCTATAAAACATATTTACATAATATAAAAACAGCACTATAAAAGAGGTGTTCAGTGATTCATTCATTTAAATGTCACCGCCTCACATTACATGGAAGATGCTGAACAGAAATCTTGAATTTTCCATAAAAGATCTTCATAAAGAATTCATACTTTACATATGAATGTTCATAAATATTCACAGAGTAAATATAAATAGGTGTGTCCTGTTTGTCCTGGTTAGAAATACATCTTGATATTGACTTTAAGCAATTGAACATCACATTGAAGCAAGTGAAAATAACACAACAAACAAATCAGGACTCATGAAGAGCACTAAAATCCAATAGAAGTTAGAAGTAGCTGCGTCCTATTGGTCAGGTGTGCTGATACATGTTGGCATTGATTTAGAGGGAAGCCATAAACATATTAACATTAAATATACAAAGCTCTAAAATTCAATACGAAGTGTCCAATGTGGCCTGGTAGTAATCATTTCTGGTATTAATTTGGAGCCACTGAAATATTTATCAGCTAAATTATTTACACTTTAGTGATCAAAATAAGCATGCTTCACAAACTCTAACGTACTAATCTGCCTGGGGAAACCGCACCGGTCAAAGTACATCCAATAAAAGTGCTCTGACTGTTGTTTGAAATGTCTGACACCATTATGGAAAAGACCCCAAAGACCCTTTTAGTTTAAAACCACAAACAGCCTGCTTTACTGCTCTCTTCAAACTCACCAGACTCAGTAGACAAAAACAGTAATTTTACCTCGCAAAACACATGCACTGCTGATCCACTGCTGCCTTAATCGGTTAAGTTTTCTTGTGTTATTGTGTCACACAAATATTGTGTTGAATCAGAACTAAGCTCTAAAAACACACAATAATACAGACAAACTAGCAGATGGAGGTAGCGACAGTACAGCAAACTCCAGTACTCTGTGAGGTTAAATTACTGTTTTTGTCAATGGAGTCTGGTGGCGTTGACGTCACATTGCTGACTTAATTTCCTTTAAGTGTCTGGTCACTATGCAAAGTGTTCTGCAGTCAGTGTTTCATTCATTGGGTGCAATGTCGGTTTTGTCTGCCTGAAATACAGTAAAACCACATCCCAACATGCTTTGGTAGATGAATTATGATTTGTAGTAAACTGAATAGTAATATTAAAAAAAAAAAAACATTGCCATGGTCCTTTAATTGTGCATGCATGAAATGTTCAGGACCTGCAGCATATTTCCACTTTATGATCAATAAAACCGCTTTGAAACAACCAATAAGCTGCAAACATGATAAGTAGAAGATTAAAACGAATTAAATTAAATAATTGATAAGAAAAATACTACCTGGGACGCTTAAATCTTCACTTTAACTTATTTAAGGAGAAACTTGCTGATCTCCAGAACAATAACAAAGTTGTTGTAGACCAACACCGTGTTTTCTAAACTCTGTGGCTGTAAATTAAACCGATTTGTCTCAGTTTGAGCTTCAGCTGACTCACCTGGAGGCCTGACAGCAGGTGAGAGGAACAGGAAGTCTGGATGGACTCAGAGAAGCATCTCAGTTTGAGTGTGACTGCCCCCTGCTGGTTAGACACTGAGTCTGAAACTTGAAACTACATTAACAATATAAAACAACACACAGAGCTGGTGTTTCCTTCAATCTACTATCTGCTGTCTTATTCTTTCATTTACCTTAAATTCCACTAAAAAACACATTTTTATTCCTCAGCTTTTGATTCAGCATGAGAGCCTTTCTTCTTCTTCCTGTTGTTTTTATTGTGTTTGTGGCCCTCTTTAACTGACAGGAGGGAGCAGCACTGTATACTAGTTATCTATAAGGCTCTACTGTAAAAGTGCCCAGTTAAACACAGCACTTACAATGTCAGGTCAACGTTAGCTGTCATTTCATTTGAACATTTTAAAAGGTTTATTTTAAAAGGTATATTTATATACTTGCAATCACACTTGATTTGTTTTTGTTAATTTTGTAAATTATATTGTGCATCTCCTCTGTTTAATTGATTATTGTTTTTGATTGTACACAGGTCAAGAGATCCCAATCTCAAAAGACTGTTTAAATAAAGGGTTAATAATAAAGTATTGTTTTGTCCTTTTCTAGGTTAAACTTAATGTGTTTCTACTCTGTTGTCTTGTGGTTTTAACTATTGTGACACCACTTTAGGTCAACTATTGTTTTTAAATATGCTTTATAATTCCCTGTAATAATCCAACATGGCCGACAAACTACTGTGATTCACCAGAGAAAAAAAGACATTTGTTTTTCTGCGTGACGATAGCTTTGATGGCCAGAATGTTTAGCTTTGTTGATTGATTTGCTGATTATTTACAACAGAGTTAGTGATGAGTTCATTTTCATTTTATTCTTCGGTCACTGGATCACTTTTCTGAAGATGTAATGATTTCAGTTGCCCACTAGATAGAACTGTTTAGACTTGTATGATATACTGAGCTTAGTATCAGATGGTCATTTAGTATTGTGGAGGAAGCTGAGATACAGTAAACTGAGACTGCAACTGATGATTATTCTCATTATTAATTAATATGTTGATCAATTTCGTGGTTTGGTCCAGAAAATTGTGAAAATGTTGATGAGTGTCTCCCAAAAGGTGTTTTCCTCAAATAATAATACTGATAACTTTATTTGTTTAGCACCTTTAAAAACTTAACAAAGTGCTTTGACAGACGAAGCAAAACTGGATACCAAAGAAGAAAAACCAAACCAAAGCAAGGATTACAATGAATTTAGAAGAAAAGAGAGAAAAATACAGAAGAAGGAGAGGAGATAGGAGACATGAGAGCTTTAAAAAGTGCAAATATAAATACATACAAGTGAAAATAAGAGCAATAATAAAAAAAAACAATAGTAGATAAAATGAAAAAGACAAAATCACATGAAAGTGAGTCTGTAAAAATGGGTTTTAAGAAGAAGTGACCTGATTTGCGAGCCATGTCCCCTTAAGCTTGGTCACCTTTAGATTTAAGCCTCAACAAATGTCTTGTTTTGTCCACAACCCAAAGATATACAGTTTACTGGCACAGAAGAAAAATATTTTTACATCCTAGAGGCTTAAATCAGATAATTGTATTGTTTTTTTCTTGCAAAATGATTCAAATGACAACTACTTGATTAATCAGCTAATCACTGCAGCTCTGCAGTCAACAGAAGATGAAGTTTTGTATAGAAAGCCGACACACTGTATATTTCAGATCCGTAGAGGAAGTGGTGCACACTGTTTGTGGTGAGTGCACATGACTGACAGTGACTGACAGTGAGGGGCATACATGAAGAAAACTGAACTTCTTCCTAAAGAAAAAACCACAGACCCAAACCACCAGAGTGGAGAGCAGAGCGTTCACCACGCTGCAGTCTGAAGAATGTGTCCTCTTCGCTTCATTGACCTCAGACCAGCATCTCGCTCCACTGTGACCATATGGAAGTTACATTTAGGACGCCATTTGATGTTCAGTCTACCGTGAAATGTCTCATTTGGAATCTATATTCTCAGATATATATTTCAGTGAGTAAGTAACTTTATGTAGAACTTCTTAAAACAGCAGAGAGAAAGTGCTGAATGGAGAAAACAGACGTCATAAAAGAGACGGACGCAACATCAGTCTAGAAAAACAAGTGTACAGCGGCTCCGCATGGCTTCAAGCTGAATGCCAACTTGGTGATGTCTCAGAGGAATAAAGTTCACCGTCTTTAGCGTGTGAGCAAGCTAACATTTGTACTAAACACAAAGCGAAGAACATCTAAAAGCTAAATTCACGGTAAAATACTTCCGTAGACGTTTCACTGAAAAACAGTGAGCAGGATACATCCTCTGGGGACCCTGAACGTCTAAACGAAATGTCAGAGAAATGCATCCAGTAGGTATTTCAGCCTGGATCAAAGTACGTATAAAAAAAAACAAGGGAGCATTACTTACAAAAAGAAGTGAATAAAAAATGTTCCCCATAAAACAACCCAAAAAGTTCACTCTGTTAATAAATTCAGCTGTAAGGAAACAAACTTCACTGAGTGTTTGTGAGGGACTGGATTCTTTTAGTTAATCTAATGGAAATGGAAATAATGCACATTTCATATGAAGCCTTTTTTAAAACAAGTAACTAAATAAATGAAATAAAACACATCTGTCGTTGTCCCTCAGTGGGAACGACTGATTTACACTGGAAACAAAATAAACGACGATACCTCACCGACAGCTTTCTGTTTCTCTTCCCCGACTCAGCGGTGCATTTAATGGCTTGTTTAAATAACCGGTTCTGCAGTAAAGGCCCCTGTGGCCTGTTTCACTGCACTGACCGGTGTTGCCTCAGTCTGTCTGACCGTCCGTCTGTGCATCCTGCCACTCCCATCCTGTTTAGAGGGCCTTCTTTTGACAGTCTTCCACCATAAAGGAGGCCCCGTCTGGGCTTTGACAGGCTGCAACAGCCTCCCGGATGACAGATGGATGGATGAAGGAAGGACAGAGGAGGCTGTAAATGAGACAAACACTGAAAACCCCTTTTTTTTTTTTTCCGGAAGACTCACATTCGGTCTTTTTGGTCAGTCGTGAGTGAACAAAAAGTCGGGCAGGGAGACAAGAGACCGTTGGGCTGTGAGAGACGGGAACAATTACTGTCTGAGACGTCATCGGTCCTGTCGGAGAGAGGCAGGCGGGACGAGAGGAGCAGGAAGAAGAAGGAGAGCAACAGAGAGGAAGGGAAACCTGAGGGACTTGTGATGCTTCCTGTTGATCTGAGCCAAAGGGAAGCAGAGACAGCAACACTAAAATAAAAATACAAGAATAAAAAAACACTTTTCTCTCTTAACTCCTACAACTTTCTTTCTCTTTAAGGGGACACGTGTCACAGATACTGATCAGCCACACCAGCCACAAACAGGTATCTGATTATTATGCGGCAGAAAACCGCTGATTTCCACCTTGAAGTGCAGTTCCATTGAATTACGATAAACAAAGCACTTTCTCTGGCAGAGAGGATGAAGCTCCTTCATCTAATATTTTAATCAGGCCATCCATTAGTGATCCGTCATCACCAGGGGCCCTTGAAAGCTTTCGGTACGACACTTGTGCAGCATCATGTGCTGTGGCGGTTGTTGTCATCTGGCAGCAGCACGTTTAATGATTAGATTTTGGTATTACAGTGTGGGTGAAGCGGTTTTGAGGCTTTGTGGTGCCTGATTGAGTCAACACTGAGTCCTCTCAGGTCGTTTCTCTCTCACACACACACACACACACACACACACACACACACACACACACTAACACACACAGGGCTGTAATCTTTTCCCATGCTGATCAATAAACCTGATAAGAACTCCATCCTGCCAGCTGGCAGTGACTAATGCAGAGTCCTGAGGGTTGAGAGCGCTGCCCGTGTATGAGAGCGAGGGAGGATTAAAACCCATGGATAGGTGTGTGTGGTGCTCTGCAGTGGGCAAACATTCAGAAAACTCAAGGGAAATGTCTCCATGAGTGAGAGGAGGCTTCAACCCTTTTACATATATCAGTATTCTGTGTCTTATACATGATAAAGCAATGTTTTTAATTTATTTACTGTTAAAATAGTTGATTGCATCTGCCTGAACAGTGTTTTCTAATGGTGAAACTTGATTTAGGACATTTCTGTCTATAGCTGGAAGAATTTTCCACAAAGATAAGAGACGGTTTTATGAATAACTGGTGCAGCCCAGTGCAGAGGAGCAGGAGGGAAGGCCAAAGGCTAAAGCTACACTGGGAAAGGTCATCTGCAACGACGAGAAGATCAGTGGAAGTTTTATCTCCCTCTTCGGACATCTATCTGTCTCTTACTCTACGTCTTTGTCTGTATTTGCTGTCATGCACACGTTCAGCTCACATATCGCTATGTGAACGGCATTCAGACAGAGAGGGCGGCTGTTATCATCACACTGTTAGTCCCAACTTTTCCATTAGTTTGACATTCAGCTCCTCATGTGGTGAATCACAGTTTTCCACGTCAGTGCGCAGACTTTACTAATCTTGTATGGGTGGGGGGGCAGAGATATTACAGAATGAGAAACAGCCTCACACTTATTTTTTTACAATCACAACAAACATCTAATTATTCATTTTCACGCTCGTTGCAGAGCTCATTTACGGCGGCTTTGTAGGATCTGGAAACAGTCTGTCTGATTGCTGCGCTCATTTTTCTTCCTTTCAGATCCCTCTCTGCTTCGTACTCGTGCAAAAATCATTGTCACATAAACAACAACGTGTTCTGGAGACGCCTCACACAGTATCACACGGGGCCCGTCGAAGTGTTTTCGTGGTCTTAAAGAGCAGAGAAAGTGCTGCTCTGACGTCTGCTGGACCTCTGACCACACACCACATCAGCAGCAGCAGCAGCCGTGATGTCGTGCAGTTAACATTAACTTTCTGACCTGCTCGTCTTGTCTCCTCCTGTATTTTCTACCATGCTTTGGATTTTATTCCTGGAGATGGGAAACACACAACACTGGACAATCCATCATTCCTATCTACAGTAAAATTACTTTTGCTTCCCATCAATGCCAGAATCCTATCGTGTGGTTTGGGGTCAAAGTTAAGTTTTGGTTTAACTTCTACAGCCACAAAATAACAACAAAACATAGAGTTTAAATAAATGATCTTGTTCTGCATCATGAAAGTCCCGTTAGATGGAGGCAGAAGCAGAAGCATTAGACTATCAGACTGGATGGAGCTGCTCTTTTAGGGTTTGTTAAACCAGCTAAAACACAAAAGTAACACTTAATGAGTGAGGCATCCTACTAATGAAAGGTAGAACATTTATGAAGTGCATTATCTTCACATCACTCACAGAGAAAGTGTTCAGGCTAAACTTTTGAATGACCAAATCAAATCTCTCCAGTTGGACCCTGAATTCAGTTTTGCTCAGAAATGTTAAAGACAAAAGATGCTCTGACTGTATTTTCACAGCTTCTGTGATTCTGAAGGAAAGTTTGACACAAACTGAAACTAAATCTGATGATTTTTGGCAATGATGTGATGATTTCACAGCCTCTGCTGCTTTTCCGTTTTTAAAAATCTGCCTCTCAGCTGTGTGGAAGTCCACTACTAAATCACTGGAGTCTTCCTTTGAGCTTGTGGGTCCGCTCTAATATCCTCATTCACTTTAAACCAAAGTGTTTCTGAAGAATTAACACATCGTGTGAGTGTAGCTGAATGTGAGTTTTAGTTGTTCTGAAACTGTTAAACTGTTTTAATGGCAGAACTTGAACATGATGTTTATGTTTATGGGGAAAACTTCTTTCCACAAGTTCTGCAAGAAACTCTCACTGGGACAAGCGATATAGAAACTTGTCTAAACAACGTTAGGCTGTACAGACTTCATCCAGCCTGCTAACTGTCCCCCTCACTTTGTGATTCATTATGCATGGAGGCCTAGATTCCTTTGTAGAGCCTGAATAAATGCATCATGTTTGAATTATTAATCAGTGACATGACCGGTGTGTCTTATCTGATTGGTTGTTCACACCACTGATGTGGAGGTAAATAAACCGCCTCAACCCACAGTCGTCTCTCCAGTCTGGGATTCTTCCTCCGTCGTATTCCTGGCGGGGCTTTGGCTCGTCTTGACACGGCAACAAACACGAGGCCGGCGACACACAGCGATGCCAAGAGGAGGACCAGGGTTTCCGTGAATTAGGACAAACACGGATAAATTAAACATCAGAGCAGCTTCGACTCCTGAATCGCTGCCACTGCCGTCTCTAGAAACAGACGAGGGAGGACGCACAAGATTGACACAGATTCAGAAGGCAAAAAAAAAAAAAACACGCGGCTAACTCTGAGCGGGACATCAGCTCCGTCAAAACAGGAAGTCTGCTGGCAGGGCTGAGCGGGAGCCTGGCTGCCATCGTCGCAGGAATGAAATGAAGGAAAAGACATAAAAGACAGGATGTGCCAAAAATAAATGAAGAGAATCTTTGTTCTACAGACAGAAAAAAAGGTCACATTAATCTTTAAAAAGACACAAAGTCACCACACAAAGCATGATGGTCATGATTAGGTCTATTTCCAGAGTTTGTTTAAAAGATGACACTCATTACAGGAGTTGTTACATCCCCACTTTTTAGAAAAAGATAACAAAGAAATCATTCATTTTTGATTTTTGTAGCATATTTTCATTACATAAAAAATTTAAGATTTCTTATCATTTGCAACAGTTCTCAGATATAATCAATAAAAACAGCCCCAGGCCCATTCCTGCCTTGTGCGCGGCATTTAGCTTCCTTCATTCATCATCATTACTGAAATTATGTCAGAAAAAAAAACAAAGATTCAATAACACAAAAACAGAAAGATCATTTCTTCTTTTATCAGATTTCTGATGCAGCTAAACAACAGATTGCCATAACTAGATTCTAAGACTGAATATCAAAATAAATCACTTTTCCTTCATTCGTTAGAGCAAGAAACAATTTGCATATTCACAGATATTGTAAAAAGAGAAGAATAGAATATTTCCATGAAATGTACAGCACTGTTCCTTCATCAGAAAAATACAAGAGGAATCGACTTTAGTGGTTTTAAAGGAGCCACGATGACTCGATCGAGCTGCTCCGACCGTCTCACTAACGCACTTAGCTTCTTTTCTTTACACTTGTGACTTTGCTAAGAGAAAAGAAACGAAGCATTTCAGACAGTCTGACGCCCTCTGAGCAGCCAATCAGAGCGTCTCACTGCTTTTAACTTTACTAATTACACGCTGCTGTTGTCAGTCTGATCATATGTGTGTGTTTACCTGATGTATCCAGGTGTGTAGTAATTATCTCAGACCTGCAGCGGTGCAGGTTTTTGTTGTAAGACCATGAAAACATATTTGCATATTTGAGTTTCTCTCTGAGCTTTTCTCACTGGTTTAAATTAGACAGGACTCAGTTGAAAGATGGTGATGTCACATATCTGTGGGCGGCCAACCTCCATTCAGCAGCATTTTAATACAAATGTGTTGACAGTTGACAGGTTTTTGGTTTTTATTTGGTCAGTCAAATGTGATCAAACCACATCCAGTCCTGATGAAGCATATCAGCAGAGTGTTGAACTCCTAATAAATAACAACTGACAGTGTTTTTCCCCCCAAACTTAAACTTTGATTGAACATTTAGTCATTAATGTTTTAATGTCAGGAGAAGAAGAAGAATTTCAAACCGGCTTTTAAAACAGGGGCTTTAAAATGACCAGGTTCAATTAATAATAACAGAAACAAAGCTGGAGCATCAAAAATATAAAAGTATTCTTCTGTCAAAATGATGTTGATGTCCTTTTTTATATATGGGCGAAGTGTTAAAGGGCTAGTTCCCCCAAATGTCAAAACATTCTCCACTTATAGTGTGTTGGTGTTATCTAATGATGCAAATTGCTTCCTTTTGGAGATGCTGAGACTTTTCCCACTCCTTTACAGTGGAGATGAATTCTGTTTGGGCTCTCCAAAACATTGACAAAGTGACAAACTCTGCAGTTTTTCCCACAAACATTAGCCCAGGTGTTCTGTACAGTCCACAGACCTGACTGACTGCAAACAGGTTTCATTCAGAACCAGTTGAAGATTAGAAAAAAAAGAAACTGTCCACAGGAAGTCCTGAGGATCACTTATTGAAGATAATTATTTTTTCTAATCTGGTTTAGCCGTCAGCTGTTTTGTCACAGCTTTAAAATTTACTTGGATCTTTCAGGACAACTTGTGAAATGTAAGACAAAGTCTGAGAGACACACTGGGAGGGACAAAGCCTCCTTTCTCTGAGTCCAGCTCCACATTCCTCTCATTCTGCTGCGCACGACCCGACCACAACCACAGCTGGCTCTCACTGTCTTCTGGGAAATCATGGCTCTTTTTTTTTTTTTTTTTTTTTTTTGAGTTTCAGGAAATCCCTGAAAGGACACAGCGGTCGCAGTGACTCACAGAGGTCGCTTCAGGACCTCACAGAAGAAGACGGGTCATTTTTAGGGTCTGGGTTTGGGATCTGAATGCTGCGCTGCACTCTGTTACTCTCTCTGATGAGGTCTGGTGACTTTAAACAAGGATGTGAATTGTTATTAAGTCTTTTAACTTCTTTGACTTTGGTTCAATTATTCATTAGTAGATGAAGTGAACAAAAAAAAATATCTTTTATATGAATTATTGCTTCTCTATTCGCTCAGACAGCTCAATAAAATATACAATTCAGTGAAGATTAACTTTCAGAGCAATTTCACAATATGACAAAAACAACCTGCCTGACTGAGCCGCTAATTAGTGTCTTTGGTCCGTCACTTAATGATTTGCTAGAATAAAATAAACCCCTTTCATCTCTTTCTGTTGACAGCTCATTATCTTGTCTTTCTTTTGCTCAAAAACAACTTTTCACCAGCCCGCCCTCCACACACTCATCCTCCCATCCGTCCGTCCGTCCGTCCGTCTGCCCCGACTCTGTCGTGTTTTAGAGAGTTCAGTTAGTTCAGAGGACAATGTCCAACAAATTGCTTAATTGTGTTTCTCCTGGTATTTTGCTCATTAAATATTGTGAATTACAATGTTTTTCACATGGACTTGAGATCTCAGCACTCCCAGCCTTTCTAGCACTTCAGAATTTACTTCCAGCGACAAAAAGTGAGAAAATTTGGCTGCAAAGACAAAACAGCAGCTTTTTCTGCTGGAGTCCCAAAAAGTCTTTATAATCTGGTTCAAAAGAACCTACTGATTGGGATGCTGATCAATATTCTGCCTTGCTGTGAGCTTTAAAGGGGTCACTCTCAGGAGATGAGAAGTTCTCAAACTCCTACAGGACCAAAAAGGGGTCCGACATGATTTACTATGGATGAAGCTCAGAGTCAAAAGGTTTCCAGTGCTGCTGCTTGACTTATTGTAGCGTCTGAACTGAAACTGAACTCCCTTAACACGTTTCCATCTCTAACATGTCCACATTCGTTCAGCCTCTGTCTCTCATTTCCTTCTTCTCCTTTTGAGTCTGCATTCAGTTTTCAAGAAATTCTCATGCTGGAAATACTATTCTACTGATGATGGCTCTGTGATTATACTGATGTAAGTCATGTTGCCATGTGACTCATATTAATTGCAGCTAGTTATTAGTTTCATTGCAGCAGCTTTTGTATACTGTGGACTTACAGGATGACCATCATGGAACAGATGTCTCTTTAATTGGTTTTAAAGACGTCTCATAGGGTTCCTAAAATGAAAAGCTTGATAATATTATAACTTAATTCTGATAAGCAAAATAAAAACTTTTTAAGCAAAATTGTTTTACTTATTTGGGAATTAATTGTATCAGTATGAAGTTTTTTTTAAGTTTTTTTAAAGTCGTCAGTAATTAATTGATAAGATTTGACATTTTCAGCCCATTTCATTACTTTGATTACATTCATTATTACATCATCTGGTATTACTGGATCCCTAAAGCCGACATTATATGTTATAGACCTGTTGTAAGAGCTAAAACATGCTATGCACACTGTGATAAAATGCTGAAATTAATGTGATCAACAGTGGCAGTGTCTGACATAAGATCGGCTATATGTTGGAGGACCAGATTGTATCACCGGGACCTTTAAACTCATCCAAACACCTAAAAAATAAATCACCAAACAGTTCCCCTGTTATGGTTCCTGGAAGCACGTGTTCCCTTTGCCTCAAACAAACCCTGTAAAAGGGCGAGTTCTATATTTAAAAGTGGCAGTGAATATTTGATCCGCAGTCTGTTTGAATTACCTCTGGAGTTGAAATTAAAAGCAAAAGTTCCAAAGGTTTTTTTCTGAGACATACTGAACTGGTGTCTGACCTCGGCTCTGCTCGTTACTCAAACGACAGCAGGTCTGGGTGGGGCTCGGAGTCTTCGGCGCTCACTGAGGTGGCTTTACTGAAGGGGGCGCCATTCCCCTGAAGGACGTCCTCGCCCATGCTGATGCGGCAGGGAGTTTTCCCCGAGCATGGAGTGGAGGCCAGCCGGGAGTCTGGCCCGGACGCCTTCTGCCAGACGTCGCAGGGCTTCGCTCTGGGCTCCACCACTGGGGGATCCTTGTTGATGAGGTCGGGCACGGAGAGCTGGAGCTGGGGCTGATGCTCCTCCACGCCTCCTTCAGTGCCCCGGTTTCCCACATCATCTTCTTCTCCATCTATCCCTCCATCGGCTTTGCTGTTGCCTCCTGTCGTCTCCCAATCATCAGCAGCTTTATTCTCCGGCGGCAGCGCGATCTCCTCTGACCCCTCGTCCTCCTTCTCGCACTGCTGCTGCTCCTCGCCGCTCCTCGGCTCCTCCTTGGCGATGAGGGGCGTCTTCTCAGGAGACGAGAGGAAGGAGGAAGAGTCAGCAGTGTCCGGAGAGGAGACCACAGGGTCGGAGGAGATCATCATGTCCTGGGTGGTTTTCAGTGCCCGAGGGAGGCGCTTCTTCCCCGATGGGGGTGGCGGGTCGAGCCGAGGGAAGGAGTCGAAGGAAGAGATGTGACTGGAATACAGGAGAGAGGGAAGGAGGAGAGAGAGAGAGAGAGAGAGAGACAAAGAGGCAATTAGACATACAGAGAAGGTCATCCATTACCATAATAGGTGAACTGGTTAGAGCTGCAACTAACAATCATTTGCATCATCGATTAATCTGGTGATCTGGTCATTAAAATGTTTCCCAGGGCTCAGGGTGACGTCTCTAAATGTTATCGTTCGATCGACAGGTCAAAACCCACACATTTCCATTTACAATGACCTAAAACAGCTAATTTAAGTGCACCCTCACGTTTAAGGAGCTGAGCCCAGAGGTTGTTTTGTTGCATTTCTGCTTGAAAAGTAAATCAAACAGTTATTGGATTCTTAATATAGCTGCTGATACATTTTCTGTTGACAGACTATTCGTTTCAGCTCCTGCACAGGCAGCTTTGCTGATTCAAATTTTGTGAGGTTGTATTTTTGGCATGGGAAGTTGTGTAAAGTGTTCTAAGCCTTCGTTCAGACAATAAAAACCATGAGATGCAATTCATAGTGTTGTTCCTGAGAGTGTGTTATCCCTGTGTGCTGTATCGTCTGTATGACTTGACTGATGCCGTCATCTCACTGGGCTGAGAGGACATGTGAGGAACAGTTGGCCACTTTGGGAAATACTCTGATTGGCTTTCTTGCAGAGAATGAGATGAGAAGATCAATACTGCTCTCATGTCTGTCTCTGTTAAACCTGAACCCGGAGCCAGAGGACTGTTAGCTTACAGTAACTTAGCAAAAAGACTGGAAAGATGAGAGCGGCATCGATCTCGTCGTCGAACTCTCTCCAAGAAAGTCTGCATTCCCCAAAATACTGAAGTTAAGACAATGAAAACAGATTCTAATAAGTAGAGTGTTTTTATGGACATGTGACATTGATTATCGTGACCGGATATATCTTACAACATGTATTAAATCATGAGTAAGCAGCCAGTTCTGCATAACTATATTTATAATATTATTTATTTATAATATTTATATAAATGTAAAAGCATGTGAGTACGTTTTTGAGCTGATAGAACCACAACTAACCTCGTCAAATGTGTGCTTAAACTGATTATATATATATATGTACACTGAATGTCTACCATTGACAGCGTGTTACTTTAAGTGTTTGAGCGTGCGTGTGTGTGTGTGTGTGTGTGTGTGTGTGGAGGAGGGTGATAAACAGTGTTAAACATACCAATTATTCAAGCTGTTTCCCTGCAATGACAGAAAACTGCCATTATAACTACACCCCATAGTGAGAAGAAAGAACTTATTTAGAACGTAATTACTGCTGCTGTTCAGTGTTACTGACAGGGATGCAGAGACACCGGGGTCAAGTGGTGTCTTACTGGAACAACACAGCACACGGCGTCAGGGACGACTGTGTTCAACCAGGAGCAAGCTGGATGTAGCACTTAGCATGATTTGTGTTGAGTGACTCTCTCATAAATCTACTGTCAGAGCAGTAACATGTCATTAAGTCACCAAAACTACAGGTACAAGAGTGCTGAGAGACAGAATTTGGGTTGGATCAGCGTTTCTATATCTATGTTGTTTAATCTGTTTGCATATGTGTATTCTTTAAACAGCTGGTACAATGTTTAATGTCACTAACAATAACTAATACTTTCATAGATGACTAAAATGACTAAAACAAACATGCTGTGGGTTTGAGTCTTTCTCCTGCACCCTCGTTTCAGGAATGGGGAGTCTGTCAGTTATTAGTGAGACCTCTCAGCTCCACCCGTCCGGATCGGTTGGCTGTCTAGCAAAATCTTTACAGATCATCACCGGTAAATTAAACTAAATCTATTCACAGTCCAGTAAATGGAGACAGATAGGTGCTAAAAAAATCAGCTTGGCTGATCCTCAGTTGGAGGGACAACAAATTAATGCTTCTGGAACAAATCTCCAAATACAGACTACAAGTCGACTGATAACTGGTTTGGCTGACATTTTACAAACTATCATCATCAGTGGAACTTGGCTCCAGCAGTGGCCTGTGGCTGCGTGGCCTCTAGGGCTGCTGCTCGACCAGGGGAGGGGGCAGCCATAAATTAACACATTATTCTGTCCCTGTATTCAACAGGGTTAGAAAATGTGGGCGAAACCTTTGCAGTCTCTGGGAAAACGTTGGAGCATTCAAGTGATTCAAGTCATATCTGACCCGTTTTAACCTCATTTCCAATTTAGCTTTCTCTCCTCCAAATAATCCATCCACGCACAGTAACTACCCATTCATGACATTAATTCTCTTTTTAAATAAGACTATTATGGCTTCTTCAATGCTGAATGACACAGTGTTTTTGCATTTCTTTCCCCCGAATGTCGGAACACAGTATCATTTAACCCAAAATTAAAGGACAATGTCAATCATTCATGTAGATTCCAATAGATATTGAATAGTTACAATTAAAAATAGCATGGATGTCTATATTTTTATCTATTTATTTCTTTTATTGACTTAATTGACATTTTTTTCTTATACAACAGATGGAGGCTGTGGAAACCAAATCACCTGTATGGGACTGTTTTGTTGAAATAGCCCCAGGAAAAGAAAAATGATGAGTGTGAGATAAACTTATAAGCATGGGACCATCGGTCCCATAGTAGTTGTGGAGTCGCCTTCAGCGTTGCCATCCAGAGGCCAATTCTGACGCCTTGAAAAAAATATGTCGGCAATCAGAAAAAGTCCCAAACACAAGTCACAGTTCCTCAACTAGGGAAATATAGATAATTTCACACATTCACAGTGGTCTGAGACGTTGGTTTTCATCTTATGAGACTTGCTGAGAAATTCTATCAAATGCAGATGCTTGATGAAACATACGCTGAGGTTGTGACAAAGGTGAAGACTCTGATCACTCCAGAAGAGGGACCATACATGGCTGCTGGTGCGACACAACTCAGTCACGGATGAGCCTCACACGTCTTTATCCAGGATTTTATACAAAAGGACTGGAGCAGACGGCAGGGTGTTCAAAATGCCAAGACTACGACTGGATTACATGCAGCACAGCACACTCAAGAGACATTTTTTGGCATTATCCTGGATAACCGACACAGACGGTGTGGTTCTAGTTCTAAGGGATGGTGGCGCCAACGTGGTGAAGGCTACTGAGGCTGAAATGAGCTGTAACTGCTCTCCATCTAATCAACAATGGCCTCTCCAGTCAAAGAGCTGTGCTGAGCATTGTTGCCACACTGAAGAGCTCTGCAGGTCACTCTGGCCAGTCAGTGCTGGCCAAAAGAAAAAAAAAAAAAAAAAGGCTGAGAGCAATTCAAGAGGAGCTTGGCATCCCAACACACAGCATCATCCATGCTGTTCAGACTACCTCGAACTAAACACTACCCACACTGCAGAGGACGTACGAGCAGCATGCACTGAGTGTCAGTGTCAGTGAGCACGGTCATATCAGCCGTCGATGTGCCGCACGCTGGGATATCATGTCAAAGCTCATTGAGACACCGGCGCCACTTGAGGAAGTTACAGTGGAAATGCGTAATCCCCAGTGAACCTGCTCTGAAAGTGATGCTGCAACAGGAGGCTCCATCTTCAGTAGGCATCATAGAAGACCAGGCTTGACAGCCTGACAAGGCAATTCTCAAGGCAGAGGACACAAAGTGTTTGGTGTTGGCAACTGTCCTTGATCTCCCTGTTACAAGGGCAAGTCCTTCAGACAGCAGAGAAAGCACAGGTTGCATATGATGTGCTTGTGTATTACTTCTTGGTCGAGCTTCCGATCCTAGCTGGAGTGTCACCTGAGCAGGCCGGTGGCTGAGCGGAGTACGCAGTGGGAGAGAAACGAGGAGAGGCTTCACAGATGTGCTGCACCGGCCAGAAAATATCTCTGTCTGTAACCATCCAGCGTCCCAAGGGAGCAAGTGATCAGTGAAGTCGGCATCCTACGCAACAAGCGGAGGAGTTGTCTCTCTGGAGAGAATGCAGACAAGCTCTGTTTCCTCCATTCTAACATCTTCTCAACCGGAATTACTGACTTGGAGGGAAAAAAACAGCTCAAAAACAGAAAAATAGATTTTTTTTTAATTTTTTTACAGTTGGTTTGATGTTCAGAGCCAGATTTCTATATTTATTTAGGTATTTATGATTTTCATTTCATTCATTTAATCAGAGAGGTGAAAAGAAAAACAAACTGCCTGAGTCAGGAATGAAACCAGCAGCGCTGAAGGCAAAGAGTAAAGTTTATTTTAGTTTAAATTAGAAATACAGGTCTGTGTGTGTGTGTGTGTGTGTGTGTGTGTGTGTGTGTGTGTGTGTGTGTGTGTGTGTGTGTGTGTACCTGTTTGCAGTGGTCTGGTTTAGTTGATCCATGCAGCTCCACACAGCGCCAACGTTCTTGTTAACTTCAGTGACTCCAATGTCCCCGAGGTGGCTGGGCTCCTTTCTTCTTAACAAGTCATTGACCTGAAAGAAAGAAAGAAAGAGGTGAGACAGACAAAAACGAAAGAAAGAGAAGGAAAGTAATCATTTAATCATCATTTTTAAATCATTTTACTAAAACGATGACATTTCCTCTGTAATCCCAGAGTTAAATCACTACATGACTAGTGAACAGAACCGAATGCTTGCGCCGTACTAACCTTTGCACCGACAGCCTTGCCCAGATTAATGGCATTTTTAAGCCTCTGTTGGCCTCCGGAGGAAGGAGAGTCGACAGAGCTGGACCCCAGGTTCGGATTAGCCGATGCTGGGGAGCGTCGGGCCGAAGTCTGGCCTGGCCTGGAGGTCTGAGGACTCTGCTGCTGGGCAATGGAGTTCTCAAACATACTTTGATCAACTGGGAAAAAAGGAGACAAGGAAGACAGAAGAGTGAATAAACGGCAGTATTTAAGTGAAGGTGTTGGCATATCTGCTTTTTAACAGCATGTGTTGTTGCAAAGCTGCAAACCCTTCAAGCACTAGACGACACAAACAGGACGCTCCCTTTGACAATGAGGTGCACAAACTCACTCGATGAAATGAAAGGAATACTCCACTGAAAATGAACTGAATTACTCCACAGAACTGGTAAAATGGTTTCTTAAATTTGGCTCTGAATTGGAATCCACTGCAGATGCTCGAGCCCAAAGAGGACCGAGCACTTTGATACACTTTAAAAGGTACAATTTTGGTGGAGTATTCCTTTACGCATTCCATGTCATGTCCATCCTGTGTCACTCTGCAGCTTTGCACAAAACAAACTGATGGTGCATCATCACAGCAAGATTTCAAGGTATCTCATGAGAATGCATACAACATATGAGGGCCAGATGGCAGTGCAGCATCACTGTATGTACTGATCAAAGAATACAAAACAAAACTCAAGGCATTTGCAATGACACATGCACATAAACAGCAAAAACACTATGAAAATGAAGTAGAAATGGACCAAAATGCAGGATCGGGAACAGAAAGGGGGGCTCAGGTGGTTGTCAGTCCACCTCAGACAGGAGATCTTACCTCTTGGAGAGGAACGTTTCTCGGAAAGCATTTAATGAGACATAGAAGTATCACAGTTCAGATCATTTTCCCTCTGAAGATACACATTATCGAGCCGTTTCTGCTTAGTCACAAAATGCTCGTCTCCTACAAGCGAATAATTCAGAGGAGGTAATGGGCGAGAGTGCACCTTGAGCTGCATACACATATCTGAAAGGTACAGTGTCTCAGCCAGATAAATGGGGAACAAATATCACCATTTGGAATCAGATGGAGCGTCAAAATCAGTAACCTTGACTTCACTTTGCACACGCAAGCATTTCACTTAGTGTCACAATCAAGAGATCTACAAGAGTGCATTAGCCAGAGGCCAGAGGAAATGTGACCCAGCGTTATGAATCAACATGATATAGAGGACATTTGAAGTGACTCCAAGGATAGAGAGAAAGATGTGAGGAGAACAGAGAGAAGGATGCACCCTGACTTTACAGCATGCAGGCTCATAGGAGTCATCGAATCACAAATCAATTACCACAGCAGAGAAGTGCAGAGTGAAGCAACAGTGGGTCCTGCACTAAATGTAATCTTATAGTAGTAGACTGTGTGCAGGTAGCCACATTAACACCTGCTATCTGTTTAAGCACGTTTTAGATTGTGTTTGATTAAAGTTTTACTTCACTACTGACTCCTCTCATGGGGCTCCCTGTGCATCTCTTCCTGCAGCACTGACGCATGTACGAACACGACCTTGGTGCTATTAGGCCACTTAGCAACAGCACCGCATTTAAAAGATGCAAAGGACAGAAATAAGTACCCACAACAATCCCTGAGTTTGTCAGACACCAAAACACAACATAAAGTTTTAAAAGCAACCTTTTTATCTTGCAGAGCTTTGCGACCTTCAATAACTCCTCACTGAATGAATCAAATATTTTCCTAGGTTGTGTGGATGTTACTTTCTGGTGTGACCTTTAGTGTAAGAAACTTCCTTCAGCTTTAATGAGGTTCGGCTGTGATTTGACTTCTTATAAATTTGACTTTGATGCTATTGGTCTGCAATTATTTATTTATTAAACCAAACATTGGGTGCTGTAATTTTTATTTTGCTGCAGGTTCCTTACTTGTTAGCTAGCAAGGCTGTCAGCTAGTTGTTAGGCTGCTTACCACATGATCCACATGGTGCACTGGCTTGACTGTTCTTCTCTGTTAGCATTTATTTGTTTTACTTGCAGTTTTACAGTGGTGAAACATAATACAAATATTCAATGGCTGTGCCTTGTTTCAACTGGGGGATTTCACACTGCTGTAAAAACCCTCTTGCCTGTTACTGTGGTACAAAAGGAACTTCATTTACATGCCTTACATCTTTGTTCAATGCTCTGCCTGTCTACCAAGGTCATTCAGGGTGCACGGACTGTACAGCAAGGTCATGGAGTGATCGATGGTAACACCTTACACAGGCTATAAAACATCCTATTGATCCCACCTGACAATGTGGCCACATATTCCTCCCTCTTTAACCCCTAATGGAGAAGTAATGTATGGACTTTGTGAGCCCCTTTGGTGACGATATGAGGGAAAGATGTTTGCTGCAGTATAAGTATAATTACAAACATTTCATGTTTCGCATCTCCTTTGAACTCGTCTTTCAGAATGCTGCCACGCTGCTGAAAAGGTGAAACCTGCTGTTTGGAAATGAGCCCACGTGTCTCAGTCTGGCTCATTTATACACAGATGTGATTTATCATCACTATTTATGACCATTACTCCGGTGGACTGGCCGCCCCTGAGCCAGCTCTGAAACGCTTTGCTCTTAGGACGCCTTTATACTCTAAACGAATGCAAATTTAGCGATTTCTCAGAGGCTGTCAAATAAAGTGCTGCGTGCAAATGCCAGTATACCCACGGTGGCTAGAGGTCAGTTTGTACCCACAAGCGAGCTGCAGCGAGGGACATGACGTTAGAAATATACCAGAGAAATGCTGAATGTGAGTGATATTTAAATTACAGCTAATCATACAGGAGAAGGATGATGATTTCGACATGGCTGCGGTGCCAGATTTTCTAAGGATCTTAAATGTTGGCATTTTGCCTTCATTTGTTAGTGATGGTTAAGACATGAAATGGCAGGGAGAGAGAGGGAGAGAGAGGGAAGCCATGCAACTAAGGTCAGAGTCAGACTGGGGATGTGGAGGGTGTACGATATCAAATTGTATAAATTTATTCACAAATGGTACTTTTTCATTCTAGATATTCAGTTTGCTGCGTTCAGGAAATGGCAGATCAGATTGTTCATGGAACTGACTCGAAGTCTGACCACACATGGTTTAGTGACAACAGCTGTGTATCAGTATCAGTGCAGCACAGATTTACATCACTGAAGCAGCAGTAAAACAGAACGACACGACTATTGAAGACCATCTGAGAACTCTGGTTTTCATTTCACACAAAAGGCAGAAATCTGATGATCAAGAGGGTTTTTGTACGTGAATATTATGTCGTTATTGAGTTTGTTGTCCGTTCTGGCTCGCTCTCAGGCTACGTCACACTCAGCCGTCTCAGTCTCGTTAGTTGTGAATTTGAAAGGTTACCAGCAAACAAGGTCAAAGACCGATCAGAGTACAATCCAACCAGCACCTCATTTTAACTCCAGTGGACAACAATGGCTGGTGTAAGGTACCGTAACTAATCACGTGTACTGGAAATCAGGATAAAGACATTAGTTTGGATGCCAGCAGTGCACACTCTGGTGATCAGAGGCCGATGGCTTTTTATTTGGTCACAATCTTGTCAAATTGCATTAGAGAGGACGTGTATTTCATTGTTATTCATACTGTGAGCTTTATTCTGTTTTTCTCCTCCTCCTCCGCATCTCTCTCTATTTAATTTGTGCTTTTTAAGTGACCACCAGGCAGACGGGCGGCACCATGTGCAGCTAAAGCTTCCCGGTCCATCACAATGCCTGCTCCTTCCTTTTATCTCTCACTGGATTGAATCATTAATAAAGGCACTGTCACTTCTCTCCAGAGACAACGCTATATCAAAACCCACAAATTGAAAGATCTGATGTTTGGGAGTCCTGTTTCCTCTTGACACAATGCTCGTTCGCTGCTGATTAACAGTTGCTTTGTTCGATTTATCACTTCCTGTGCCGAGATTTCCCAGCAGCGACTCCACCTCACAACTGAGAATTTAATTTGTTTCCAACAGTTAATCTATGTCCTCCCAATTAGTGGAGCTGGGACAGACGTCTGTGCTGCAGCCCCACTGTGATTTAGGCTGACGAAACAGGTGGATTTTTTTCAACAAATCTTGCCTACTGAAGCATTAAAATTAGAGAAATAATTGTTAAATCATCCTGCATTGCAGCTTCAGCAGGGACAATATTTCAGACACCAGTCTGCTCTAAATCAAAAGTGTGGCGCATATTTCAGCAGGCCTGTCACACATTCAGTTTTATGCTGTGAATGAATTAAGTTTTTACCTGACAAACGGCTGTTAAAACCACTCACACAAGAGCACCGTGTCCTTGAGTCACTGGTTTGTAGAGTATACCAAAGACACCCATGGTTTGAATTTAAAAATACCAACATGCAAATCAAATCCACTTCATGTTTAAGTGGAGAGAAAGAACTGAGCAACTCACAACCATAAAAACTACAAAACAAGCTTTGGACATCGGTGAAACAGCTCCAACGATGACATGTTAAATAGAAAATACAATGGATGCAGCATTAGAAAATCTAAATTTGACTTTAGCTTGTACTATTGGTACACAAATCACTATTAGTATGTACTGGGTCGGCAGTTTTTAATGGCTGACTATTAAGCCCCCCAACCCAGGACACATATTGTAGCCATGGAGACAGCGAGCTAGCTGTGAGCTACGACTTGAGCTGTGAGTGTTTTAGCCCGTATTTGATTACATTTGGGCAAATTAGCAGCATTAAAAGCTGCTAATTAGCAGTTGCTGTGTGCAAAATACTGACAGATGCACAAACAACTTTTAGACTGAAGAAAAATATCTGGTGATTCTCAGGCAAGTTAAAAGGAGCTTCTTTTTTCTATGATTTGAAGGTTAATGGACATTTATGGACATCAGAGATAATGATATCCCCAGTATGTGTAAGTCACACTGAATATAAAAGTATGTGTATCGCGTCTGTGTTTCCAGCTTTGAACTTCAGCTGCTGATTGCCTTGATAAGTGGGTCGACTAAGCCGCTAAACTGCAATAACTACTTTCCAACTCAGCAGCGGATCAGAAGGAACCAGCATGTGCGTGTACATTTCACATGATTGAGTATCTTTGCCTTGCATCTCCCCACCAGCCTGTAATCAGCGAGAACTCCTGCAGCTTGTTTGTTTAGGTCTGGAGGACTGTGTAACATTTGCAGATTATTATGTGTTTTAGTGTGTGTGTGTGTGTGTGCCTGAAGGATCCCATCTGTAATAATTACCGCTCGTTAACACTAAAAGGAGGATTTCTTTCTTCAGGAGCTTCTATGGATTAACAGCATTATTCAAACAACAGTCAGATTAGAAACAAACACAGATACAGAACGTTCATGCTGTTAGAAAAGCAGAGCTGGGAAGGCTACTCTCAGGGTGTAATCCAGTGTGTAATCCCCCCACACACACACAATATAAGGTGATTTGTTGCTCATTTCAGTGATTTCCTCACATGTAATCCGTCACTTCCGCACCCTGCAGAATAAGCAGGAAGGAGAGCAAAAGGAGAGAGAGAACAACAAGACAGAGACATTTACTGGACTCAAAACAAAGTGGTTACCAGCACTTGAGCAGAAAGCTCTCACTTCCACTTGTGCGCCAGCAGACGGCCAGACTGAATCAGCTGAAGTGATAACGCAATCTTCTGCAACACCAACAAAATTGGAAAACCTGCCCTAAAAAGAAAATTGATGGTAATCCTACAGAACGATTACAAAAGATGTGGGAACTGCTCGACTGTGTCCATGTGGGAAGATGTCATTTTAACTCTTATCTAGAGCATTATTCTGTTTCACCTTCAACAAAAAGACGTGCTTTTAAGCTTTAAACGGCTCGTGAATAAAATCGATCAGGAAAATTGATCATTTCGAGTAGAAACGTCCAGTGGATCGATTTTGATTGATTTGTAAAAATCACAAGCTTGCCCGCTAGTACTGCTGCGCTGCTCCCTTTCACAAAGCCACGGCTCTGCAGTGCAACACACTGATTTGTGGAACTCTTTCTCACATTTATATGTATATTTCTATGTAATATATATGTATGAGAGCCCAAATTGCATGAGATACAATTTATTTTGGTTGATTCTTGAGTACAAGGTGCAATTCCTTCCTACATTTCCGCTGATACATACAAGATAAACAGGGGAACTGGCCAACAGTGCAGTTTTAAAGGAATAGTACGATGATTTACCTTTGTAGCAGGTGAAAAAACTCTTCACTGTAAGTACATTAATATCTCTTGGACATTTCAGCATTTAACTGGGTATCGTCTGTAGCTGTAAAACTAATTCAACATACTCTGTATCCACAGTACCATGTTTAATTACTGACTGAGGGTTTGTTACACATCCTATGTAGTGTTTTATCACAGTGTGATTACTTCTGACATAGATCGACACCTCAGCTCGTCGCATTACAGATTCTTGCTCCACAGTCGTGTGTATTTTTCACTGCGCTGTAATTTCCTCAGTTTTAATAAGGAACATGGATGAATTATGATGTAATTATGATTACAGTTTTGCTCATGAAGAAGTCGCACTTGGCCAAACCAGCTTTTAACCCCTTCACAGGGAGCCTGTCTGTGACTTTGGCTCAAGTATGTCAGGCAGCCAGCGTGAGGTTGTAATTAGCTCGACTCTGCTTTGGCATCACCGATCAAAGTGCCAAACTCTTAGCTTTGTTCTTTGCTGAGGGTAACCCACTTCTGTCACCGAGACAGCACACACACTGCGCCCTGCAGACACTCTGACTTTTCCCTCTCTTCGCTGATCTGTAGTGTACAGATTAAGTGGCATTTTTTGTTTGTGAACAATGTTAACAGAAAAACACCCAGTTTTCTTTTTTTTAGCTTTGAAAGAAACCAATTAGCATAAACGTAAAAGTTATACAAGTTATATGTACGTGTACATAAGCTACTCAAACATTTCTGAATGATCCCTGTGCACATTCGGCAATGTGAAGCCCGGGAAAGTATGCTCTAACTTAAAGACGATGCTCAGATAGAAAAAAAAAGTTCTGTTTCCATCCTCAAGATGTCTGAAACAGTTTAAAGTAAACAGGTCCTTTGATGGTGATGACAGCTAAGAAAGTTCTTTCAAAAAAGTAAAGAAAAAAGACGAAGAAGAAGAAATTGTGATTCTGTCACTTATGTGCAAAACAGTGGAACAACAAAATCCTCATCTATGATGGTGATAATTCAGTTCTTGCAGTACTAATATTTTCCCTTGACTGCGTGTTGACCAGAGGAACAGAAATGTAAAGATGTTCTGGTGCAACAGATCTGCGTCAGAGCGAGACACCGTGTGAGAGACGAGAGGATGACCTGAAGCACACTCACTCGAAGACACAAACACACTAATCCTCAGGCCAGACAGGGTCATTATCACTGATGTATTAAATCAGAGCTCCTCACTTTACCACATTAAGATATGCATGTGTGTCTCCATGTGTGTGTGTGTGTGTGTGTGAGAAAAGGTATTAGTGCAAGTGGGGCCAATCATGTCTGAGGTGAGAAAGGAGGGAAGAAAAATACCTCCCAGTCACAAGCAGATGAGAGGCAGAGCTGCTCATCAATTTTTTACCTGGGTTCATTATAACATGAATGATTTAAGTGGGTGGGATCTGGTGGGGGGGCTGTCTCAGACTGAAGAGGGACTGTGTGCAGGACAGGATTAATGGAAGACGTTTCTGACATGCTGCCTTCATCACTTTGTGTCCGATTTTAGTCATTTTCTACTCAGAAAACTGGCACCGTCTGGATTCCACTGCCAATTTTATGGAGCACCAGATGTAACATTCATGACTTTCTGTCTAAAGAAAGAATGTATAGACTCCTAATACCTAAAAGCCTCATATTATGCAAAGCTTTTTAATGTCTTTTAAACATAAATGTGTGTCCCTGGTGTGCCCAGAGATCACTGAAACTATGAAGTAAACCATCCAGTCCTGATTCTACTGCTCCATCTTTAGATTGTCTAAAGCAGCAGAGCGTTCAGACAGAGGCTGCAGCGACCATGTGTGGTGTGACAAAACTCTAGCAGGACCTCCACATACAAAGATGAACTTAAAACTGAACAAAATATGGGACCTTTAAGACATGTAGTGGTGTGGTGTGTGGTTTATAAAGACAACATCAAATCTGTGAGAGTTGCGTAACTTCTCCTGTTGTTGTTCTGTTGCCGCTCAAAGCCCCCCAGACACAGACTTTCGATTTCAAACAACATTTTCTGACTTCTATTATTAAGACAGTCTCGGGGTTACAACCAGTTACTACAGGTGCTGCCGAACCAACCAGAGCTGAAGACTTAAGAGTCAGAGAGCTGAAACGATTAGATAATCGTCATGACAAAAGATTTAAGACCAACAATTTCCTGGTTCCAGTCTTTTTATTTCTCAGAACATCCTAAATGTAATATTTTTGGGCTTTAAACTGTTTGATTAATGAAGAAAATATCCTCTAATGAACATAATTGTTACTTGCAGCTCTAAAAGGAGTCTAACCAAGGCCTAGTTAAGTTTAGGCAACTTAAACTAAGCTTAGAGGAAGATCACAGTCATGGTTAAAAGAAGCCAACGCTGATAGAGACAGGATGCAAACCACCATTTCAGGTGTCAAAGTCAGACAAAATCATCTTACAAGGTTTTGGGGTGTCATGACAGCGAGTGTTCCCCTACTTCTATCTTTGCCTCTGACAGATTGGTTGATTAGTATGTGCATTTTCCCCTTCTGCTTATAAAATCAATCACACATTAATTAAAAAACCAAAAAAAATTACAGGAATCTTAATTGATTGAACACATCTTGAAATTAAGACACCATATTTTGACATATTATCAATGTTCCCTTTAATCAGTTAAATTATCCTCTGTACCCGCTGTCTCCATCTTATATACAGCCTATTTCCCCCCTAGGACATCGTTTCAGTTTTATCTAATCTAATTAGCCACATTTTCTCCTGCACTCGGTCGTGGATCAGGAGGAGCCGACAGTACAGCATAAACTCCAGAGGCTCCATCGACACAGCTGACCTCTATTCCTCTTGTGTCACAGCCGACCTGCCCTCCTCTTTCTTAAAAAGGCTCTACCTAATCGTAAACAGAGAAGGGCAGCAAACTTTGAATTCTATCCCCCAAAATCATCAGTCAGCATCTATCTTGTGGTGACAGGCTGAGGCTCCTGGTCTGACCTCTCAGTCTCAGGGGAAAACAGGAGTCCCATTAACAAAACCAACCGGTCCTCTCCTCCTCCTCTTCCTCCTCTTATTCTTCTACCATTTCCTCCTCTACCTGCAGTAACCTTTTTACAAACTGCACCTCTGTTTTGCCTTTGGTTTGTTCCCTTTGGGGCAAGAACAGCATTTAGGCAACACAGCACCAAACTGTCAAGAGAAACTAATGCTAGTAAAGCTTGGAAACAAGCCTCTGAATGTGTGATACTAAAATTCTCTATCACAGCTAATACTAACGAAACGCTGCTACAGAATTTAAACCATGCAGTGAATAATCTCACATAATCTCCACTGAATCCAACACTGACTACTGAGAACAGGATGCAGACGCGAGATGAGGTGAGCTGACTTGCCTGACTGTTCAACAGAGGAGCAATTACTGCAGCACACCTCTGTCTCAGCCTTTTACCTTCAAATCATCTTTACGGCACCTCAGACAGACAGACAAACCACTATTATTTATCCATTAGTGCAGTTATCAACATAAAAGAACAGTCACTGGGAGGACTGGCAGTCTCTGCAGGCTGCTTTTGTACCTTTCACACACAAAAACACAAACCTTTATGGCGCATTTCTCGGCAGAATAGCTTCAATCCAGCAGTCATGTATCACGCTGTGCATCCTTGTATGTATATTATATGTATGTATGTATATAATATTGCCTATAAGTGATGTATTTTGCACTTTTGAGTCTACTTTTTATGTGTTGTTCCCATTTCCTGACTTGCATCAACAGTAAACAGCACCAGTAAATCTTTTCACACTCACTATTTTAAAATGACACACAAAGAAAAAGCCAAGATGCTGGAGATACTGTTTCAGCCATTCAACGTACTGCAGCCTCAACAGACCACAATGCATTGCAGCCACAGCATGTTGTGCTCTAATTAGAGGGAACAGTTTCTCAGCTGGGGAAGCTTAACTTGCTACACTATTACGGTAATATCATGCTTGTCCTCTTCATATGCATGTAAGAGCCCACATGGAATGAGATCACTGCACTTACTGAAAATTACAAAACTATATCAGAAAATTCATTTAATTCACTGTAATTAATTCAGAATCACAACTGACTACAACACCGGAGGAGACTGATCTTAATCCAAACTACGAGATAACTTCACTACTGGAATACAGGTTTCACCTCTCTTACAAATGGGAAGGCATAATATGAGCAGACGACACGACTGCAGGTTGTTGCCAGACATGTTTGGGTGCCTTCAGTCTGCTCCGTATCAAAGTCTTCAGATCAATAATTCATTCAGCCATTTGCCACATCGCTGTCCGTCTGACCCAAAGGCTCCCTGGAGTGTGAACGTCTGAGAGACTGAAGTACGAGCGTAGCCATGAATGAAGCAGCGAGGGAAATGAGACAGCAAAAAAATAACCAGTCCGTTGTTCCAGGCACCGGGTTTCTCCTCCTTTCTGATTCTCTTTGTGTCTCGCTGTGTGATTTCTGGCCTTGTGCTTCAAGCCTTGTAAGGATGTTTGCAAAATGTGAAATTATGTTGTCAGCCTTGAGTCTTCCAAAAGGCAGCAGTCAAGATTTTGAATGATGAATTTAATTGAACGAGGATAGGTGATCATTGATCGTAGTGTTTCCAAACCAAGGGCATTCATCTGCTATAACAGCCTCCTCTCTTTGTCGTCATCCTTTCCACAATATTTTGAACGTTGCTGCAGTGATTTGCTCCCATTTAGACAGTCAGCGACCTGTGCAGGTCTTGGCCAAACTCAAAGTCATGATGAAAGAGGGAAGTGAGAGACACAAAGCTGCTGACATTAAATTGGAAGAATACCATTGTCTGAACCATCATTATGTGCTGCAACACTAAGGATTCCTTTGATTGGAACTAAGGGATCAAGACCAAACCATAAAGAAATAACCCAAGATCAAACATAAGCACACATGTTGACAGGTGAGTGAAGCAGCTAATCAAAGGAATGAAGAGGCTCACAAAGACAAACAGACTTCAATCTGAGTTTGTTCTTAACGAGACGGAGTGAATCAAGGGGAGCGTGTCTGAGTGCGTCTTATCTGGAGTCTTAATATGACACATCAAGCACTAAAAAAGTTAAATATTACTGACTAAAGGCTAAAAATGATCAAAGGAGTCTCTTGTCTTTCCGTTCAGTTCTTGCTCGTCTCAGTGGGACATTCACGTCCATTTTAAATGCAGAGTGTGTGTTAAATTTGTCAGCTTGCTTTTGTCAGCGTATCTGTGAAGAAACACAAAGAAAGCTGCTCAGAAAGGGAAGAAATGGGAGAGGACAGATGGACTGACGGACAGATGTGGCCGGGACAGGCCTTCAGCTGTGCTGTGATTCAAGATCTCTTTGCTCTTTTAGCCCCTTACGGTACATTTGGAGCTCCACATGTTCCAGATTATGTACCATGCCAAGCCGCCACTGAGCGTGGCCTGTAGCTGTGCATCATAGGAGCATCAAAGCCAAGTGCCACCGCATCCAGATGTCGACACACAGCCAAAGAACACGAGCGCAGCTTTGCTCGAGTCCCTGACGCCTCTATCTGTGCACTCACACTTATTAATGAGGCAAAATACGAGGAAAGCGCCTCCACGAGGAAGTCTAATCTGACTTTGCAGTGACAGCCAAGAGGTTAGAGATGTGAGTGGAGGGTTGCCAGTTCAAATCCAGCGACCTGATGGGAAATGCAGTCAGGGATTGCGGATGTAATGCTGTAGAGGGCAGCAGCCAGTAGTGCAAACTACAGCAGACTAAGCTTACACTGGAAAGGCACCAATGTTTAAAGCATTTTTGATCTTTAACCATTAGAGTCTATGAAATATAAAAAAGATTTGCCATTTTTGCTTAATAAATAAACAACTGATGATGAGAATTGTTAATTTTACCTTTACTGTCGACTTACAGACTCATTATTTGAACCCTAAAGTATCCTGAAACCCTAGAAATATATGTTTGGTTGGGGATGACACAGATGCTCAGGCAACACGTACGCACATTTACACTAATATAGCCCACAGCAGATAAGTTTGTTCAACTCTTGGCTGTTAGGAGGAGTCCTGTTTGGCTCTCATCATTAATGCTGAGCTCAGAAGATTAATGCCTCAGCTTTTAAAGTCCTTTATTCCATGCTCTACTGGCACAGACACAGTCATTAATTTCAGCACTGTGATGCTGTGACGGTCCGTTGTGAGTGCTTGTTTATATGTGACCCACTAACCCCGCGACTCAGTCTGCACTACTTCACATTAACAAAACAGCCAAAGCCAACTCCTCGCACACTTAAAGCCCAGTTGCTGTTTGTGTTTTACTGTGTGCGCACTTTTATTTGATTGACAAACTTTTATTTTTTTAGGGGGAAAATATCAGAATTAACACCATGCGGTCTGGTTTTAGGATTTTGGAACCTGGCTGCAGCGATTCAGAAACTTCAGGGTCAGTGAGGACGCCCACTGATGTAGTTGGGTGCAGATACAATGACATCCAGCGACTTTGATGACATTGATTAACAGGAGTCCTTTACAACAATATTGTATTTATATGCTAGTTGATGCATGAAGGAGTTTCTTTGAAATAAGGACTTGCTGTTGTAGACAATCAAATTGGTGTCTGTCGTCACTTACTGTTGCAACAAGGTCATATTGGTGAGTTTGTTGTGTTGGGGAAGACATTCTTGTTTAACAACCCAAAACGAGGGGGAAGGAAGTGGAATTTCTTACAAATGCTACACCTGATTTATTCATTTCTTGAATTGTACGCAAGATTAAACATCTGTGGAAAAGCTTCAGTGCTTTCCAGACATGCAGCACATCTTAGAAGAGCTCAGCTCCAGATCTTATTATATTAACCGCTGCAGCACTTTATAGAAAACAGATGAACTGGGCTCTTTACATTGTTAGCCTTTGTAACTAATCTAAATTCAAAGAATTGTGGTAAGACAATTTTTTAGAGGGTTTAGCAAATCTCCCCTTTGGTATCTTCTCCCATGATGCTCCCATCTTTGCTTCTTGCTTGTTTTGGAGGCTTTCGGTATTCAGTCTGGTGAAATGGTCATGTGACTGACTCCGGTGAAGAACAAGTCTGTTTGGGGTCTTATGTTTAGGATCATTTTCCTTCCACATTGTCCTTAAAATGGGTAATGTGTATTAAAAAAAGCAGCAAACATCCTCAAACAGTTACGAAAATAAAATAAAGTGCTTTAACTTCTTTCATTACCAAAGCAATAAAAAAGTAAAACACTGTTGTGCTCCTAAAGGAACAAACAGCTGAAATATATTTGATATCGCGGGTACGATTGTGTCAGACATGTGTTGTGTGTTTATGTGTGTATTTGAACATTTCCCTGCAGGTGACGGACTGAGCTTGTAAAGAACTGTATTGATCTGTGCTGCTCCCTTGCTGTCCCAGTAGTTAACCCCAGTTTCAAACAACACACGCCTGTGACGGGGGAAATCAATACAAGTCACAAAAGCCCTCTCTGCTTGGTCGGGCTGGTCAGCAACGTGGCCCTCACATGGCAACGACAAGCCCCATCAGACAATTAATTAAAGTTGAGAGGAAGGGAGGAAGCCACCGAGTGGGAGACACACAAAAGTGAGACAGAGATAAAGATTTGAGATCAGACTGCAGTCAGCAGCTGAGCAGTTTAAAGCATAGTGTCTGACACTAGAGAGAGGAATGTAATTGCTTAAAAGACCTCTTGAATACTAAATATAAGACACATTTATGGGCCAAAGGTTCTAGTCAACAACTGAGATAACTTCTAATTCTTTATCCTAAAATGGAGCTCTCTGGAGAGGATCTAATTTGTTGATGGAAGCCAAATATATATGCTCAATATACATGAGCTGCAGTATTTTCAGGATTCACGTATTCAATATACAGTAGTTGTCATGCAGGAAGCGTCGTCACAACCTTGATCGGTTCTCTAATGGAATAAAAGGTTGCTTTGTCATTTCTGATTTCTCTCTCCGGGGATGTATAAAGAGAGTTGGGTTCATCTATAACAGAACTACCTCAGAAAAAAAGAATCGCAATTTGGCTTTGGTTTAAATGAACTCTGGTGGGTTTGCACGTTTGATGTGATTTGTTTGGGCTGGTGTCTATTAAGTTAAGGAGCACGGTCTCCCTGCATGCCCAACGCAAAACACTGGTGCAGTATGTTTGTGTAAAATCAAAGCCGACCACAGCGTGAATTCAAAATCATTCAAATACCAGGCACTCTTATAATAAGTGGGACCAAATCATTGGGTAACCATAGTAACATGTATGTTATCATGAGAGTGTCAGAAAGTGACAAGTGGTTAAAACAGAGGTGTGCTGTGCTTGGATCCAACTTTGTGGCATTGGCTCATTCTTTTTATTGTTTGTCATTATTCATGAACAAGTTGAGTTCAATAAGGCGCAAAATGAATAATGAAAACCAAAGCACACACCTGAAAAAAGGCTTGACTTCAAACACTTTCCTATCCAGTACAGAAACTGCCGCCCATGAATCTTACAGTATGATCAAAAAAATAAAAACCAATGTGAGCACGTTTCGGCTTTTCAGAAAGTCTGATGAAAGAAACATGCGTGGGCCCCCCCCCAACTGAGATCTGAAGCTACAGATCTTATCCTTATTGTTACACTAGAGCCCAGCAGCACAAATGTGGCTGCCAGAAGGTCTTCTATGGATGCTGAAAAGTCATTATGGTTTGAGCCAATTGTTGGAGTTATTTGCTGACACTGAAGTCTGGTCGATCACCACCACTGCCCTCACATATGCTCATCAGCAACCGCACATACACACAAAGCTCCTTGTTTGGCAGAATTTGACTGTATCCCATAAATTCATTAGAGGCTGGATCAATAAGTAGTTAAGAATGAAGTTCAAACTTCCAAACTTCACTGGATCCATCACACAAATACACAAAAGCAATTTCCCCTTCTGCTTCTGCATGTGATCTCACTAAACCTCCTAAAGAAATATTAGTTAATATTAGTCAACACCTTCTGCAAAGCTGCTTCTTCTAATCCTGACTCCACCACACGTCCTTCACATGGGGATTACTGACATCCAGCATCTCTACCAAGGCCTTTACTTATGTTTTCAACAGCACAACATTGGATTGCTGATAAATCAGTGACAAGAAAACTGTTTAGAAATACAATATGTCTGGCATTTTGGAGACATTAGAGGAGGAGCTGGATTCGAGAGATGACAGGAGAATAAGGTTAAGGTCGAACACATGCGAGAGAAATATAGATGGAAGGAGGAAGAGAGAAAACAGAGGATTTACCAAAGAGGCTAGAAACAGAGAAAGTGTCAAGATTAGGGAGTTAAGAAATGCAAGTTAAAACATGGCAGTGGCTTCGACACAAGGCGAGATGCTGAAACAGAAAACAGTTTGTGCTCTTTTGTAATACTTTATTTTTACTTATGAAAATGTGCTTATAGGAACAGAAGAAATAGGAAAACACAGTGAGTGAGGAAAGCTTGACTGGACCTTTTGAAGACAGGGACGCAGCTCCACAACACGTCTGGACCAACGTTTGATGCAAAATGGAAACAATTTGGGGATTCGATTGAGACAAAGTCACGCAGTCTTGGCAAGGTGGCACTGGGATGAGGAGTTTTGTCGAATTAGCAGCACATTTTAGGTTGGATTTGAATGGATTTACTTGGTGACTAAAGAAGACTCAGCATGTGGTGATGATTCAGAAATTCGATGTAGACTTGGCAGGTTAAACTTAATCTCATGATCTTGTCCTCAAGCTCATAGCGACTCTTTTTAACTGGTTGAACATATTTCCAACTACAAAATTTCAAAGTGTCTTTTGTTCTAGTGCATGAAATGACATGTGTGGGGTCCAAGAAGCAGGACCACAAAGACAACGTCCTTTCCAATGGAACGGCTTGGAATTTGTGTTGTGTTATTCATTGTCATTCATTGCAATTGAGAAAAGTACTTGTTGGGTATCGTCCCTTACTTATTAACTGCTCCACTTGAGAGGCGACAACTCTCAAGATGACTGATGAGCGCTGAGCCGCTGGACGCCACAGACTTTCTCTCTGCTTTACTCCGTATTAAATGGTCGCACAGGGGCACGAGAGGGAGGGTGTATGTAATTAAATCTAAAATAACTTTACATTATCACTTTCATACTTCCTGCCCCGTCTGGATAACCTATCTCTACACAAGTCAAAAAACGTGAATGAGTCTGATATTGAAGTAATTTCTTGCTTGACAATGTAATACATACTTTAATTGAATACGATTATTGAATCATGAGATGGGGTCATCTTTTTAAATTATTGCAATATCAGTGTGGAGATGTGTTGAACGATTTTACTGCAATCTAGAGCAACAAGTCTGACTATATTTTTTGTAGATTTCAAGGGCTGTTTCATTACATTTCAGCTCTTCCTCAACTATCTGACGTTGGTTAAATCAGTCGCTGAAATGTGATTTAAATGCCACTTAATAGTTCACAGGTCTGAGTTGAAGATGAGACGTCTGTTTGTTTATATCTTCTATCCGTGAGCATCTTTCTTACCTGACACTCCTGTCACTTTTCTACCTTTGTACAATTTTGTACCTGGAAAAGTCAGATTTTTCTGTGTTATTGTCATAGTTCTAATTGGCATATTATAAAAAAAAAAAACATCAAACCCAAAGAAACAAGAGAAAAGAGAGGAGAAAAAAAGGGGAAGAGAAGAGCAGATGTGGAGGAGAGGGTGTCAGTTTTAGAAGACACCCTTCATCATACTGTTGCTATTTTGACACACATGTCTGATCTGTGTGTTTCCTGTTGTCTGTGTGAAATGAGCGCTTCAAAGAAACTGACAAATTCTCACTGACGGCGACAGAAAGAAAGAAAAGCTAAGAGCGCAGTGGTTGTCTATGTGGGGTCGAGTAATCTGTAAATATGTTTGAGGTAATTTATGCCAGATGTTTCTGGTTTAGTTTCAATTTTAAGATAAAAAGAAAACTGGAAAATGTGATGACGGGTTGCACACGTGATCTGACTCTACTTTCATTTCCTGTCCTTTCTTTAGACCATATTACCAACGGGCATTTATATCATTCAACATGTCAAATCTTCTGGTTAGTGTATTTGGGACAATCTTCACTGGTCCACTTGGTCTCTAGTAACCGTAAACCAAACCCAGGACGCAAATTGGGGCGAATCTAAATTAAATTCAGTCTTTTCTCATCAGAGTAGGTTCCTGTTGTATTGCTTTAGATCTCAGGTCTGTGTGACAACATGTAACACCCAAGTAGATCAAAGTGGACTTACTACTGACTCTGATCAGACATGTCATCATCCTCACAGGAGAAAAAAAAACATGGTTT
This sequence comes from Pempheris klunzingeri, assembly GCF_042242105.1. Classification (NCBI taxonomy): domain Eukaryota; kingdom Metazoa; phylum Chordata; class Actinopteri; order Acropomatiformes; family Pempheridae; genus Pempheris; species Pempheris klunzingeri. The sequence goes on along the minus strand of NC_092017.1, from coordinate 26,052,829 downwards.
TATGGGGTGAGACAGAGTGTGAACTGTCTCTTCTCAAAAACTAACTTCCACTGTTTTTGACAGTTTCTAATTTGTGAGGTATCATGCTGTCTGTGATCTGTCTGTTCAGGTTGCCTGCAGTTTGGATCGAGTTTAATTATCCTCAGGTCTCTTTCAGATCTGGTCTTTTTTCCATTTTTAGGGAAAATGAATTCAAGCATGCTGGAACCACTGGCCCTTGCACACTCTCCAGAGATTTGATTTAGCAAAGTTGGTATAAATTTCCAAACAAACTTTCAGAGAAATAACATCTCAGATCGAATCTCTGTTATCCATTTATACAAACACCCTCAGAAAAAGAGTGGCTAACTGGGAGTAAGTTTACTGAGCTTTTGCCAGATTGGTTTGATCTTATCGGGCTAAAACTCTTTGCAAAAGATAGTGAGCACATTGAGAACTGGCCTGGTTCCCCTTTAAATCTCTGCAGCATCTACCTTTGCCAAGTACTGGCCTTCGTGCACTGATTTGTCAGACGTGCTCTGATAAACCGGGGTTACAGTACATAGAAAGAAAACTCTGCAGCTTTCCACGTGAAACAAAAAGACACTTTAATACTGCATTGTGCTTGGAGGCCGTACACAGAGCTGGGTTTAAACAAACGAGACCACTTTCAGCTTTCATCCGTGAGCTGCTGTTCTGGCATGAGCGAAGAGTTTTTGTTTACGGGATGAATAAAAGAAACAAACAGCGTTCCTCGAGGTCCAACTAATCCCAGCTTTACATAAATTAAAAAGCAGGGAAATGTGCGGACAAGTGAGAAGAGTGCAAACATGCTCTGACTACCAAGTCAACAGATTGTGAGGAGACAAAAAGGGGGCTGCCTGCAGAAGTCAAGGATGGAGCAGTTCAACAGTTCAACAGTTCTGTGGGACGATGTAGAAAACAAAGTTTGCACACACTGAACAAATACAGATATTTGTCTAAAAATAGTCCTTGAGTATTTATGAGCTGAGCATGAAAGGGCTGTCCCTCTCATGGACGTGGCTCAAGTGTTCATCTTTGCTCATCAGAAGAGTCACGTTTAACTTCAGCAAGGACGAGAGCTCGTCAGTCTCTCCAATCCCAAACCCTGTCGTCCAGTTCCAGCCAGCGTGACTGACAGCTCCACTTCCCCTGCTGACAAATCCACAGTTTGCCCCTGAACTAACCTCAGCTTTTGGTCTGACTTCATGCTACATCCTGACATCTTCATGATGGAACTTACAAACTGCTGAAAGGAGGAAAGACTTTTACAGTAAAGTCCCTGATTTTGTTGTTTGCTCCCAAAACTCAAATTGAAATTCAGCAACAGAGAGCTGGGAGGAGATTTTGGGAGTGTGAGCGTGTGTGATGTACGGATGAGAGGTCTGTGCCAAAAGAAAAGGAAGGAAACAAGCAACAGCTTTCAAGAAAGAAATGTAGAGATCAGGTTAACACAACTGTCTCTTGAGACAGGTGTTACGGGTGAGACCAATAAGGGGATTTTTCAGGTGATACTAATATTCTTAAAGTGTGCTCTGACTGAATGTGAAGCGAATTATCATCCTATTGGCAGAAAACACCCAACAGATGTGACAGTTACAGACACAGCTGGCGATGTGCGCTGACTCTCTGCGTGAGTGTGACGGCTTGGACTCAGACCGACTTTAAAACTTACCAGGAGACCCCCAGTGGGTTCTGGCGCCTCCATTCATTCGCAGAGCGCTGCAGCTTAGGGATCAGGTCGGAGTTTTGGCTCCGTTTCAAACTCACGCTGTAGCCCTGATCCAGGACCGTCTGACAGTCTTGATACATAATACAACATAGCAATACTAGTAAATAAATAATTTGATAAATAAAATATATATACTTTTTGTATGAGATGTGTCAAAACAGACACACTGGAGGGGAGAGGGATGGTTTTACAGCAACTTAACCACTTCAATATATGAATAAATAAATATATAAATGATAGCATTCAGCCACTAGTGGCAGCAAAACTCAGATAACCTTCCCTCTGCGGAGTTAAAAGTTTTATACGGAACAAATGTCATGAATGCCTGAGTGACTGACACGTTCAGAATCTGTATGATAACCGACCAAGCTTGTAACATGTAGTTTGACAGATCAGGGCTACTCCAGTTGTCCTCACCTCAGTTCTGGCTGTATACAGAGAATTTCCTCACCTATTTGAGCCTCTCCTTTCTCTTATATGCAATTACAACTATATTACACCAATATATTGGTGTGATGTATATATAATTGTGCACATCTGACGGAGGTTAGTTCGCTACATGGTTATCCCTACCATTAGTTTGAAGTGAACGGAAAGAAAAGGTCAAGACTGTTGTGTTTTGTCTCGAGAGGATTGTCCAGAGGAGCAGGTTAGTGCGTTACACCGCTATTTCATCTCCCAGACAGTCAGGAGTTCCCTGTTTGTTGAGAACATTAAGCAGCCTCAGCGTCTCCTCGTCCGTGCCCCAGCCAAAGATCTCCATCTCCTCCTCATCGTCCTCCCCCTCATCCTCATCACTGTCGTCTGTGTTCGACTCGTACTCTGAGGCGATACCTGACTCACGAAACCTGGCAAAGTCCAGGCACCCAAGAGATTTGACGTCGCGGGACAACAACTTTCCTGTGTCCTCAGACACTTCTTGAACTTTGCTCTCTGGCCTGTTGGCCTTGAGCAGCGGGGGAGGCGAGGGGATTCGAGGAGGCGGAGGCCCCGGGAGGAAACGGAAACACTCCAGTTTGAGAAGACACTGGTCCCTACCTAGGGGGCTGCCCAGAGTCCCATTGGAGGATGAGAAGACGTTGCTCGTCCCATCAGTAGTGCCCAGTGCAGGCAGGTTGAGGGCTGACACATCTGGCTTCGGCGTTGTGGGGTCGCAGATAACTGGAGGTACTGTAGACCGGAAGGTGATCTCCAACAAACTGTCCTGAGATCCCACTGGAAAAGGGAAATGAGGAAGAAAAGGGAGAAAGGAAGCAGAAGGTGATGAATGAGCAGAGACAGATCATTCCACTATGCCTTGATTTAAATTAATCTGTTGGTTCACGGCAGAAGAATAACGTCTGTGATACAGATGTCTGTGAAATGTAGTGGACAGCAAAGTACTGCCCCTTGAAAGTTGTAACAAAATCAGCTGCCAATAAGTCAACATGTTTCTGTATTTGGGCAAGAAAGGAAAAAACACGTTTCCTAGTATTTCATCATCCCCAGGGCTGATCAGCGAAACATGTTTTGCTTCCACAGACTCTAAAATGAAAGAAGGATACATTAAAAAGAATACTCAAATAATAACCAACATAAGGTTTGTAGCTCGCTCCTTCATGCTGGACGGCAGTGGTCTCCAAAATCAGTCACAACATCTATCAAAATATCTGAAGAAACTTCTCAAACCACCCCGGCAGTATAGATATAATCTGCTTACTCTCTATTGTGCATCTGGCATTTAAAGTCTGGGGACAAGTACGTGTAAAATCTGCAGCGCTGTTATATCAGACATACGGAGCGTGACAAAGTCAGGCTGAACCTGTTAGCGAGAGAGAAACATTGACTAAAATTTGCATTACAACGGCGGTGGGAATTCAGATCGAAAAAAAAAGAAGACAGCACTGTGTTAAAACATCTCAGGGGACTGTGTTGGTGGTGGTGGTGGTGGTGGTGGGGGGGCTGTGTTGTTTACAGCACTGGTGAGACATGATGAATGATCCAGGAGGTCCAGTTGGAGTGACGGATTAATGTCAGATGCAAAAACGCTGCACAGCAGAGGGAGGATTTCTCAAATGTGGAATTCTGCCGGCAAACTAATTTATCATTTATTACTAAAACTGCAAGGTGAAAAGTTTTAGTGGATGTACTTCCAAAAGTAGTTTCAACGACTCTGCGTTCTCACCAGACTGGCTCTGGGTCTGAACTCTGCCTTCCTCTACTGAAGCTCTCTGGCTCAGCACTACAGCACAAGACAGAAGAGGAGCCATGCTATTTCTGACACATTCCTATTCCTTTCTGTTTCCTGCAGTTGTCCCCAGTTTGGATGCGTCTTTATTGACTTTTAATGCTGCTCTTGCTCGGTGCGATATGACTGAAGCAGCATGTAACACTTAAGTAAAGCTGTTTTATTACTTTTTTTAACCTGTTTGAAGACGTAATGTAGTCAAAAGGTTTCAATTACTGATCTTTTTGTCGAGCTGACATACAGCCATATAATATTTCCTAACAAATAGCCTTCTTTTTGCAGGATGAATGTACTCTAGTGGCAGAATACACTTTCTTTTGTGCTCCATTCCTTTCCAGACATGTGCAACGTGCATCAAAACAGCCCCACATCAGGTCTTATTTAACAGCACTTAATGCAAATCAGATGAAGTGCAGCTGGCCTCATGTACATGGTTAGTCTTGGGAAGTACTACTATCACTGCTATGCTGTGGCTCGGGAGGCAGAGTGTGTTGTCCTCTAATGGCATCGCTGAATCAGTGGTTCAGTCATGGATGTGTAAAGAGAACTGGATACAGCATTAGACGTGGAGCCCTGCTCATTCCTATGAAAGCTGCTCAGTGGTGCATGAAGCAAAAAAGTTTAACTAAAATATTCTGCTTTGAGAGGCCCATAGAGCTGGTGCACTACTGACTAACTTCCGGTTATCCCTCTGCCGACTTGAATGGGGATAAAATCACCTAATCCTGCCTCTCTTCTAGACTTTCCAAATGTTATTGGATCAAAAGAATCAAATTCTCATAGGGGAACGATTCATGTCGAAGGGTTGTGACAAAAAACAATGCAAGTCTATGGCCACTGGTCTGTGACTGTGAATCAGTGAATAGGTGTGAATAAGAGACTGTAAAGTGCAAATTATAAAGCGCTTTACATAAAAGCACCACACAGTAATTACAGTAAAAACAGCCTTAGTAAACATTCCTCATAGTTTTTCCGTAAAATAATAATAAACCTCTTGGACTTTGATATCCTGTGTAACTGTTAACTCCAGCTAATATCCAATTAAATAAAGCAAAGAGACTTTTCAGAGACAGCTTTGAGCCTGGAGCCTTTCAAATACTGGATACTAAACACATATTTTTTAAGAAGAGTATTCTTTTAGGAGGCTTTCTAGTCATCACACACTGAACTGGGCTTAAACCTCCTGGATAGGACCTCCCCACCTCTTCTCACCAACCCCAGACAGTGTTTCACGCTGTTAAAGTCTACTAAATGCCGTAAAAATGCTGTAAAATAGACTTTTCTTAGGGTGGACACTTTCGATTGTGGCGGCAGGAAAAGGACAGGTGGAACTAACAACATTAACGATGGCTCCTTTCAATTTAAGTGTGTCAATAAGCCTCGGTAGGGATCCAACATGCATAACCCCAGCTCTCTGAAACGGACACGGTACAGATGAAATGCAGCCATATTTATATTATTAGTTCTTCAGGCCACATTATGTCATGGGAAAGGTCTCTTGCTTTAAATTTGATTGTATATTTATTGTATATTTATACTTATTTGCCTCCAAATGTGTCCACAGAACAGTTTTTCCGACCTTGCTTTTTAAACGGCCAACACGCAGAGGTGGCAATGACAGATTTCTACAATGTTGGCTGATAAGATAAAGTATTGTTTCTTCACGGGGTGACAACTGGAGGGCAGGCTGGACTTAGATAGTGCAGAGATTGTCTGGCTAAATAGTTGATGAACAGGCTTAACAATATGCGAAGCTGCGGGGGAGAGTGGCGGCGGAGAGGACAGTCTGTCTGCTGTCTGTATGGCTGTGCTCTCAGTGTGCAGGCCATGCTTAGTATGGATATGTGTGACTGGATGTTTGCTCCGTCACATGAAAGGATTTTACCTGACAGTGGTGGTCTGTTGACCAGGAGGCTTCATCTTCAGGACAGAGAGTCTTTCTAACATGCTGATTCATCTCTTGTCTGTTTCGATTAAGTAAAAAACTGAATTTTACTTTGTGTTTTATGAGTATTTATGACTACTGGGTCTTTAAGTAGTAGTAGTCTTTACGTAAAGTTGAATTCATCCCATTTCACAGCTGAACTGTGGTATAATTAATACAGACGCCACTGAAATTAAGTGAGAAGTGAGTGTGTTTAGCTGCACAATATGTTTTGATCACTTTTCTACCTTCTTCACTACTGCTCTTACTGGAGTGGAAGAAATCTGTGTGTAATATGATGCAAAACTTGGTCCTAAAGCAGAATAAAAGTTTCTAAATAATTCATCTAGTTGAAATAACATTTAACATTTAGAGGGCTTTCTAAGTTTTTCTATTTCATAGGGTTTAACTATTAATTAACTATGAATTCATTAAAGCACAGCAAATGATCAGAATATACTTTTCATTGAATTGATTCATCACTTACGAACATATGCTGGATATCTTACTGTTAATCTGTCTATTGACTGTGTCAAAATTAGACCATTATAGCTAAAGGGGATGCACCTTGCTGATTCTCTATTGGTAGTATTACAAAATGTACTTCAAATAAAACATATACATGCCTGTGTGAGTAGTTTTACATGTCCGCAAGCGTGCTCTCATGTATATAAACTCTGTGTAGGTGTGTGAGTCTCCTGTGTGATCCACTCACTGGAGTTTGGTCCAGACATTTTGGTCTCCAGCTCCTGGATCTGTTTAACCAGCAGGGAGATGTGCTGCAGCAGGTCCTTGTTCTGCAGCAGCAGCTGGTGGACTCGAGCCTGGGCCTCCAGCCGAGCCGTGGCCTCCGCACTCAGCTGGTCCTTCAACAGGTGGACCTGTACAGGAAGAGGTGGGGAGGATAGAGATGTAGAGGAGAAGAGAATTGGGAGGGAAAGGAACACATGCTCAGCGCAGCACACACAAACATTTTGCCCAGGTCACCACCATAAAATCACCACTGCATCCCCTTATCTGTATTCCCTAAACACACACCACTCCACTTGAAGGCCAAACTGTGTGACCCTTCAAACATATATTGCTTGTCAAGGAAATCAGGAGTGAGTGCTGTTGGTTTCAAATATTTGATCAAAGACAACACCAAAAGAACAAACGCAGACTCGAAGTCCCGCAAGCCTTTGTTGAGCTCGACCTCATGTTTCTCCTCCATGAAAAACATATGCACTCTGTGGTGAGCAGTACATTGGTTTTTGTGGTGCAGTGTTGCATAAATGCATACATTTTAAATGCCTGAAATTGTGGCACCAATGCTCTGTGGAATTCAAGCCTTTATATGCGAATTAAAATACACTTTGTGCTTCATTGTGGGATTCTGTGCAGTGTTTAATATCCGGCCTGAAATGCAGCCTGCCTCCTCCAACATCATAAAAAAAAAAATGAGTACACTCCAATTCTCAAACGTCTTTCCATCGAGCTCATTTGCAGGCAGCAATGAATCAGCGGTGACTCCGTTTAACACTGATGAAGCAAAAGGATGTGTTATACAAGTATCAATCAATCAGTAAGAGAAAACAGAAGGGAGCAGTAAGAAGAAGAAAATAAACAGAGGAGGATCCCAACCCTGTCTTCAAAGTTCTTCCAATATGTGAGAATCATTATTTTTGTGGGGGGAGTGGAAGGAACACATTTCTTAGCTAAAGTAAGAAAACTATCAATGTTGCTTCTGAGGAATTCATCAGATATGGGAGAAACATCTGGGTAGATTCTGAGAAGTAATTAGTACACTTGTACTAAATAAAACATGGAAATGATCAAAGGTGCTACACTGCACACTTCAAAAGGCATTTATTTAACAAATGCAGCTATTATTTAGACCCTCACCTAAAATTGATCAGCGATGAGAGGCTTTAGGATCCTGCTGACTCGGCTTAGCAAATGGCAGCGACTGATCAATCACACTGTATTTTTACTGTGTGGTAATTATTCAAAACAGTGTCGAGAAAATACGGAAAACCAGACTGTTTTTCCAGTTGGAGGGAGACAGATCGATCGGTGACACTCCAGAGGGGATGTGTGAAGAAAAACTCACCTCACAAACACGAGGAGCACAAAGCAGAGGCTGAAGTTAAGGTTTGAAGATCAGCAGGTTTCACACGCAGCAGCGTGATGAAGCAGTTTAGAGTTAGATACTGACCACATCACTAAGGACATTGATTTGATTTTGATACTTGGCTAATTCTATTCAGCACACCTTTAAGATTACTACATATGTGACGCTTCTCATGCATTGAACTCTCAGTATGATTCTAGTAAGAGGCACAGGTTCCCATTAATCACAGCTGTAACAAATATTAATTTGTTTTACAACTGTGTAAATGTTTTTGTGAACAGTGTTTGCAAGTGTGCACTTCTTACTGATTCATTTAGTCTTTTGTTACATCTGTTTTTCTACCCAACAACTCCTTCAGTTAAGGACAATTTAAGGACAATAAAGGAAACGGTGACCTTCAATAACATCTTGCAAACCAGTTTGCAATGCGAGTATGTCACCTTGAGCTGTGGTAAATTATGTGAGACATTTTTCACTATTTGCAGGGATTTTACAGACGAAACGATTTGTTAGTTAATCACAGAAATTGCCAGACTGATAAGTTTTTAACTACTTTTGACTTTCTGATATTTGAGCTCTCTTTATTATGCATACAAACAAAAATGCCAATACACGCTCTCAGACAGGTAAAACGTACTGAAAAAACATGAGCGATAGATATAGAGCTTTTTAATTACTGTGGCTTTATATCCTTCTATTAAATTTTTATGACAGGAGTAGCAGAGCTCCAGTGGCTGCTTTGATCCTCATGTAACCTTAATGCCACAGTCTGCTGTGGACTGCAAGATTAAAGCAGAAACTCTATTTCAATTTAAGACTGAAAGGATAAAACTTCTATTACTCTCTGAATCATTTATATAAGAGGGTGAGGGAAGGGAGACAGACACCATTCACGCTGCGCACACATGTCCAAATATGCATACGCACGTTCCTGCAGCTTTTGTAGCAGCAATGACGCCCCTTTTTTTTTTACTTCAAAGTACTCTCTCAAATCAAATGTTAGTGGCCCCACCTCCCACCCTATTCAGACATCTCCTATCCAGAGCACATAATTGCTTTTAAAAAATTTCAAAGAAGAAATTCTCCTGGTTTCAAATCACAAGAATGGTTCAGAGGAAGTCCAGTGTGTTGAAGGAGCCCACTCACTAATGAGTTTCGTGGTGTGGCTCTCAATAGTCTGATGGAGCTTAACCCTGAACGTGGTCCAGCAGGAATTCAAATGTCAGCCGACTAATAGCCAAAGAGGTATTGAAGGAGAGAGTGTGTAAAATGCTTTCATCCAGTGTCAATGCATTCATGGCGGTGAACGTTTTACTGTTAAACATTTTACTATCCAGAAAAAAGATGCACTTTTAAATATCATTTACAGAAATGAGTGTCTAGAGATTCCCAAATCTACAAGAAGAGACCAAACTCTCTCCTTTTCTCCACCTCCATCTTTCACTAATTGTCAGTGCAATAGTGTCATTCAGATTTGACTCCACTTCTTATGTAAAGAAAAAAAAAAAAAAAAAACAGGTCTGTTGAACTTTGGACTTCCCTCTGCCCTTCTTCAGCTTGCTGACAGTCCCGCCTACTGAAAACCTGAATCCACCAAGCAGTCCTTCATGGTCTCCCACCATCAGGGGAAGTGAAGACCCAGCTGATTTACTTTATTTTGGAATTTAGTAATATGACAGAAATGTTCCCACAATGACTTTTACCCTGACTGCTTTATTAACGACGGCTGTAAACGGCACAAGCTGAAGGGTGGATTGATACCGATTGCCTGTGACCCTTCAGACTTGGAAGCTGGAAGTTTTATGCTGTTTTACTGTGTATCTGGCAGGTCAGACTGTTGAACTTGGTGTTAGCATGATGTCGCACGGCTGATGTGACGAGCAGCTACTGTGATCATCACAGGCTGCCGTAATGATGGACTAAAGTAATGATGCAGTAAAGCCAACCAGACAACGAGAGAAGGTTTGATGCCAGTAACTGTTTGTTTATGATGGAGTTGTCCCCATAATGATGTATGATTTGCAGTGTTATACGTTTTGCTGGTTATTTGGCAGGTTAGCCTGTTGAACTTGGTGTTGGCATGTCGTGCAGCTAATGTGGTTCCCCACTGGAAACACGGGCAGAGCTGATGAGGGAGATGATGAGCGGCGCCTGCTCGGCCCTGTCCAGTATAAGAAAAATAATGTAATCATATTCTAATAGGACCCCCACGTAAAAGTATGAACCTGAGAATGCCCATAATAAGTCACCTTTAATAGGTCTCCTACTTTTTCTAATAGCTTAATCAAAACTAGAATGCTTCTCAACAGGTGCCCATAACATTTCTACAAAGGAAATTGGTGTGAGGGGCTGACAAGAGCAGCAGTGAATCACAGGGCCTCGTGTGGAGTCATAACTCGTATTGAACCACTGATTTCTCATTTCAACTTAATGTGGTAACACAGACCTCGTTGCCGTGGTAGCATGGAGGCTGTCATCTCCAAATAACAAATAAGGAAAAAAAGCCAAGGTCACATTCTGAAATACGAAAATGATCCAGAAAATACTTCATATTTAGTCTCAAATTTAAGTCCAAATGTCTTCTATGCAGTTTTATTTCACTGTGGTAATAAATCAGATTGTTCTGCTGGATGAATTAGTGCTGTATCTTATCATTCAGCACAATATTGTTTTTTCTAATGCATATTTTTACCATTATCCCCTATTTTATTGCATATTTTCTTTTATTATTATGATCATTATCATCCATCTCCTTCTTATTTTCAGGGTGACTATAAATCTGTAATACATGGACATTAACACAAACTTTCAGCTGACGATGCTGCAGAGTTTTGTTTTTTTAAAGCACATTACATATGTATATATTTCATTCTGACTTACACTGACTTGATTAGATTAAAAGATCAAATCTATCAAAACAGTGAAACCCGCTCGCCATCAGCAATATTTGTAAAATCGAACTAAATATGAAGAAAGGGTCATTTTTGTTACTCTTTTTTCTGTTAATTTTGCTTCTTCCAGGTCTCATTTCTCTCACAAACCTCTCTCATCGCCTCTTTTCCCCTTTTCTTTCATGGCCATAAGAGCAGTTTTCAGCATTTATCGAAGATGAAACCCCATCGCTGTCTCTCCACCGTAATAACGAACCAATGGGGCGGGGAGAGACACAGATGGAGTCAAAAATCACACCTTCCGTCCCAAGGCCTCCATACCTCCTCCACTTCTGCGCCCTCCTCCCTCACATCGACTCGCCAGACAAAAAAACAAGACAGTCGGAAGACAGTCATCTACTTCCATTATCCTTGCACTTAGAAACAAATAGCGGTGATTCCAGATTGTGCTCAGGCCAGGCTGCCTCTGCAGCCCTCATTTGTAAAGCCCGATGCCCTGATGATGACTTTGGTGGTGTAATTTACAGCCGACAGGTCCCCATCGTGTGCTATGGAGGAGTGGAGCTTGACTTGGACATATGCTGCACTACTGACAACTCTAATAGAGCATCAGCCACTCCTGCATGGTTTATACTGAGGCCTTGGGAGTAAGTGTCACATTTGTCCCGACGCTGTCCATGTTGAACGTCTCCCTGAGCCACACCGCCTGGTAACAGGACACTGAATAATCTCATTCACAAACAGCTGTGAGCAAAGATAAGCAAAGTGAGGTAGGAAAAAAAAAACATTTTCTTTTAAAAGTCAGACCTTCCTTCGTCATCTGGATAGCTGATCAAAAAAAGAGCACAGCGCCTCATTGTAATGCGGCGACACAAGGTCAGATTTGGTTTTATTCTGCCAATGGTCAGACCCAGTTTATGTGGAAGCAGAGCAGATGGAATCCAAATATGGAATAAAAAAAATGATACCATGAGAGATGAGATGAGAAATGATAGATTTAACTGGTTATGTTCTTTTCCATCTCATTGTCTTTTAATGACTCCACCTGAACTGGATTATCACTTAACTCACTGAAACATACAATATTCAATACGGATTTTTTGATAGGATTAAATTTGGGAGGACCTTGACTGTGACATTTTCATCCATACAAAGGATTATGAAGGAATATGTAGATTCCTGTGTTCTGTGTGGTAAAATCCCTGTTTTAGTGAATGTAGTCTGGTGTGTGTGCAGAGAGCGATATAACGGCTGTTTGTGGTTAAACGTGACACCTCATCGCTTCACACCGTCGCATACTAAGAGCAGAAGATGGGCCGCATGTGTCGTACATCCAGATCACACACCTGAAACAGCCATCCTGGATCTGTCCAGAGTTCAAAAACACACCTGTGAACACCTCTAAAACTCATAGATGAAAACAGGTTGTGTCTGGGTTGAGTGTGAACACAAACAGAAATGTAAAAATAACACAGTGGTTTCAGGGTGAGTTACGTGCTGGAGTGACCTCATCTCACTCTTGGAGAGGAAGCTAAATAGCACATTTCTGAAAATGTTGAACTGTTTCTTCATGCTACAATTAGACAATTAAATTAAAATGACATGTCATTTTATTATATGATACATATTATAATATTATAATATTATTTTTATGTGCAACATTAAATCAAATCAGATCAGCTGATACTCAGTAAACAGTCCTTGATTGTATCCCAGTATAATATGAACAGTAAGACACCAGTCTGAAGAGTTCTGAACGATGCTCTACAGAGGAACAACTACACAGGAAATCAATATTTAATTTCTAATTTAAGTTTTTATTTCAAATTATTTCATATTTTTTGTTTGTTTGTTTTTTTGTATGCTGGATAAACCGGAGCACCCGGAGAAAACCAGTTTAAACACGGAGGAACAGATCAGATCCTGACCGACGGATCGCTCCCGTCTGTCAGGACATGAAACTGAACCTCGTGTTTGTTTTTTGTATGTTGGATAAACCGGAGCACCCGGAGAAAACCAGTTTAAACACAGAGGAACAGATCAGATCCTGACAGACGGATCGCTCCCGTCTGTCAGGACATGAAACTGAACCTCCGTGTCTTGTTTCACGCCTCCTTTTTTCTGCTTCTTGTTCTTGTACTGGCGGCGGTGTTTCGGTGTTAGAGCTTTCTTGAAGCGCCTCCACAAAGACGGCTGGCCGGTGACTTGGGCCTCCCCCAGTGGGGCGACCTCATCAGTGACTTGGCCCTCCCCCAGTGGGGCGACCTCGTCAGTGACTTGGCCCTCCCCCAGTGGGGTGACCTCGTCAGGGACCTGGGCCTCTTCAAGTGGGAAGACTTCCTTGTTGACTTGGGCCTCCTCCTTTGGGGCGACCTCCTTGTTGACTTGGGTCACCTCCAGTGGGGTGACCTCTTCGGTGACTTGGGCCTCCTCGTTTGGGGCGACCTCTTCGGTGACTTGGGCCTCCTCCTTTGGGGCGACCTCTTTGGTGACTTGGGCCTCCTCCAGTGGGGCGACCTCTTCGGTGACTTGGGCCTCCTCCTTTGGGGCGACCTCTTCGGTGACTTGGGCCTCCTCGTTTGGGGCGACCTCTTTGGTGACTTGGGCCTCCTCCAGTGGGGCGACCTCTTCGGTGACTTGGGCCTCCTCAAGTGGGGCGACCTCTTCGGTGACTTGGGCCTCCTCCTTTGGGGCGACCTCTTCGGTGACTTGGGCCTCCTCGTTTGGGGCGACCTCTTCGGTGACTTGGGCCTCCTCCTTTGGGGCGACCTCTTCGGTGACTTGGGCCTCCTCCAGTGGGGCGACCTCTTCGGTGACTTGGGCCTCCTCCAGTGGGGCGACCTCTTCGGTGACTTGGGCCTCCTCGTTTGGGGCGACCTCTTTGGTGACTTGGGCCTCCTCCAGTGGGGCGACCTCTTCGGTGACTTGGGCCTCCTCCTTTGGGGCGACCTCTTTGGTGACTTGGGCCTCCTCGTTTGGGGCGACCTCTTCGGTGACTTGGGCCTCCTCGTTTGAGGCGACCTCTTCGGTGACTTGGGCCTCCTCCAGTGGGGCGACCTCTTCGGTGACTTGGGCCTCCTCCAGTGGGGCGACCTCTTCGGTGACTTGGGCCTCCTCCTTTGGGGCGACCTCTTTGGTGACTTGGGCCTCCTCCTTTGGGGCGACCTCTTCGGTGACTTGGGCCTCCTCATTTGGGGCGACCTCTTTGGTGACTTGGGTCTCCTCCAGTGGGGCGACCTCTTCGGTGACTTGGGCCTCCTCCAGTGGGGCGACCTCCTCTGTGACTTGGGCCTCCTCAAGTGGGGCGACCTCCTCTGTGACTTGGGCCTCCTCAAGTGGGGCGACCTCTTCGGTGACTTGGGCCTCCTCCAGTGGAGCGACCTGGGACTCCTCCGGAAGGGCAACCTCCTCTGCGACAGAAGTGTTCTGTGGTGCATGGAGGTCAGTTGTGATCAAGTTGTTTACCTCTGAAATGGGGGTTTTTCCAATCTGCTCACACACCTGGAGCATCATTGGGTTTTTGTAGGTATCAACTTGTTTCTGCAGTTCATGCATCTTTAGTTTGAAGACCAACAGAGAGTCTCTTTCGCCTTTCAGCCTTTCTTCCAGGCTCAGGACTTTGGTGACTCTCTCGTTAAACTCAAGCCTGAGTTCCTCCAGTTCTTTTTTCAGGAGGTCAGCTCTCTGCCTTTCAGCCTGGACTTGATCTGTGAGATCTTTGATCAGGTCGTCTTTGTTTTTGTTCGACCCGTCCAGGGGCTCGGCTGCGAGGGCGAGACTGTTGATTTCCTGTTTGAGCCTCTCCACCTCCTTGTCTAGATCGAACCTCAAGCTCTGCTGCTGCTTCAGTTTCCACTCTGCTTCTTCACGCATGTACTTCTCATTGTAAGAAGTTTGCTGCTCCTTACGTCTCAAACCTCTTTCATGGTGAAGGTCGGTAAGGGCTTTCTGCAGACGCTGGTGCAGAGATGGATTCCTCCCCCCGTAGTATGGAGATGACTGGCCACCCTGGTGGTTCTGAGATGGCTGGCCACCCTGGTGGTTCTGAGATGACTGGCCACCCTGGTGGTATTGAGATGGCTGGCCACCCTGGTGGTTCTGAGATGACTGGCCACCCCGGTGATTTTGAGGTGGCTGGCCACTCCGGTGGCTTTGAGGTGGCTGGCCACCCTGGTGGTTTTGAGGTGGCTGGCCACCCTGGTGGTTTTGAGGTGGCTGGCCACCCTGGTGGTTTTGAGGTGGCTGGCCACCCCGGTGGCCTTGAGGTGGCTGGCCACCCCGGTGGCCTTGAGGTGGCTGGCCACCCCGGTGGTTTTGAGGTGGCTGGCCACCCTGGTGGTTTTGAGGTGGCTGGCCACCCCGGTGGTTTTGAGATGACTGGCCACCCTGGTGGTTTTGAGATGACCGGGAATCCCAGTAGTACTGAGATGACTGGCCACCCCGGTGGTTTCGAGATGACCGGGAATCCCAGTAGTACTGAGATGACTGGCCACCCCGGTGGTTTTGAGGTCGGCCGCCACCCCGGTGGTTTTGAGGTGGCTGGCCATCCCCGTTGATTTGAGGTTGCTGGCCATCCCCGTTGTTTTGAGGTGGCTGCTCCCTCTGGGTGTTTTCATGAGGCTCTCTTGCACCCATCGGAGCAGGAGAGACCTCATTGGACTCCCAATCCATATTTTCGACAGCGCTGCTGCCATCAACAGGTAGTGTAGCTAGTAACTCCTGTTTTTCGTCCTCCAAATCCATGATCTCTCCCCAGGTGAGACCCGCAGGCAGCATTGCCTCGACTGGACTGCTGTTGGCTTTCATTGATCTTCTTAATGGAAGCGATCGCAGTTGTAACGGGTTTTCGATGGTTGTTGAAGTGTTCTTCGAACGGTGGTGTGTCTTGGATGTGTGGTGAACGTGTATCTCTCTCTGTCTATCTCTCTCGTCTATCTCTCTCTGTCTATCTCCCTCGGCTCAGTTTGGGTTTCGTCTCTATATATATCGTTTCAACATTCTGGAAGCCTCTGAGGTCATCAAAGACACCCTCATTCTGGTTCTCATTCTTAGCCAACATTCTGGAAGCCTCTGAGGTCATCAGTGACACCCTCAGCCAACATTCTGGTTACTTACAAACTTGTTTTTGTTTGAAAAATAGTTTTTCCAGTATTGTTCATCACATAGAAATATCTCAAGACAAGATATCTCAAGACTTCTAGCCCTCGCAGCTCCTTCATGCTTTTAGCTAGAAACTCCATTGAAGCTTTAAAACTTTCATCATCTCTCCCTCTTTCAGCACATACCTCTACCTCCTTTGTGCCATTCACCACTTCATCACAGTCGTCTTTTAAACATTTTTTAAACTTTTTCTCATTTTACATGAGTGTGTATGTGGCCGCGCTAGAGTGGGTGACGTCATCGCTAGAGTGTGGAGGAGCGGAAAAATCACATGAAACTTTTGTCTTTAACTCGCTGGTTTGGCCGAACCGTTTCACCCACAGTCACAGTTTATCACTCAAAATGTAGCTTAAGTCTTTGGACACGCAGTCATGTGACTCACAACACACAGAAACGCACGCAGCGCGTCCCACGAGCCTCGGAGCGACGGGAGCACCGACCGAACGCCTCATTGACTGCCATGTTAAAATGACAGAGGAGGGAGAGAGAAACACTTCTCTTGAGCTCATTTCACCAGATAGACCTTAGATTACATCTACGTGTTCAGGAGACTCTCTTATGTCCACTGGTCTGCACTTTATGGCTGTGACATGGACCGTTTTCAGTAAAACCTGTATTTTCAGGGCAATGCAATAAAAAAATTTAAAAAATCAGGGCATTATGGAATTTTTCACCATGACTGAATTTTCTGCAAACTTTCATGAGTTTTTGTGCATGTTTAGGCCCCCAAAATGCAATTCATTGGGGAAAAGGAGGAGAAGAAGAAGAAGAAGAAGAATTCCTTGCATTTCAACTATGTTTTCGGCCCCCTGGTTGCTTGCATTTCATATATTTTTTCAGCCCCTTCGTGCTCGGGGCCTATGGGGTCCGTACACCTCTTGGTTCTTGGGTACTGGCACATTTCCTCCCTTGCACGTTTTTCCTACTCACATTTCTATAGGGTCCTCGCACCGCTTGGTGCTCGGGCCCTAATAAAAACAACTCATGCGGTCTGCAGGAAATTCTCTGTCTCTGTTTGTATGATAGGACTAGATTACGGGTGTAACCACATCTAGGGATCACAGTTAAATGCACAAAGTATGGACACAGTTAACCAGACTGCCAGAAGCGTCTGTCTGACAACCCACTCGCAGACCTCAACTCACAAGTTTAGAGACAATAATGCCGACATTCCTTTTAAAACCTGACAAGAGAAGATCTAAAACCTCTTTCTAAAAGCAGAACCCAGACAAAAGAGCCAATTAAAAAGGTGCTCCACTTGTGTTTCACTGTGGTGGTCCCTTGGTAGTAAACCTGCTGCTAGCCAGTGTTTTCAGCCCTCTTATCTGAGTGTCGTGAAATTGAAGGAGCTTCAAGCAACTCAAATGACTCCTTAAAGCTCTAATTAGGGAGCAGCATCTATCTTCCATTTTATTGCTTTCTTTGTTCTAAACTACACCCAGAACAGAACAGAACAGTGCCTGAGGACAATTTTCCTCTTCCCGGCTCCCTCTCTCACAACTGTTTGACAGTTTTGCTTCCTGGCTTCCTTTCATATTTTCTTTACAGTGCCAAAACCATCTCTATTTCACTGATTTCAACATAAGATACATAACTTTAGATATTTCATACAGCACACTGTTTTCTTGTTAAAACATTGATATTTCATAAAGCACTCTGCCAACTTGTTAAACCAAAAAAAAAAGCGATTCCGCCGTCACCCAGTGCACGCAAGCTTTTACTGTGTGTTTTCTGCTCAAAACAAAATACAAACTTCAACATCAATGGTGCAATATTGCGAGCAGAAATATTCTCTCATCACTGGAAACTGTTCTGCAAAACCGCTACAGCAAAGAGCAGCTGGCACTACATATGGAGACAAAATGAGAACATAAAAGAAGAAAAATCTGAACATGTGGAATACCTCCTAATCTTGTAAAAATGCAGAAATGCTAGAAACGGGAAGATGAGGCCGTTTAAATGATATGATTTCCTTTTCAGACGAGACTAAAAAACAGTGACTCTCCCATTTGTAGTGTAAGTAGATTAGGTTTGTTGGTTGTGCGTTGCGACCGCATAGTTGGTTGCTGAGGATGTACTCTTCACACAGGATTACCGTCATCGCATTCCCTGCCCACGCCAGGTCCCTTTGATGTGGAAGTATCTGAAACCCCTCCAACTCTGGTTTGTCTTTCTCCATCTTGTTTTTGGAGGATAAAACTGAGGGGGACACGATCATTCTGCTGCTGCAGTGATAAAGAAACTCGCAAGAGTGTTGATGAAGTCCAAGCGAAAATTGTGGGAGAGGGGAGGGAGCGTTAATGAATGTGTCAAAACAGGCAGAGACAAAAAGAGGGATGAAAGGAAGATGTATGAGCAAAGAGGGGGAAAAGGAGAAATGAAGGACAGACGGATGAATCAAAAGTGTAGGATGTGGCAGGAGAAAAGGAAGAAATGTAGGAAGGAGGATGGGAAGCAGAGGGAGAAAACAATGGTGACAATAATTACAAGGAAGCTGAAATGTAGATAAGAGGAAGAGAAAGAAGGAAGTATTGAATAAACAAAAGCAGGAGAAGTAAGGAAGGACTGAAGGGAGGGAATGGAGTAAGGAAGGATCAGTAACCGAGCTAGAGAGAGACACAGACGTGGATAGGGGTCAAATTTCATTAAGCAGCGACAGAAGAGTATCTGTAGAGTGAACGTGGTTTACTCCCTCACTTCCCTGACTTCATTAAACATCTCCTCTTCCACTCGTCCCTGAGTGACTTGTGATTAGCGTTGGCCAGCTCGCTATTTTATCTCCATTTGCTGTGACCTCTGCTCAGGCTCTGCAGCAGGGTTTGACATCAAGAGTATTTTTCCAGTTGCCTGGTTTCATCGGTGCAAAAGGGGCAACAGTGAAAATAATCACTGCATCTCCCATCCAAGAAAATTCTTTCACGATGAACGAGAATGAAAAAAAAATGCTGCCATGTTGCAACATCACTTTGAAATACAGGTGTTGAGATGATCAAAGTACAGACGACAGGTGACAAACTAAGAAAAACAATCACTTTCCATAAATCTGATGGTTTCTATAATGATTAACCTGTTCTTCGTTTAGTCTACGAAACATTAGGAAGCAGTTAAATATGCAAATCAAAGCTACCAGATCCGCTTTTATGCATTATATAATCAAAAGACATGAAGATATAAGCAACACGTTCTTACATCAGGGAGGCTGGAACCAATTCATGAGACAAAAGTTGCATCAATTCTCTAAATAGTTGCAGATTAACAAATAAAGGTTTCAGCTCAAAAGAAAAAACAAATAACTGAATGAATAAATGGAAAAACCTAACAAGTCCAGATGGATGAGCGCTGAATGTTGAGATGAAACTGAAGCTAATCGTACTGTATGTTCTGGTATATCACTGAGGACTTCCATGTGCACAACCTCTTCATCTAACAGCTCCTGCTTCTTGTTCCCTAGCTGCTGTTGTGATGACGGACTGCTGTGAGCACTAACCCTGATAACAAATACTCATGTCTCTCACACACGCTTTGATTTAACGAGTCTGATTTTCATTAAATCAAAGTGCTGCTTATGATGCGATTGTTTCGGAGTCAAAACAGCTGAATATTACTGATGCAAAATGCCCATTTCCTGAGATAAATCAGTTTTTCCTGGCTGCACGTCTCATTCACTGTTGTGTCTTTTTGCATTGGTATTGTACGGACACACTGTTAAGGCAGAGCTGCACTCACACCTCAGAACTCTTCAAATCAGCGGGGGCCTGCTGTTTGAGATGGTCAGATCATAAACAAGAGAAAAGTCCGTCTTCAAAATGATTCAATTTGATCATTCGGTGTTCAAAAAATATTTTCATCACTTGAAAAAGCCAGAAAAGTGAAAACAGATCAATGTGAGTTTATTTTCTGATGTGAAACTGAGGCGGAGACACGAGGGAAAGCCTATTTGTTTCAAAAACACTACAAACTTTGGAACTCTTAATAACACTACACACACACACACACACACATATGAAGAAGTGCAGGCATGTCAGCCAAGTAATCCCTCTCCTCCTCTATGTCTTCATCCACAGAGCGCTTTATTTAAGCAGAACTAATCAGCTTGGTTCTTTCTAGTGTTTGACCTTCAGTGGTGGAGTGAGCTCTCCTCCTCATTACAGCTGATTTGGGGAGTTTGTCTGAGAGCGAAAGAGACAGAAAACAGCCACAAAACAGTTTCCTTCTCTCTCGTGATGCACACTTGGTTTGTAACAATGGGTGATGCTCTTGAGATTCACTTCAGTGTGTGTGTGGAAGAATGTACAGATATGCTTGGACGTCCACGAGGGCCCCGTCACGTTTCTGTGGACAGAATCCCTTCATTTATTGTGACATTTATAATGAAATTAGGTGAAATATTTGACTATTTATGACCGTTATCAGAGGCAAACTGTGGCTGTGTGTTACCGGCCTTAGACTCACTAGACAAATGAGGCTCGAAAGAATCAAAGACAGAGAGAGAAGCAGTGGAAACTGATTTAGATGCTGTGTGGAGCTGCTGCATCAGCTTAGACAAGCCAGGACCACTGGGGAAACCTTGCTAAATGGCAAAAGAGCCAAGGTCAGAACCAGGACCATGAGAACCACCTCGGGGTAGCACATACTCATGTGAAATATCCCACATTAGAAAAAAAAATCCTTCCTTTCAGGAGCAAAAGCAGTTTTAAAATCTACACCAGTATCTCTGCCTGCGGCCAGTGACCTCTGGCTTCATGGTGGTATAATTAATGGTATTTATGTCTGGGCACGCTCAGTCTGAATGTGTGAGCTGTCAGGTGTAGCAGCAGCCGGCGTAACATTGTTCAGGTCAAGGCAAGGGAACAGCTAAGTTCAGTGTGAACAGGCGGTTTAATCAGCACCCCTGCATCCATCTCTGGAAGCCATGAGACATCAGTATTTAACCATCTGGGACACTTCTGGGTCAGGTGGGGGGTGTGTGAGTGCGCATGAGAAAGAGGGTGTGCTGAGTTGTGAAATTACAGTTTCAAGTCTCGAGGCCTTTAGCAAGTAGGCTGACAAACTGACTGTGTGTGTGTGTGTGTGAGTGTGTGTGTGTTGATCCAGCTCATAAGCCTGAAACCACCGCTGTCACTATTCACTTCTCCCTCTGCAGCCACTCAAGCTGGGTGATTGATGTCTGACGCTGGCTGCTCTCTGTGCTAACTTTTTTTTCTAATCCAGATTGGATTGCAGGGAGGTGGTGATCTGCTCTGTCAATCATCCCCAGATCTTTCCAATTGATCGCATGTTTCTTTTTCTTGGGTAGTGTGGTCAGCAATGGCTTACTTTTTTTTTTTATTTTTTTTTTATTTAATATAAGCTCATTACAGCTTTTCAAAAGTAGCCTTGTGTAGGTTCAGCCTAACCTGTGAGAGGGAGTGTGTCTCTGAGTGATGGAGACAGAAAGCAGCTGGAAACAGCTGCCTTTTCTCTCTCTGCATAAATTCTTGGTTTTCAACACTGGGTGATCCTCTTGAGATTCACCTACTAAACGTGTGTGTGTGTGTGTGCTACATAGTGAGGACCAGTCAGGACATTTTGGCCATTCATCACAACTTGGAAGGACTGCTTCAAGGTTCAGACTTTAAAAGTGGTCTCACTGACACGTACAGAAGCACAAGTAGGTCTTCTAGTAGTATGGAAGCACGCCTGTGTGTGTTTACATGTACAAAACTGAAGGAACGCAGAAGTGAGTAATATTCCCGTCCTACTGTTTCTGTTATAGATCTATATATAGATACTTGCAGAGAAACAGAAAAGCGGTGCAAGAGTTCCCACGGCATCATATACTCAATATGACCTTTGATTACCACCACAGTGTTATTATAGCAATTGTGTGCAAAAGGCAACATGCCAAGTATAAAATGCATCTCTTATACTGCTATAAAGACAAATATATAGCTACAGTGGGGTATAAAAAAATACATATTTGCTTTTTGGTATATTTCACAGACATTTAAGGGAGAAGTCATAAGCAGCAGCTGTATGCTATGTATGCTTAGACTACTGTGATGTTTTCAGCACTGCTTGGTTCAAAGTTGATTACTTTCTCTGGTTGACACATTCAACTCACAACAGTTTTTTGTGTATATGCAGGAGAGACGCACCTGTGCCACCGCCACTTGTGTTTGTTGTTGTTGCTGCTGGAGTTGTTGTTGGAGCAGCTGGATCTGGTGGTGGACAGACAGGGGGGCACCTGGGGGCAGCGTGCCAGATGCAGGGAGCAGCATCCTGGGGCTGGACATGAGCAGAGAGGCCTCCTCTGAAGCCTGAACCCCGGGAGAGGAGAGAGATGAAGTCAGCATATTTAGTGACCTAGAACAACTGACACATTCTGCAGGTAGACAGAAAAAAGTACACTGAATGGTTTGGCAGAAGCAAAAGTTTTCAGGTAGGTGATATCAGTCTGAAAGTAAGTTCAGAAAAACTACACTACACAACTACACTATATTAGCTTTTAAAACTTCTGCTTACAAGAAGTTACGAGGCTGATGATGCAAATACACAAAAACAGAAAAGAAATGACTAATGAATAAATAAATATAATCAGGACAAGAAACAGCATCAATAAAACTCCTTAGAGAACAAGTCATCATCAAAACAAGAATCTGAATTTGAAATGTTGAATTACTGATTAGTTGCACCAGTGTGGTACGAGCGCTGCTGAGAATGCAGATCAGGAGCACTGAAGCACTCCACTCCAACAATAATGAGCTTTGGGACTCAGTTCTCCTTCATCTAATGCTATCAAGCATCCTAATTGTTTCAAGGCTCTGGTAACCAGTCACACATTGCGCCCTCTCCATCATTCAACCACTCAAAAATATCTTGGTGTTATGCAGATATGGTGCCTTAATCAGCACCATTGGCCTTTGAGGGTAAATATTAAATCCAAGCTAGCAACATCTAAAAGTGGGGAGGAACGAAAGATACCGAAAACTGGCCGTCGGTCCAAAGTGGACAGTTTCAACCACTTCCTGCCATTGTTCAGTGGATACAGGAATACAGTGAGGGCACCTTTACCGAACACACACACACACCGTGAAAGCCATGGTGCAAATGTTCCTCCTTAAAGGGACAGTATGGATTACTTGAGGTAGGGTTGAATGAGGTAAGTGAGGTCAGCGTCGCCCAGATTTGAGAAGCAGGCTGACAAACAATAAGCAACGTCGTGTGGACAGCAGGAGCGGAAAAACGTATTATAACCACCTAAAAAGTCAACATCAGTTTAAGTGTACACTAAGTTTAGACTATTTTAACTGCTTTACGTTGCTTTCAGACAGTTTTCTCTTTCACAAAAAGAAAAAAACCTAACAGGAGTTGCTAGTCTACCACTTCCTCGATCTTAGTTTGCTTGTGTTATTGTGTGACTTTGGTGTTTTAAAAGCTTCGGACCCAAACTAACATGTTAGTTCATCACTGGG
The DNA here is from genome assembly GCF_042242105.1 of Pempheris klunzingeri. Classification (NCBI taxonomy): domain Eukaryota; kingdom Metazoa; phylum Chordata; class Actinopteri; order Acropomatiformes; family Pempheridae; genus Pempheris; species Pempheris klunzingeri. Next base: position 26,029,328 of record NC_092017.1, on the reverse strand, counting down.
GGCAGCAGTGGCTCAGCAAACTCCCATGTAAAAGGAGGTAAAAGGACTGTTTTTGTCAATGGGGTCTGGTGGCTTTGAAGTGAGTGAAGAGAAAGAGAGAATGGCCTCAATTCCCCTTTGAGAAGATTGGCTGACGGCAGCGAGTGAAAGCAGTGAAAATATTCTAAATATTGCGTAAAATGAAACTTATTTTCTCTGTGGGTAAATTTTCTAGGTGGCTAAAATGCTTTTTTCTGTGGTCCTCGTCCACAGCAGTACATTACAAACCAAAACTATGAACTCACTGTTCATAAAAACATATGAATAAACATTTCTGCGGCAAAACAAGTGCACTGATTCAGATTCATGGCAACTTGAAGTGACTGTAGTTGTGTTGGATTTGGCAGGTCGACACATGATTAAATTGAACCTGAACCTGCCTTAAGGATGCCAAAACACTTCGCCATCTGTCTGTCCTCAAGCACCTTCTGGTAACACACAGACAATGATGCACATGTGCTCAGGCACACACACACACACACACACACTCTCCATGAGAGGAATATGTGACTGATGGCCTGTCTGAGCTGGATCTTTTAGGTTAATGTGAGCAAATTATCCAAGCTGACAGGTTGTTTGGTGTCATCCCGTAATGAATAGCGAGGCAGAAGTCTCTAGTGGCTTTGTGTGTGTGTGTGTGTGTGTGTGTGTGTGTGTGTGTGTGTGTGTGTGTGTATGGGTGCGTTATAGGAAAGAGCAAGAACGTAAGATCACATAAAATGAGCTCAGTTTCGCTCTTTAAACTGACACATCATTCACCTTTTTTTCCACAGATGCTATGTGCACACTGCACTCTGAACACTAAGCCTGCTAAGTAAAAAAAAATACTAAACAGGATTCCCGGTTTTAGCTTATAGACGGTGAGTGTCAGGCGTTCTCAGGCAAACAGGGAAGGGTGAGTAACTGGAAGAGTGAACAACATGATTCAGCAGTCAAACTAACAGCGAGGAGAAATGGTGACATGTTTGCCTTTCAAGCAGCGTGGACACAGGAAGCATTCTCAGCGGTAGGGAACGGAAGAAGTAGATTTCAGGCTCTTTTAGCTCATTTACTGAAACATAGACTGCATGTAAAAGTCCCAAGGCTCTGAACACAACCTCTACATGACAGTGAAAGCAGTGTTTCAGCAGTATATGCATATATGCTACCTGCTCGGCACCAAACAAAAGAGAGCACAAGTGAAATATTCGCAAATGACTAAAGCTTAGCATCTGCAGCATAAGACCCTGGTGTGTTTCCCTAGAGTTAAAACTCAGCTTACTAATCAAACTGATCAATTTGTTTCACTCCATTCATTTAAAACCCTGAAATCATGGAAGATGAGGGAGCAGCAGTTCACAGGTCTGACACCAGGCAGGTAAAACCTCACCACAGCTGCAGGAGAGATCAGATACTGACTGAGCAGTTTAATGACTTCAGAACTTGATTTAATTATATCAAGAGTATTTCTGCCTACTGAGGTTGCAAATCTTGTCATGCAGCTTCAACAGCACTTTAAAGAAGCAACCTAAATATATATAGAGTCAACGAAACAGGACGGTCTAGGCCAAACAAAATCCTTTACTGAAATATGCCACCTTATTTTGACCTGTAATTACAGCATCCCCTTGAGCCAATCACTGGAATTTCAAAAAACGTCCAAACAGCTATGAGGATTGGATGACAAATTATTCATAGGAACTTCATGATGCCTGGAGTGCCTTCTCAAAAATGGATGACAGAGCTAGAAAGGGTTGCAGCATATGAAGAACTGTCATTTGGGTTTTAATAGGGCAGAAAAATATGGCTGTTTGAGACGTTCAGTGAATGAAGATTATTGAGAGACACCACTTCTTTTTCTGTGCAGGTGTGGGGATACAGAAAGTCCAGTCATAAAAAAAACCAAAAAAAACTCCCTTTATTTAACCAGGAGATTTCAGTTTTAGACAAAAAGTGAAAACACTTTATGAAGCTTTATGTACAAATATGCAGACACACAGTGGTTTGTTAGGTTGACTTGCATATTCAAACACTGTTTTAGCCCCTTTGTACCGTGTTCACGGGACAGAGTGACAAACAACAATCCATTCCTGTCCCCTGAATCCTTAAGTTGTTAACCGCAGTCAAAGCAAATTACAGAAGACAGCAGGGTGGAACATTCACAGTGAGCGGGGGGGAGATACAGAGGAAGAAAAACGGCCTACTACTGAAATTCCTCATGTTAACTCCTCAAGTCTGGCCTGCCACAGGGAAACTCCGCTATTACCATCTAATTCCCCCCCACACACACACACACACATGCTAATACAGGTTCTTAGCAGTCAGCTGGAGTCCCCCTTTATCTTTAAGCCTTTCGTTATACTCCAAAAGAGGCGAGGAAGAAACTAGGGAAGAAAAAGAGGGTTTTAAAAAAGAAAGGGGAAAGTGAGACGGAAAGGAAACTAAAGATAGATGACATGGGTTAAAGGAAGTCTTTATTTCTCTTCCTCCAGCTGTGATTACACTAGCTGCCCCTCCCACACACACACACACACAGGGACACTCACACACAGAGGCAATAAAACACCAAGATGTTAGACAGGGTCTGGCTTCCTTCACTGCCGACAGCCTTATCTCCAGATTTACTACTTTCAAGGGCTCTCGAGAAAAAGGCTCAGAAATCACTCTACTGTACTACTGCCTGTAGTATCAGATCGTAGCAGCAACTGTACCAGTCATTGTATAATAGTAAATACAGTAGAGAGGGTTAGTACGTTCACATTAAACTTTGACACCTTCGGGTTAACTTTTCCTGTATTTATGAAAAAAATCAATTCATAGGATTTGCCCACATCGTGTTTGACTGTTTAACGCTAACTTGTGCTGCTGCACCTTCACATACACTCCTCACTAAAAGTTAGGGATATTCGGCTTTCAGGTGAAATTTCAGGATGAACCTAAAATGCATTCTCACCTTTCCAGGTGAACTTAATGTGACCTTCTCTAAACTTTTGAATGCACATGTCCAACTGTTCAGTGTCTCAGTACTTTCTGCACCAGCTGCTGTTCTCTAACAAGAAGCTTAACAGCAACATTCACAACAGGTTTGATCCATGAATCCACCAATACATTTCCTGCTTCAGTTAGAATTGGTATTTAAACAGTCCTCCTCATCCTGCTGTTCACATTCTGACATCATGAGACCAAGACGACACCTAACAGTTGATCAGCAGCACCTCAACACTGGAGGCTTCAAACAGGAAGTCCTCAGACGGAGGTGTTCACTGAGCTTAGAGGGTCACAGAGTGTCATCAGGAGGTTGGAACAGTGATACAGAGACTGGAAGAGTCACAGAAAGGAGAGGAGTGGACGTCCTTTGGCCACGTCCCAATTTATTGAGACACTGAACATGTTTTGTTGTGGTATACCTACCACTGTTGGTAGATTTTCTTCAAATAAATTGTTTAAGATGAAGAAATCACCATTGCATGCTTCTACTTAAATGCCCTACTTTCATGATATAATATCACTGTAGCATTCACTTTTTACATTTTCCATATATTTCACCTGAAAGTCGAATATCCCTAACTTTTTGTGAGTAGTGTATGTGACATCAAACCGTGCCTGTAATGCATGATGTTTAACATGGCAGTAAGTCAGGCATGTTGGGAACAGGAAAGAAGGGATGAAATGAGCCTTTTATGAATTTAAAACTCCGTATTGTGCCTGAGAACTTTAATCCCTGTGGGAAGGTTTTCTGTAGACAGAGAATTGCAGGATTATTCTACCCCAGTTAGGATGTTTACATGCATCTAAATAGGTATTTGCCTTTATAATCAATATGTTTACAGTAATGATGGAACATATGAGTACTTGTATGCAGAAGGAGCAGCTTGTAGTGATGAACCCACACAGAATAATCACCACACTCTGCAGTTCCCCTCATGTTTTGGCATCTTTCACCGTATTTATTTGTTTTTTTTCTGCTAGACACTTCCTTCATTATCACCGCTCTTATCACACAGTCTTTCAGCAGGTGTAGATGGCTCCATTTTAAAGCTGGATCAAATTAAACTAGAAGCTCCGTGGTATCTATTGGGACCAACCATGTCATCCTAGCTTGGCTTATTAGTGACAATAAGCAAAAATACCACCGTAGGCACTGAGGAAGTATTTCTATTCTCTCAAATCGCCTTTACACTCTGCTCATAAAAATATCAACTCAAAGGCTAAAAAATGTTTCTAGATTCAGAATTGCTTTGGATAATTATGTTTTTTTGTGTTTATTTAGACAAATATGATGATTTGAAATAACATCTCCGCTTATTATTGTTTATTTATAGCACGATTTCAATAATTGTATAAATTATTATGGCTTGTTGACTTGTTTACCCATTTATCTTAGGTTGCACAGCTTGCAGGGATATGAAGCATTTGATAATACTCCAAGAACCTGCGGGTTATAAAGCTGTTTCATTGAATCTCTTTTGGATGGTGAAATGCAATTTACATCACGTATCGTCAATTTTTTCTACTTAATTATATGGGGATCGATTTCAATATGATTTAAACAATGGTATACTCTCTAAGAGCAAGTTTTGACAAGGTCTTACAGAAAGAAAATCAAAGCATCGCTTTGCTTTGGAGCTCTCGGTGTGAACAGGCTCGCTGGTCAAATCTTCATCACATCGGGTGACAATCACAAACAATCTGCTGCTGACCAAACTATCACGTGGCACGGCTGTTGCCTTTCAGATAAGGTATTCTCAAGTTTAACGCCGACATGAGGCTACACTCACACAACTTGTTAAAGCTTGTTGTACAACAATATTTAGGATTTCTGTGCCTTTATATTATATTATTAGAAGCCTGTCAGGAGGCTGTAGAGTAACAAAGGCATTATCTCTATTCTGACAGAGAAAGATATTTTCCTTCAAAGTCAATAGAAACTATGAGGTGCTGCTCTGCATTGGAGCATTCAGGGCAGCCATGGGTGTCCGCAGAGTCATTTCATTTATATATCTTCTGCAGAGCGAAAAATGACTTCTGCACCATGTTTGGTCGAACAGGGTTTGTATTGACTTGAATGGAAAAATCCTTTTTCTGTTGGAATAAATTCAGTTTATGTTACCTTAAAACCTCCTGATGTCACTTTTTGCCCATCTCATAGTTTGCTAAGAACATTTCCTTCCATCCCGGGAGCGGATCTGTGACTGAGATGTTCAGTACTGAATTTATCAGTTAAATCGTTTCATATAGTCTTGGATTACAAAAGAAAACCTGCTTAGATTCTGAATTCAGATGCCCAGCTGACCTCTAGAAAGAGTGAAGAAACAGAACCACAATAATAATAATAACTGAGCAGAGTTAATAAGCACAGATTCCCCTGGTGTTAGTTGTGAAATTGTTAGAGAATAAAACATTAACTGTTCTGTCTTTCGAGTTAAAGACACAAAGCAATGTCATTTTTAATATGTAAATTGTGTTAAAACAGACTGAGTAAAACTCAGACGTGTTAATAAAAGTTTGTACTGCCTGATTGCATGCACACTTATTAGGCACTCCCTGTTTTGAAGGGTGTTAAACTGTCCATATTATCTTCAAAGGCTGCAATGCATCCCAGAATTTAACGGCTGAAAAGATTTTGTAACTCTGGTTGAGAAGTGGAGTGGCACATGATTATCTAAATCATCTACGGGAGGCTTCTGTAATGAATGCTTTAACATTCCTGGCATGAACACAAAAAAAGATACTCCACGTCAGCACAAAATGAGAGTGGAGTGGAAAGTCAAATGATAGAGACACAGAGAGAGAAGGAGAGAAGGGGCGAAACAAAGCCCGCGATCGTTTGATAACTCAGAAAAGACGACCCTTTCAGCCCGTCCCCAAATCCTGATCCATCCTGGACTGACTCAGCTCTGCCTACAGGTAAAAAGGTCACTCCGTGTGGTCCATCACCAGCTGACAGCTCATAGGAGAACATCCCCATGTGTGAGGCTCAGGTTGAACTGCCTCCTACATGGGGTGAATCCAGGTAAACATTTATTACCAGATTTGCATGTATGAAAGCAGATGTGCACAGATGCTAAAATGCTAAGCCCTGCATGATGACAGGATTTGGGCAACAGGCCTTGTGGATCCTCACTGGCTGGCATCCTGGAAGTTCATTCATCACAACTGTACAAGTCAACACACACACACACAAAAACCTACAAAGAATTCAAATCATCAGACCTCAAGGCTATCAGGGGAAGCAGTCCCCGTACCTCGTCTCTCCAATACAGATGGGTCAGGCGATTCTCTCACACAAAGCCACTGAGTTTACAGTGAGTGAAGAGATGAGGGGCTGCCTTTTTATTGCCTGCTTGTTTGCGAAGAGTATTGGAAAGATAGGTCTCTGTCCTCTAAGGCTGCTGAGGAGACAACCAGAGAAAACAGCCAAGTGTTCAGTGTGTGTGTGTGTGTGTGTGTGTGTGTGTGTGTGTGTGTGTGTGTGTGTGTGTGTGTGTGTGTGTGTGTGTGTGTGTGTGTGTGTGGCTGAGGTCATGAGTTAACACTGAGGGGAAGTGGATGTTATTGTTAGCTCTGGGTGAAAGGGTGCAGGATAGAGGGAGACTCTAAACCAGGGGTTTGTAAGCTTTCTGGATGTGAGTAGCGGCTACAGGGCAAAAACTGGTCTTGCGGATCGGGGTGGGTGGTGGTGGTGGTGGGGGGGGGGGGGGTCAGGGTCTGTGACCAGACTGATTCTGCCTTTATAAGATCCTTTCCAGACATGTTTTAAAACAAAAATAATCTCAAATAACTCCCATACTTCACTGAGAAGTCCACTGCCTCCAGTCTACGTCCACTAGATGATCTGTTCTTGTCAGCTTTGTGCCCCAGTCACTTAGACTCATTGTTCTACACCACCAAAGCCCCCTCTGCATCTTCAGTAGACAAACACAGTCACGTCTTTATGCCTACAAAATATTGTACTCTCCTAATGAGAGTAGTATGGAAGCCCGTTTCTGCCAGTGAAAAAAAAAAAGATGAGATAAAAAGTCATAATTACGAGATAAAAAGTCGAAATTACGAGATAAAAAAATCATAATTACGATATAAAAAAGTCATAATTTGGAGATAAAAAGTCGAAATTACGAGATAAAAAGTCATAATCACAAGATAAAAAGTCATAATTACGAGATAAAAAAAGTCATAATTACGAGATAAAAAGTCATAATTAGGAGATAAAAAGTCGAAATTACGAGAAAGGAAATGCGCTTGCGCTTCAGTTGTACCGTTGTTTGTAATTTCGACTATTTATATCGTAATTATGACTTTTTATCTCGTAATTTCAACTTTTTATCTCGTAATTTCGACTTTTTATCTCGTAATTATGACTTTTTATCTCGTAATTTCGACTTTTTATCTCGTGATTATGACTTTCTTATCTCGTAATTATGACTTTTTATCTCATAATTTCGACTTTTTATCTCGTAATTATGACTTTTTATCTCATCTTTTTTTTTTTTTCACTGGCGGAAACGGGCTTCCATAGAGTAGAGATTTGGATGAATCCTAAGATTTTTTCGTTTGTGACTGCCCACATTAAGCACACTGCATACGAGAGCCTTTTTTGGGCAATTATTTCTCCAATTCACAGTCACATGCAGCATCTGTGGTTTGTGTGAGCAAACTGCAAAAACATATCGATTACATTTTAGGTAGCTGTTCCACGCCTAACCTCTTGTTACTTCTCCTGGCGCTGCAGTATCTTTGCTAGACTGACACACACACAAACAGAGAATGTGATTTCTACCATTTCACATTTAGGCTTCACTTCATGCTTCCACCTCCTTCCTCAATCATACATGAGTCTTCGTGTCATCATCACACTGTTGTCCTGAGGCAGGGTTAGTAATCATATGTGTGAAAGCTGCATTCAGGATGTTTACGGTCTCACCGGATAAAAGCAATGACTGCCCAAGCTTTGGCAGCAAGACATTCACACTGTGGTCATGTTTGGAGGGTGTTTGATAGTGATGCGGTCCATCCGTAGAATTTAAAATGGAAAATAATGTCAGTTTTGCATATCAATTGCTCAAATACCATTCATTTTCATCCATTTAAATGAGCTGATTATTGAAAAAAGAACATCAAATGTTGTAAAACAAAGCAGCAGACAAAATAATCAGTGAACGGAGTTAACACCTGCCACCTTAATTTGGCATGAGATAAATTACATGACATAAAAGACTTCCTCTTTTCACCAGTAACTGAATACTGAAACACACTGTGCATGCACAGCCATGATCGATATTACGATACCAACTACACAACATATAAGTACCTTCTTCGACAGAACGAACCAGGTTATGAGTCTAAAACTACACAAGTGAGGCTGCAGAGTTTATTACTTCTGAAAATACAAAAGTTTGCACAGAACAAACAACAATTCTCGGTACTATTGGGACAAAAAGTGTGAACTTCATACTAGATCAGTGTATTGGACAGACTGAATGACACTTGGATAATGAGACAAAGGCCCCCCCCACCCTCCTAACCTGTCATAAGAAATCAATGAAAGAAACGTAAGCTGTGGGTTCAAGCAAAGATATTCTGCTGTTCTGATTTGATCTTGTTCTGATTTAAATTGCTTAACTAGTTTTACTTGTATTTTAATCAAATTCTAAAAGTGTTATATACATGCAGTCCATTTAGCAAGACGTTTCCCAGAAGGAACTAGAATATAGAATTTAAATATATATTGATAGTGTTATTTAAGTACATGTTCATTCATTTACTTCGGTAAAAGTTTTTCTCTATACTGTTGCAATCTCACATGTTTGCATGTTTAGCTGACCTGCTGTTTTCCTCTGTGTACTTTGAATTTATTCACTGAAAAGTCACACAATCTCTAGATTCCCTGTCAGTAGCACCACTTTCCATAGCTCTTTTCCAGAAATGATTAATCATTTATTTGGAAATGATGTTCCCATAACATAAAGACATCCTTACTGTTAACTGAGCCCTGTAACTTGCTCTGGACCAGGGGCACACTGACCCCTTGGGCCCATTAGCCTGGTAGACCTGTTCAGTCCACGTTAGGCCGTGCTACTACTTTAGGGTTTAAAACAGCCATAGTGATGATGGGAGGGAAACAGAAAGAGTGCCATCAGTGGAGTGCTGCCTGTAGCACTGCACTCATGGATCTGACTGTTTGCTCCTGAAAGTGGGCCAGCGGCAAAGCCTCTATATAAGTCTATGTGGTAGAGCCTCACATGCACATATGAGCGCATACATCCCCCCTCTTCTCCCTGTCAATTGGATAGGGAGGAGAGCCTGTGTTTCATGCACAGTCTGATCTGTTGTCTATTTCAATTCATCTTCACAGCACTGACTTTTTGTTGAAAAAGTCAATGAGCACCTGTCTGTTAACAAAAAAAAAAAACCAGTGCAGCCTCTTGAAATGCGTAAAATGCAGTTATCTCTAAACTGTGACTTGTCTTCTCCAATTTGTCTTGTGGTGATACTCTTTCTGATACCGGAGGCAAGCCTTTTAAAAGTAAACGTCCTGACTCAACCTCGGACACAAAGCTCAAGGTAGGATTGATGCGTGCTCTCCTCCGGGATCGTTTGAGCACAGGGAGCCCGGGGATTTGTCAGTCTAACGGGAGCTGACAGGAAGAGAATGAACTTTAACACTCACAGGCTGCTTTCCCTTTCATGAGCTTCCAGAGGAACCCTGTAGTGAATCAAATTTCTCTGCTTGTGAAAATACACACACACGGTTGTGTAATAAAAACCCATTCCCACTGGGCACTAACGTAAAGACGCACGGCTGCACGCACATCTTGTTCAATGTTACCTTCCCCCACTTGTCCCAGAGCATTCCTATTTAATCTGTCAAGCTGTTAAGAGTGACAAATGTGTCCAAGAAAAAAATTAAAATAATGCATTAGGTACATGTACATGCAAAAATAACCACACCAACTGTAACGCACACAGACACACACTTCCTCCGATGACCCCAGAATAGAGGTCGTCGTCGAGCGCTCATTGTTTCAGTGATTTCACGCCGTGTTGCTTTCAATCAGGGGCTGTAATGAAAGGTCTCATAACTCTAACGTTAATGGGACCCAAGGACTGTTAAACAGCTCAATAGCTTGGTTTTGTAACTCTGATTTAGGACCCAAAATGGGTCTCAGGGCCCGCTCTGGTGAGGCTCCATGTGGTGACTTAACGGGTATGTCTCACTGAGCTTGAAGCCTAAGGTGACATAACGTTCTCATTTGGGTCCTGATGAAAAGTTTAATAAACTCTGGCCTGCAGTGTTGCCTAACAGCTTGTCTGTTTAATTATTTACCATAGATTGAAAATGCCTGAGGAACTACCTAATTACCCAGAGTTAACTACAGTTTAGGGCTTTTCCTGTAAAAGGGTATTTTTGACTCTTGGCGACAAGGTGAAAAAGAACACGAAGAACTGAAAAACAAAAACATTCCCCTGAATTGGTTTTGGTGCATGTGACCGTTTGACCAGGAGACAGCATAAATAATGCAAGTCTGTAATTGGCTAAGTAACAGCACAAGACATTTTATTGGTTGTGCTGGCAGATATGCCCTCTGAGATAATTGCTTGGCTAAAACAGCGCATTTGGCTAATGCAGCAGCTTGCAACAGAAGTTGGCAACTTTTCACAACTCAGCTTCTCTGTTGTCCGGTGATGAATCCTTGTGCATCATTTTACATTTTCATCACATTACTGCTGGGAGAGAAGGTCAGTTTTGTAAATCTACCAGTCATGACTACTTTAGTTATATTTCTGATCTGTTGATGTACAAAATATAGTGACAATATATGAAATAAACCTACATGAACACAAGCTTTAGAAAAAGCTTTCAGAAAACCTGACAATCGCTTGAAGTGTGGTGCATCTTTGCAAATACTGTATATGGGGTGTTATCTTATCTTCCATCCTGTCTCCTACAAAGTGTTTTACATGTTCATATTTCTAAACGTCTTTGCCAAATACTTTGTGGAAGAAATATGATGACAGGACTTTGACACTGGAGACCAAAGTATCTATCTCTGTTTCTGCATAGTCTCATAGTTTGACAGTTAGTCACACAAATGGCATAGTGTGGAGAAAAAAAAGAGAGCTGAAGAGAGAAACTTAAACCCTGCTTACTTGGCCAGTGGCTGTGTCAAGAGGGCAATGTTATCCGATTATCTATAATCAGACAGGAGGCGAGCATGGCAGAGGGCAGCCCACCTGCTTTTGCTGTTGGAGATTTGCAGATGCTGTTAGACGATCCAACAAGCACTTTGTTCAAAGCAAACTGATTCTTGTTGGAAGTTACAACTATAGATTATATTTTCCTACATAAAAATCGATGCTTTAGGCAGCTATATAGAGAAAATGGCATTTTGCATTCAGAGTGAACACTTTGTATGGATTCAATAACATTGCAGAGATTTGGGTGATAGTAAATTTAAAGACACAGGTGGATCTTGAAACTATGAAAAGCAACAATTTCTCTAAATGGATAGGAAATGGGGAAAAAAACAAACTGCAATGAACATAAACAAATATTTCATTGTAACATAACTATGAGGATGAAAATATTTTGCAGGGCACAGAGCAGCCAATGGAGCTAATCCAGGCCCTCCTTTCTCCAGGTGGTGGGAAGTAATAAACTATAAAAACAGAATGAAATGATTATGATACACCATTGTTGCCAACTTGAAACAGAGCCCAAGGTCTGAAGCCAAAGAGTAGTGTAATAAAACATAACCTGACCCTCTCCCTGACCTCACCGTCCCTCCACTGCTGCCTCGAATAAAAAAAAAAAAGCACAATTATGCCCCTGCATACTACTGTAAATTCCAGTAAACAACAGCTAGAGTGGTGCTCTGCCAGCTGAGCCAGACAGCCGCACTCTCACACGTCCAGACAGCATTTCTCTGGTTATAGATAGACTGCTGGTGGTGGGTTTTCACAGGCCAGAGAGCCGATGGTCTGACTGAGCCGTATCAAATCTCTTACACTATGAGGCTGCACAAACACATAAACTGGATGACTGGCATACTTGTAATGGAGCTCAGCTGCCAACATATTGCTGACAGCTTCTGAATAAAAACCAAGTAGTGGGAGCTATTTCTACGCTCATGTCATACATAAACACGGACACTCTTGATTTTACCGGTGCTTAATATATTATATAATACTGTATATTTGAATCAAAGAGAAAAAAAATTTCACTTCAAGCCTCAAAGACAAGAAGGAATAAACCAGAAGATCTGAGGACTTGTGTCAACTCAGGACATCCACCATTACACTCGGGTCAGCCTGACCAGGAGCGACTGAGCACATATTTGATTTCCTGCCAGGTTTCCAACCCTTAACCTGGACTGACTTTAGATTTTAATGCACAGCCATATTTTTAGAGCTGTCCTTGTGTGGACCTTTCTTTCATTTCTTTCTTAACCCAGATCCCAATTCTAACATTAATAAAATTAACTTTATGCACAAAAGCCAATAACATTTCACGCTCAGGTAATTATTTCTTAACCTTTTTGTGCAAATTTCTTTGGCCATTTCGTGCATTTAAAGGAGAACCGACAGCGATGAAATTAATGGAAATTAGATGAGAGAGAGAGGCTGGGTAATGACATGCAACAAACCGGCTTTGTTATGGTTCATGGGCTCTGCCGTAACCTCTGTGTCACCAGGGTGCCAACAGGTTTCATTGTTACGCCCGGGTTTTCATGATGTTGAATGCAAGATGTGCTGCAGGAAAGTCAGCACGTTAAAATATCACTTTAAAAAGGAGTCGGTCGCCTTTACCACCAACAGTATGTCTTATTTTATATTATAGAGGGGTGACACAACTTGGAATGACCTATTCTAAAACTCTTCTTAAAACATACTTTTATCTTACAGCTTTTCCCAATTTTATTGACTAACCCTTTAGCTGCCAGTTGGTTTTATGTGTTTTATTTGGTTTATTTGCCTTCTGCTTTATTTTAATCAACTGCTTGCTGTAACATGGACTTAGAAAAGTGCTGTTTAAAAAAAAAGATTATCATTATTATTATTATTACAAATACCTGTCTAGGGAACGGCTGGTAGCTGAGCTTTGACCTTTGTGCGATCATGTCGGAAAGACACAAGAACGTCAGATGTTAGTACATGAAAGCTAACATCACCTCTCAAAAAGGATGCCCAGAGTTGCTAATGAAGGAACCGAGATCACAGTCAGTGTTTCTCTTAGACTTTGTGTTTTAAACTCTGCTCATTAACACATGGTATTATGTGAAAACTATTATCTGACTGGTTTGCATTTACTAAAATCATTACTTTCTCAAAAGGGTCAGTAACCTTTCCACCAAACTGGCAGAAAGGACTGAGGTCTAAGAACTAGGAAAGCTGGAATAAAAACCAAATTAGATTTACTTTGACTCTTAATGAATGTAATCTTTCAGTGAAAAGAAATTCATCTAAACCATTTTAAGAGTTTTCAATTTAAATAAAATGCCAGATCTACTTAATCCAATTCAGAATAAACCATACTCACCGTAGGGAAGTAATATCAAAACTTGTTGCAGGAAGTTCTGCAGAAGGTTTTCACAAATGCAGCATGACTTACTTTGCTCTCTGACTGGTTCAGGTCAGGTGTCTTGGCTGTGGCGTCCAGATCAGTCACTCCTCTATTGTTGTTTAACTCCTCTGCTGTCGGCACCTGGATCGCCTCCTCCGCATCGATATCCGTCTCCTCTGTGACGGTCGCTGACTTCTCTTCACCCATCAGCTCCCGAGCTGAGCCGAGGAAAGTACACACACATACAGGTGGATAAGCACGCACGCCTGCATACACACATGTGGGCATGAGCATGTACACACGCACACATGGGACACACATGAATGGATTCGAGTAAGAAACATTATCCACAGAATCACATTATACAGTATGCATGATTATACAGACTAAATACGTCCAAGCAGTTCGGTGGAGATTAAGTTCCCACACAAAGTGTTATAATACAATGCAAATGTAAATATAAAACAATGCAGCCAGTATTTTCTCTCCCCCCTTGTGTTTTAAGTTTATAAACGGCATTCTCATTACTGTCGATACATATTTAATGGCACAAAGTGGAACAAATTGGATACAGCCCATGTTTTCCATGTTTTCCCTGGCGCAGATGTCGGTAACAATGTAGATCAACAATACTGCCAGTGTATGAAACTAAATCAATGCAGCCTACAATAAAACAGTTCACTTTGAGCATTCTTACTATTCCTCTTCTGCATTTGATTAATGATAAGTGTTACCTTGGAACTGGGTTCCACTTGACCTCTTTAGTCAAAACTAAACTGGACTGCTTTTTGGCTAAATTAGACTTTTTGAAATATCTTATCTTATCTTATCTCTATTAAACGATTCAGTTCAGTTCACTGTCACACACTGAGAGAAGCTGCTGCAATATGGAGCAGACACTGGAAGACTTGAATAACACTGATAAAGACTAAACATAAGCATACAAGTCAACACAGCAAGTCTAGCAAAAGGTTGATTTGACTAAACGGATGTTCAAAAAAAAAAACCCGTCTCAGAACTCTCTTTGCCTTTGGCAGGCTGAATTTTGTTAAATATTTCAAGGGCATTTGATTTGCCTCACCAGATAATTCACCAGACCACAGCTATAACCCTGTTTGTCACAGCTGTTGGAGCACTTCTTCCCCTGAATACAAAGCCCCAAGTTGCCGTGTATCTTCATCTCAACCAATTCAAAGTAAATTGCATAGCAGGGGAAACATCAGCGTTAATATTCTAGTTCATGTGATGCATTTGTTGTTTGAGCACAGAGTTATTCACAACTGCATTTGCTTCCAGACTACTTGACTGTGCTAAAAATATATGATTGCACTGGAAGCTTTTGGGGACGTGGTCACTTCAGTGGCAAAGCTATTTGTATCCAGACTCGTGGGCGATCACTAGTATTTCCTCAAGTTTAGAGGCCGCCTCTCAAACAAGTAGTTTATTAAAAAAGTAATCATTAAGATTACTTCAAATTAATTAGAAGATTCCTATCATGTCAAACTATTTCTTAAATATTCAATTAAATTTGTATTTTTTTATTTCTGAATACATTTTAAAAGGCTACACACTTCTCTGTGAAAAATCCATGAAAGGGTTGCTGAAGACCTGAGGTGTGCAGGGATGTTTGAACACCCACATATATAAGGGTCACAATGAGCAGCGACGACCCGAGAGAGACACTCAGGAGGTGAAATCTTCCTTCTCTTCATTTCTCTCTAGTACTGATGACCACAGTGTTCCTTCTCTTCCTCCGCCTCTGGCAATATTCTCGTTTTTTCGCTACAAGGTCACTGATATGTTTGATTGTTTTACCTCGAACACAAACTAGACTGCGTCTCGCAGCAGCTCCTGATGAAAAGGGAAACGGAAAATTAGGTCAACGGCTTCAAGTCTGTTTGATTTGCTTTGCCACACGTTTTAACAAACTTCATTGCAGATTTACTGACTCATTCTAAATCTGATTGAGTATTCAATATGCATTTCTGTGCAATTAGGTCCATATCTGCTACATTTTCCCCTTCTGTTTCCCTCCTTCCTTTCCCCCCCCTTTCATTTTCTCTGCTGCAGTGCCATCTTTCTCTGCCTCCTCTCCTTCAACCGCTCACCTCCACCGTCCATCCCACCTCCACCTTCATCCTCACAAATGCTTCTTCTTCCATTTGTGGTCCCCTTCTGTGCTCCCACTGTGCACTCAGCTATTAGTCCTGTCCTCCCATTTCACTTAAACCTCACGTCTTAACAATCTGGCTCTGGCACACCGCACCCCGCTCCTCCACCTGCCCCCACAAACCTCACGCTTGATAACCTGCTGCCAGCACCACCCGCAACTCCTTCTCCATTACCACTCCTCTCACTCGTTCTTTGTGGGCAGCTATCAGCGCCGTGCAGTCCTTCCATTCTTCCTGCTGTCTGTTCTGACATGTCTTGTTGTCCCGCCCCCCCCCTCTCTCTCCGGCTTCACCTCTCCGCCCTCACTTGTACATGAACTTGAAATGCAAAGACTCAAATTGAACAGCACGGGTCCAGCCTTTCAAATGAATGTGAATTGTGTTGGATAAGTGACATCGGATAGAAAAAATGTGACGTTATTCAATTTCTGTTTGCAAACTACTGAACTGAAGCACTTTTTCTGTTTAATACAAGAAGTATCCACCTCAACAAGTTCTTTAACTGCTTGTTTCTATCATGAATAAAGTCTCCAGCTGCCCTCACATGACATTTATGTTATGCTCCTATGAGGTCCGTTGGTCTAACTGAAATGATGTGTGTAATTCAAGCTACTAACATTTAGAACATTTTGTCCTCTGTATGGAAAAGTAAGTGTAAAAGTCGAGCTGAATGAGAGTGCTGTAGGTAGACTGGTCTTATGTACATATTTGTTCAGTATATTAACATTGCTGGGGATTGCTGACCAGTCAGTAGGACACTCCATCATATATCCTGTAGGCTTTAATCCTGTGATCACTGAGCTGCCTGTGGCGCCGTTATGGTTTATGTTAATGTGCACTGTAGTGATTATATTACTGTTCCACAGTTTCCATAGAGTGGGTTTTATTAGTTCCAGTGACGCAAGTCCTTTTTTTCACAGTTATTTGTTTGCTAATAAGATTATATTGGTCATTTTATGTTGCAGCATTTTGTATGATTGTTCTGAAATGATGTTTTCTGCTCTTTTTCATCCGACTCCCTGCTGCTTCACCCCGTTCTCCAGTCTTTCTCCTCCTCTTTGATTCACTTCTACTTTTTCTTTTTTTGCTCCTTTCGTCCTCCATGATCCCAAGCTCCCTTTTCCTTTAATATCCATCCCTGCTTCCTCCTCCCCTCCACTACTCCTGCTTTCTTCCAGCTTTCCGTTTCCCTAATCCGCTATCTCCCACTCTTCTACCCCTTCTCCTTTCACTGCCATGATAATTAGTTCTCCAGATAAGCTCATTGGCTGTGCATGACAGCTCTTGTGTTGCCTAACACACCATGACAGAGTGTGTATAGGCCTGAGTTTGTATATGTGTGGGGTCCCTTCACTATGTATGGACGTACAGTTACAGCGTGTGTGTGATCTCCGGGCTCATCAGCATCTGAAAGAGAGCTCGTCTCTGGAGGGCTGGAGGGGGGATTTGGAGATAACATACCCCAGCCTGGCGCTCTCAGATCGGGGTGGGGAGGGTGACCAGTGCTGGCTGCTGTAATAGACTGGAACGGTGGTGTGAAAGAGTTCTGTTTGTGGACTCTTACAACAACTGCTGAATCCCCATGTCTGTCCTCTCAGACCCCACTCAGCGCCACGTGTCCCTGTGCTGCAGTGAAGCCCATCCTGTCCGGGCACGAGGCAACGGATAAAAGTAGCTCAGCCCACCAGTGTAGTTGTGTGGTGGTTTCTTTCTTCGGGTTGACTCATCCGTGACATCGTCCTGCTCTCCTGCTTGCCAACTTGGGCACAATGCGGTCAGGAATGTATATGTTTATGCATATAAATGTGTGTGTGTGTGTGTGTAGCGCTGGTAGAATACAATCTGTTTGTGCTATCTGAGGACATATGTAGGTGTTTGTAGGTGTGTTTGCCGACTAGGAAATACGTTGCCAAGACTCCAGATTTCCCATTATTTTTGGAATGTATCATCAAGGCCGTGGTGGAAACTGAATATAAATTTTCCATCATGGCCTTGATGATACAGTTTGGTTCTCTTTTAGTTTTTTTTTTCCAACGACCTTAAAATATCTGTTTGGTCTCTCTGCTCTGCACTACATCTGGGATGGAAACTTTGTTGATACTGAGGTGAATGGATCCTTTGTCTTCCTGCAACTCAATCTTCCTTCCTGTCCCAAACACAAAACCTACAGCCCTCCTTCAATTTCTTTAAAAGTAACACTGCAGCTCATGAAAACTTTGATTTCATCTTTATAGACGGAGCACCAGTTAGGCCACCTTTTTGGAGATAAATAATAACCTTGTAAATATTTGGATGTTGATGATACAAAATATAAAGCGTTAATCAAACATGAACCTTCAGGGAAAGCTCATACATTTAATCAGACACGGATGCGTAATAATCCGTTTGTTAGTGTAGCTTCACCCCGAAGACAGAGCCAAGGGGCTGAGGAGGGGGAGGGAGCACGGCTGTGTGAGGCAGGAGATGCTCACTGATATGATCCCCTGGACACTGAATCACAAGGCACCTCCACCGCAGAGGGCTCTTTGGAGGTGGAGGACTTTTCCCCTCCAGAATCCCCTGAAGCAGACATTAATGTGGTGGAGGGCCGCGGTCCTGAGCCGCATCAATTCAAGCCCTAGTAATGCCCAAAGCTGGCGCTCTCACCTCCCTCTCACGGCGGAGAGAGAGCTTGGCTCTCTGCTTTCTCTCTCCCTCCGGAGGTCTCTCTCTCCCTCTCTCTCTCACCATAGCATAAACGCCTGTGAACGGTGAGTGGTTACATAATGCTAATGCTATTAGGAGGGCTTATGCTAGCAAACGTTCTAACTAGTGAGGCTAAATTGCAGAAACCCTCGATCAGCATATATTTGAAAATGAATACGGTTTAACGAACGTGGGTGTTAATCTCTTTTCCTTCAGAAAATTCATGACGGACAGGTCCCAGCTGAACAACTCCATCTCAGCAGCGGTCCTGAAAGGTTCAAGCTGATTTAAAACAGGAGATGGCATGTTGAACCATTTTCAGCTAATGGAAATCATTTTTTTAATACATTTATTATGAAATGTTAAGCTCAACCCAGCCTTGATATGCACACTTCAGACGTATAATTCAGTTCACGGCTGTACCTCTTTAATTAAGACTAACATGAAAGGAAAAGGTTGGATTCCCACACGCTGAGTGTAACAACGTTTTGTCGTGGACCTTCTTTAACGATGATATTGATTTAAACCCAGGTAACACTGTGAGAAGACCTACGAGCCAGAAGATTCACACAGCAGCAGAGGAGCTACAGTCGGTATCACAAGCTTGGCTACTCTGCCAGGCGTGTTACCGTTGTTTTGCTCCATCCTGGGAGTCTCAGAGAGTTTATTTTTGCAATCAAACAGAGTCTCCGTCTGTTCCATCAGCACATTCACCGCTCTAGCACAAGGAACCCTGAACCATTACATCAACTCCACCCACACGTCTGCCTGCCTGCCTCATGAATTTTCTCCATTGTTTTGCTTGTCCAGAAAAGGATTTATGTTTTGTTGTGTTTACATCTGTTAAATCACCTGCTGTATTTCGTGTACGAAAGGTGTTAAAGAATTATGTAAATGAAATCCATAATTTCTTCTTGCCTTTGCCACAGAAATATTCACTGACCCCCTGGCTGGAAAACGTATCTGTGTTCAGTGATACCCGAGGAACACCAGAACAACTCTGGGCAAAGGTTTAACAACAAATGAGGGATAAAAAATATCCTCATAAAGAAACACTTTATAGTTGTTTTTTCATTCTTTCCATTTGTCACGGACTTGACTTCAGGAACCTTCAAGGAGCTAATACAAGGTTGCATCAGCTATGTTTTCCCCTTTCAGAAACTATTAAAATTAAAATGCAGCAGTCACAAATATTCACCCTGCTTCTTCAGCAGCTATTCTGTCACGTGTTGCCTTGTGATTCTTCGAAGTTACAACACAGAAGTGAACATGCAAAAGCACAAGTGACTCCGTCTTCTGATAAAAAAGTAAGCCAACAATGCAGGGATGCTGTGTGTGTGTGTGTGTGTGTGTGTGTGTGTGTGTACCTTTGATGGAGGAGTCGTTGCCGTTCTTTTCGCTGTGGCAGTCCTCCTGTCCATCTGCGTTCTGCTGCGTGTGCTGCAGACTCAGTTTATGACAAACCTCGAACGCCTGGCCGACTGTCCGAACAATACGCATGGCTTGACTCTGGGTGGGTGGGAAGAGACAGACAAAGAAATGCAGATGTAATTCTGGGTTACTTTATATGGCCGGTTGGTTCAACACACTCGTCGCTGTGCAGTGTTCTTAAAAAAACATTTTATTTAGTATTGGGATGTCTTTTTTTCTGACTGAGTTTCTGTAGGTGGTGCTCTTGCAGCTCAGTTCACTTCATGGGCATTCCAAACAAGCCAGAAAGGATAAAACACTGTCACTTCTCATGTGCCAGGGTTTTTTTTTTTCTCCAGGAAATATTGAAGTTCAGATGTACTGAGCCTTTTTCCACTAGCGTCAGACGCAGACTGGATGCATATTTGTCCCAGAAATATGCCTATTTTGTATCAAACAGACACAATAGACAGGAAATGCAGTCAAAAAAATATCCTGATGGGTCAAAGAGTCAGTTACTAATTCAGTGTCACCTGATAATGACACAAAACGAGTCTCAGGCAGAGGGGGGTCGTCTGTGTTTACTGTGTTTGTCTGTAAACTCAGTGGAATATCCCATCATTTATATTTTTGACTGTTTCCTTTGTCCTGAGGCGCAAAGAGCTGGAAGTGTCTGCTTATCTCGTCTCTTGCTCTTTCTGCCCTGCTCTGAAAAGGCAGGTCAAACGAAAGCGACTTAGGTGACTTCTGTCTAGTATCTCTTGTCACAGTAGAGAGCTGCACAGGCAGAAAAGGTTTCATTTTAAAGCACTGATGCCTAGCCCCCTAACACCACTCGTCCTCAGCTCAATGAGCAGAACAGATCCAGCCTGGCCTAAAAGCCACAAGAGAATCAAGGCTTTTCCAAAGGACAAAATCCTACCTTGTCCAGGTTATCAACTCTGGCCCAGTCTGAAGCCTGTCCCACAGAGCAGTCAGTTCTGATCAGTGTCAGACCATCATGTGAGACCAGCCTGAGAAATGTAATTCATTAGCTACATCTGAGTGTTTTATTACATTAAAAATTATAACTGGATTTAGAAATGTCTGGGATTCTGGGCCTGGACTTCAGTCCATAGAGGTTTTAGGTTTGGGGGGCAAGGGTGGTGTTGGGGGAGGTCGTACATATTCACTTTCTGTACAGTGATGAGATTTGGCTGCAGTCTTCCTGTTCTCACAGTGTAATTTATTATTATTATTTAGTTTTTCCATTAAAACATGCTGCCTCAGCTCCATTTAGTGCTGATGTTGTTTTCATAGTGATTAGCCAGCAGCTATTATGTATCAGCAGAACAAGAATTTATGTCCAGATCTGAGAAATGTGCTAGAAACCTACTGAATCTTACATAATCAGAGCAACGGCTTCTACAGGAACTATGACACCTCACTGACGGTCACTGACAACATGTTGTCACTTGTTCACTTTTTTCTTGGCTGTATGGAGTCCAATTTAACGGAAGTCTGGGAGAAGTAAAAGCTTTTATCATCAAACTTCCAAAACTACGTGTCCCTAGACTGTTCCCAACAGCAGGAGGCTATTGGGCGGCTGTGGCTATCGAAAGGTTGATGGTTCCCTTCCCGTCTCGTCCAGTCTGCATGGGCAGGACACTGAAACCCAAATTGCTCCTGAAGCAATGTGAATGTGTGTGAATGTAGTATAAAAGTGCTTTGAATGGTCGAAAAGGTGAGAAAAGCGTTATAAAAGTACAGCCCATTTATCATAACAACAGACGCTGTACAAAAAAAGCACTGTACTTAAAGTACATAGTAATCAGGAATGACTCCCTGATGCAAGCACAAATGTTTTCCATATATTCAAATAAACAGATTAGACTCAAATGATCATCCAGTGCAGCCCTGACCTGCTGCAGCTACTGTAACTGACAGGGAAAACTCAGTGGAGCCCATCAAGTCTATGAAAACAAATTGAGGCCATTAAAGCTGTAATGTGGAGCCTTACTTAGATCTAAACTACAGCCCATTAATCACAGTGTCATTGTCAGAAGTTGTATGAACTCTTAACTGAATGTAGTGGAAATGTTATCAATCAACCCAAGACACATGAGCAGATGCTGGTGGACACATTGAACACACCAAAAACTGTGTCTCTCTGTTTCTACCCCTCCGTCCCTTTTTTTTGGTGTACCTGACTCTCTTCCTCAGTTTGTCCTTTTAAAAGTTTAACTTAAACCCAAAGCGTAACTTTTCAACAACCTCAATGCAGAAACGTTCACGTCTGTCAGGTCGATCAAAGAAATGCACCAACTAACAACAACCTGTTCAACTGTACTCATCTCATCCAGACTTCATCCGTGTTGTAGTCTGCTTCTGACACATAAAATGACATCCTCATTCTTAATCCCACCTACAAAGCTCTAATCAGATTGATTGTTTTACAATGAGGAGAACACCGGCTGTGTGTATTTTCACCAGGCGCTGGGCCTGTTTAGTACTCTGAGCAGCAGACAGTCTGTAGATCTGAGCTGTCAACAGAGGTCAGGGACATATCACTGGAGCACTCCCACTATAAAGTGTTAAGTGAAAATATATTTAATGTTGCCAGAGTTGTCAAAAATCTATCCCAAAGAAACCTCGAAGCCAGAGCTCAGTTCTTTGTTCCAGTTAAACTCTGCCAGCAGCGTTTTTTTAAACTGAAATTGTTTTATAGACTTTTTGGTGAGCCTGGAGAGTCATGTATTAAATTATTTAAGCCTAATTGTAATAAAAGCATGCACACGCTGTTTCTCTGGGAGAAAGAGAAGCTTTGACCTTTGCCGTGGTCTTTAAATTACAGAGGGACATTTTGGTTACATTTTTTATGCGATTTGAAAACTGGATCAGAATAAACGATAAAATCCCTTTTTTCTATTCCGGCAGTGACATTATGTTTAATCATAAGCGCATTTTGTCAATTTGCTCTTCTGCACCAATAACTTGGACTTCAGTTTTGACCTGATTGCACTGAATTAGGATGACTTTCAGGCAAAGTTCAAAGCAGTAACGCTACAATCAGGAGGATCAAGTGTGAAACTGTCTTCAGCAGATAAAAAAAACAGCATTGGCCATTTGTTTGAACCCCGTAGACCTCTCATGGCCTTGGGAGTAATTACTGTCCTCTCTGAGTAGCAAAAGTGCAAGTAGCACGAGTTTGTTAACATAACAGACAATTACACTGCTTCTTCATTCATTCCAAATGGACTACCACATTAGAACGGGGGTGAGCAATATGGCCAAAATCACGAGACATCGCTGTTGATTAACAAAAACAACTGCCTCTCATGAGACTGTTAAAAACTAAAGATTCAAACCAGTAAAAACTAACTCCTCCTCCTGCTCTGGAGGCTATTTACAATTTCACTCTTCTCCTCTATGTCTCCCCAAATCACGTTACCTTGTGAGGCAGCTGGATTTGCAATCAGATCACGTGAGAAAAGCTCCTGCGGTAGAAACGTAATTGCCAAATCTCTACCAGTGGATTCATTTCTAGCTTTGCACGGTTTATACTGTCATATCAACCAACCCTACATTGGAAACGGGCATGAAATGAAATACGCAATATCACAAATACATTTATAAATTTGATAAACCACCAAACTCATGGATCTGTTACCAAGGATGGATCCACTTTGTGGATCATATTTGTCAATGTCAGCCCCTTGACCATGACCACGATCTTCCTTTAACAGTAACCAAGTGGATTTGGTTGGTTAAAGGTGACCACTAAGGTGTCAGACCACTAAACGCTCACTGCGGGTCCTGTTTGGAGCACTGTGTATGGGAGGTACAGAGAAAGACCCTGTTTGGTCGTTTGGTGCAAGAGTTATTGGTGAAGACTCTCGTTATCGCCTTACAAATGTGCCTTGTCAGAGTCTGCAGTGTTATGTATACCTTTGTCAAACGGACAGCTCCTTCCGACGCTAATCTTTCTTTTCTTTTTTTTTTAACTTAACTCACTTTTTATCAGGATGACTGTCCTGTATCTAGACATTTTACGCCCGGAGCAAATTCTCCAATGGATCTCCAATTTTGGCAGCTGACAAGACTGCTAAGAGATTTGTCACTCAAATGCGAAGCCTGTATATATCCTGCTGCAAAGACACAAAATAGTTCTTCAGTTGGACATCTGTCAACATCTCTGTCTGGCTATCTTTCTGTCTCTATCGCTCTACCAATCACTTTTCCTCTCTGTCAAGCCAACCGTATAATTGTACCCTCTGTGTATCTCCGTCTTTCTCTCTCTCTCTTCTCTATATATCAAGCTGCCAGTGAGCTGGGTCCCTGCAGCAGAATATTCTCTCGTCTATAGGATAGAGCCCAGTCAAAAAACGTGATACATTATTTATCCCTTACCACAGAGGTTCAGCGGTGCTTTTGCTGGAAGTCTTGGCACCAGGAAAGATAAAGGACAAAAGGGAATATAATGCAATCTAGGAAAAAGCAGGGTAAACAATGAGGGGATGGCAGGGGAGTTACTACTAAGTCTTTCCAACGCCTCTCTCCCCCGTTGATGAGCTCATTCATTTCCTCCTCATCCTGTATTTACATATAAAGCACATCCCTCCACAATTCACACATGCATCACTCAGTGCACACACAGTATGTGCAGTATATAAGAGAAGAGATTACAGCGCGGACTACCTCTGATTTATTCTGCTCCTCTTATTAACTGTTTTCCTGGAGCAACTTAAACCACTGAGTTGTATTTAGAGAGCTGAGCCTCCCCGATCACCTGGTCTGATGTTCATCAAACACTTTAATTGCCTCAAGGATAGTGGTGTTACACACACACACACACTATTATTACAGTATTAAGTGTTTGGCCACATCTAAGCTACATTTTTTGACTTGTTCATATTCTTTTTTGGCCGCTTTAAGCATTGATGCATTGAGAAGTTTCATCATATTTTGTTAAAACAGGTTTAGGTACAAAAACCTTTCTACTAAAAAACAGAATTACATCAAATCTGTTAAACAATTGCCAAATAAAAGTTCCTATTTCTCTCTCATGTTCTCAATCTTTCTGTCTCTCTTTCTTTTTACTCCTTTCCCCCTGAGCTGTTTAAATGACATTCAAACGTCAGTATCATTTAATTAATTTCCTTCCAATACAACAGCAAAGCATCTGAAGCTTATCGTCAGAAGGAGGCTAATGATGAAGGCTGATGTGCACTGACCCATTCAGAGAAACTAAATAGACATTATGGCAGGTTGTATTAAAGAAACTGATTTGAAAGAAATGGCACCTTTGGAAAACTTTAGCTAAATTTCAAATTAAAGACATTGCAATGTTAAAATAACTTGACAGGAACTCAAAAATTGGTTGGAAAGTAAGTGTGGATGTGGGACTGTATGTCTGTTAGCTCTGTGTAGAGTGGTGGCCTGTCCAAACTGTTCTACCCACAGGAAGAATGGATATGAAAAAATATGGTGATTATTGGCTCTTGTTACCAAAGAAAGAGTTCAGGGGCCTCATTACAGAAACAACTGCTTGTCCTAACTTAAGTTTCAAAGACTAAAGAAAATCATATCTTCCTATTTCTAAACTCATGGATGCTTGCTATACTATCTATCTAGAACTTTAAACTTGTTCCTTCAGTCAGCGCTTGTCTGTGTTTAGATGTAAAACCAACAGTTGGCTTATTTCAGTGGTTACTGGATAACTAGCTTGCTAATGGACAAGAAAAAACTGGCGCTCAATTTTAGTCCGAGCGTTATTCGTGTAGGTGCAAGAGAGGCAACCACACCCTTTTGGGGACTACTAGGCCCAGGATACATTTAAAGCATCGTACAGTTCGAGTAGCCTTTCAATCCTAATATTTCAGTGTTCGTGCCGTTCGCCGTCTTCATTATCAGCGTCGTTCAGATGCACCAACAGTGACGCTGCCATTCCTAATTTGCTAAATTCTTCAGTTGGGATGGTTCTGTAATACCTCAGTTTCTATCCTTAGATAATATAGGATTTTTCCTCTAAAAGAAGTTAGGAAACATGTTTCTGTGAAACCAAAAATCCTGATACAAGGAAGGATAATTTAATATACATTAATGTGATGAAGCCCCATGTGTCGCTTCACAGAGAGCTGGTTGAGTTGAGTCTCGGTTCTGAGGCTGGATAAGGACACAGCCTATAAAAAATGAGTCCTGCTGTGGCCCTAAATGCCAGAATGAACCTGCTCCTCCTCCTCAGGCGAGATTGTCTGGAGCCTTACAGAGAATAAAGCCAACGGTGCATCAGGGAGCCTCTTGTAAACCAGGCATTTTGCATTCAAATAACCAGCAACGTGTAGATGCCAAGGGTAATGTCGGTCAAGTTTCATGACACCGCAGCTTACACTGTGAGTTGTAAATAGAGACACAGCAATAGACACACTGGAGATAAAAACAGACAGAGTGCAGCAGACAGGACTGGCAGGGTTGTTGTACAAACTAAACCTCATCTTGTCTCACAGAAAGTGCACATTGACCTATAAAACCAGGAAGCATTATTGACTGCTTCCTGTGTTTACGTCTCAGGACTGAGATCTCATGATCAATATAGCTCACAACTCACATGCCGTATCTGGAAAGTAGCAGTGTGAAGGAAAACATACACTATGTCGTGACAGAGGAGTAAAACATACATTAGATTGAGTGGGCAAGAAAGAGAGGGAGAAACAAAAGGCTTAAGACAGCAAGATCATTTCATTGAGATATGGATATTCAATAAAAAGTGCTGAAAGGCTATTAAATCCAATTATCTTAACTAAGCCGTGTCTAGAATGATGCGAGTCCTTATCACCGATATGTCAGGAAGAAGCCATGTGTCATTTTATATTAGCACCCCTCAATGTCAATGAAGAAATCACTGATCCCCTGTCAGGTTCTGGAGCTTTATCCAAGCCAGCTAAATTTAAAGACTCGCTGTGTTAAGATAGAAATCCACCACACTTCTCGGAGTTGAACCATCATTTTAGACCATAACGTACAACTTGAAACGGGCTTTATTTATGCCGCAGCTCACTCAGTACTTCTCGATGTATGAGCAAAGTCTCAGCGAATTATTCAAAATGCATTTCATATTTCAATCATCCTCGAAGGCAGAATATTCAACGTGTCATCTGCATCCAAGGCTGAACAAGTTGAAGCCATTAGCCGACAATGAATGACAGCATATGGTTGGAGGGCGTCCATCCACGGAGAGAGAGAACTCAATTAACATTTGACACAAGACGCACAACTCTCTCTCTATCTCATCAACCAGCTGTGGACAACAGATGAGTTTGTATCCACCATAACCAGAAGATACACAAATACATGCAGCCCAAAAACTGTTGTTTTAATACACCAAGCTCCATTATGTGCTGTATGTGCTGTTATGTGTTTTAATCCAGTGGAGGTTAAGTGCATTTGCATAACCTCCCTTACGGATAAACTGAATCATGTGGCCCATCAATATAATTAGAACAATAACAAACATAAAAGGCACAGCTGTCAGCCGCAAGGTTTCCATTTAGCAGCAGCGACGGGATGTGTTGTTCTGTAGTCAATTATTAGGTTTAAAAGACCGTAACCAGGTTTTATGCATCATCTTTATTATCTTCATGTTTATCTCTTCATGCTTGGCTTGTTAATGTGTTACAGCCTCATTGGTGAAGATATGAAGTAAAGATTGGAAAGTGGATGTAATGACACTGACACATGATATGATCTAGAGCTGGAACGGCTCTGCGACGCACAGCGCCAGGGCCTGCAAGCTTCACCTGAAGATGACCGGAAGGCTTCATCCTTTAGTGATCACAAATATAGATCGTCTGTACCGCTTATCCTTAAGGGGCTGGAGCCGATCCCAGCTGACATCAGGCGGGGGTTCACCCACTGACAAGTACGCAAGAGGAAATTGGAGATAAGCAATGAAAGTTTCATAGGCTTCGTTTTTATATACATTTCATTTAAGTTGAATAGAATTTTGTATTCATTCTTCCAGTGTAGTTTAGTGCTCAAAATTCACTGTCATTTTTACACTGAATGTTTCTGGCATCTTCTATAACACAACTCTGACAACTCACAACTGAGCAGAATTAAGTTTGAGTTTATTTATTTCCTGCGACAAAGCGG
This sequence comes from Pempheris klunzingeri, assembly GCF_042242105.1. Classification (NCBI taxonomy): domain Eukaryota; kingdom Metazoa; phylum Chordata; class Actinopteri; order Acropomatiformes; family Pempheridae; genus Pempheris; species Pempheris klunzingeri. The sequence goes on along the minus strand of NC_092017.1, from coordinate 26,001,353 downwards.
CCAATGAAAACTTCAACTGAGGCTCCTCTCATGGACTAACATTTGGTGGAGCATTAGGAGGCAGCTTTACAAATATCAGCCTGAAAAAATACTTTTAGTTGGGCTCCCCACTGGATGTGGGCTCTGACCTTCATGTTGACAAACTGCCCTGACCCCCTCAGTGTTATTTCTCACCAAAATCTGCTTCCAATCAAACAAAACCCACAAAAATGCACTAATTTTAGAGGTTTACACAGCGACACACACACACACACACACACTCTCAGCCGAGGCAGCACTCAGTATTCTGATGAACACTCACTGGTCACATTATCACTCTCACTTCACTTCAGCATAATAATGGCCAGGTCATTCATTAGCCTCCTTTAAACTGTCGATCGCAGAAAGAAAGGGAAGGCGTGAGAGAGTATGAGCCAGAACGGAAGACCGAAAGAGAGAGAGAGAGAGAGAGAGCGACACACACAGCTTGTCTCAGTGTAAGAACTCATGGGACACTACAGCCTTTTTATGCCACTGTGATTTAAATCACCGCCATTCTTTCACTGCTGGTACTTCAGAGGGAAATAAAGTCTGCTTAATCTTCTACTTAATCTTGCACCCGCAACCTTCCACAAGTCAAAACTCACTCACACAAAACCATTGCTTTGGCATGACAGTTTTATTGCATGTTTCATATGTATATGTCTGTTCGTTTTTCATTATGCCAAGAGAGTCTCATTCTCTTACTGTCCTTGTCATTCTCCTAATCTTTCCGGGGTTCCTGTACTTATCTCTGGGCTGCCTTCCTCTGTGGTCTGAAGGATACTGAGAAAAACTGTTTGGTTTAAAGAATAATAGTGTTTTCTCCACTGTTTTTCTAGTACTGTAAGCATGAATGATATTAAACTAAGCCCTTAAAATAATGTTTATTTGCTGTAAACAAATAACAGACCATGCATTGTATGTATATATGTCAAGTCTTTGTTGCATATTAGACCTAATGTTGTATTTGATCATGTTAAGTCATAATGTTTTACTTACAGTTACACTAATCGATACTTTTATATCACCACTGAATGAAATGACTGTGTAATGTGAAAAGGTCTAATATGTAGTGACAAACACAGAGAGGATAATTACCAGGCATTGTACTGTAGTTCCCCTCAGCTTTTAGCATCTTAGAGCTCATTATTTAGTTTTATGGCCTGGTTCACTCCTACTGCTTTAATCAGTGTCGTTTTCAGCTGATGCATGCAGCTGTTTTCAGCAAAAAATAAATAAATGCACTGTACACGACCAAGCACTAAACAAAGTGACCTGGTAAACACTATAGAACAGACAAACAGTACAAGATGACTATAAATAACATATAAAGAACCAAATGTTTCCCTCAGAAAGTGGTGGAGACCAAAACAAAGATAAAAATGGAGTAAATGTTGCCTCTGTTGAGTAAATAAGCAGCTGCTTGCCGACAAGTTTACCACATCAGCTTTATACGGTGGCAATGTTGTATTTACAGCAGGTGAAAATATCCATCACAGATACACCGAAGAGACATTTGTTTACTTTATTCCTGATTTTATTGTAGCGGAATAAAAAAAAATGCAGAATGCCTATTAAACTTTCTATTATCATTGTGAGCAACCACAGCAGGTGCTTTCAAGCTGGTTTTGCCATCATAAACTGTGTATTTTTAACAGCTATGACAAACTCGTTAATGGTCTGAAATATTACCCAGACATGGACGGTCATAGTAGAGCTGTAACTGCTAAACATAATGATGTTCTCTATTAAAACAATCTGGACCATAGTTTCTCCATCCCCATTATGCTGTAAAAAACACTCAATGTTCACACTCACACACACACACACACACACACACAAGCACACACACACACTGGTTTCCAGCTTAATGGCCTTGGGGCCATAGTGGCTCCACAGAATTTTGGTAAGCGCCACTTTCCATTTTGTCTTCCAAACAGAGTGTGTGTGTGTCGGAGTGTGCGTGCACGTGTGTGTTCATGTGTCAGTGTCGGCCTGTCTGTAAGAGATAATGAGGAAGTGTGTGCTTCACTCGGCTAACCCCTGGACTTAACCATCGAGTCCTGCAAACTGGCAGCTAAAGTGGAAAACTGTGGAGCACATTCCTTAACTGTGTCACACCGCTGGACTCTGCTTAGCTCAGCTCTGCAGGAACGCATCGACCCCAAATGGGTTCTCAAACTTGTTCATCAAACCTCAACAATGACAAGCCTCGAGCGTCAGAGGGAATTATTACTGGCCGGCAGCCGTGTGTCCCTTCATTATAGGTTATCAGGTGTGAGGCAGACAGTGACATGATTTAAGACAGGAGGAGGAATAATACACAGCTAACTGACTGTGAAAACATTGGAGATGAAACACTTAGTGGCAGCTTTTTTTTCCCCATCTTCCCATTAAACAGAAAAAAAAAAAAGTCAATGAGTTAAGATAAAGATCATTTCCTTCACCAAATCAACATGAAATCAGAACAAACGCTGTGCACCAGGAAACTTGACAAATCTACTTCACTTCACACTATAAGAGAAACTTTGTTATGTCTACAAAGAACACACAGTAGTGTGATGTGCTGATTCAATACATTTCTTAAACACACAAGCAGTGTAGCTGTTCCTCTCTAATGCATATGCTTCACAAAAACAAAGATTTACAGCCTTTTTCCTAATATGTTTGAGGTTAGTTTTTATTTTAAAAGCTTTTCTCACAAATAGAAGCCTCTCACTACAACTGCTGTTAATGAGGAAGGAGTAATGCGCTCTTTCATTTAGTCCATTCAGACAGAGTGCGTCCAAACATATTTACAGTGAGGAAAAACAGCTTTTTTGGGATTCAACTTAACAATAAAATAGAGCATCCCACTGTAGCATGTTCTGAGCGCTGATCTATAGAAAAATAATACCTTCAGGCTTTATGAGAAATTATTAGGGAGTTTCCTAACTTGATAACTCAATTTAGGCTTTTGCATATACGTATCATTTCAGGTGTATTTCAAAGCTTGAAAGTTCTGTCTTTCTTACCTTCTTCTTGGACTTGAAGACATTGCAGCGGAAGACATTACTCTGTCCATCTCTGGCGATGTAGCTGAAAATCTTCAGATCCTGGGAGTCATGAGACACGTAGAATATCCTGAAAGGTAGAACAAAATAGGTCAGAAATTAAAGAAATATACATACATAAATATATATATATATATATATATATATATATATATATATATATATATCCGGGTATGATTCAGAGCCTGGCAGCATTTCTAAATGTATCTTAAGATGCAAAACAGGCACTCAGCCCGTTTCTCTGGGGTTTCAATGCGACAAAAATAAACACTATTTTAAGCTTGTTTTAATCCAAAGGCAAGGGGCCAAGTTATAGCTCTCAAGCTCAAAAAAGGGTTGACGAAAGTTGTGATTAGATTGGGGAGGAGCTGCACTATATAAATAAAATGAACTGGCTCCCTCATAGACTTCTCTACTCTAAGGGACTTTGAAGCAGAAAGTTCAGCGACACGTATTAAGAGCTAGGTAAACTTTAATTTAGAGTTTAAAAAAAACCTCCAGTGACAATAGTGTTTCTAGTGTGAGGACGAAAGAGAATCTAAAACTATTACAACTAAAAATATCCTGTGAAAAAAGATGCAGGGGGAGCAAACTTTCACATAATAATAGAATTCTCCCTATAGGGAGAGACATACAATATCCTGCACAGCAGGTAAATAGGAAGAAATAAGTTTGGGAGCAAAAGGGAGTGCACGAGATATAACACACAAAAACCTGCAGGCGGGAGAACATTGCATGAGTTGAGCTCTGCACTGGATCTAATTTATGGTGACAAAAGAACACTGCTGGAGAGAAAAAGCACTGCAGATGACAATATGGTGACATGACTGAAACCAAGAAGCTTGAAACTGTCCTGTTCAGACTCTAAACCTTTTGGATGCTTCCATGAGACAAGGATGGTCTTTGTCTCTGAACTAATGTGTACACAGAAAATCATTTCCTCAATAATGTATAGAGGACACTAAAGGTCGTTGGTTTTGACCTCATGAAAGCAGCAGTGTGTGTGTGTGTGTGTTTAACAATCACCCATAAATGTAAGCAAATAACTTACTGCATTTTGTAAGAAACGTTATTTGTGCCAGGAACATGTTCACTGGCAACAATTTGTTCCCCAACAGGAGGAAGTGAAATGTTTTCCGAAGCACACTTACTCATAGAAATCCCAATCATCCATGTTACAGCTGTGACCTGGAGGCCTTTATCAGAGCTTGATGATTAAAGCTCATTACCACAAAGGTTGTCTTTCAAGATTATTATTTAGAAAACAAGACGTGCAGACTTTTACAAACCCTGTTAGAGATTGCAGTCATTAAATGTACAAAACATAATGGATAAATTAACATTCTCTTGAAGTGGCAGCTCCACCTAATATGTACAGAATTTAACATAGAGCGAAGTAGCCTCGTCTATGCAAACATTCATTAGAGCACAATAAGTCAACTCATCATCATTACAATTATACCTCCCTTTTGATTGTTTGAGATTGTTTGAGAATTAAGTGCTGCAATGTTTTACTGGGTTTTGAAGGTTAATGAGTGAATGACTCTCTGAAGCCAGCTGTTCGTGTTGCTTGATATAGATAACTTGGAATATCAACAGTTTGAGAAGAACCTCAGACAGAACAGCTTCCTAATTGGGCAATTAGGGCCATAATTAGGGAGCCGGCTGGTATATTCGGGGTAATTTATCACTGTGAGACGTTGGATAACTGTGTGTGTCTGGGCGACTTTTCATCCATGTTGGATTTCTACGTGTGTGTATTTGTGTGTACGTGTATCTGTTGTGTATCAGGGGTCTCATCTATACACTCAGTGACATTTCTGTGGTATTTATATTGGCCTTTTCCCTGGGAGCCGGACTAGCTGAGGTCTCGTGGTATGGACAGTGTCTTTGTCAACCCTGCTTAGCATGCTGTCAAAATTCAAGACACAGTTATCTGCAGTGGCTCTCACACACACACACACACACACACACACACACATGCAGAAATTACTTTTGTGATATTACAGAGTCTCACAAAACATTAGAAGTGGTTTGTCTTGCTTCCCATTACCTGAAATATTCCCTACATGTGGTAGAGTGCAGAAACAGATGCAATATAATGACAGTGATAATGAGACGGCAGGTAAAGAGTTTCATTTTGATTTCTGGAGCAGAGAAGTAATAATATAGAGAAATCCATCCGGCTGGTGTGGAAGACTAACAATGAGAACTATAAAATATTAGAAAACAGTGAAACATGTACCATCACAATATCCTAGTATCAAATGTTCAATTTATTAATCAAATAAATAAATTAAACCAAGAAAAGCAGCAAATTTTCACATTTGAGAACATGAAACGCTTGCAAAGGTTAGTCAGTTATCAAACTAGTTGCTGATTTTTTTTTAAAAGGAGAATTCTAACATTGTTTTCATTAATTCAGTGTCACCAACATTTGTATTGAGTTAGCACACCTCAAAACGTCCAGCTTCACAGGGGTCTAACGCTGCCAACATTAAAATCCTTATTGTGAAAAACATGCAGGCCTAAGTTAGCATCATCTGTAGCTTTAAACATCACCATTTGCTTCCCATAGCTAATGACTGGCACTGCTGCGACAATGCAGTTAACAGAGGACTTCATATTCAGGCGGCGGTCAGTAGCCGCAGCTCAGTGAGGGTAGTAGAAACATGTCTGTGTCAACAAACACAGGGGGGGTTAACAGGGTCTCTTTTATCAAGTCGTGTCATCTACTGTTCGAAAAGTGACCGCTCCCATCCGGCTGCACTTTGCAGAAACCTTTTAGATGTCTCCCCTTTCAGCTCTTTCTTTGGCCTCCCTTTTCACCCCCACCAACCCCCAATCAACATGATAAAAATCAACGTCCCCAAAGATTTCTCTTTTTGAAATCTAAAGCAGGGGAAAAGGTCTGGTCTTCTGCCAGCCGTTGCCTAAAGAGAACTGAACCGTATTCAAAAATTGTAGGCGGTGATAAAAAGCAACATTACATGCTGCGAGCCAACTGAAGCTCAACACAGAGTGAGCAAAAGTGAGTTTAGCTGACTGGCTTAGCAGACAAATCCCCAAGCAGAGCAAAGATGACAGCTCAGATACATCTCTATCAAGGGTGTCTAACAGGAAAAGCTGCCAAATTTCCAGGTGAAGCTGCGTCAGATAGATCAGATCTTAGAATAAGAGAAGCAGGCTCGATATGAAAGGCATCAAAGATGGTTAACAGCTAAATAAATCAGACTACAAATACTGCCAAGGCTGAAACCTCTTATCTTGTGTTTCAGGGGGGGGTTGCTTTTCCTGTTAACAGCTACAGCAATCAACAAAATTTTCACGATTACATACAACTTCCCTACTCTCTCAATGGGTATAGTAGCACTGCAACTTAGTCATGGCTCTTTGGCAACACAAGCCAGCTAGAATTGAGAAGAACTTAGAAGTTAAATAAGAGGTAAAACTTCTCTATCAAATAGTCCAGCACCTACATTAATCAATTTTCATTTTAGATAATCTCGATAATCAGAGACTTCTGGAGGGCAAATCTACAAATGAGATAAAAAATTGAATGAAAATCTGCCCTTACATCTCTTGGAAATGATTTTCCATCAGTGCCTCTGGATTAAAAGGTGCCTCTCTCTTCACTCAACGTTTAACATCAGAAATGGAGAAATCCAAAGAGGAAAAGGTGCAGAGACACCAGCAGTTAGACTAAACCTGTAAATGAACTGGTACCATCCTATTACTCAATCATGGCGTCACACAACGAAGACATCAGAGGCAAAAATGAATGCAGTGACTTTATTTGTAACTGTTTACATTCTGCAGTGAACACTTGTATCTCCAGTGTTTCCAGTATATAGACTCTGTATTCATATTTGACAACAATTAGGCTGTAGAAAATGCAAAAAGGAGCCAGAGCTCATCAGGATTGTGTTGCTGGCCGTGTGAAGAAAGTTTTGAAATCAATGCTTAGATATTCATGATGGGAAATATAGTTGACAGGCCATATAATTGCTGACGAATGAGGAATTCAAATAATACAAATTTGAGCCTTGGTCTTTCTGGGGTTTGTTAGCCCTTTCATGCATGAATTATGAATTCAGTGGACATGTGATTAATCATGATTTCCTCCCAATATAAAATCAATATTTGGAAAATTTAGCAACTGCATGACTCCTTAGATGTTACTTGATGTCCCCATATTTTTCTTACCTGCAAAGTTTCTTTTTATAGAAGGTTTGAACAGAAGAAAATGAGCAGCTTCCTTGCAGCAGTAGTGGCTGATGTGCAGCTATGTCATCAAAACTCATGCATATACAAGAAAACAGCTTTTGAAGAGCTGCACACTGTAATGACCTCTGTGCATGAAAGGGTTAAAGTAAAGGGGGGAAATCTTGGCTGGTATGAAAAGGTATGAAGAGAGATAAATCAATCCAAAAATGCTTTATAGGTTTTCCTAGATGAAGTTTTTCTATCTACAGTGGTTATTTACACTCATCTAATTTACGGTTAAGTTGTAAATGTACCCCCATCTTACGGCAACTGTTAATGTCATCTGTGATAGTAAAGTTTATTGCTCAGTGATAAAATATCTTGGCTCACAACATATCTGTCACTACTTTTTAATAACCTACTGTAATTCTTGGCATCACTGCCAAACTGTCATGATTTGTTTTATTTTGATATTCACCTCAAACTCCATATATTCTGTCGAGCTGCGGTTGTTTTTTAGTTTTGATTTAGGATTTAAAAAGTAGAAGTGGTGTGATTTGTTTCAATCATTTTATCTTTATCAAGGTCGAGGTCCATCCCTTAGCTGTTACCACATCCTGCCTGACCTCAGTGGCATTTGTCAGATATTTTTACCCGATTTTTACCCAAAACATTTGTTCTTGTTTGTATCTAAAGATTCTTCCAAGTAGCAAACAACATAAATTAATTTCTTCAAAAGAAGCCAGAAGCAAAAGACTTTGCCACCAAGACTGGCGTATGGCGCCTATTTCAAATGTATTGGTTATGAGAATCAAATCAGGAGACTGCAGAGTTTAGTGCATGAGGCAGCCAGCGACTGAAAGAGCAAAAGATGTGATTGAAAGCCCAGAGAGTCAAATAGAGAGATGGACAGTTAAGAGTAAATAAGACGATGGAGAGAGGCAGAAAGTGAGTGAGCGAAGGATTACGAGTGAATAGCTCGATGGAGAGTGGCAGGGAGGAAGGGTTAGATCGTGCATGAGTAAGGAGCTGAAGAGAGAGCGAGGCAGCAGAGCAAAGCAAGATGATTCATGAGTCATCCGGTAAGTTCGGCTGAGCGTCGAGACTCTGACAAAACACTCCCTCACATTTAACCTGTCGCAGCTTCGTCTTCATCAGCAACACACGTCCAGGAAAACAGTTAGCTTCTGTTAAAAGGCTACATGTGCATGAACAGATATACATGAAACTCACTCTTTTGACAGGAAGTGTAATGCTGCATTAACAAGACTCAATGACCACACACACGCTCGCTCACACACAGCTAACCTTGCTAATAAGCCCTACTTGTTAACAGGCTCAGTCTATCATGCGGGGGGCTGTGATGTGATGTTTGAGTAATGAAGTGGGCTCGTTGTAGAAGGCCTCGGCCATTTTTCCTTTGATAAATTACTGCCTGGGAAACACAGCTGTTATAAATCAAAGGCTAAGAGGCAATGCACCACACACACAGCATCGACAATCACACAGTTAGAGGGAATCAATACAATAACCCACCTGCGCCAGATCACACCCTAGATGTGTGTATGTTAGCAGCAGCATCATATTCAGGAATAAAAGCCAAGCACATCTGAATTACAAATGCATAACACCTCCTAACATTCACCATCCTGAAATCTATAAAGCTCCAGTAACATGAAACATACATGGGATAGCTACATACTAAGGTCACCCTGAAAACATTGACTCTGTGAATCCCTATGTAGATCCATGAAAACATCAGCAGAGTACCGACCAGGTGCTCTTTGGCGGACATTGAATATCTTTGGCCTTGGCTGACTGATGCGGGCTCATGTAATGAGGCAAATAAAGCAGAAACATCTTAAAGAGACCTGAAACAGATCCTTTCCAACCAGTTTCCACCAAACCACCACCGAGAGATCAAGTGGATTTGTACGCAACAAACAAATCACTGATAAACTTTATAATCTCTGCAAATGTGGTCAAACTACAGGCGGTGGCGTTTGTGTAACTATGGCTACTTCATTGCACTGAAGCGGGAAAAGAAAGGTGGATCTTGACATGCCAGTTATATTTATGGTGTGTTAAAACTCTAATAGTTAATTAGGCTGACCTCTTAAGGCTTATTGGTGCCATTTGTAAGGTATGAGTGGCAGGTTTAGTGTCTATCAGCTGCACAATGCTAAAGTTAAAGCCTTCTGATTAGTAATTACAGCATCCATTAGACTAGGTGGGACATGTTATGGGTGTAAAGGACCAGGAGTTTAGTTTTTGCAGTGTGCTGTGAGGAGGAGAGGAGCTGCTATTCTAAAATCCACTTCATCAGGCTTCAGTACAGAGCCACAGTTCACCTGTGGTTCACCTCCCTCTCCTTTATCTCTCGATTCTTCTTCTCGTCTGTCCAGTCTTTCACTGACTATCACTCCTGTCTCTGAGACTGAGTGGTTTTTTTCCTCCCCATGTTGGCAGCGAAAGCCAAGCAGCCCGTCACTAACACATCAGTGTGTGAGCGATTATGAAGCTTGAAGTTTTCCTTTACTTTTGACAGTTATGTTAGAAAACATCTAAACTGTTGATGCTCGTCAGTTCGATGTTTCTTGACGTATAACTGCGACGGATAATTTGCCTCTGAATTCAGCTGTAGACTTAAAGGAGTATGAGTATAAACAAAAGGACATTTGCAAAAGCTTTTGACTGTGTGAAATGAAAACGACTCAACGTTCTGCATTACAATAACAAGGCCTGTTCCTTTCCCTGTGTGTTACACGGACACGTTTCTGCAATAGCCTCAACCTACAATCTTTTTCCAGAACAGCATGGATTTGCTGAGATAAACAAAACTTAATGACACAGCATACTAATCAGACATTATGTTGATTAAAAATAACTATAAAAGAGGTTCTAAATGTTCATTATCAGAGAGCTATTGTATCAGCACAACCCCTCTGTGGGCACATCAACAAAAACCCCTGAAAATGTATAGCACTGACTTGGTAAATCTGAAAGTAGCACAACAAAACAGACTTAATCATCAAGCAGACAGGCGAGCTCCTACTGGACTTATTAAAGTCAACGGGAGAAGTTAGAAACACAGTCTCATTTTTATTCTTTGATGCATTATTTTACTTTAAAAGGTAAGGAAGCGTGCCAGGGAAGACAAACTGAACATAACTCTCGCTTTTCTTTCACGTAAACACAAACCTATTAACTAATCAAGACAGGTGAAATATTCATGTGGCACTTCTGTATTCTGCCTCAGGGGTGTGGGCCTGGTTTTGGTCATGTGCACATGTTGGAGTATCTAAAACAAAGGCTCTCACTTAACAGATACTGTCCACACTGCCTCAAAGCAAAGCGGACCCTAAAACCTTTAACAGATAACAAATGCCTGGAGTTTTACAAGGATGACACATCAGTTTAATTTCCCCATAAGCACCTGCATTTTGCAGCACTATGACTATCGTAGAATATTCATTGAGGTTTTTGTAAAATCAGCTGTCTCAGGCAGCACTTCCTTGCAAACTGAGAGATTACTGGGGGTGTTGGTCCAGCCCAACAGGAACCTTTACTTTGTTTATACTTTACAATAAATTTTGCTCAACATCCAGCTGTGAAATTAAATTGTCTTAAGGGGCTGCCATTCCACAGCTTGCTTGTTTAGCCTCCTCTTTATCTGTATTGTTTCTCTCTCAATACTTGTTTTCCTTAATTTGTTTTCTTCCATTTCCCCCTCCTGTCCTCCCTGTAGAGGCCATTTGTTGTCCTTGTTGCAAAAACTGCATATTTGCTCTTGAGCTACTGCATGTGCACACACACACACACTCGTGCAATCAGCAACACTGAAATAACACTGAAATAAGAACACAGCACGCATCAACATCAACAGCATCGTGCAAGGTCACCAACTGGATGGCATGTGTGATGGAAGTTTTATTAACTCAAGAGCAGATGAAGCAGCGCACTGGCTCGCTTTCTTTTCAGATGACAACAAAAAGAGGAGAAGAGTGAGAGGGAGAAAGAAAACTAAACCAATAAAACATTATTTGGACTCCCAGGGATGAAACTGAAAAGAAAAAGGAAGCTCATGCATACAAGATTACAGACAGAGGGAGACATGGAGAGGCATGAAATCTGTTGATGCTGCTGCTCAAAGTGTAATTCTGACTTCTTCCACCACATACAGTAAGATGTCATGTGTTTTAAACAGACTTCTAAGTTTCTGCATATTTAACATTTAATGAAGGACTCAAGTACAATACTGAATACAGAGAAATGCAACATATTATTCATATTAAAATGTGTAATTTATGTGAGCTTTTTGATCATTTGCCCAGACAAAAAAACTACTCTGAGATATATTTAATAATTCTAATCATACAGTCACATCTGAGTTTGTCAAGAAATTCCTTGTCGGCTTTAAGTAAGAGGTAAAAACATCTGAAAGCTGAAAACTCTGTTAGTGAAGTTAAACTGCTGCACAGTGAAGTTTTCTCATTAACTTTGCCCTCTTGTCCTCCCTTCTTCACCACACCTACTAAACACTAATAAGGCTCCAGCCCTACCACTCCTCCGTGTCCTTTTCTCTACCTCTTCTCCCATAACTCCCCTCCCTTCCTCCCTCTGGAGCATTTTACTTTCCACTCCTCTCGCCCTCCCACTCTTCTTTTAAGTCAGTGTAATTCTTCAACATTGCATGCGGGATACCAGGTCCAGCATCTGTTAAACAGGAGGCCCTTATCTTCGTTTAGAGACATTAAAACCTTTAAAACCTTTTTGTGCTGACCCTCATTATGTCCGTTAGGTCATAATAATCACACGTGCCATGGAAGACACCAGTGAAAGCTCCGCAGCAGCTACAAATGGACTGTGTGCTGAGATTGGGTCAATTGCTTTTCCCAAGGTGACGAATAATCTTTCAATCTTGATTCTTAAGCCAACATGAACAAACATTTGTGGAACTTTTCTACACTTAGAGGTACAATTATCATCTTGATAACAGTCTGTTAAAGCTATTTTAACTTTAAGGTCTATTTCATATTTCTTTCAGAGTTTTCAAGCTTGTCTGACAATTCAGAGCTGTAATTTCAGTAAAACACTCAAATGAAATAAGTAAACTCACTCAATTACCAATGAATATGTAAAAATAATCAAATGCGATGCATCTGCAATCTAATGATACGTTACAGTGGTAATGCATTCTCTCATTTCATGTGAATGAACTTTGGGGAGCAACATGTTAAGTCTGTCAAGGCAGATCTCAAATTAAGCACAACATCTATTCCACAGCGTCCATCTGTGAATAAATATGAATGAGTGTGTGCAGCTCTCTCGCTTGTGATGACTGTTTATGGAAATTAACTCAGTTGAGTGGGAGGGTAACTTCCTTACAACCGCAGTCAGGTCTTTAGAAGCTCGAGCCTTACAGAAGCTCACAGTACAGCTGTGTGAAAACACAAATGCAGAGCATGACTGCAGCAAATGGTTTCACTGCAAACGGCCTCGGACACGATGCTGCTGTATCATGCACATGTGTAAACATGCACAGTTACACACTGATTCGTCCAACAGGCCAATAAAGAATCACCACAACACCGGGAGACAATGCTGACGGGTATAAATAGTGCAGGTCAAATAACGAAGTGCCAATAAATCTTTCAGCAGCCAATGAAACAACTTCTGGAGGAAAAATATGTATATTTAAATGTCCTTTTCAGAATTTTTGGTATTTTTCTGCAACAAAAAAAAGTAAGAAATACAAATTGAGAGCCTCAAGTTTAAATCGAATACAGTCGTGTCTATAAGGTGGAGAATATTTGTGTAAAAATGACAGAAAGGGGCAGAACTGACTCAACAGTAAGTCCTCACTCCCAAAGACAACCACAGTTTTCTGCTCTCAATACTGATCAGTGTGTGTGTGCTCTGTGTGTGTGTGTGTGTGCGTGTGTGTGTGTTCTGTGTCTGTGTGTGTGTGTGTGTGTGTGTGTGTGTGTTCTGTGTGTGTGTGTGTGTGTGCTCTGTGTGTGTGTGTGTTCTGTGTGTGTGTGTGTGTGTGTGTGTGTGTGTGTGTGCTCTGTGTGTGTGTGTGTGTGTGTGTGTGTGTGCTCTGTGTGTGTGTGTGTGTGTGTGTGTGTGTGTGTGTGTGTGCGCTCTGTGTGTGTGTGTGTGTGCGTGTGTGTGTGTTCTGTGTCTGTGTGTGTGTGTGTGTGTGTGTGTGTGTGTTCTGTGTGTGTGTGTGTGTGTGCTCTGTGTGTGTGTGTGTGTGTGCTCTGTGTGTGTGTGTGTTCTGTGTGTGTGTGTGTGTGTGTGTGTGTGTGTGTGTGTGTGTGTGTGTGTGTGCTCTGTGTGTGTGTGTGTGTGTGTGTGTGTGTGCTCTGTGTGTGTGTGTGTGTGTGTGTGTGTGTGTGCGCTCTGTGTGTGTGTGTGTGTGCTCTGTGTGTGTGTGTCTGTGTGTTCTGTGTGTGTGTGTGTGTGCTCTGTGTGTGTGTGTGTGTTCTGTGTGTGTGTGTGTGTGTGTGCTCTGTGTGTGTGTGTGCTCTGTGTGTGTGTGTGTGTGCTCTGTGTGTGTGTGTGCTCTGTGTGTGTGTGTGTGTGTGTGTGTGTGTGTGTGTGTGTGTGTGTGTGTGTGTGTGTGTGTGTGGGGTCGTAGTCAGCAACACACCCACATCTACTCATGAGGATGTGGACTGTCTTCTAAGACACACAAATCAAGGTCATGTTCACAGACACACACAGACAAACACAGACACATACACAGACACACACAGACACACACAGACACACACACAGACACACACACAGACACACACACACACAGACACACACACACACACAGCCCATAGGCAGTGGAAAGCAGTGGCTGGGCAGAGAGAAGCAAAACTAGAACTGAACCGTCTTCATCTTCATTTACATTCAATTGAAAGAGGTTTAAAGTGGCTGCTGCAGCGGCAGGAGGTCGGATCAGTGTGAAGAAATAAATTAATACAGACACTAACATTGTCTGGGAATGCAATCTCTTTAAGTGTTAGCAATTGTAATAACTGTACTAAACCCTCTGGGTCCTTTTAATCCGGTTGAGGACTGAGATGATCAATATGCCGAATCAGTCCAAACATATAGTGGATTGCATCTTTGCATACGAGAAGCTGTAGACCATGAGAAACATAAAGAATGTTACATTTAAACGCCTACTAGGTGTCGTATAAGAGCGGTGATGAAAAAACAGACACCTTTCCAGATATGTTTGTTTGTTTGGATTAGAAAGGACAGTAAATCCAATAACTGTGGCAGCTGCACAGCCTTTTCTCCTGTTAGTGCTGTTTTCTCTGAGCTGCACCGTCAACAGTTAAAGGTCACTTTAGACACAATTACTGGCCTGTAGAACTAATGTGCTGCCATTCGGCTGGCACTTTCCTCTTTCCAAAACAACTAATCTAGTGTTACAGTTTCATTTCAGGGTGATCAGCGTTATAGAAGCCATGAACAAAAGTTACTCTGGCAAATGGCTGGACTGCTTTGTGCCTACAAACATCTCTTTTCTTGAGTTTTGTTATTTTCTGGCCATCTGAAGGCTGCAGAGAGACAAAAGTAAAACTTCACAAAGCATGTGCAGAGGTAAAAGGGAATTAAATTGAAGACAGAATCTAAGAACTTAAATGAGTAGAAAGCAGGATGTTAATACAGCCGTCTGAGAGCACAACTAATGAAACGTCTGGAAGGACACAACCTGCACAACAAAACAACTAACTCCAATTAAATGTGTGTGTGTGTGTGTGTGTGTGTGTCTAGAATTAACTGTGAGATTCAGAACATCATTTGAATTGAGAAGGTGTCCCATATTTTATACACAATTAAACGTCAGCTATCAATAGAGCTTCGTTATCATGTAAATTAAAGCAACAGTTCTTCAGAGACATCTGTTTCCTCAGGACAGACATGATGGCTGTCGGCATAGTCAAGCGTTTCATTACTTCTTGTTAAAAAAAAAAAAGGAAAATCCGACAAAGCAGCAGTTGGAGGAATATTACAGGACTCCGAACCAGCTGCAGAGGCAAAACCTGGTGCCGTACAGATGTTTTGTTTGATGTGGTGCTTCTTTTTAAACTTCCCGTTCATGATTTACGCTGGGAGAGGCCGTGGGGGGGGGGCACTGTTATGCATTGAGACTGTCGATGATAAAATAAAAGTCTGGCTCACGTTGTTTTTCTCAGCATTTGGATGGTGCCCAGCACTGTAATAATGCAGTGAACCACAGGGTCCCTCTGATCTGGGTGTGGGAAGAGACTCGACTGGCTGTGTGCACAACTGCTTTCCTGGACATCACAGTAACAATTAAACGCCTACAACTTTGAAGAATCCAGTCAGAGTATCCAGTTTGCAATGAAATGGGAAAATGGTGAAACGCTGGTTTCAAATGCCATATTATGAGCAGTTAAAAAGGTGATGGGACTTTGTTATTTTCAAAATAAGTTGGTATGACTCTACGAAGCACAGCGGTGTGTTTGTTTTTACCAACAGCCAGAGGGTAGGTCACTTAATTCACTGTTTTTATCAAACAAACAAATCCTGAAAATTAAAAATCAATAATACTATACTGCAGCTCTACCCCCCATAAGGTCAAACAGACTTGCTGATATGTTTTCACTACTATGTGATTCCAAATTCCTTACTATGAATGTTGTGGCTGACAAATTGCAGAAGCATTTTCTCACTCAACCCAAGTGGCATCTAGTCTTTTATAGAGTTTTGGCTTGATATATGCCTGTCATGGATTTCTACTGCAACCCCAGTACAACAGAGGTGACTGTAATAGTTTTTGTAGTACTCAAAGCATTTCAAAGAAAGGCCACTGGAGGGAAAAGTCAAGTATAAATAATTTGTCTTTTCGAAAGTATTATTAAAGATATATGTGTTTGTGTGTGTGTGTGTGTGTGTGTGTATTTCAGTTGAGTCATAAGCTCAAATTGTAATTTGAGTGAACTGACCCTTACAAATGGTACCAGCTATATTTCCAGGTAGACTTTCTGTCCAAGGGAAATGTTTCTTTTTCCTTCTTTGAGTTCTTCCCCTTCAGGGAAGTGAGCGCAGTATCAAATCCGACTGGACAGTCCATTAGCTCAGAGCACAGACGGGTAAGGATGCTGCAGAGACGGCGATTGTATAGGACTGAACGAGGTTGTGGGAAACTTCATGGGCTTTTACACGTGTGTGTGTGTGTGTGTGCTCACGGTATGTGTGCACAATGAGCGTGTAATCAGCATGGCATGGGCACGCTGAAATATCAAAGCAAAATGTGTGTGCGCGTGCTCCATATCGGAGCTTGTTTTCCATATCTCGTAATCAGGGTGTTTCTAGGACATGCAAACACGAGATTGACTTTAATTGGATGTGTGTGAACTTCTTACCAGAGGGGTTTGAAGTGAGAATAAAGGGCAGAGCCAAACACTTCTATTACAGAGTGTTAAGGTGGAAGTCAGAGAGGGCGGGCTGCTTTTCAGAGTATGACAGCAATTACCACAGATGAAGGCCGGAGAAGTTATAACCAGAGACAGATCCTGTATGTACACACACACACACACACACACACAAATAAAATACACACACTCTCACTCCCTTCCAGCATCACTCTGATGCACACCCACAGAGACACACTGGCAAATACAGTTCTCAGGTCATGTATAACTGCGTGGTGCAGCCATGCTTTGTGTTAGTGATCCACGGCCCACTTGGTCGTGTCCACACAGAAAACTGTTATGTCCACAGTACTTTTGAGATGAAAATGTAATTACCCTTCTCTTCTGGGGGAGAAAATGTCACTAGTTTTACTGTACAATTTCCAATTCAAAACTGACATTATGAGCAAGTTTTAATCGCTCGTCTATGGGAAGGATCTGCTGTACTGTGATCTGATGAGAAATGGCACATTACTATAAACACTGGAGACATTTTCAGAGCTTACTCTAATGGTCGAGAGTCTAATTTGACCAAGTTTGGGTAAGTGGGTTGAAGAATAATTGTGTAACTCAAATCACAAACATCCAACAGCCCGGCTCTATCGCTGTAATTTGCATACTGGCCACTGGGATTTTGTTGCCCTGTTCTGTACACGTGACATCTATTTCACGCCTGTCCGTCCTGGGAGAAGGATCCTTCCTCTGTTGCTTTCGGGGAGTTGTCCCTGATCTGATTCGATGGTCTGAGGACGGAGGGCGTTGTACGCTGTACGGATTTGCTGTACCTTTGACCAAAAGTGAACTGTTAGCCTTTTTTCCTCTGGTGAGCCTGACAGACACTGACAGATTTAGGGGATGCTTAAAATATCTGTCTGCAAAGAATTATTTCAGCCATCTCTGACATCAGAAGAGATCATTACATACGTCTGAATTATTGATCAAACCATCCAAAACCATAAGGAATAACAATATATGCATTCCAGAGTTTATAACCCATATATTTGGCCGGTCTGTGTGGGGTAGGGTCTGGACTGTTCTGACAGAGCAGAGATCAAACAGAAGTAGATGTGCTCATTTGGTTTCCAGATGCAGACTCAGTCAGCAGCTTGGGACCAGACAGGATAATAAGCTAAATAAAAGAAAATAACAACATTGACTTTGTATTTCAAGCTTAAGAAAAACAGATTTGGAGACACACTCCTAAATAAAAGTTTAGAAGTTGGAAAAGTGTATAGATCGTGCAGTATTAAACTATTTAGTACTCTGGACATGGCTGTGCTGTTGTTTTACCCCTCCGAGGTCTTTGCCCCCCAGCCCTGCAGCTCCAGCTCTGAACTGGTGGGTGGCTTCCAATCATAATAGTGTGTGTTAAGTGTGTATGTGCGCTTCAGAGACTGTAAAGATTCAGTGTGTGTTTCTTTCTGATTCACTCCTGACTGAGCCGGTCTGCTGCTTCTGCCCCGAGGCCGTGGCTCTCTGGCAGGTGGAACGTAAAGTGTGCACACACACACACACACACACACACACACACACACACACATGCTCTGTCTGTGTGTGTTCAGAGACAGAGCAGACAGATGCACCTTTAAATGTTACGTGACATCAGCAACAGTAAAGCTCTCTTACCGCTGCACCTGTGTCCTCTGCTGTTGTTGAAATGTAAACTGTCAGTATTTACAGTGAAACCAGCATTTTGATTGATAAAGGAAAGGAATATCTTATCATATCTGGTCATACTTTGTTTATTTTTAGGGGCAGTGAGCACTGCATCAACAAACTCACTTGGAGACACAAAACACATATTTTGTTTTTGAAAAAAGCTGTGTATATATATATATATATATATATATATATATATATATATATATATATATATATATATACACACACACACACACACACAGTAAATTCATAACTATTTATCATCTTAACTGACTCACAGGTCCTCTAAAGCAGCTAGTGTACTACTGGTGTATTGACTGGTTCAGACTGCAAAGATCGTTTGACAAAGTCATTTTGAAAAAAATGTTTTACAGTAAGTTTCATCTGAGTGGGCAAATGACTACTTGTGCAATATTCATTATGTGCACTGAAAGAAAAACAAATAGATGACAAGACTTGATTTAAAGATCCATTTCATATATTCAAGTGTCTGATGACTCGTGGCCATCCAGTGTTTCTGCAGACGTACGGGCGAATAATACGAAACAGATGGTGTGTGCAGCTGAGGAGTCGAGGAGACATTTCCTCTGATGTATAATTGAATCTCATCTCGGGTCCAAATTATGGCAGCATGAACCTCCTCTATAACAGATTTGGTCATTAATTATTGGAGATCATTTTGGTCACTCTACTGGAAAATATACAATGAGAACAGCGCATGGCAGTGCACTCCATCATTTGGGGCAGCATGCTACTCACTTTGTGTGAGTCAGGCTCCAACTCTATTCAAAAACTCATTTCCAATGATATAGTATTTCTTTTGTGGTAGTTCAAATATAAAAAAAAAAGAAGAAGGAGACCCTGACTTGGCACATGGATGATTCACATGCACACGCCTCAGACATACACAAGAGCTTTATGAATCTGGCAAAAAGAATCTTATGAAGCAGGTCACAGAACAATTCTGGATTCATCTTCATCTCTTTCTACTGCGCTCTCTTTCAGCAGACTTTACAGAAAAAAAAAATCAGAACAGTAAACTCGAAAATAAAATGTTCAGCCAAAAAAATCACATTGGAATAATTTCTAATTTCTGTATTTTGAGAGCTACTTTATTATTAGAGACCTGATGCAGTTTACAGCCTTAATAGTTCTGTACATGTTGGCCAAAGAAAAGCCCATTTGATATTACTATTAATGTTCAAACTGAAGGTGTTTGATTAAGGATTGAGTGAGCTGTAGAGGATTGCTGTATTTGTACTACGCTGGTGGAGTCAAGTCTATTCACCTGTGGCACATGTGGCAGTAAATGCCCTAAATGTACACGTACATTCAAACAAAGCCGCTAATCAAAAAGGACACATGATGGTCATACTAGAGGCGAAGAGCAGCTGAGAACATCACTGACAACGACGGCAGGAGATGAAACCTGCAGGAGCAGAGCATCCCTCTAGTTGCCGTGCAACATTCAAGGTGCTCTCAAACAAGCAAGCAGTTGGCGCCACCGCCGTCGCCACCTGGCAGCGTGTGTGTTCTGTCATTTGAATCAGCAGCAGTATGGTGCATGAAAACCTATGATCCTACCAGCCTGTGTGCCGCAAGCCGCTGTTATCCAATATCCAGCTAGTATAATCTATGCATGCTGCTAAGTGGAGCAGGTTATGATTTAAAACAGAGGAACATGGTCAGCAACATGACACAATATACGAATATACTTTATATATATATATATATATATATATATATATATATATATATATATATATATATATATATATATATATATATATATATATATATATATATATATATGCACTTTTCTCCAACTAAGTTTCTTTTTTCCTTGTAAAACACTAAAAAAAAAACTTTCAAATGAAACCATAAGAGAGTTTTTGAGCTGAACTGCTCCCCACTCATGTCCACATCAAGGCCACAGCCTGTGAGCTGCATCATCATCAACTCATTGCACTACTGACTACTGACGACTATTCTAGCATTGACATAGCACAGGCTGTGTGCAAAGTACACAGCCTGTGCCATAGTACCATAGTACCATTATGGTAAATGTCTGATGGTGAAGTGATAAATGCCGCTGGAAGAGCACTGCCACCCGGGAGAGACGTTACTACTATATGTGAGCCACTGAAACGTGATAAGACACGATGGTTCGAGCGTCTTACTTGTTTTATGACATTTATGATAACTGTAGGATGAAGTTTGCCCAATGAGGTGCTATCAGTATGAGGTGTTTCCCATTATATCATACAGTATCTATACTGTATGTACAGTAATACCTGCTCTGGAGACTGATAATCATACAGTGCATACCATGCATGTTAATGTTGCAGTGTGTCATAGTAATATGATACAAATAATGGTAATGCCAATAATTACCATGTGTGTATTTATGTGCTTATTTAATTATCTTTATTTGTTTGTTTCTATTTACTCATTTCAGTATTAATAACATTACTAACAATATTTTCTTACTTGGTTTAATATGTGTTCTGTGTGATGTTACGTCTTGTTTCTAGTAAAAATAAAGTGAATTAGAAGACACGTAGTGCAAACATCCTGCATCCTGTCTGAGGTGATCACTGCAAAAAAAACCAAAAAAAACTGATAATTATCACAGAACTCATGGCAATACCATAATCTACAACAATCCCACTCTTAAGAAGTGAGATAATATGATTGCTGCGACTGATTATACAGTAGTTTGATGTCAGTGACAGCTGAAAGCAGCCACCAATCAAACACTCATCCAGTGTGGGCACAAACACAAACAAAGGACCAACATGATGACACATGCACTCAATACAGATTGTATCCACTGAACAATAGTGAGGCCCACTAATTCAAAAAGAGTGCTTCACTTTGACTGCTCGTCATCACCCTTCTCATCTTGGAGTGTTTGTCACTTTTGAACACAACAGTCTGCACCTCTCTTCACCAGCATCACCTCTGACATTTCCTCGTGAAATTTTGATGAAGACAATTGTGCTTGGTTTTACTTTGGTTCAGTTGTACTGATGTGAAGCACTTTGTGACTTGGATTTTGAAAAGTTCTCTACCAATTCACACGATAACTACCACGAGTACTGATGGTAGACGTAGCGGCACTCAGATGGGAGGAGGAGTCCGACAGCTACAGCAGCCTGCTGACAGTGATGCTACATTGTTCTAGCAGGTGGTGGTGACAGGAAGATGTTTTTACAGCTATAGTGCAGCATGGGACAGCCTTCTAGTCTTCTAGTTTGCTTGTCTACCTCCATGAGGCTTGTTTTATGGGACAGTACATAAATCATTCAAGCGTGTGTGAGTGTGTGTGTGCACACTTATGAATATGTATGAGTGTGAGCTTGTGTTTGCCTGTGTGTGCATGTTTCTCAGACACACTTATATATATGTTTATGCATGTTTTGTTATTCGTTCCTTTTGAGAAACACAGTTTTTGAACCTCAGAGTGAAGATATTTTGTTGTCCCTCTCTTTGTCACTGGGTTACGTCAGAGTTAAAGTTAGGATTCTGGAAATTGGAAGTTGGTGGAATATTACCACAAGTGTCCTTAGACGTGTTTACAAGTAAATGTGTAAATGCGATTAAGTGCCATTGCTGCCATACCATCACTGCCAGCGCAAATCTGGCATTCGCCGTGCCGGACAGCCTCAGTGGCAGTGAGCCAGCAGCAGCAGCTATAAAGCAGCTGAAGATTAAAAGCGATGCACAGAAGAAATGCAAAGCGCTCAGCTAAATCCTCCCAAATGACTTAGACATGCGGCGCCCAGTCGCCATGAGTCTGAAGAACCCACACACAAGCATTTTAACACAGGCGAAGATCTTTGATGTGCATTTTGCTCCCTGAATATGTATCACATTAGCTTTTAGAGCACATTAATTCAAATATATCACAAAAAGTTTGCATTTGCACCATGTTTCCTCACATGGGGATTTTTCCAGTGGCCGAGGGAAGTGTTCTAATTTACACATAAATGATGTGAGGCTGATACCTGCTAAGTCTTTCCCACATTCACATTTGCAGACTAATCTTCCTGGACAGCACTCTGCATGGGGTCACTTTTCATATAAAGTTTGGATATAAAATGCCCAAACTGTGAGATATAAACTGCACTCCTTGCATTTTGATAACAAATTGCCTTCCAGTGTATCATAACTTTGACAGAAGCAAAGGACATAGATATTACAGTACTCTCCCAGCTGTCTGGTCATGGAGTGCCTTGTGGAAGCTGTAACTTAACAGGTATTCATTTGTGAATGTGGATTGTTAATTTCATTTCATTTTATCAGTCAAGGCCACCGGAGGATACACTGACTGATAATCACGGAGGCTCACTCCCACTCTCGTCTGGTCTGACTCAGGGTTTTCCACAGCTGTTCACAGCAGCAGTGGGCTACCTCTCCCCATCTGACACCTGCTTCTGCTCAGGTTGGGTATTGAGACCCTGGGTCTCTATTGGGATTGGTTCCAAAATGGATTAGGATGAAAATGAAACTTTATAAGAAACAAGCAGAGGTTCAGATTTTTTTCTCTCAGTTCTATCAACACATGCAACTTCCTTGCAGAGCTGCAGCTGACAGATACGCTCTGGCATTCACATCTACAGTCGGCTTGTTTCCAGGACAAACCAGCATCAAGAGGCCGACACATGGCTGACAGCACCAATCCCTCTGCGGTGGCTCAGCAAGGAAACACCATCCAAGTCTGCGAAAAATAACTCTCTCAATGGCGTGTTAGTGTCATATTAAGACTGGAAAAAATCTGAACCTCTTCTTTAATTGACAAGCACGTTCAATGTGTTTATTGCTACAGATTAATTACTGATTACGTATATCCCAGTGTGTATTTATATGACGGACAACTGCAGGTGCTTAAGACTGGGGTTAAAAGACTGAAACACTGACGGTGTCTTCAAACACTACAGACAGTTGTGGTTTTGAAGTGTTGAAGTTTGAAGGCCGACACTATCAGGACCAACTTGGACCTAAATTCAAGGTTAATTATTGAAAACCAAAATACAAATTAGCTACCAAGCTAAAACTCCAAAACTAAAACTAATGAAAGTTTGGCAGGCGGTCCTACACAACACGTTTGCTGATGGAAAGCACAGTCGGGTCAGAATCAACAAGCAATTTGTCTTAACGATTGGGACTCTGGCCTTCGTGTGCTCTGAGGGGGACAAACCACTTCCTGCAAAGCAGAATCTGGAAGTGTTGATATAATAGATGCCACAACATGGAAATAGAGTAAAGGTTGATTGTTTTCTATATATTTTTATCTGTTTGTTCTTAATAGGTTACCAAGAATTGCAACCAGGCAGTGCTTCAAATTAAGATCTATGAACATGATGAAAATCAAAAAAAAAAAACCAACCCTAGTGTCTGCTAACATCAGAAGATTTATACACTTGTGTGAAATATAAATCTTTACCCTTCAAGGAAAAAGATTAGAGGTCTTGTATCACAAAGACCAAATATTTACTGAGCGAGTGAGACTACTGTTGGGCCACCTTCCAGTGACTAAGCTGAACAGAAAAGATGAGATGTCATCAGGATCCATCAGACGCAACTCAGCAGACGACAGCGGCTGATCGATGAGGCTTACCTATCACACTCTGCTTTGCACACACACACCCCCCCCCCCGGTGCTCAGCCTCCTCCAGGGGGGAAACTTTGTGACTGTAATATCAAAATCTGTGCACAAGATGAGCGGGACAAGCGAAGGCATCCCGGACCAAACAAAATCTTTCTGAATTTCTAAGCTCAGAGTTGCTTACACAAACAGCCGGCTGAAATCCATCTTTCTGACAGAATCATTTCCAAAGCCAGAAGCCCCAACTGGGCTCCTGGATGCACTTCTGAGCTGTGCCCGCCTGGGAGTGTCAGTGTGTGTGTGTGTGTGTGTGTGTGTGTGTGTGAGTGAGTGAGAGAGAGAGGATAAAATATGAGTCATTCAATACAGAATATGAACTTTCATGTAGTGTTTGTCTCTTACTAGTTTAGTCATGCACCCTTCACTGATTTGACGTCTGTGTGACGGCATGCATGTGTGTGTGTGTTTGTACAAGATTAATGGTGCAGACATACTAAAGTATTCCTCTCATTTCTCAATACATAAACTGACTAAACTGTTTGTGCCCTTTAACCTAAGCTATATAAATGTTATCAGGATTATTTTTCTCCAATTAAATGCCTTAAACCCAAAATCACCTTGAAAAAAATCTGTAATTTATGACCTGTGTTCATGTAAGAATGGCCAGGCAAACACAAAGAGACCCGTCAGTGACCTCAAGCCGCTTTATAAAACTCTTCAGCGGGCTTTTTTCAGGATATGCTGAAGAAACAGTCATACCTAGATGCGAACAGACCCAGACCCTTTTCTAGCCCCAACGATTCAACGCGATTCAAGACCTCATGCTGTTAACTGATGGCGCGGTAATGAAGCAGTCATCCCCACACAAGCGCATCGAGAACCCATCAGAGAGCCCCCACCCAAACGTAACCACCTCCACAACCACGGAGGACGAGGAAGGGTGAGGTCGCAGTGCTTTGATCGAAACCATTTGGAGCAAATGAGCTGCCTCAATTTAGCCCCTGTGAAACTACTCGGGCTGTTGTAAGATGTAGATAAAGCATCACACTGTGATTTTGATAGAACTGTGTTGCTCCAACAAAAACAGACGGCCGCTGTAGAAAGATGTGATACACTGAGAACAGCTCTGGCTTGTTAAAAAGGATACTGAGTTAACTTAAAAATAATTTTCAGGGTCATTGTAATGGTTGGACAATGCCCAACGTACAGCAGTGGAGGAGGGAACAGAGTGTCTTTTTGCACCTGCAAATATTGAGACAGTTGCTATTTGGCTATAAACACCCAGTCTGGTTATTCATATGAAGACCAATAAATCCCAACACAGATTAATGTGTTGTCGTGGCAGAATGGTTCAGTTAGGGTTAGCTACATTGGCTATTTACACTTAGGTGCATGTTGGGAAGAAGAGGTGCAAAAAGCATCTGCCAAAAACGCTACAAAGTGGTTGAAAGTGTTAAAACTTTTGCATTTCACGACTCGTTTTCATCATCATTGCTTCACTCATTTATCACATGCATTATTAAAATTAAAATGCCTCTATTGCAGCACTGTTCAGCCAAAACCCATCTCTGACAACACACGTCTTTATTCCATGTTATCAGCGGTCCTCTACCCTCTGATATACAATGTTTATGCATCAACAATTTCTAATAACTCGTGTATTTTTCTGAAATCTTTGTGCTTGCTCTGTTGTGCAGCCAGTGAAAGTTATCGCGAATGAACTACAATATCCTTCTTTCTCCAAAATGTCAACGCTTGCAGTGACAGAGACAAAAGATTCTAATTTCCTGAGCCACCACGGAGCATTTAATCAAGTTTGGATTATAATGCATTTGGAAGAGGCCCGGTGAGTTGTGAGGACTGAAGACGTTACAATTAGGATTAAAAAAAAAAACAGAATGAATTTGAATTTTCAGCTGCACTAAAGGAGTGAAATGTTCTGAACAAAATAAACTGATGGCCGGCTTACCTGTAAATAGGATCCTGCATCACCATCATCTTGCTCTCATCCCATGTCCACTCCTTCTTCTGTGGAAATAAACAAAAACAAAACAGTTAGTTCGCAGCATATTTAAGATGTTTAAGGACTGAAAGATTAAAAAAAATAAGCTCCTACAATTCTGTCCCTTAATCAAGAGATTTACTGCTATAGCTATTATTATAAAACCTCCACCTTTGAGACATTTATTTACATTTCTTCTTTTTTTTTTCTGTCCATCCGTCTGTCCGACCGTCCATTTGATTAAATCTACCTTCCAGCATAATGAAAATGTCAACACATGAGCACAGTGGAATTATTCATATTGATTTCAGTCACCACAGAGCTTTGTTGACCTAATCATTCAATCACACCAGTCTCCAGTCTTTCATTGCCTCTGAGGCATTCAAAGATGTAAATAGATCGCCGACTATCACACTTGACATTTCAGCTTTTGGGCCAGGGAGCAAAACAAGATGAGAAAACAGGCGGCGGAGAGATGTCCTTCTATCAACCAGCCTTTCATTTCAGCCAGCCAATTAATTTAACATTGAACCCTCTATAACGGCTTTAATATTTACCCCATCGATGAATACAACGCAGCAGGGACGGTCATTCAAATCACATTATCTCTCTCTTGGTTTGTTTTCAGACAAGAGAAGATCCAACATGGGCCGCTGAAAAGCCTTCCTACCTGGACCCAAAATGATTACTTTTAAATATATCCATTTTTAAATCGACAGAATCTGAAAGGGAGCCAAGGACAGTCAGATCTTTATAGGGATCACTGGTTCCTTGACTTTCTCAACTGTAAATTCTCAGTTAAGTGTTTCCTTTGAATGATATCTTCAATGTTTCTCAACATAGAATGATTTGTTTATGTAATTACTGTCAGTTTTAATTATTTCACCTTGGCGCATGACCAGATCTACAATACCCATGAGCCTCAGCCACCGCTGCTCTCAGGAAGAAGCATGTCAGAGGCACAAATGTAGCAAATAAAAAGCTCGTTGTTGTTGCTGTTGGGAAAAGAAAACTGTCCTAGTTGTTGAATTCATCCAAAACAGACTCTTTAGAGTATTTATATACAATATTTAGCTTTTTTCCACCATTAGCGACATGCGTAACGTAAAGAATTCTAAGCTATATTTCTGTTCTAATCAACATTTGAAGAAATGAGAGAGTTTCAAGCCATACAAGTGCTCTAGCTGAGTCACCAAACACCGTGGAGAAAGTGAACAAAAGTTCTCTAACTTCTAGACACAGTGCCCGAAGCAGCTACTACTACTTTGTCACTGTTTTAAACCCCATCCAAACTGCGGAGGACCCAAACAGAACCAAATACAGAGGAAAACACCATCACTGGCAGCAGCAGCAGCAGCAGCAGCCACCAATTTACTGTCGGCAACGGTCTCAGCTACTCGGACCCACAGGCAGACCTCAGTTTCAAAGCAGAAGTACAATAGCTGAGTGGAGATTATAGTTTGCAGACATACTCAATCACGACTGATCTCTCAAGTTATTCCAGTTCAGTAATTAGTAACCTAATATCAACCCTTTCTGATAACGTCGACGTCCCACCTCGACTATACCAAATCCCTATAAACAGCTAAGAAGTCAGATTAAGGGTGGCATACACCATATTCCACATATTCTCCAAATCATGTCCCACCCACACTCTTCTCATACACAAGAATGTGGATATGCACACAGACACATTTCCATAAGTGAGCATTTTCATTGGTGTAATGAATAGGCTGCTCCTTGGAGGACAATTTAAACGACTCAATTAAGCCTCCTTTCACCAAGACACTAATGAATATCTGTGGTGTACATCTGCCTGTGACAACAAGTCAAGGCCAAAACATCTCCCTTTGCTACATACATGCAATAGAGAAAACCCACATATCTCAGTGTACCATTTTTTAATGTTTTAATTTGTTGATTAACGGAGTTGAATACTCCGTTAATGTTTGGTAAGTAACCTTTCAACAGATGTTCTTTAAGCTCCAGAATTTATCAAGATCATGAATTCTAATAGCTTATTTACATTACAGCTTCCGTCAATTTAGATGTATTATATTTCACATTTTTTTAGCAGAAACTTTCTAGCTAAGCTTTGCAGAGTGAATTTAAAGCTATTATTGTGTACATCTCAACCCACACACAATGCAAAATGAGCAACAGGACATATGAGGTCCTGCTGTGCTAAGAAACCTGACTTCTAAATGGATAGTGACAAAAACAAATTGTCTGAGAAAATCTGCCAATGCTCACCTTTTTACAGTAAAATAGTTGTCAGCAGCCAATCAGATCTCTAAGCTTCTTTGTGTCCCTATGAACATCCTGACTGGTATCACAATTCAACAAGAGTCTCTGCCCCTGCACATATAATCTGTCTGAACAGATCAACAGTTGAATCATAAGGGGATGGATTGCCAGCACCTAATGTTTTGTATTAAATATTAAATACATTTGAGAGCAGTCTGCAAACTTGAAAAACAGTGAGTGCTTTCAAAATGTGATTAATGGCATGAGATGAACAACTGAATGGGTGTGAGCACTAAATGAATCACACTGTACAATCACCTTTGCTCGTCCCCACTGGAGCCGCTTAAGGTTCCTTCTTTTATGTAAGGAGATGTGTTCTTTTTCAAGGTATTTCAGACTCACACTGGATTCAGAGTGTTATGGAACTTATCCC
This sequence comes from Pempheris klunzingeri, assembly GCF_042242105.1. NCBI lineage: Eukaryota > Metazoa > Chordata > Actinopteri > Acropomatiformes > Pempheridae > Pempheris > Pempheris klunzingeri. The sequence continues at coordinate 25,972,669 of NC_092017.1, read as the reverse complement.
TTTAGAAATTACAAGATTCTGGCTCAAGGACAAACCATTTACATGTTTTAATATTCAATATATACTATATTGGGGACAACAGAGCCCAAGCCCTTCAATGTGGTCTCCATAGACTAACAGGTGCATTTCTATTTCACATGCACTTGATGTTTCCAATATTTTGCTGTTGTTGGTGTTTTTTGGTTCTCTTGTACGTGTGGAGAATGTGTTTTATGTTGAGGATAAGTAGGAAAAGACCTCTTTAATCCTTAATTGTTTGGCCCTTTTGTTTAAATCAATGAACATGCTTCTGAAAAAAAGAAAAATCCCCTTGTTCCCATCCGCTGGTTTTCCGCCTGTCATACTTCCTGTGATTCTGAACGAGTGAAGCTGAGTCCAGTCCGTCTCTGTGGATTCCAGCTGTCAGCCTCACCACACCTGGAAACACAGATCCACTTGTCTCCTGTCTCATTGCTCCTGCCTCCAGTTTCTTCCGGTTTATTCCTCAACCTTTTCTCATCTTTTAGCTCTCCCGTCTCTTTTCATCCATTATCTTTACTAAACTACTTCTGCCCACACACTTTCAATTCTTCTCAAGCCGTTTGTGCTCTCTTGCCATGTCTCCATCCTCACCTCTGTCTGCCGTCTAATTAAGACACAGATCGATCACCACCTCCACTTAGGATACAGGAAATCGATCTGGACAGGTTCCCTAAAATGACTCACCCAATATCTAGTACTTAGCACCAAATACTCACGTCACACATTTCATTCAGCAAAGGTGTTTGGTAAAGTGACAGTAATAAACTACAAAAAAGATTCAAACACAATATTTTAGATCTAAACAAGACAAGATGACAACAGATGCTGTTTGTCGTTTATCATCGTGTCACAAATCACAGCCACAATCTGTCCTAAGACTGATAGCCGTTGGCTTACTGGTAACCCCTGGTAACAGGTCAAAAAGTCTATCGTTTGTAGTTTTATCCTGCGACAACTTCATCCTCCACTCCATAAATCCACCAACAAGCCACCCAGCCTGCAGGCCATCCATCCCCAGGAGCCGAATGCAGCACAGCAGCTGGATTATGGACCTCACTGCAGTGTTCCCACAGGCATCAGCTGCTTTTGCTTCCATTGGCCAGATTTTGCAGTAAGTCTCAAACTGAGTATTTTTGGGCTTTAAAAATGTACTTTACTTTTTAAGATATTTTCTTGTAATATGTAGGTGTAAATGTCAGCCCCTGTCTGTGTGTGGTGGTGTGTGTGGCATAAACTCATACTTTGAATTTACAGAAAACGTGTGATATGTATCGTTATCTGGATATGACATGAACCATATCCCTGCGTGTGCTAAAATGTTTTCTCAGTAATTCTACAAGAGTGGCACAAGCTACAAGGCTGCCATCGTTCTGTAGGTTTTTAAAACGCGTCTGTCTTTGGACAGAGGCTTCACCTTAGAAGAGGAGAGACATCCAGTGTAATAGTTTCAGCACACACAAAGCCAAATCACTTTTTAATTAACCTGCTCCTCCTGTTTGTGTTTCTTGACATCAGCCTGACATCTGTGGGCAGCTGATGAGCTCTATGGCAAGGACAGACCAAACAAAGTAGACTGTTCACTAGACTACAGTGGCTCCATCTCTCATAACTTGAGTTAATATCTCATAAACAATCTCTTAATGGACACCTGCAGGAACTTAAGACAGCTAATGCAGCCAGCTATCATCATACATACCATCTAAATAAACTCTTTGTGCATGTTGTAAACATTAATTTCTTATAATGTTCACATTTCACACATTGTCCAAGCACAGAAATCTTAATCTTAGGGGCAGTTGTGTTGGTGGTCGAGTGGGTTTATCCACTATTTGGAAGATTACGTAATGTCGTATTTGCTCCTAGACAGAATCAGATCAGAAGCACATTTGCCACCTACATAAAAACACGAGAATCTCTCATTATAACTATAATAATATAAAATATAATATAAATAATAAATAAGAAAAATATTCAGATAAGCCTTCTTCTTGGGAGTATATACTGCTCTAGTATCAACAATCACCTCCTTCTGATTTCAAATTATGTTCCCAAAACACATTAAATGCACCCAAGAAGAAGATTTTCTTTTCCAGGTAAGAAATGAGTTCAAACAAAAAAGGTCACTCACTTTTTTCTTTTTCCTCAAGTTGACTTTCACGCCATCTACAGAAACCACAATGTTGACTTTCTTCTTCTTGATGTTCTTCACCTTGAACTCATACTGCAGAGAGAAGACAGACAGACAGACAGACAGAGATGTTTTAATATTTGAGAGGCTTAAGGTAGGCTGACTTTGTAACAGGCTCTCAAATGTGTGAAGATGGGTCAGCCCATTTGATGAGTCTGGAGGCAGAACAAACATTACGGAGCTTAAGGACAGTATCAGAATATGAGAAAAAGAAATACTCATTTGCACATTTTGATCAAACTCCAGATTAAAATGGAATAAAAGCCATGACATACAGGTAGAAATAGAGCTGCTGTGGACGTAAAAACATGGATTGCCAAAGGATACAACTGACAGAATTTTAATAGTTTCCAGCTGAAGAATATGTACGTATAATATGTGAATGTATAAAATGTATCATGTGATACCATCTTTACATTCTTGTTTCCATTTATGTGCAACCATATATTCTTACAAATATGCTGCTACAGCAATTCACTACCAATATAGAAATGTTTTTGCCCATTGACAACACATGACAGACGTCGTAAATGCAGATTAATGCTCAGAAAACACACTGTGTGAGTTGTGTTGTTTGGGAATCCTATTGTCACTGTACACGCTTTGGATTTAAGAGTCTCGATTTTCCATGAAATGTCCTGAACGTGCCAGATGGTTTGTTAAGTGGAAAGGACTCTAGTCTGATAGTGATCTCAAGAATCCAGCTGCCTCGCCGAAGTAGTTAAAAGAAAACTTTGGCAAATTAAAAATTCCACCTACTCTTCAACCAATCAATTGGTCGATGGGGGGAAAACAAAGCTATTGGGGATGGGAGGAACAGACTATTGTTCCACAGCCACGCAAATTCATTCACTGCTCTGTCCATGTGTCCTCTTCTGTTCTTCTTTGCTCTCTCGTATCAATCACTCCGTTCAAACCAGTGCCAGTCCTCCACTAGTGGTGAATTATAGTATTGCAGCATAATGACTACATGAATATAGTGGATTCAGAAGGCATTTCTCCTTTTGACGGTAACAACAGCGAAAACCAGTGAGGATTTGGACAAACAAGAGCATATTGACTAGCCAAACCAGAGGGTGTAGCCCTGCTACAGATAAAGAAAAAAACTGTTGTGTAAATGTTAAAGTTTTCTAACTTTGTGCTTTGACAGTTTTTCAACAGTTCTATGACGGTCAGTATTCAAAAAGCACCACAAGAGGATTTACATCCAGCTCTAGAGATACTGATGAGAAATCACTTAAAGTCTTTTGGAAAAACTGAATGACCATAAAATTCCTTTGAGCAAGGCACTCGACCCCAGCCGGGTGCTCGGGTAAAGCTGCTTTGTGGCCGACAGCAGGGAGAGTGCGACAGGTCCACCGTTCGAATTATACAGGGAAACATTTAAAAGCTGTATTCTGTCACACCTTGCCATCTATGAATCATAATAATAGAGCAGGCACTCCCATTTACTCTAATTCAACGTTTCACACTAATAATGAACAGAATTGTCCTGGAAGATGACAAACAGCCCTGCTGAACAAACGCACCACGGTCCACAGACCTCTGCCACTGTCAATTTACACACCATAGATCAGACTGAGACAGCCTCCATCGCCTCCACTTCCTCTAATGGAGCTGTGAGCACTGTTTAACAACAGCAATGCAGCGGGCAACCACAGTCAATAAAGCATGGAAACACACTGTTTGCATATTAAATACAGAGCGGTTGTAAAACAACTAGAGAAAGTGGCTTTTATGTAATTGTAGGAATCCTGTGCGTATGTTTAAGAGCAAGGACATATGCAAACACAGCTGGGTGACTGCCCACCTCGCTCTCCCACAATCCTCTGCATGTTGCTGGTACTCTGAACAAGCGGGATGTAATTGAGTGGTATAGAACCACCTGTCACAGAAGCCCGCAGAGATATTAGCTCACAGTACGGCCCGTGCGTCTATTTCCGTCTGTCAGCACTCTCGCAGAGTCGGCAACTTGCCGTGTCTTGCCGGGTGACACATTATTGTGTTTCTAAAAGTGGACGCTTATTTACGCTGCACTAGCCAGTAATTCTATGCAGCGAAGCAACTGTGTTATGAGCCTCCGTCATGAAGCCTTACACCTTGAGATGCTGTGAGATTCACCCTGTTGGCTCACATTCAATTCGGGTCTCAGCCATTGATGCTTTTTGGTAAATGTGCTCAGCGCGAGGAAGTGAGAAATTGAAAGTTAAAGACCGTGAGAAAGCAACAGCAGCAGTGACACAGTGCTGTCCAGACAAACGGACAAGTTCACTCCATTAAAAACACACTGACCTCTGTATGTATTCTGTTTAATAAAGTTCTTCAAGTTTCCTAAAGTGACCTTGCGGTCTCACTTGGAGCTGCAGAAACTCAAGGTTTCTGGCAGCACTGGGGACACAAATTCTGCACTGTCAAGGTGTGCTTCTATAAATTGTGTTTATCACTGAGCCTTCAATCACCTCTAAATCTAATCTGGATGCTTTTTTAACTTTATACGTCATGTTTTCACAACTGCTCGCTGGCGCTTTCTGTCAGTCAATCTGTCAATATTCCTGTTATTATAGCCGTCAGTCAGTAGTTCTTTGCTCCGTTCCCTGTAGTGTCACTCTGGACTTATTTAATATTGACTTGGTTTTCTCTAATTTAGCTGCATTTCAATGGTTAAAAAAAAAAAAAAAGACGAAAGACTCCAGTTCACACGAACGCAGTGAAGTAGCACACACACCTGACACACACAGCAAATGAAAACAAAACGAATCTTCGTAGCCAGCGAAGGAGTGCAGCTCAGCTTCATCGTCAGGCCATTGTTTCTATTCATTTTCAGCGTTCGGCATCTACACAGTCTGATGTGCCCTCGACACAGACGAAAGTAAAAGCTAGAAGATTTTAAATGACTTGAAGTGGCTTTCTTTGTGTGAATGGTCACAGTGTAACAGAAGTTTCTGAATGCAGAACTTAGGTCGTCGTCGGCATCACTCTATCAAATAAGAATAAATTGGGTTCCAGCTTCTCCAATGAGGGGATTTGCAGCTTTTCTCAAACTCATGTCATGACGTGAGTATGAGTTTTTGCCCCAAACTAAACACTCTATCAATAGCTTAATTATAAATAAGAGAGAAGTGATAGTTCAGTCTCTATTCTGTGGAAACACTAAATATGTGCTTCAGTTGTTACTTTGGGTATTTTTCTTAAATAGGACATGTAGTGCCAGATACAACACCTTTAACCTCACTTTATAGGTAGTCACAATACCTCACATTCACCTACACACTCACTCACACACACACACAGAATAGTGAGCTTGTTGTGCAGCAGTTTTCTATGACAAAGTGTACAAGGTTCATTAAAAGGAGGACATATATTTTAAACAGCAACAACACGAGCTGTCACAAGGAAAGCCGATACAAGCGGAAAAACGATCATTGTTTTACACGGACTTGTTTTAGTGTGAATTACAGTTTGTACACTGAGGAGGAATCATTGTTCTCTTCAGACGAGTGGCCTGTAATGATGATTTATTCTACACCGCAGCTCTCTGAATCTTTTCACAGGTAATGTGTCGTGTAGTAAATGACTTTGTGTTGTTATGAAAACAGATTTTGGTGTTACGCCGTCACAGAGAGAACATTTTGCCTCTTCCTCACAACTTCAAAGGGCCATTAGAGGGATTAGACTTGGTTTTAAGGTTAGAATTAGAATTAGGTTACTGTTTGGGTTGGGGTTGGACATTTAGTTGTGATGATTAAGGTTCGGTTAAGGGGCTAGGGAATGCATTACATCAATGAATGTCCTTAGAAAGAAAGACAGGTGTGTGTGTGTGTGTGATTTTTCAATCTTTTCCCTTTTTTATTCCATTTGAGTCACTGAAAAACCTTTTGGCTAACCAAGTCCCTCACAAAGTCCAAGGTACCACAGAGTTTCCAAAGCCAATCTGAACACAAACTCATGCAAACAACTCAGGTTTCAAGCTATTTTTCAGAAACCTTTGCAAATATTCATGAGGTAGAAGTTCTTCACAATACACCAAGTTAGCCTGGTTCCAAACCTCTGAATCACCACCGACATCTACGATTTGTTCAACGACTTAAAGGGTCTTAAGTGCTCGTTGAAGGCTGGTTCCCCCGAAGCAAAGTGACAGCAAGAATGTATGGCATGCACGTAGCAATGCGGGCTTTTGTAAATCCACTTTCAAAGATAACAACTCATCGACTGGCACATTTCTTCAATTGTCCTGAAAAATGTGAGGTTCTCCAAGCAACTACAACGCTATCGCATCTTCCACGTGGCCTGAAAATGTCACTCTCTAAGGATGGGAACAGGAAAGTGGGTAAGATTAGAGAGACTGAATGTGACACAAAACTCTGAATTTTACAAGAAACCCTGGACATAAAGATTACCACATTTGATATGTGATATTTATTATTATTATTATCATGGTTCTTAGAATATATTCTCATACAGCGATATAGAGAAAGCTGCGGCAGTCCAGCCATTATTCTCACGTCTCAAAGTGCACGAACGTTTGTGTGGCACAGTTTTACGAGCGGTTTTATGGTTGTGTTGTAATCTGCTGTAATGTTGACTGCACATGCAAGATTTACACGTTGGTAAGCCTGATGGATTGTATGATTGACCTCCACAGAGATGATTACAGCGGCACTTAAACAGATTTGACGCAGGGTTAGACTGGCTGAGTGTATACAGCTTAATAAGACAGAAAACACTTAACTGTAATAAGCCTGTCTAATAGGTCCCCATCAGTGAATCCATACCAACCACCACACCGCTCACACTCTCCCTTGTGTCCCCACTCTCAGATACAGCAGCGATATGATTTATAATATCACCTCATCTGTATAATATGAGAATATGAACGCATGCAATTAAAACACTTGTACCACAGAAAGTGCAGCACTTGAGGAATCGCAGTGGCATTCATTTTACACGACTAGCAATTTATTCAGTCTGACTTTTTTCCCCCCAAATGCAGCACCTTCGCACCAGATGAGGCGGTGAGGTTGTTTTAATGAGCACAGATAACAGCGTACAACACAGTTTAGGTCATTTAGGATAATCCCTAATGTCTCTGCTGGATGAGCCTCCTGAATTTGCACCTAAAATGCTGTAAAATACATCATTTTAACAGCTGCCTCAAGAATTTCTGGCACAAGAGGAAGAAAAAAAAAGCAGTGAGAAAATTGCAGGGATGCTGAGGAGTCCTATATTTTCGAAAATATGTGCACATTTACACAACTCTAAAGCTGTGGTGCATCTTCAGTTTAGCCTCGTCTCTGTCTGTCACACTGACAGCTGCTGCTCAAGAGCAACTGGATCCTAATTAATCCAGGTGTGCTGCGAGCTGCCAGTGCTTTTATTCAAGATCTCATAAAGTGCTTTTACTTTGTTAATGAGATATTTTTTTTAAGCATTTCATTGAAGTTAAAGTGTCTTTCATGGGGGTTAAATATCATGTTGGTCTGGACTGTTAACATAAAGAAGTCATAATACAAGCTGTGTGATTTAAAGCTGAAATTATTAGTTTTAATGAAATTATTGGTGAACAATTACTATTTGATTGATTTCTCAATACCTGGCCAATTAACAAAAAAATAACTGAATTTTGAGAAGCATCTCATTTATCAAGTACGGATACTGAGCACCTTCGGATTAAAAAGTTGCATATATTTGTAAATGTGAGTTTACTGCTTTAACTGCTATATTAAAACCTATGATATTAGGCTGTGATTAATTATGTTTCACAGTTAGAAATGTAGGATTCACTGTGGATCCATCGTCACCGACAGGCAAAGGTTGTGAAATGGTTACACAGTTTAGAAAAAGCATGTAAAAGTGAACGTATTTGACTTATTTGATATCTAATGATAATAGAAATTCACATATGATTAAGAGCACAGTAAACCTTACAGGATGTCCCAGGTGAACAGTCAACAGGATTTGCTTACGAGCAGCAGCTTGGAGATGGACCGCATCAGTGTGCCGAGCAGTGACAGGACATGAGCGCACGTGTAAACAAACTAAAATGAAATGAATACCTCAGTTCAAAAATAGGCTCATCCATCATGCAAATAAGTCCGTCTAACATTTGAAGCCACCATTTCCTGATAAACGGGTCGTTATTTCCTGAAGGTCCTTTCCCCCTGTTTCCAGTATAATCCATCATTTTGGCAACAAAGACGCCAACACATCGACACAATAGGGTCCTCAGCCAGCAGAGCTATTTTCACTCACAGAAATATCAGGCAAGAGCCAGGAGAGCACAATAAAAGCCTGCAATTCATTGAAGGAGGATGAATGTACGGGGGGCTGAATAAAAGATTCAAATAAACATGCAGGCACATGCCAACACACACATACAGTACACCACTGAGGTCAACCAGCGGCAGTCAATTCGACCGTTCAATGATCTCAGCAGGGCAGCAGAGAGAGAGTTTGCTGTGGTAAAGGCCACCTGGTTTTCTGTTACACAAACAATTTATTCAGCTCATTGACAAAGGCCTTTCTGATGTGATTATGGTGCTGCTGTTTTCCAACTTCCTGTCCGTATTTTATACAGGGGGACACAGTTTCTGCTGCCCAGCTCTGCTAAGTCAACCAGGACTCCACACTCAGCCAATATGTCACATGCCAGTTTGTTCCAAACCAGTGCCTTTTGGGCAGCGAGTTCTCTCCCTGGCCAATCACGAGCACAGATCCATCTCAATGACATGTCTACTCAAGAGAGAGGAAGGAGGATAAAGAGGGCTGTAAAGAATAATAGAGAGAGGGAAAGGGGGAGAGAAAGGGAGCCCAAGAGAGGACGAGGGAGGAGCAAATGCTACAGTTAGAATATAAAGTTTAATTAACAGCTCAGATCATTAAGCACATAATTATACAAACTGAAAGTCAAGGTCTCTTAAATGTGCAAATTGTTGTGTTGCCATTAAGCACTTGAACTAATATGTATGTGGTTTTAACCTTCACCTGAATATACTGCTTGAATCAGTCATTCAGCCAGTAGAACAGTCAGCTGTGTCATTTAAAAACATCCGATGTACATCAGTATGGAGATCCCTGAAAGAGCTAATGATCTGTCACTTACAGTGCTACTGAAGGGCTCATTTCACTGGACTGATGAAGCTAAATATTCTCTACTGAAGCACATCCTTAACTTTTCTTTTTGCATCATTTTACAACTTCAACATCCACGAAATCTGGAGTTCTTACATACAACCTTAGGCGCTCCACTGTTAAATCACCTTTAGTTTGTGCTTGGAACGGCCAAATATAACAACAGTATAGTTTGGAGGTGTGCAAGGATCAGTGATTTATGTATAACAGTTCAGCTCGTATCCAAATCAAGCCCAAGCGCTTAAATCAAAAAAGGTATAGAGCGGGAGTTCGTCGGGAAAACCTAAGAAGCGTCCAAGAAAAGTCAGATAAAAACGAAAATTAAATGAATAATTAAATTAATTGGCATATGCACACACATAAGCACTCACTGTAGCTTTAAATGAAACATTAACTCAATCCCTGACAAACAGGAGTACAGTACATATGCTTTAACACCGTCAGCACACCTTAACTATAGATGGGGCAAACCCACACATATGGTTCGGAGGAAGCAGACAAGACGTCCAACGCTTCCCCCAGGGGGGAGCCCGAGGGATGCCGGGCGAAGACAGAGAAAACCAACAATCAAAGCCGTTCGAGGACGAGCCGGGCCTCCGCTGCTCCAGCACAAAAGACTCAATCTATCTGTTCTTCACCACAGGAAGAAGCTGGAGCTCCTGCAGTGAGAAGCTGTGTCTTCATTTACACCACAAGTTCACTAAAGCTTTTACACAAGACACACTGTGTTTGACATTGTTCATCTAAGCTGTCACAGTATGAGCCGCAAAATTTTAATGAAAGGTGAAATTAACAACTGCAAAAATAACAATCTACATATTGCAATGTTTAAGTTATGACAATTGGACCGGAGCTGTCGGTATGATCTGTTTATTTGGAAACTGATGTGTTATTTGTTACTCATGAAAAAGTTATTACCCCATTATTACTCCTAATGGAGCCATTTTATCATTATCCTTTTATCTATTTTTCCTTGTGCATCTCTTGGTGTCAGGTGTGTTTGTTTGAATTTATGACATCATATTAACTACAGGAGAGGAAACAGCAAGCGGGACATTTGTACAGCAGCATAGGGCGATCAATATCTACAGGCTGCTGCTGTCCACCTGCTCTAATCCTATCATCGTGTAGCTAAACAGAGCCGGTTGGATCTTAAAGTAGAGGGAACGGCACTTTCATATAAATACCACAGCAATATTAGCTTGGCTCAGACTGGATAAATACACTTTGAAGCTAATGTGGCTCCAAAACTGTTTCTGTTGGTTGAGACGTCCGTCCACTGCTGCTGAGGAGAGCGCCAGCCACGTCGGCTCATATATCGCTTTCCTCTATGTGGTCTCTGTGGTTTCCATGGTCACACTAGTTGAAAAAAGCTCGACCATCATCAGATCAGACCGCAGTGACAAATACCCGTGAGCATCCACAAGAATGGCAGCCGCCTCCTCTCTCCGTGCCGCTGCAGCCTACTTCTGCTGTCCTCGTGTTTGCAGCGGAAACAGAGGGAGGAGGCAACAACTTGCTTTCTGAAAGTAGTTTAAAGAGCTGCTTTGCTGATTTTCAGCTGGCGGTATATCATTACAATGTGGGTAGTTCATGGAAATAAACAGTGTTTGACTTTTCTCCGTGTTGCCTGCAGTCAGAGCTACCTGCTCGTCCGTCAGCTTGTTGCACACCGGGTGACACATTTGGCCTGTTGTTCGATTTCACGACTGAATTAACAGTAAAACAGCCCCACAGGCCTTCATTGACAACAAGCTGTACTTGTACAATATGTGTGAGCTTTGACTAGATCATTTCAAATCATCACATTTCATTATTATCACATCCAACAGCTCCACAAATGAGCTCCAAGATATTTTCCAGTGCACAGATTCTCCAACTCCTGATACATGACTACAGATCTGGGGGTCAGGAAACCTCAGATATGGGTGAGCTTGCACAATTCCACTTCAAAATTACAGGGGAAAGAACAGTTCAATGGGATTAAATGTTTTTTTTCTATAAGGGTACCAAAGCAACAGCCAGTTCCCAAATGAACTCCCCAGACTTTTCCTCAGAATCTTACAGTACTACATATTTCTCTCCTCCTTGCCAACCACAAAGCTTTCATCCCTTTCTCTCTCCTTTTAACCATCCATCTTAATCTTATTCTTTTACTGCTGGTCATTCGAGTGGATCTGTGTATGTTCATTTCCCCTCTCTAACCACTCTGTCATTTTTTACTCCCATTCCCACGGCCATATTGATGGAGCATCGGGCCCCTTGTGTGCCACCCTCTTGTCTTGTATCATATTTTCTCTCTCTTTTTCCTCACACCCTCTCCCCCCTCCCTTGTATTTTCTTTCCACGTCAACCCCTGCCCCCCCCCCTCCTCCCTCTCTCTCCACAGACCGGTGGCTGATTCAATCTCAAGCAACGTTGTTTATGAAAAGGCATTTCATTTTCCAAAACCATTTGTGTTTAAGACGCTACAGGGTCCATCATGTTTCATCAATCTCAGTGACGCAGCAGTGTCTTTGAATCAGAGCCAAAATTTGCTATTCAATATACTCTGGCATGCGTGGGAACACCACACACAAACACACACTCCCACAAAAATACAAATCGGGCCGTACTTTTAGCGCCTAACGAGAAAAGCAATACATTATACAACTCCTTAGGAAAAACAATTTAAACTCACATTAAACTGTTATAAAAAAGTTCTCTTTTGAGCATGTCCTTTCATACAAATAAGACCCACCCAGTACTCAACAAAGCAATCTGGACAACAATCAAAAGTCCACTCAGCGGCTGCTCTGGAGGTTTTGATTGTACCTTTCCCATGTCAAAAATGAACACCAGAGGATGACCTGGCTAATGCTTTTTGCGGCTGAATGGTTGAACATTTCTGCAGTCAGGGTCCTAAATCTGGCACTGAAGAGTGACGGCTGTAACAGCGGTTTTGGGACGAAATGCTATTATTGGGGTGTCCATACATTTTGTTCTATTGTCAATAGACTTTTAGTCACATAGTTTTTCATCTTGTATAGAGTAGTGTGCTTATGAAAAAGGAGCACAGTTGATTAAAAGTGAGGAGGAAGCCGTTGCTGTTGGTTCCTCCAAGCTAGTTCAGTGACAGCGGCAGTTTGCAGTGAGTTGTCAGTTGCTGTATTCTGCACCAACACCTGTTCACTGGATTCATGAGCACGTTTTGAAGCATATAAAAAACAAACATAAAAACTGATAGGCAACCAACAAACAAGTCTTTGCCAAGCCGGCAATCTAGTTTGGGCCCACATGCATCACTAAAACATAAAAAGGGTCTGCATCCATTGAAGAAGACATTTGAGCATCTGGACCGTCTCCAGTGTGAAAACTCCAACTTCTGAAAGGAAGTTCAGTCTTTAGGCTTGATGGATGAGACTTTCCAACACTGATGGCACAGTTTCCTGTTGTGACCTGTAAGAAACAAGGCGAATCCATTTTCCTGTCGACTGTCACAGTCTTAATGCATAGTTAAAGACTTTCTGCTCTGAAGCTTTGTCACTGTCTTCCCATCTCAGTTCCTAGATTCCACATTTTCTGCCTCCCGTTGGACCGATCTCTTTGCTCTCCTTCCATCTGTTCCCTCTGAGGTCATACATTTGTACCCATGTTGGATGGATTCGTACAGAGACACAGACAGTCAAAGCCAGCAGATGCTTATCATGGCGTCTAAAGAATCAGAGATATCACGTTCAGTCTCACTTGAAAGTGCGAGAGGTTCCTGTCAGGCCGATCAATACAAACCTGACTTACTGTCTAAAACAGAAGATAAAAATACATTATATAGTCTCATTAGAAATCTCTTCAGCTAGCACGGCTTCTACTTCTGTTACAATGGGTGTAGTGCAGTTGAGTCCGTGGATTTTCTGTGTAAATTGATCAATACTCTACTTGTTTGTGGGAAGCTGAATTGCAGATGTATCATCTTGCAGACAAATGTATTATATGACGATGGATTCCAGAGGACCAATTTACTATCAAAGGCATGGATCAAAGTAAGCCGCTAATGTCATTTCAGGTAATTTCAGCCTTTCCATCAGTCTTTCTTATCAGCTTTTACCTTTTCCAGTTTTCCTCCACCTACAGACGTAAGAGCAGGATGAGTTACGGAGGCTTTTCTTTGCTCTTATTGAACCATGTCAGAGGAGAAATCCCTCTCTTCCCCAAAAGGATACAGACACAAACTCAATTTAGAGGCAGTTGGTATATCGACAAATCACTTCCAGCGTGCTCTCATTTTCAGGGCCCTGCCATATAAAAGCTGAAGTGGCTAATGGCCCTCACTGGTTAGAGAGATTACATCTTTCTTTCACTCAGAATAGATTTTATTTGATGATGAACATGTCAAATGAAAGGGGAACCACTGGTTATGTCAAATGCAATTCTATTGTACTCTTCTTTATAATGGATGCACACCAGTTTAAAAACAGTCATTTTATAGAAAATCAATAATAGAAGTGAAGTAAAACTCAGCTATTATCACAGTCAATTGACATTTTGCCAGTTGAAGCCCTGACCCCCTTAGTTACTGTTGCTCTCTATTCTAGAGCAGCATGTGTGCAGTTCATGAGACATACCACTACCAGATGTCTACTCTAATCATTATGCTTACTTTAAATTATCATTCTACTACTTTAAACTATTATTAGGGTATTAAATATGCTGCATTTGGCAGATGATATCACATATTATACACTAAAAGACTGACGTTAAAGCTGTATGTCCCAGACAAGAAGTCAGCATCCTCACCACTTTATGATCCATGAGAAGACAAGGAAATGAGGAGAGGCACTGTTTCTCTAGTGCGGCATGAAGCTGGTATTAGTACGGCCTGGTGATAAAAACGTAACATCAGACATTACTGTTCAAATGTTCAACAAGCAACACCGATTAGAGTTATGATTTACTGTTTGTTTGTTTTTTTAATAGTATGTTTAATTTTTTCCAAACAGACTTGTCAGTGCCTGCACTCTGCTATCAGATAAAGCAATTGATGCCAAAAAATGTTTAAAAGAAAAATAAAAGCTTTGAGGATAAGTTTGCCAAACATAACTAGAGCCAGTTTTGGCTGGTGTTGCTGGTATGGAAACTACCCTAAATGGAAAAGAGAGCAGATCAGAGCTGTTAAGCATAGACCAAACTCTGAAATACTAGCATCTGGGAACAGCTTCCATGCAGTGGATGTTTCAGTCTTGAAAGGACCCTAAAAACCTAGACAGATGATGCCCCTTGGCCTCTGAAGTGGCAAGTCTTAGTAGAGCCCCATGCACACCACTTTGGCTTGACACTCCTGCAGTGCCTAGTTACAGCTCCTAAGCCATGACTGGACAACCGCTGTTTTGGTGAGGGGTTAACAGCCGATTGGGTAGAATAAGCCAGTACCAAATGTGACACAGTGGTGGCCTCAGATTTTCTGACCCTGACTAAATATTTCATATTATGTATCAATAAAATATTGGAACTGGGACAGTAACCCTATTTCTACTATAGTCAAAAAGTTTCTGCTGCATTATACTGGAGACACAAAGTAAAGTAACTTTTTTGCCAAGCATCGTTTTTACATCAATAACACAGATATTGTAATTGAAAGATGAGGTGGCACTTGAGAACCCACATCAGTATCAAGGCAACCTGTTGAATAAGCAAGAGCAGGATGAAAAGCCTGAAGGGCCAAGAAAGTAGGTTATGAAAACTCTTTTTCCCTTCCTCCAGTCGTTTGACTCAAACGCAGCGTAATATCAAGAGGGACGGAAGACAGATTCTGTCTGCCTTTCGTCTCATTATCTGTCTATTTCTGTCTGTATATATGTCAAATCTGAAATCAACAGTGTTTCCTTATCTCTTTGTACTTTTCAGATGGACTAGTCCCAACAAAAAGAAGGCTGTGACAGCAAATGTCTTCGATGTCTACAGAGTCTGTTTGGGACCAGAGAGAGGAGGCCAACAAAAGCTTTCAGTTGGCTGATTGTATTGCAGCTGAAGAGGCAGCTTGTAATTTCAAATACCAAAACCAATCTACATAAACTAAACAGTTGGTTTCAATGTGATATAATGACATGAATTAGGTCATGTTCGGTAAAATGAATGACAGTACGGTCAACTCCCAACAAGCACTGAGCCAAATGTGTGTGAATATAGGCTGCAATTAGGTGGTAGAGACGGTAGTGATTTAAACTGTCTCTTTAGCTAAACCAGCCTTTCTTGTGTGAAGATTCTCCATCAGTGAACGTCTGGTCTGATGAGAGACACACTCATTGCCATGTCAAAACCTGCCAGTCAGTCATACTCTGAATTCCTCACACACACGTGCCAAACAGCAATCTGTGTGTGTGTCCACAGACGACAGTAGCTTTGATGTGGTTTGACGGCTTTCCCTCATAGACCTTCATTTTAGTTTTTTTAATCTATATCAGCAGAGTTTGAGTCTTTCACCATGAAGTTAATAAAAGACTTTTATTCCAGCATCGGGTCCATTTAATAGTCTGAGTGACTGAAGGTAATGTCTGTGGTTTGAGTAAATCAGAAAAGCTAAAAATAAAAACAAAACAAACAAATAAGGAAGTGCACAAAGAGAGCAATAGAATAGAAGCACAGACAGGAGGATGCAGACAGAGATGGATCCAAATTAAAGATTTCTCCACTTTCTTTTATCAATTGTTGCATTTCTGCAAAAAGGTTTAAAGTTGTAAAGCAAACAGTACCGCTGTACTACCATTATGTAGTGTATAGGCTGTGACAAATGAGAGGTGGGTAAGAGGCTGCTATTTCCAATTCCAGGGTTCATTGGTATTTCACCCTAATTTACCCAAAGCTATCCAGTAGTCAGTGAACACCAGAGCAGCACTGGACTGTAACCAGACACAAACTGGCATCTCAGTCATGCAAGTGTCTCAGTTATTTGTGAATCCAATCCATCTAAAGCATAGAGGAAACCACCAGAGGAACCATTATCAGGTCTAGTAGGCGCTTTTATTTTACTGTGTGCACTTGGTTTATGGAAAGACTGTGGTCATGGTTAGAAGAAATCAACAATGACTCCCTGTAGGAGACAGGATGTGACCAGCAGTCCCCAAAACAAATGTTTGAGAAGCTGGCCGAGTCCATCGGGATTTGGGTTGTTGGTTCAGAAAGTCATGGTATCCTGTATGGACACTGTTGTAGAGCCAAGTTGTCAGACACCACATCCCCTTGCTAACACTCATCCATATCGCTGCACCACACATTGGACTGGAAACCTCGACAGCAGAGCCAGCCAAGACCTGGACCACTTTCACAACACCAGAACACAAGAGAACGACGAAACACAAAACACTTGCCGAGTATTGTGTTACCCAGGCTCCCACTGCAGCTTTAAATCACCTCACCTCAGTAAGAAACACACATGTTGAGACACACACACACACACACTCACACTCACAAACAGGAGGCAAAAAAAGCAGCGCCACCAGACAACCAATTACAGGGAGGAAAAGGTGGTCTTGGCTGGAATTAAATCACAGCGTGGGCTGAGCAGTTACTGGCTGTCATGATAAAGCCCTTCAAAAGACGCAGTAAAGGATTATCAGCTCTTACAGCTTTAATTGGCAGTTTAATAGAGTCGCCCACAATGTATCTGACAGGCATTAAAGGCGGACATCCTGTTAGTACACTTCAAATGCACCTTGGGGTGAAACATTAGTTTGATAGGGAACTGCAAAGTGCATCATTAGCAGAGTTCCCATTTAATAAAGCAGTGCTTCATATAAAATGTGTCACGTACCTTCTCAACAGTATTATTAACAATGGTAAACTGTGTTGCTACAAGAGCAATTAGTATTGGATTAGGGGAATGCCATCGCTTTTGAGGAAGAGTCCGCTTGAGTTTTGCTGACAAAAAGCTCAATGTACACTTAGTATTACACGGGGAATATTAGTAGGGGATTATAAACAGTGGCACCTGCCAACGAGGGAGGTCTGAAGAGAACCCAGAGGCAGATTTATGGCAGCTTAATGAGGAGATTATACACTATAATAGTCCACCAGGCCTTAGGTAAATATAGCTTTCAAACGTGAAAGGGGATTCCAACACATGACTATATCACAATTCTCTCTAAAATGATACGGTGCCTTAAGGTAGTCGAACACCATTTCTGCATTATGTGGAGCTGCTGCCTGAATTCTAATTAGTTATGTTCTGAAAATGAGGATGATATACGAGTTGTAGAAAAAAAAGTATTTAATCTAGGTAGGGTTCGTTTACACCTTCCAATAGTTTGGCTAGTGTCTGCATCAGCTTGGCACATCTGGATTTAGGGATTTTCGCATATTCCTGCACGCGGATTTGCTCAAGCTGTTGAGCGTCTGTGAGCTGATATCCTCTGGTCATGGCACATATTTCCAGAGGGATTGAAGTTACTCGAACACACATTCTTGGAGGACTTCAACATTCTGGAGTCATTCCAGTGGTAAAGTATGGTTTGGATGTGAATCATTCTGTTGAGACAGATTAAGCAACTACCCCCATTGAAGATTCTTTCCTCCAGCACGTGTACTGCAGCACCGAACATGCTTTTAGTTATCTGTTTAAAAGAGATACGGTCCACACTACACAGCTCTTGCTCCTATGTGGTTTGAATGCGCCCCCCGAGTCACCTTGGACAAAAGCTTCTGCCAAATGAATGTAATATAATGTAATGCAAAAGTTCACTTCCAATCCATTCTCATAGATCTCTTCAGGAATTTGCCTGTGGCTGGCTTCATTTACGCTGCTATAACACGTCAGTGCTGCTGAAATGAACCCATACAGCACAATGCTTCGGGCAATGGGGTCGACATTTGGCATACTGCCATACATTTAATGGTACATCGTCACCTTTGGAATTGTGGGCTGATACATATTGCAAACCACAAGTCAAACTGCAACTGCCTCCCATTTCACTAAACATCAAGCAACATGCTCCATGCATAGCTTTGCCATGTGAAGCTCATCCACCTTTACCTGCATTACAGCCTGAGCCTCAAAGAATAGAATTATCTATATCCTTTTAAAGCTTTATTCACCAGCTTAACATGAACACAAAACAAATAAACTATAAAGTTGTTGCACTTAAAATATATTTTGAGTGAAGTATAAGCATTACCAGCATTTAATCAGTAAATTGGTCCCTTGTTTGCTTCTTGTTCATAACACACAAGCGAACAACCACAGCTGTACCAGCTTGGAGATCAGAATGTGCCAGAATGAAGCACTAAACTGGGACTTGTGGGTACGGACAACAGCATGCAGTGCAACCGTACCACTGCAGGCATGGGTACAGCTGGCAACTAATCAGAATTTCCCAACAATATTTCAGTAACAGTCAGCCAGTGCCAAATTGGTTTACAAAACTCATTTCTTATAACCGACTACTCCGAATAATCTGCAAAGACAGTTGTGTCTGTATCACTCTTCCCCCGCTGCACCGAGTGTGCTGAGGAAACAAGACAGGAAGGGAAAACAGAGCAGAATCATCTTTTGTTTGGCAAGACCAGTTGCTCATTATCGGCCATTAAGGTTGTTTGGATGTCACATTGGCTATTATTTACTTCTAGACTGCGAGTCTGAAAATGCAAAAATGCCTGTTATGTAACTGGCTATCATTGTTTCTAACCACTAGCGTGTCTTACAGCTTCGCGGTATCATCTCCTACGATTCATCAGTGGTGCTGCAGCTTACTTGGTAGACCTTTCAGGGTGCAGAGTTTTTCTCCTACCGGGGCATTTTTTTTACTAGGAATGTTATTTAATTAGGCTAATGTAAGGCACTTTGGATAAGAGCCTTCACCAAGTGGTTATACATCCAGAATTAGATACCAAGGCATGAATGCCCCCCTACTTCCAGACTTTCCACTCTTGAAAATGTCTCTGTCTTCTCACCATTATTTCTTGTAGGCAAAGGGCTTTTTCCTTCTGGCCTATTGTCCGCAGCTAACAAAGACGGCGACAGCTGGTCACAGGGGTCAGTACTTCTGCTCCGTCTATAAAGGCTCCGGTTAAAGCGCATACAGTAATGTGGCCATTGGACTGATGACCGCAGCATTCCTGCTCCCTGCAGAGTCAAGGAAATGGTCTTTTTTATTGTTCCAAACTGCCACTGCTGCCACAAGTTCACTTATCAGAAAGACACACACACCCCTGCAGTAAAAACACACCAACTCTGGAAGATATACACACAATCATGGATGCTCGCAGGCATGTATATACAAGCAAAGACATACACTCAAATGCAACTGCTCGACTAGGAGGAACAAGGAGACAGATGTCACGGCTCACAGAAAAGACAGAAAAGACACACATATGAGGAGGATGGATGCTCCAGGAAACACTTTTTCCCAGCAGTTGCTCCTCTTCCAGTGAGATTATTCTACCCAAAAGCCAAACAAAGCCTGAAATAACCTGACAAGGGAGGAAGCTCACAGTGAGCCGGGGGTGGGTGGGGGACCTTCACACACACACACACACACACACACACACACACACACACACACTGTGTAACTGTACCAAGTGGATGTCTCCTCTGCACTGTTACTGATATTCAAGACACTAGAGGCAGAAGAGTTCCTGTGTTCTGCTCTGCTATCTTATCACATGCTATTGCTGTTATGAGCCAGTAAGGACCTGTGTCTTATTACCAGAGCTGTGGTGAGTCGTGGCCAGAGGCTCAATGTTGGACAATCTTATCAGCTTGTAGCATTGGTTTCCCAGCAGGGAAACATAGAAGGGAGCAAGCTCCAGCGCAGAGAGGCAGAGAGAGGCATTCTTCAGTTTTAACATAATCATCACAGATTAAAAAAAACAAAAAACAAATCAAATCAAAATTAGGACAGCAAATGATTATTTTCACGAGGGATTCATCTTTTTGCTGTTCCTGTTTTAACCGTGTCTTTGACTTTCACTAAAAGTGCTCTATAAATAAAATGTATAGTTTATATCAATTTTACTATTTTGATTTTATTATTCAATGTATCAAAGCCCTAAAACCTTCAGTGCTTGTTTTCACTGAACAACAGTCTGCAAATGAATATATTCAATTTAAGAAATAGAGGGAAAAAACATTTGAGAAGCTGGAACCAGCAAATGTTTGATGTTTTGGCGACTTGACTTTATTTTCTGTCTAATCAATGAATTGATTAACTGTATTAGCACTCAAATTTAAGTTTAAAGTGGTATTTATAGATATATATTTGAATCTAAATACTGCATCATCAACTGCGTTTCCCTCAGAAGTTAGAGACCAAAACAGGGCTGATGGGAAAGAGAATAATGGATTAGCATTTGTCGTGTGGCCAGCAACACAACTGCAACTGAATGCTAATGTTGCTCTGGGTGTGTGCTCAGTGTAAATAGGTAACTATGTTGTCTGTAGCACATTCACCAAAACAAATATTTTTATTTCCCTGTGGCCAGAAAAATCTAGTAATGCTGATTTAGTTTAGTTTGCAGTTAACTTGTGGTGGTTTTCACTTCCCTGTAAACACAACTGTAAACACAAAACTTCCTGTTAGATGATTTCCCCCAAATAAGATGTACCAGGTGGTGTTTTCAATAGAGGAATCGTGTTTATTCCATCTGAACAACGCAGACAGTGTGAGACACCTGCTGCTCAAAAATGCAGCATAAACTGTCTAATACTCTGTTTATTTCCCAGGGTTGTAAACCACAGTCATCTCATTACCACTGCTTCCCAAACATATAACATATTTGTGCGGTTTCACGGTTATTTGTACCTCCAGAGAAGATTATGGTTCCAGTGACACATTTATTGTTATTTTCTTACTTTTCCTCAACTGGACAAATCGCTCCAATTACCCTCCAATAACTCCGACTACAACGTTTCCACTTTGAAAATGCTTTTATACCTGATCTATAGTCACACTCCAATGAACTTTCAAACCAATTTCATTCTGGGAAGCAGCTCTTATGTACTGAAAGCTTCAGAAAAAGGTCTGAAAAAATAACTTAAGTAAAATCAAGCTCATACTCTTCTTGTTCTTTCTTATTTATTTTTTTTATTGGTTTATTTAGCCAGTTCCTCTTCTCAGGGCAATTTCTGTGAGCACTTCATTAACTTCCATCACGGCACCTATTCAATATCCAGATCAGCAAAGCAATCAGGGGAATTCTCTGTCTCATCTCCCACACAACACACCATTTCCCCCGCACTCCATGCAAATGCCCTTCTTTATTCTTCCCCTCCGTAGGTTGATGGCCAGAATTGGATTTCCCTCACGGCACTTGCTGCTGAATTCCAATGGATTTGGAGTAGGGGGGAAATCTTTTGTCTAAACAAAATTACGAGACTGCAGGAAATTGGGAGCGAGAAAGGTAAGGCGAGCTGTTTCGCACAAGATTGAATATGAAAAGTCCGGCGCTCAGCTGTGAGATTCCTGAATGGTTTGGACGTGCGACGCTGATAGGAAAGCATGGAGAAATTGCGCTGCCTCAATCCGATGAGATGGGCTCTGTGACTGGCAGAAAGAGAGAAAGAAACGGTGAAACCTTAATTAAAAACGGTGCTTTTTGTGTCTACAGCGGAAAGAGTACTTAAAGCTTGATGT
The DNA here is from genome assembly GCF_042242105.1 of Pempheris klunzingeri. Taxonomy (NCBI): domain Eukaryota; kingdom Metazoa; phylum Chordata; class Actinopteri; order Acropomatiformes; family Pempheridae; genus Pempheris; species Pempheris klunzingeri. Next base: position 25,950,733 of record NC_092017.1, on the reverse strand, counting down.
GGCAGGAGACTGAGGACAGGAAATCGGAGAGTTTAGTACAACCTAGCAGGGGAAAAAAAGCTTTCTGTGTTCTCGTCAGCCTCCTTTCCACCGGCAGGTAATGGGATGGAGAATAATGCATTAGCGATAGAGATCCTAGGTGATCCCCTCCATCAGAGCAGAACCCAGCTCTGCATAAGGCTTTCTCGACAGGATTCAAACAATATAAGAAACTGAAAGATAAGCCCAGAACAAACAAAGAGAGGATGCTCAGTTCTGCATATTGCTTGTAGAAAAAAGAAAAAAACAATCTCAGTCTTGAAAGCAGATTCTGATGTAATTCAGTAATGCTTTCTTAAGAATATTCCCCAATAAGCCACTATGGTTATCAATTACCACACAAGCAAACATCAAACATTACATAGAGGCATTTTCATTAGCGGAGGGCATCGTAAATTTCCCCCATCGATGTTTCTCCTGATAAGAAAGGCCATGATTAAGAGAGTTATGTCAAAGCGCCTTTGAGCAAATTCCTTTAATGCTGCAACATTATTATTCAACTGCTTCACAGAGATTGGAGTAATCTCATTTTCACTTATTCCAAAGGGTTTCAGGGGTTGAAAAACGCCTCTCCTTGTATCCCGTTTCAACACAGGGACTCAAATAAAATTCCTTCACATCTGGTCACGCAAACTAACAGCAGCTTGATGTGCTCCTGATGTTTGTTTCTTCTTCAGGGAGTGAAGTGGGGAGAAGTGAAAAGACCTGCGTGCCTCAGCCAAAAAAACGCTGCCACCAAGGAAGCCTGAACGCTGCCCAGACTGGCTCAATACACCAACATATGACTTGCTGATTCAGAAACTGCTACCCGTTCAGTTGAGTCAAAAATCAGAATCATAGAACCATCCACAGTAAATGTAAATGTCATACAGAGCCCAGTGAATGTTGTCACCTTGAATTCATTCGGTTTCAGTGGATTCAAACTTTCTTTTTTACTCCAGCAGCATAATCCTCCTCCTCCTCCTCCTCACTGTCAGTCATACTCTCAGTATGGTCAAATTACTTTGTTCACCATAACAAGGGTAAATAAACAGCTTTTATCTGAATCATTGGTCTGTGTGCACTGAGTGTCACCTCCTCTTGTTGCATATTAAGATCCAAAGTTTCTTCCAACTGATTATTTTGTCCTCATCATTTTGTAGAGGCATGAAATTGAGAAAAAGCTGCAACTCTTCACTTGAGTAACAGAATCCTACAAATGGTACATGATTACTAAATTAGCTGTCAAGTGGACTAATCAGTGGACTAATGAGTGTTCCTGTATGTTCTAGCAGTTTTAAATGGCCATCTGTTTTAGCAGAGTCATTCAACAAACAACAAGTAGAAGTCTCTTTGTTTATGTCTGGTCCTGCTTTAAGCCATGTCACCTCCCCTCTCTCCCACTCATCTTCTCCATGTGCTGATATAATTGGGCAGCGAGCAGCCATAGACCCCTGCACCACTCTCTCTGTCAGCAAATGCTCTGACATGCCGCCAAAGTTACACTGGGCCTCTCTCGCATACTTGACACACAAGTTTTCATTCATCCGTGCACTCGCGCAGGTAGAGCCATGCTCAGACAGCTCTCTTGAACTTATAAGGAGCATAAACCAGGGCAGGCTGGCAGGCTTAGGCGGCGATACGGGCTTTGCTTTGCAAGGCAAAGTTACTGTAATTGGAGTGCCTTTCAAAGCCTCAGCTTCAGCGGGAAGAATGGTATCAAAGCTGACAGCATTTGCTGGATTTCTCTTTGCCGAGCTCACGGGCCGATGCGCCGCTCTCAGCTACTCAACTACCAACTCTGGCATCAGAGCTGAACTGAAATTGTTTTTTCTTCTCCTCCAGTAACACTTGAAGTCAGTCAGAGTGAGTAGCTGGCTAGACTCAGTTGTCAAAGAAACAGACACAGTTAAGCTAAACAGGTGAAATACCCCAGTGGAACAGGTGTGTGTATTTGATAAACACATCTACCAAAGCGTCTGTAAAAAGGGAATAGATATAAAGCAGAATACTGATTCAATTCAGTCACCATTCCATGGTAGTTTATTCATGTGGTATCTTGCTTCAAGTCCTAAAATGCTTCCAGACTGTAATGGACTTTTTCTATTGTTACACAAGGTTGTTAGATAAGTTGGGTAAAAAGCTGGGCACTTTAAATGTGATGGTATAGAGGCTTCAAACAGATGGGAATTTAAAGCAATGTGAAACCACACCACGCCCAGCTCTGGCTTAATCTCATTTTACTGAAGAGACTGAAAATAATATTTAATCACAAACACTAATGAGAGATCTTCATTACTGTCCAAACAATACTGTTACTCATTATCTAAACCAATGCCTTTGAAATTTGGGGTTGTGTCCTAACAGGGGCAGGGGCCAAATCTCTGCTGGGTCAGCACATGACAGGACTGCTAATATGACTTAATGAGCGCAGGTCTCAAGACAGGACTAACTTTCTTGGTGGAAGTTCAGGAATTCACTGCGTGCACAAAATAGGCATGCCTGAGTTAATTCACTTTCTTCCTCATTTTATGGTGTTAGACATATTCTGCTGCTGAGAAGCTTTAGTGGGGGTAAAGTAGTGTTCTTTGGTCTTCAAAGGTGAATCTGGTCATTCTGGACCACTAACGATGAATATCAATATGATTTATAACATTATTAAACAGTGAAAGAAGCACTGTGTAATACAGCATCATCTTACAGTGCAATCAGATTCATTCCTGGTAGATTTTGACTTTGTCGCAACAATTTGGAGGTGAACAGGAAAGTTAATGTTGCAGAGAACAAAATGATTGTGGCTATGTTAACTGTTTGAAGTTAAAAAGAAAATCTGTCACAGTGTTTTTGTGTCTGTTAACTCTTTTAACTAGTGAATTAATTATTAAATTATCTCTGGAACGTGTTTACAGAGGCCTCAGGAACAGAGGTAGTAATGATACTTACATTTGTAAGACATCTGCAAATCAGCATCTTTTTCAAATAAATGTTGCCTTTGCATGATCACATGATTCCATCATAGAAGACAAGAGCACAAGTGATCCTCTATGTGCGGGACACTACTGAATTAATTTACAGTGAACTTTAACCGCAGCCCAAATCGAAAAACACTTTGCGGAGTGGGTGTATTTTTCTGTATATGCGCCTTCATCATCCGTCTCCGTCTCCACCTCAGCTGCTTTTTCTATCTCTGTGTCCTCTCTCTTCAATTACACTTCCTCCTACAGCTCCAGCTGTTACCCTTAAGCAACTTAGCATGGTAACTATGGTAACAGACACCACCATACTGGACTTCTGTTGCCATCACCTTCATTATCATTGCCACCATTGTCGATCTTGAGATTGCGGGACCTCTCCCAATCTTCTGATCCTCGCCTGATTTGCATAATGTGAAGAATGGCGTGGATGCTGAGCGGGGACAGGCTGGCTAGGCTTCATGCTTGACTGAAAAATGATCAGCAGATGTGAAGCCCAGTAATTGAAAAAAATGGGAACATTGTCACTGGAAAGGTGAGAAGGAGCATGTGAGTGTGTCTTGTTTGCTCCCAGGAGGTTTTTTTTTTTTTTTTTTCCATCTTCTCCTGACTACCAGCATTGACAGGTAACTTTTTTTTTCCCCCTCTGGTGTAGGTGTGAGCGCCTGGCTGTGTGTGTTTGCCCTGGATGACCTACAGAAGTTTTCCCTCTCCACTACCAGCTTCACGCTTCACTGTCTCCCGGGGAGCTGTTATTGGCAGCCAGAGCCAAAGGGAATAGTTGGGCTCGTAAGGAACACTGTGCATCAAGTTCTATGTTTCCAATCTTGCTTCAAGATTGGAGAGGTTCCGCCATATGGCACAAGCTGCATGGGTTTCTCATTTATCCTTCATTCAATCAGGTACTCTCACTGTGACTGATATTGTTTTTGTAAGAAAAGGTCTAAGAATGCTGCTGAAAAACTTCCTAGGGGGAACACTGAACATATGCACACTAAATATGGTGAGAAAACAATTCAGACTAAAGAGGACTTTGCAAATCTCTCCTTGGACCCAATGATTTAGTACGCGTGATGCCTAGTAGATGACTGGGTTTACATGAGGAAATGTTTGGCATGCTGGTCTATATACAGCACACGTCTAGCAGACATGAGCGTGCCTAAATCTGATCCTACACATACTGTAAATAGACTATATTCCAAAGCTTGCATAATAACACAGCCTCCTTCTTCGTATGCCTGTTTACCATGGTGACAATTGGTATCATTTTCCTTCTAGTGTCTCTAGAGGCAAACACAGACTCATGTCAACACACTTCTTGTGCACTATTAATCTGAAAATAGGTGGTTTTTATTATGATGTTAACTTTGAAGTAGGAATGTGTATCTTTTTGCCTTATTTTCTCAATTTTCTTTTCTTGTACTCAGCCTTCTCTCTTGGCATATATCTGTGCCACTGCCAGTATGAGGTCACCAAACACCCAGCAGGTGTTGTTGTGTATTATTGGTACAGTTGGGTAAGAAAAACAGAGCTGAAAACTCAGCCGCACACACAAACAACGCTGTATTGCTGCATATCAGTCAGCACAAAGATATCAGTCAGCACAATTGTTCGATGCAACTTGAAGCTGACTTTACAGCAATAAAACCAAAGCTGACAACACCTTCCTACAACTAAAAGTAAGAAAAAGTTTTGAAATAAAAAAGGACAGTATAATAAAAAGAGCAAGAATAAAACATAAAACAAGAAAGGACTCAAAAGACTGCAGACCACTTGTCTTGTGTTGAGTTTCTTGTTAATGCTCATCTGTAAATTTAGGCTGACCTTATAGTAGCCATGCAGGAAAGGTCATGTGGTCTCAAAAAACCCCGGCTCTCTGTCCCTTAAGAGCATGAATGCACATCCCAGATGTCTAATGGCAAAAAGTCTTTCGTTTCAGGGGAGTGAGCGAGCACTTAATGTCAATACAGCTATTAGTTTTCTAGAATTGTTGTCACATCAAGCAAATGGACAGAGCGGATACTCGTGATGCCAGGGTCAGGGTTTCTTAATACCAACACCAACCTGACCCATGTGGCAGCCAATCTACACTGCCATACCTGCAAAAGTATGTGTTAACCACCTAAACCCAACCTGCAAATGCATTATATCGGTGATGTGAACAAAAGCTACGGATACCACTTAAAGAAAAAACTTGTAGGTGACAGAGAGAAGGAAAGAGAAGTGGAAAGTGGAATATTGCACATAATGTATCTGTAAGGTATAATTAACTTACTCTGAAAGCCGCCCCCTCAAACCCAAGGTATTTTCTAGAAAGCCGAACCAATCTGCAGGACCCACAAGTTGTGGATCAGCCGATACATCAGTGTGCTGCCAAAGGTCCACTGTAAGTCCAAACTACATTCAGGCAAAGGATGCCTGTGGAAAACAATCGTCTCAAACTATCTCTGCGAGTAGAAACTTGGAAAAGTACATTCTGCTTTTACAAGAAGACAACTGACTCTTTAATTAATTCTTTATCATTTCAGCTGGCTCTGTACTACAAAGCTTAGCTATGTGGAAAAAGTGGATACTGCTTACTCGAGATACCAGATATCTTGTTGTTGGAGTGAAGCTCCTCAAATTCCCATTCCAACAAATTCCAACGCAGCAAGAAACACTTCTTGGGGAAAGGGGTTGTCCCAAGGACTCGTGTCCCTCTCTTTCCATTTCCTTTTTGACATTTAATGTCATTTACTCAACGGTAGTTCTCTCTCCTATACCAACTCTCTCCGACTTTCCAGGTTTTTTCCCTCATGTTTGAACACCATCTGAGACATTTTAAGTATCTTTGGGCAAAAACTTTAAAACAACCTGATCTCTAATTAACACCCATGAGGAAAACTCTACTCACCCACTTTACTTTTCCCATTCGTACCTTGATCATTAGCTACCTATGGTATGCAGAGTACACCTCGCTATCATCCCAGTGGTGCCTCCATGTCAAACCAGCCCTCGGTTCTTGCAATGCAGGTGATGTATGAACTCCAGTTAATACCCCAACCTGTGAAGTACATTATGGCTATCCCATTATAAGGGGCACATTATTTCTGATACAACTGCCTGGCTTGCCCTGATGAGGCTTGTTCTGATGGATGGGACTGAGGCCTACTGAAAGTCCTGGCAGTGAGACAGGGGTTAGGAAATTGCATTAGCTGTAGACATCTTTGTCATTGGGTAACAGTTCAAAGTATAGTTCAAAACAAATGAGCTCTTCGCAGTGGGACGGAGATGGACTCGTTGGTCTTAAACGGGTGTTAATAAGAGTCCAAGTGGTTTTCAATCTGCCTTTGGGGCATTAATTCCTCGCCTGCACAAAGAGATGTGCTGTCTGCCAACAAAATCCATCTGACAGTTGCAGAATTGCCTTTTTTTTTTTCCCCCACAAGAGCCACTAAACTTTTCTTTGTTTTAACAAGCAGTGCATCAACATGTTGACACACGTAAAACGAAATTGCACATTCAACTCACATTAGAACTCTAGAACCATCTTCTAATTGTGAATTCAGCATGGTGACTTTCAGTGTACTTCATTCCTGCAAAATTGGACCACTGGACTGCATATGTTGCTTGGCACTTGTTAGCGCACCTGTTAGCCCCAGGTGAAAATGTATTTAATTGTGTCTTTCCATTTACTCTGTATGCGGTGGCATCACCTCTAAAATACACCAGTGCTCGACACAAAGTTGTGTGAATGAAGCACAGAGTGATACAAAACAAGTTATCCAGAGTTGTGTTTTGAGTGACTTGGCTAAAGTGAGCCCATATGTTTGGCTATTTTAATATGTTCACAGAATCAAATGAAATAAATGTATGGGACCATTTTAAACACCAGGCCTGCTTCGTTTATATCCCATCACAGTCCTTTTACTTGATCATGTCATTATACAGACAAAGTTGGATTGAGGAAAGATAAAGCCAGAAACACGGGAACTGTGTGTTCCTTCTTGTTAAATATGACGTTGGCTGCTTGCCCAACAACAGGTCAACATCCAGACAGCACATCCACAATCCTCCAACATGTAATGAGCACAGCTGCATACACATGCTCAAACAGAAAGCTTGTTTTTCCACCTCAAGTCCAAAAAGATAAAATGTTTATTTCTCGGGGAGGTTTTGCTAAGCAAGGTCAGTCTCTTGAGCTCAAAACACAGCTTCTCTTACAAACACTTGTATAATCACAGTGGTTTTTTTTTTTTTTTACAGCTGGCCACTGAGCAGTTAAGGCAGTGGAGGGATATAACATTCATTCAAGGAACCTATCATGAATTCTCCCTTTCCCCACAGAGGTTTCTGTTTCCTTAGGATGAACGACGTACCCACAGTATCAAAACCACTTCTCAAACCTGTAGGCTTCTAATTATTACCGCTCACATGAGTCAAACTCACTTTCCTTTTCCCTTCTACAGTTGGCCTGAGCCTTTGGGCATGGTTAACATTTTATCCTAACAAAATTAGTAATGCAAATAGATCCACGTTTTCAATCTATTACCCATCGTGTGATAAACACAAGAGACGAAAGAGATTTGGGGGGGGGGGGGGAGTGTAATTTGAAAATCTCTTAATTCTTTCAGCATCAGTGGTGATATCTACTTTAATTAGCATGATCAGGAGTTGGATCCAGCACTCAGGGAAGAGGGAGAGTGCAAATGATGTGTGTCTCCTGCCAAAGATCGAGAAAATGTTCTCATTTCTGGCTCATAACTACGGATATAGTATTTTAACAGAGAGGAAGAGTTGGGAGGGAGAAACAAATCATAAGAAAATGAAGGAAAAGAAGGAGATTAGAGATTGGTCTCATGAAATGGAATGGGAGTTAAGATTGGAGAGAGGTGGAGGGATGTAGCGTCCAAAAAAGTGTTAAATCTTGCTAAGCGCTTACAAGCCACTTAACGGAGTTGGCCCTTCTCAATTTGTCTCTGAAATGAAAAGGCCTTCATGCAGAGGTAGATGTTACACTCTTGGCCCTGAGGCTTAGACATGCAGCCTGTGTCATTGTCATCCATACAAGGCGAGCTACACAGATCCATCTTAATAAAGTGTTCAAGTGTTCAAGAGGCTGCGAGCATCCTGCTGTTGATCAGCTCCGCATGACACTCGCCTGGGGAACCAGACAACCCAGGCGGGACACTTAGTTTCATTTCTCCAATTGGATGTCACTTAGTCTCACGCTGAGATGACATGGAGCTGAAATGAGTGAGGACAGGCTGTGCCAGCCATAAGAAATCACATCAGAAACATCACTAGATTTAAAGCTGGTGTATAAAAAAAACCAAAAGGAGAAAAAAAAAAAAAAAAGACAGAATGGATAGAAGTCTCTGATTCATAGTGCATGAGCAAAATCTGACAACGTCATCCCTCACATTGAAGAGAAAGAAAAGTTTTACAAGCTTGTATTAATAGTGACACTGAAGCTCTTAAGTGCTTTTTAAATGTCTTTCAGGCATGCAACACATTTCTAGATTTTGTAGAAGATTTTGCTCTGTGCTGAAAATGATACATGTTGTAAGATCTGCTGACTTCCCAGATTGTCAAAGAAACCCTGCCCATGTAAAATGTTTTCCTGTCTAGTAAAACGGGAAACAAGTGCTCGCCTGGCAGAATTTAATTGTGCCTCAGACTATGGCAGCAGGACTTGCTGAGCCAGTGACAAGAGAAGAAGAAAACACAAAACCTCCCTACCTGGCTGGAGGTGTTAATCAATACCCCTTCCCTTGTTAGAGTAGAAAGGGGAGCACAACACTAACAAATTATTTTTTCTGAAAATGCAGCTCTCTGCCTTAATCCTAGACATTATGGAAACATGGAACATACATGTAAATGTATGCTTAAAAAAAAAAACAAAAGTCAGATACTTGCCAAGCTACAGCCTGTAGTTAAAGCTGTGTAACTAGTTGCATTTCAGATGCACTTAGTGGTATATTTATGGTTTTAGTTTCATTGTCACAGCTCTTATGTGAGGTGGGAGAGTGTGGCCTAAAACCTTTCCTATTGTAGCAGGGCCCCATTTCTAAACTACTACAAAAGAATCCAAGGAATCAATTCAAAATGCTTCTCTGCTGTTAAGTGAAGTGAAGTGAACAGAATTGGAGATTTCAAAGGAAAGTGAACAATGAAAAAGAAGTCAGGGGTGAAGGGAACATCCCAAGAAACAAGGTTTGCTGGAAACAAAGACTTAATTTTGAGAAAAACTACCACTAATGCTTTCAATGAATTGCTCAAATCAAACTTGCTCGAATATCTGAATGCTCATTTTCAAGCCTTCTGGACAGTGTCGAGCTGTAATTGTGTGTCTTTTTTTTTTTAATCATTCTGAATGAAGTCTACTATCATTAGCAGCACTATTCAACACCTTCATCTATGTACATTTTCACAATACTGGTTCAGGTTACTTGTATTATGTGTTAAACTTAATGAAAGGTTTGGACACAAGAGCATTCAGGCAAATCTACAGCAACATTAACACCATTGCTATTTGCAATGGCCCTTTCCAAAGGCTGTAATTATAAACATTGTGGACTGTGGCTGCAGATTCTTCTGTATCAGCTGCTCAGATTATCTAGCAGCGTTGTAACTGCCTATTTTAATTAAGACTTAATTCAAATTCAGACTATTTTCAGGTATTTTCATTCCTAATTGAGGTTTTAAAAAAGAGCAGAACACTAAAGAGGTAAAAAGATGAATCAAAGGTAGCTTTATGTCCAACTAAATATTACATGAACTCACACTGTCCACCTCATTATTAATGCAGTGAGGACCTTGAACCTGCAGCTCTGAACGTGGTGCTACCTCCCATCATATCGCATCACACTAGACTTCAATCATTTTAAAGCATGTAAGGAAAATCTTCGCATCTTAGCAAAGCGCAGCTGAGAGCCACAGTTTACAAAGCATATCAAGTAAAAACTGAGAGAATGAACACCCAATCTAACCGCTCTAGCTGACATTTGACTCTAGTTGATCCCAATTTATATTCTAAGCCTTTTGGTTGTCATCAATGAGCAAAAGCACACAGGTGATCTGTGGTGGATAATTATGTGAATAAACCAAGCTATCACAGCTCACTGAGTCAGGCAATTAATCATCATCGGGGTGGTCATGGGAGAGGGGGGGGAGTCAGTGAACCGCATCCCAATCCTCCTTATTAGCACACGATCAATGTTTAATAGCACAGCTAAAGAAGAAGTATAGCGTGCTGCAGCAGGAAGACCTTTACCATGAGCCCAGTCCTCCTGTGTCATCATACACTATAATGCACCACTGTTCAGATAGAGAGCCAGCGAGGACAAAGGATAAGATTCCTAATAAAGGACTTTTGCATTGAACTAAAAATTGCTCACCCACTATTGTTTGTCAGGCTCTGACTCAGACCCTTTTCGCAGGAGCAGGATTATGTTGTTGACAAATTCTGAGCAGCGTTTGAGATGTAGGCCTGAATTACCACTGTTTAATTGTGTAGAAAGCTGCATATTCACATAATGTCTTCTGAATATTCGCCACAGGAACTCAAGAGATTCTTCAACTTGGCCAAGCTCCTTTGTTCACAGCAGCCACATAATTGAGCTCGTCCCTTGAGAGAGCTGTGACACAAGCCAGGGCTATCAGTCCCCCCCCCCCCCCCCCAATGTTTTTTCAGGAAGATTCGGGGAATATAAATGCCATTGTGTGGTTTCAAACGGAAACAGGATATGCAGCGTGTTTTTAACAGCAGCCTCTTCATAGAAAATTCTGCCACAGGTGCCGGCACACTTCAAAGCTCTCTCACAGTGGGGCTTATGAATATTTTAGCAACAGGTTATAATGTTAAGCTCAGACTTCAAAACCGTACAACCGCTAAGGATCTCCTAATGAATATACGGCAGCCGAATTAACAGTGACAGCGTGGTGCAAGTCAAGCAATTAAATGTGACTAATATTACTATAAACACAAACATAAACACTTTTCATTCTGTATCATCTAAGGAACATCATCTCTGTAGTTGGTATTTTTGCTTTAGAGCCTTTTTGTACATTCAAAAATCACTTTCTTCAAATAAAACAAACATTTTTAAAAGAGATTCTTCGAAGCAGTAAACAGACATTTGAACCTTGCCGTGTTACCATTCATCACTTCATCCATTCGACTAAAGTGCAGTCTTTGTTATATTTGTATGTACTGCATAGCTTTTTAATGCTATTCATATCATATTCTACTTACAGAGGCACCTGTTGTTTAACTTATCTTTGCACTGGTGTTCTTTTTCTTTGCTGCTGCATAATTTGCAAATTTCCCCAATGTGGGACGAATAAAAGTTTATCTTATCTTGTGTTTACTTTCATGACCTTAGAACATGTTTGCACTGTGTAAAATTGCTGTCAAATTTCAGACTGTCCAGTCAAGGCAGGAATTTGTTACAGTTGTTAATGCATCCATCCATTTATGAGCTTATAATGTGAAGAGATCAATCATCAATCCACCCATCTGCCCGTCCGTCTATTCATCCAACACTGAAATCATTAGTTGACTGTAAACCTGTCTGTGCACTGATAATTTAAGAGTCCACACCAGGAGTCACAGCTTGACAGTTGCAAGAGATTAAAAAAAAGACATAGTGTTTGTCCACAAGGTCACAAGGAGGCCAAAATGAGGAAGATGGGCTGAAATGCAGATATCTGGCCCAATAACATAAGGTATATTATCAGTGGAGTTTGTACAGTGGTGTCAGCATCAGCTCATGTCAAGGACAAACATCTGTGTGGATATTCCAACAACCAAACCAGCTGAGTTTTAGGTTTTTGGCAGGAAACCAGCCAGTTTAGCATATTAGATTTAATCTGCAGTGTACCTACCACACATGACTTAACATGTGCAGTCAAACACAGTCACACATGCTCACACTGACAATTAAACCTATTGTCTTAACTTTACTTCCACCTCTTTGGACTGTGAGGGGAAATCCACATGACAAATAATGTTTTAAAACAAAATGCTACTTCATATTTCATGCTGAAGTATATAAAACTCAATTCTATATCTAGTTTATCATGATTTGTCATAGTTATTAATGGTTTCTGATACTAAATATTTTGATTAAAAACGGGAACGCTTCGATTAAAAACTTTCAAATGAGTCAATTTTTCATGTTACACGTTTTTTTCCTGATGTTGTTAATCCAGCACATGTGGAAACAGTGCTGTCAGCATAAAACAGACCACTAAGCTTACTGAGTAATTTGTTATTATGAATGCACACAAAACAATGTAAATATGTTCACAAGCCTGCAGTGCCAGCTGTTTGTGGACAATATCTCTTGAGCTGCTCATTTCTGCCTCCGCTGGGATTGTGCATTAGTGTATCCGAGCAAAATCAGACCAAAGGCTTTCACGTGCATCGGCTGGACTTAACTGCACTGAGCAATTCAGTCAGCACTTTTCATAACTCCTTGGCCTGTAAGTCTACCAACAGTCTAAGAGTCACTCCTCCACATTGCCTGTGACATTAAACCAATAACCCAGCTGGGCGGCCAATCAGTCCCCCATACAGTTAGTTAGTCTAACGTTAAACATTTGGCTTCTCATGTCGGTTGGGGCCGCAACATCAACACACACTATTTACAAGACAATTAAGATTTTTGCGAATTATGTAGAGCTCTACAAGAAAACCACAAAACCAAAGGGATTAGGCAGTAATGCATCAATTCAACTCTGACACTGATGAATGCAAAAGTTTGGTTTTTTTGTCACAATAGCTTTGTTTATTGATGAGAGACACTTTAAGCTCGTCAGTTAAACCGGACCTGGTCAGCCGGTCTCAACCAACCAGCCTTCCTGCCAGCCAGTCAAGAGTTCACCCACAGATCTGTGGCATCTGGGGTCACGCAGGGCGGCCATTTTGTCTGGCCGATGAGAAATGTGCAGTAGCCGGAAGATAATCCCTCATTGGGACTAATTATCCTGAGTCTCTGGTGAGATGGCAAATTAGACTAGCTCCAAGGAGCACTGAGGATCAGACTGTAGCCACTAACAGCATTCCAGCAGCTCAATTCTGCAACCGCTCTGCACCGTGGGAAGTTTAGAGTGATGTTTCAGATGGTTTAAAGAACAGAAAACATCCACTGAGGAGGCCTGAAGTAGAGAAGTTATAAAATTTACCTTAAACCACAAATGACTTTAGTCGTTCAAAGACACTTGCAGTGTTGGCTCTCCTGCTTGTGGCTCTGTTATCTCCATCAGTATCTAAGTGATGTTTGGTCTCAGAGCTCTTCACCCACTTCCTCCTCCACTTCCTTTCTTTCTTCCTTCAAGGTCCATCACTTGTTATGTTCCTTTCTTAAATTAGAAAGAGAGGGAGTGAAGCGCTGCAAAAAATGACCTTATAAAGTATTTAATCATCTATTTGTGCTCTCTGTCAGATAACTATTGTGTCTAACTACACCAACGTCACACAAGTACTGTGTCCTTTTATACATTTATGGAGGGTTTCCTGATAAGGGGGCAGCTGAAGCTCCCGTAGCAACCAGGTGATAAGGATAAGGAGTGTTGGTTCAATCCCCAGTGTCTCCTCCTCAACATGCTGAAACGCCCTTGAGCAAGACCCTGGAGCCCAAACTGATCCCGATGCAAGCACAGCGTGGACGTCAACAAACCATCAGACTTACACATGGTACACTGCTGTACAATTCCCATTTCCCCAACAGTCAGCACTGATTTCTTCAAACCATGACTGTGGTCAGTCCTGGACCTTAACCCAGTTATTACTATTGTAACCATGACTAACAAAAGTAGTTAGTTTAACCCAATTCAAAAAAGTTGTTCTGTGCAAACACATAACAACACTCTACCAATAGTGATGTGCTGTAAACCTGAAAACTGTTTTTATATTTGACAGCCTTCTGTAGCAGCCACTGGGGCTTTACATTTGGGGTCTTGTTGCTATAAAATCTTGCAGAGTGCAGATTTAGAGCCTGAACACAAGAATTTCTCCTGCTGAGTGCGTCATTTTTTGCAGCGCAGTCAGGCAGCTCACTGCCCCACCGCTGAGCCGACTGTGCTGAGGCCAGAGGTATTGTTCTCCCATTTCCCCTCCATAAAATCTCCTTCCTGAAACCGACATATATTTCCAGTACACACACACACACACACACACACACTAACTATACGACAGCTATCACAAAATTGAAGGGAGGGTGAGTGGAAATGTTGACATTACACACATCTTAAGCATTGCAAAAACAAGTCTAACTGCACTTCTGTACCCACAACAGACCCCCCCCACACCCCCACCCACCCACAACACACAGACACACAATGTACACATTCCCGCAGCATCTTGTTATGTGTATGTCCTGCCATTTTGCTGGTATTTGCTCAGCGTCCCGTGTGAGTACGACTTTTCACATCTCATTTTATTCACGCTGCATAAATATCACATTACATAGGTCTATTGATCTCTGTTGATTTATGGTAATACTCTGACATGTTGTTTGCCGGCTTACTTTCAGCATGTTTTGTTTTCCATCTGCTAATATGGGACTTGTCTCGGGGTAAACACGACACCAAAGCGTGTGCCAAAATAGAACAATGCGTGTTTAGTTTTTTCAATGCTGACTGAGAGGGGGTTCTTAAGTGAGGAAAATCAATCTAAAAGAACAGGATTCAGTACAAACAAACCTTGTTCACTTCACCACGGCTTAATACTCCATTATTGTGGTAGAAAAGGGTTTGCTTTGGTTTTGCTCACGCTTTTAAGTTTTAAAAAGGTGCAAATGGTTGAATAGCCTTCAGTTCCCAGAGGGTGACGGAATAACTGCAGCTGTTTTGTGCAACCATTTCATTTAAAACACATTAACACTTGTATCTAGCATGAGGCTGTCAGACGCTGGGAACTGCAAAGTGTAACCAGAACTTTATGTGCAGTCATTGAACAGCTTCATCATGACAGAGCACACAATCACAGGACATTACCAAGTGCTCTTGGAAGTATTTTACTGGACAAAAAAAAACAGGTAACCGACTTAAAAACAACACTGTAAGCTGCATCTCTTGTAATCATGTTTTTGACAACAAATGTGTAGAAATCTGATTACAAAATAAGATTTCAACTATGAGAGGACCTTATGTATCATACTATGATGAACAATTTCCTCTTGGTGTAGGAGAATGTTTTGATCGTTGGGAACAGGTACAAAAGTGCCTTTGAGTCCCATATTGGTATTATGGTATTATGGTCCCACTGATGTGGTTCTCCATCAGCCAATGGATGTGCGTCTGTCCAAGGCTACAGCCTGTCCGTCCTTGGGAGCTGGATCTCTCCTTCACTGTGGTGCTCCCGGAGGTTTCTCTTTTCCCACTGGGTTTTTTGAGTTTTTCCTTCCTGAAGAAGGAGGGTCATAAAGGGCAGGTGATGCCTCGGACTGATCCATCGGACTGATCCATTGGCCTCATCGACTGCTGGACTCTTTATTGATTGTTTGTTCGCTTACACTTCTTGTTTATTTCAGTGAACTTTTTCCAAAGCACTGTGAGACAACTCTGTTGTGATATTGGGCTATACAAATAAATTGAACTGAATTGAATTATGGGCCAAACAGATGGCACTAGGATGATAACTGTATCAATACTCTACAAGAGTCTGTTTGTGGTCTGTCCCACCAGTGTTGTGTTTCGAAAACTTGTTCTCCTTCCTTCATTATTCTCTCACCTTCTGTATAAGTCTAGTTTCCCCCTTTCTCCATCCCTTCTCTTCTTCTGGCATATATTCTGCTTCTTGGATTTTGTCTCCCTCGGTGGCAGGCGTGAAGCCACGATCTGCCCTCTAACCCGCTCTATTTCGCACAACCAGCTAATGAGATAAAAAAAATAAAAACCCCACATCACTGAAACAAGCAGCCTGGATCAGTGAGAGCGAATCAGGCACACAAACATAGCAGCCATGCATCTGTTAAATGATTGATCATGCGTGCTCCTTGTGTGCATGGGTGCTGCGATGTCTGCTCTCTGATGCTGCCTTATCAACACAGCAGCTGGCCTCTGATGGCTCAAAACCCACAGCACAACTTGATTCATTAGACTCAGTTTTGAAAACTTTGGCGAGGTTAACCGAGTGCAGTCGGGGTCTGAAGCTGCCCCTGAAGTTATTCTGATTCCACGACAGAATGCAGGGGGAGAGAGAAATCCTGATGAAATTTCATCATACTGCTTTGCAAGGGCAATTTGTGTGACAAGTCTGAGCTGGGAGAGTCACAGCAGACCCAGAAAATGATTTTCCCTCACGCCGAGTTTGTCTTTCGAAAAAACCTGTGGGACAAAAAAGGGGGCTGGATTGGTGGAGTTGTGTTTAGTGAAACTTAGAGGACTTGGTGCACGTCAAAGAGTTTGATGTCTTGACAACATTGTCATTTGAAATACTTAAAGGTTCAGTGCATCTACACAGGGAGCAGGTCCTCTTCCACAGAGTCCACCATGTAGCATTGCAATGTTTCTACAGAACAGACAAACCCGGTCTTTTGGCGTTTTTCCACTGAAGTGGCAGCTTGGAAGATGAAGATGCAGAATCCATTTGTGACAAATGGAGGATCATTCTAATTCAACACAAGAAAAGGCAACGGAGCCTGGATCCTTCGGCCACTGTAGCTCCTCTACCCACTTGGAAAAGAAACAAATGCCCCACTAATACACACTGGTTCTTTATAAGGCCATTTCCTGCATTCATTAGACAACTAATAGTAACCTAATAGCAACACCTGGATAGTTTTGGCTAGCCTTTCAGTTTGCTCTCCAGTGATTTACGAACACTAGGAGTTCTGAATATAGAGGAAAAGCTGCTTATCCAACTATAATATCTTAACATCCGCAAATGAAAAGCAGTGCCAGAATGAGTTTGGTTATTATTGATCTCGATAGCTCATGTAAATATCAACTCCAGACAGGAGCTTGTTAACAGGAAATGAGCTGGAAACGTCACAGCAGACACAAAAAGTGATTTTTACTCACCTGCGGGATGAAAAGGGCACCGGATTAACGGCTTTGTTTTTGCAACTTTCAGAGCTCACTGCATGTCAAAGAGTCTTAAAGTTGAACCATGCAGACATTTCACATGTCTGTTTGCTTTTACCTCTTTTCTGTTCGCAGCATCAGGTCTTATAACTTAGCACGTGTTGAGAACATTGCTATTTGAAATACCTCAGTGACCGTTTCCTGCATTCATTAGATTTGTTAGCTTTGCACCTGGATAACAACCTCTCACTTTGCACTTCACCGACTTATGAACACTGGGAGTTCTGACTATGGAGGAAACACTGAATTTCCAAATTAAATATTTAAACATCTGCTGCAAACGACAAGCACTGTGCATAATGCATTTTGTTATCATCGATCTGGATAACTCATGTGAATATCAACACCAGACAGGAGTTTGTTAACAGGAAGTAATTCTGACCGCCTGAACGCGTGTAAGGGTTGGCTAAAGGCACTGCTCTGCAATGCAGCATATCAGCAGAAAAGGCACACAATGTCAAAGGAATATTCGAGTGCGTGAGTCGAGACACAAAAGTCAGAGAAAGCAGTAGAGAATGCTAATCACCCACTTCAAATGAATGAGGGTTGTGAAAAATGATCACCCTGAACACTCGCTTACGGCTCAGGTTCAATGGAGGTGGTAAGAATGAGACTGTATCGTTTTATGGATCTTTATGTTGAAGAGGTCGACCATTAACACATTCAATTAAATTAATGCAAAGAAAGCTGCAATGCTAAGTGCTGTGTTTTAACCCGTAATTGTATCATCATACAGCAACATCAATTCAATGAGCTCAAAAACAGAACATTGCCAAACATTCTGTGCATTGATGCGAGATTAAAATAAAATGCAGGTAGCTGGCCAAGAAAGACCGCAGCTTTAACAATCTGACCGGTGTGGACTTAATGGCACCTAAAGGAGGTCGCACCTTCAATTTCGTTGTACTTGTTGCAATGACAATAAAGACATTCATTCATTCATTTATTAACTTAAAGTGCCAAATCTGCCCTTTTAGAGTAAAACAAACTGTGCAACATGAAATCTTGTCAAATGGGGGTTTGTGGCTTACAGCTTTTTATCAGGATGTGTGTGATGTTACAGTTAAGTGAAGGTCAAACACCATATTGGTGTATTTTTAAAACCCCTTCATACGGTCGTTGCTTTCCTTTTTCGTTACCTGGCTACAGACCAAATGTGCTATTATATATATTCAAAGCCATTTCCTTCTCAAAAACAGAGCCACTGTGACATAATCACATAATAAGTAATGATAATTAATCATAATTAAACCACTAGTTACTCAGTAATTTCTTTGCCAACATACACGTGTCATCCTACATGGTGGTGAGTATAGAAATAGCGCAGCACAGAAAGATATCACTGCTGTAGCTCTGCCAGCCTGAAGTAACAGGCAGGATTCCTGTCTTCAGTAACAGCTGAGTACACAGCACTCTGCTATTCTCTGCAGCTCACGTCCTCATCTCCAAACAACAGAGACTGGTCAATAAATTGACTCCATGTGGACCTGTGTCCCGAAAACTCTCAGTGCTTTTTCTAATGCACATCTAGCACCATAATGTAAGGCTGGCATGAGTCCCTGGCTGCTGCCCAGCACATACTCCATGTGTCACTCAGTCTCTTAATCATTAAGCTATTCTTGTGGTCGATTCTTGTCAGCGGCAAAAAACCTGATCTCAAAAAGCCCAAATGATTCAGACATTTACAGCCCAACAACCAAACTAATATGGTGGGAAACAGCAGCTTGGCTGAATGGACAGAAAGCCGGCTCGATCACCATGGTGAGGAGTAAGTTATAATTGGACTTTCAGGATCCTTCAAACTGCATCATCTATCTCTTCACCAACGCAGAAAAAAAGAAGTGTTGAATAGAGGACAGTGGTGGAAACTGCAGATGTTTTTATCATACAGCATTTGCAGAAATCCAATGTTAGCAGCTGAGCTCGGCCCAAAACTTTACATTGGCCCTGCCAGCATACCTATAGCACAGAAACACAGTGTGACAGGCATGTGAATTCATGGTTTACTAATTGCTGTGCATCTGTTTAACAGAAAAACCTAGAGAGAACAGAAAAAACAGCCAGAGTAAGGATGTCAGCAATTTTCAGATAATTTAACGTCCATTAAAATGAAATTCGAGATCATTTTTGCAACTGAAAAGCAGAAAGGTTTGGGGAAAGCTTTCAGAACTTGTTTGCATGCTTATACTCTATGCTGTCTTCCCTATTAGAGGCAAACACGATCAGCTACTGCTGGTTGGCTGCATAAATAAATCAAATTTACTATTCAAAACTGAGGTATCTTCAGCATCGTGCCTAAACTCACACCCAACAACTCAAATTTACTAGATCATTATCTGGATATATGTGACACAAAGGGCTGCATGGTAACACAGCATGGGATGTCGGCCAAACACCGATTAAAGATGTATGCAGACCTTTTGAGGACCTGGAGAGACCCAGAAAGCAGAAAGGAGGGAGCGTACAAATGTGGGCAGGCTGAGAGGAAATGAAAAGGCAAGAGGGAGGAGATGAGACACTGAGTTAGTGCTTCTCACTTTGAGGGTGTACTTGTGTTTTTAATCCTTCCTACCTCCAGCACTGGGATGATGGATGACGATGACAGTGATGGATGGCCTCCATGCTACTTTACCCCCCACGCCGGCTCCCCCCAGACTAAACTAGAATCAATTAAGTGGTGTGCTCTCGTCTGAGCTGTGAATGAGACAATCGGCAAGATATACATCATCTTCTCCCTGCCCCCCCCCCCCGTGACACCGTGTACGGCAGGAAAAATGACGGGCGCGTCACACGGGGTGAAAAACCGCGGCGAAAAGCTGAGAGCGAGGCCACGGTGGGAGACAGAGAAGTGAGTGGGACGATATTTTGGGCTGATACCAAGATTAATATCAAACCATGCAGTCACTGTCGTCCATCATTACGATGGAGATACGGCTGCAAGGGACGATTCTTTTCATTATCGGATTATCTGACCATTTCTGTCCTCTTCCTGATTAATCGATGAATCGTTTAATTGATAAAATGTCAGCATACAGTAATCTGTAGGTGAGGTCTTCAGATTGATAGTTTTTACACAACCAAAGTCCAAAATTATTCAATTCACAGCAATATGAAACTTCACATAGTAGATTCTTCAACCTGCAGAAGTGTGGCGCCTTTATTTGATAAATGAAACATTAATCGGTCACTAAAATTGTTGTTGACATCAATCAAGTCTGACGCAGGTGGTTTGTTTACCTTTAGTGTTCCTTATGGAACTGATTAACAACAACACAAACATAAATTGGAGTAACTTTAAGGATTCTGAGTGATTCCAATATATTATATTATCAAGTTTTTGGTAAATGAGTAGTAAACGTGGCGGTACTTGTAAGTGGGAGATGTACAGGTATTGTGGTTTTAATGGCATGGCTTTAACTGAACGACTAAAATAACATTCACAGTGGCAGTTGATCACATAATTACCTCTAAGTGATGGTTTATATCATCATAAATTAAATTTGATTACAACTTTAAATCATTCCTAAAAGATTTCTCTCTGCTATTAAACATTTTTAAACCATATAATCACATGAATGTAAATAAGAAAAGTGGCTTTTTGTTTCGTGTTGCTCTCGATAAACTGTTTTGCCAATTAAATGTGAGAAAGAGATGGAAACAAGCTAAAGTGTTAAAAGGGGAGAAAAACAACAAGAGATGGAGAAAAAACTGGAGACAGAAACAACAATAGTGTTTGAGAGAGAGCAGAAAAAGACAAAAGACAGAAAGAAATAATGGAATGAAGAATGTTTGTGTGTTCGTGGGTTCCTGAGGAGGAGTTAATCCACACGGTGGCTGTGGGTGAAGCAGGGCTGACAGCAGCAGCCTGCAGCTTTAATGAAAGTGTCTGTGGAGGGGAAAAGGTTTCATTAAAACCATATTGGAGGGCAACATCATTTCATCCTTCCAGCACCCCCCACCCCCACCCCACACACACAATCTCCGGGGAGCTAGCAGTCTCTCTAACTTCCCTATCATCCCATTTCCTTGACTGTCTTTTCATCTGTGCTGATCTTAAAGGCGGAGGGAGGGGGGGAATCATTGGAAGCAATGCTTGGCAGATGTGCTCTGATGCTCTCCTCAGCCCGTTCAGTTTTTTTGTGCATAAAAGACACTGCAGCCCATGTGGCTGTTATAGCCGGAGGAAACCTTCCCAGGAACAGACGAGGAGAAACTAAAAGACAGCTGTATCGCAGCTAATAATTGTTCCATGGGCGTACTGGAGATGATGGTTTCAACACTGTTATTAACTTTGCTGTCAAACATCAATATTTCCTTAAGTTGCACAGCAACGAGACGTCTAGCCCAAAAACGTCCATTTTAAAAGGAATAATGGAAACGGGGGCCATTATTTGTCCACTTGAATTTGACTTGAGGAAATGCAGAAGGAGGCGAGGAGGTTAGTAGGAGTGGAGGATGGAGAGGACTGGGAATACAACCAAGGTTAGAAGAGGTGTTTGGATAGGCCAGTGGCAGCATTAAGATACAGCAGAGGGAAGCAGATAACGACAGGAGGGCCAGCTGCAGGATTGAGACGCAGCCAGAGAGAGGAGATAGGAGGGGGGACGGTTGCGGTGGTGAGATAATGCCGAGGCCCGGCGCTGATAGATGAGGGCAGCTCCAAGGTCAGCCTAGGAGCGGCACATGACTGCATAACATTATCACCCAGCACTGTGGCACCAAGTGGCTGCTTTCATACATCCAAATCTGTGAGTGTGCAGGACGAACAGGTACAAAGTCTTGTACGCAAACTATGCTTTTGTATGTTTTTCCAGGCAAAACATTACAAAGAAACAGGAATGCCTTCAACTCAGACAGAGCTGACTCAAAAAGTAACAGCTCACTCCAGACTAGTTCCAAAAAAAGACCAAAGCCTGACCGTGAAATGACTCTAAAAACACCATGCAGCTTAATCCAAGTGTTCTGAGGCTAAACAAGTGCACTGTGGGTAGAAGTCCAATATCTATCCAGTTACAGTAGGTCCTCCTTTCCCTCCAGCGTGTGAAAGACACGGTCGCCTTTATGTGTGCTGTACAAGCGTCAGCCTCTGAAAAATCTAAGAGATGATGAGTTATTTGGTTCTGTTTAGAGCAGTTTAAGGATTTTTTCATGCCAACTTCCTAAATGTTTTCATTTCCATGCACAAAAGGTAAATAATGGTCCATTCCTCACCTCTTGGACTAATTGGTGCACCTTTAGTTAACACAGAGATAAGCACATGCTCTGTGTGTACAGGGGGGAGGAGTCAGTCTCGCTGAGAGCTGAGCTATGAAAACCATGCTAAGTATGCAGGCGGTATGCAGGGAAGGCAAGCTCTCCAACAATGATCGAAACTACGCTGGGGAGGGAGGGAGGGAGGGAGTAGAGGAGGAGCGGAGGTGGTAGAGGAGCATAATGAAGTGAAAGAGAAGGGCCGGAGTGAAGATATGGAGGGGGGAGGAATGAAGAGGGAGGAAAAACGAACGCAGAATGAAGAGGAGAGGGACAAGAAGATAGAAGAATAAAAGGGGGAGGAGTGAAGGGGGGAAGGGGAGCTTGGGATGAGAATGGCGGAAAAGAGGGAGGAGGGCAGGGGAAGGATTAGAGTGAAAGGAGGAGGCAGGACAGATAAAGTAAAGGGGGGGTGGAGACGGGGGACAGACAGCTGAGGATGAGGCAGCAGGAGAGGAGGAGAAACCTAAAAAGAGAAATCTAGAGGTAAGCGAAAAGGATGAGAGGAAAAGATGAGAGGGCACCAAAGAGGAGGAGGTAGAGTCGAAAAAGCAGCCAGAGGGAGAACTTTGTTCCTGCGCAGCTCTAGATGTCTGTGATGCTCCGGCTGCTCCTGAGGGCGTTCATAAATACTCCACTTTCAACTGCAAACTGGATGCTGCTGGGCTAATAAAGAGGCCAGTGAAAGTGGAGGGGAGCAGTTCAGCTCAACAGATGGCAAATCATGTGTGTGTGTGTGTGTGTGTGTGTGTGTGGTCAGCCAGTGAGTGTAATCGAGGAGCAGTCTTGCTGGATGCAGGAGCCAAAACCTCATTGTAATTTGTGTCTGAGTGCTTGTTTTCCTTGAATCTTCTTAGACTAGACACACTTTAGCACATCAATAGGCAAACATGTGCCAAAGACGAGCAGAAGAAGAGCCAGACAGTCTGCAGCTCGTAATTCCCACCAAAGATTCAGTATCATCTGTCCAGCACAGGGGTAAGATGGTGTCATGAAAGACAGACAGACAGAAAATTAAGGGGGGTAAGGTGGGAGAGGTGAGTGGCACCCCAGAGCAGTAGACACACAGCCACCCAGACAGCAGCTAAACATCAGCCATCAACTGTCTGCGTCCTCACACCTCAGGCTCCTCTGGTCTGCCACACTGACACACACACACACTAAGTCTTCAGACCACCCTGGTTACCAACAGGACAAACTCCAGTGGTTCAGCTGACATTGGTGATTATTTCAATTAATCAATCCACATCAATTCGTCAGTTATTCAGTAAAAAAATCTCTAGTCAAATGTTTGTTTTGTCCAACCTAGAATCTAAAACCTGAAGATATTCTCTTTACAAGGACACAAAACATAGAAAAGCAGTAAATCCTAATATTTGACAGACTGGAACCAGAAAGTCTTGGTATGTTTGCTCGACACTGTGTGACCTGTATGATTATCCACTACTGAAATAGTTTGATTAAAGGTTTGCTTTGTGCCAACTGCAGTGTATCCTGTACTTTCACACTACAGCAGGTAAAGACAACAGTGCTGAAGGTCAACGGCTAAAGATGAAAAACTGCCTCACGGTGGGCTGACAGAGAGCTGATGACTTTATTTGAAGGTAATATCAGTTTTCTGGCTCCCTGGTTGGTCAAACACCTTCCTTCTGTAAAAAAATAATAACATTTGGGACACACTGGACTGAAGAGCTCACTTTAACACCTGAACCATCAAAAAACAAAGCTCATATCACATTACAAACACATGTAACACACCGGTTACACATAATCTGTGAAAATCTCAGTTAGACAGTGACCCCAGTAGGAAAAGGGAACGCGGCTGTTAAAGGACAGGTCTCTGGAAATATGTTTACTGGCAGCAGTCAGGGATGAACCCACATCTCATCATCATCATCACCATATAAAAGTAACGTTGGGTTCATACCCAACGTTAAGGAAGTAAAACAGAAAGTCTGTTGCTCCATGTGGTCCCGTTCAGACCGTGAAACACAAGGTGCACTGCAGGCGTCACTATCACTCATTGTTTGCCTGCTACACTTTGACAGATGCCTTGCACTGCAAAAGTTGTCAACTTTTTCCCCCACTCGTACTTTATGCCAAAAAACACAAGCTAGGCAGGAATGTTTCAGTTCAAAAGTGTCTCTCCTGAGCAGCTTGCCTTTGTGGGAAGTCACTAAGGATTGAAGATTATTTTCACTTTTTGGATGGTGGCAATATTTTATCATGGTATTCAATTTCTTTTTTAAGTTTTGGGAGGAGAAGCCTGTCGTTTCATGTGACTAAAGTTAACACTTTGATATTAACTAAACGACGTGTCCTTATCAAACAGAGACATGGGAATGTAGTAGGGACTTTCAACAGCATTTAATTTAGAGAGAGGTGTTGGCAGTGTGGAGGGACGGGGTACATCGTACACACTTTAATAAAATAACTGCTAATAAAGAAGCAGCGCCTGATGTTTTTGCATCATTTCGGCTGCCAGGTCAATGGTGTACGTTTTAAATTCATCTTTTTGATTACTTTGGCTGTTTGTCAGACACTGAGACTTCAAGTGCATCTCGCCACATCTTCAGTAAAGCTGATGTGAATAATGCTCGGTTTTTGGAAAATAACCCACAATGACAAGACAAACAACGCAGCTGCCTGTGGAATTGGAAATCACAGCAGAGTCCCTGACAGACTGTTATCATACTGAACAAATGACAAAACGTCTTATACCAAAAGTTTTCAACACAAAAAGACGAGTGGTTTACTTGCTGTGGAGGAAAAAAAAATCTCTCAAATGTCTGTCTGGTTGGCATTTGCACTCTTGGTTAGTAATAGCCTGGAAGTAAGATCCCTAGAGATAATGCAGAGGCTTACTTTCTAAATGTAAATGACTGGCAACCAAATGTCATTGCATAGCAAGCAAGTGAAGAAGAAACAACAGATAATGGAGCACACTGCAGATGTCATTAAAGCTACAGGCAAATGTGGCCTGAGCTACAGGGGAGATGAAGCAGAGGCAGCTTATATCTTTGACAGACATTGATGTTAATCAAAGCAGCGTTCCTAGAATTGCTTCTATTCTTGAGCAAATATGACGTTTTCCTCCAACAAAATCAAAACAGTTGCATAGAGAATAGTGAGAAGTAGCATGAAACTGGTGCAAAGGGCAGATGATCTTTTGTTACCCTCTTATCTAAAGACAAAAATCAGCAAAGTTGTGGATATTATCAGCCAAATGATAAAAACTTCTCCTGCAGAGGAAGTTAGGCAGACAGGCAGTATGTTTTCAGTCCAAATGGCTCAAAGCACCAGTGTTCTGTCATATATAGATATACGTCACAGTTGTCGTTCGTGAAGGACTGGTTGCTACGGTGGACTGTGAATTATCTAAGGGGCTCGGAGCGACGTAAACAAGTACACCTTGAGCTAAATATGACATGTGGGGGCGACTCAACGGATGGTGCAGCTAATATGCAGGGACAGTATCGGGGGTTCTCCACACTTCTCTCCTACTCAAATTCAGACGTGGTGTCATGTGCATCCTCTGAATGTTGCACCGGCAGACACATCGGACAGTGTTGTGGAAAGGGCATCACTGTTTTCCCTGCTTAATGACACAGCGATGTTCATAAGAGAGCAACACGAGCATATGCGGACGTGGGAGGAGATGAGTCAGGACAAGCATCACTGATGACTGAGTCCAACAGGGGAAATTAGTTGGTGGACTAAGGAACAGCCTCTCTCAGTAAAGTGTTTTGGTGCCACGGGAATCTTTAGGAAGTCTTGTTTTTTGAAGTGCTGATGACTTCACATACTACTGCAGAAGACAGTAGACAAAAACCCACTGTGAGAGCCAAGGCAAAGGGATTCATAGAAGGCCTTCTGAAGATTCATGGAATGCCTTTTGAGGTATGAAAGAGTGCTCACTGCTCAAATCTTCCTCCACATTTCAGAACATACGTCTCCTCTTTAAAATAGTTACAGACAAGGGGAAGTTTGCAAGGGACATTAAAGGAGTCAAGAGAGCAGCTGACGAGTTTGTGGAGTGGGCCAATGGAAAGCTGCAAGAGAGAGAAGTCTGTGAACTGGAAATGCCGACTGTCCAGAGTGAGAAAAGGGTCAGCAAAAAAGAAAAGAAAATGGCAGGAGAGCCTGTAGAAGATGAGCCACTAGCATCACCTGATACTGACTTCATGTTCAAAGTACCCAACGTCATGGTAGACGCTGTGACAGACAGCATTCATAGGAGGTTTTCTGCTGATGCAAAACTTTACTCAGATTTTGTCTGGCTGGACCCAAGAAACTTTTCTAAAGTGGGGGAACACAGGCTCCCAAACTCAGCTTCCTGGGAAATAAGGAAAGGTCTGCTTAGGTTTGACAATAGAGCGACAGTGTGCACATTATATGATGAGCTGTCTTGCATCCCAGTGGGACAGGCTAAGGATGTCCGCTCTGAAGGGTTACACTGTCAGGACAACCAGTGAGGTGTTACAACGAAGTGAGGATGAACCCTCCAGAGAACAGCAGGATGAGGAACTAAAGAGCAAAACTTCCTCCTCTCCTAACTGATGCCTGCCATGTGACTGGACTGGCCTGCAAGTTACAATTTACACTGTCCACCACACCAGTAGCCCGTGACAGAGGCTCCTCAACAGTAAAAAAAAAAAAAAAACAGGAGCACTTTAACCCAAAAGCAGCTGGAGGCATTCATGCTAAAGTGCACTGGAAAGAAAGTCTCATGTCTTTGGACGATGACACTGTCATAAACAAAGTGGCACAGACCAATGCCCTGCTCAAGCCTTCTTTCTGTTTTACAGTCGGCCATGTTTCCTTGAAGCTACACTCATGTACAGGGAAAAATAGACTATGGCGTCCTTAAAAGCTTATACTGTGGAACACAGTTGCAGAGAACAGTCCAATACTTTGCCTATCTATAATAAACTGTTATGAACTAAGTTGCAGAGGCCAGTGCACTCCCAAAGAGAGAAACATTCACATTTATTCATGTCTGAGGGATGTATATGTATGTTTTACTTTATTTTGCTCTTTTTCTTACTGTCTGAAACTGAATTGGAAATGATGATGATGGTGTTCTAGAGACATACACTGTGAATGGCAAGGGGCTGTAGAGACTTGCACAGTAACACTATCATTATAAATCTCCAGTATAACAGGCTGTGAAGTGAGGTGGGTGGTCTGAGGCATGAAACTCGACGGCTGAAAATTAGTCCCACATCGGCCCTGGTGCACCACATGGAGAAACGTTACAGATTCGGCTGCTTTCACATGTTGTGCTGCAAGCTTAATGGACTCTCTCTCAGCTTAAAATATCATAAAGATGCACCAGATGTAAGATGAAGGAAGATGACAGGACATATACCGTATTTACCGGACTATAAGCCGCTACTTTTTCCCCACGCTTTGAACCCTGCGGCTTATACAACGATGCGGCTAATCTATAGATTTTTCTTCACTAACGGCCATCAGGGGCGCAGGAAGTGCAAAAAACGAGACAGACGCAAGAGGTCAATGCAAAGAAGACGACGCTAGTTTTTGGTGCACTCAACGCAAAACACAGCACGACACGCAAAATATTTTTCACCAAAGGTGTGTGACAGACATGTTCTGAGGCTCTTCAACTCCGACACTGAAGAAGACGACTTCAGTGGTTTCAGTGCACAGGAGGAGGATGAATAAAAACATTCATGACTTTTCTGTTTTGTTCAATCAGCCGTTTTACTGCCGTGTTATTTATTTTTAAACTAATTTATGATGGTATTGCATAATCCCTGTTGTGTGGCACAACATCGCGCTGGTGATGATTATGACACCAGTGCACCATCCACCCCTACAACACAGGGATGTTCCTCTGAAGTTGACCTTTCCTACTTCTGCTCTCTGCCATGTGCAGCATCTTTTCTGCTGAAACTTCCCATGTTGACGCTGCAGGGCAACTGTGTCAAAGCTGCAACCGACTCAACATCCCCCTCCAAATCTCCAAGATCACCACAGTCTCACCACCTGGCTCAGGGCACAACCCAGACTCATTTCCCAATTTATTGCTGACATTTACAGGGGGGTGGTGGAGAGTCGTGTTGTTCACAAGGCGATGCTTGTAGTATCTGTGTGGGGCGGGAAAAGGATTCTACATGGAGCGCTGGGAGGGAATCCTGCAGCATCTGTGTGCTATTACAGTACATTATCTTGTCAGAGAAAGAAGATGAACAAGTGAAGCAAGATGGAGGGAGGGATCAAAGGAGGTAGAGATGTAATTGGAGTGCAGTTAATACTGCTGACAAGTCAGTTTGGGGCTGTTTTCCCACTTTGTCATTGCCAGCTTGGAGGCTAAGGAGGGTGGTGTGTGTTCCCCTCAAACAGGAGGATATCTTCATCATGCACAAACATTTTAACTGACTGGATCAGGATTAATACACTGCCGAAACCAGCGGTTAATATACTGTACACCAATGCAGAGGTACACGATCTGCTCTAAAAGATCCTAAAAGTTTATGAGATCTACTGTCATTTATTGGTTGCATATCCACACAAGGCTGAAATAAATAAAACAGAAAAAGTCTACAGCGACATTGTCAGCAGCACAATCCCTTCTCCTACAAGCAGGAGCAAATGGGAGGACATGGTTCTCGGATATTTATCTTGAGGTTATTTAATGTTAATAAAAATTCTGCGGGACGAGATTTATTTCAGTGGCACGGCCGACATTAATTATGAGAAGGGAGGGATCAAATTAAGTCTGTGTCTCCATTAGTTACAGCAGGGGCTGACAAAGTCTCCCCCGTTTCTGAGAAAAGAAACCGTGAATCAGCCAATGTTTCACTCGGCCTCTGATGAAGGGCAGGACAATGTGAAGGGCTTAACAGATTGTTCGAGGAAAAAGGACAGCGTGGGGGACAGAAAGGGGCTGGGCGCCGTCGAACTTTACAGAGAGGGGGAGAGAATAAAAAGGTGATAAAAGCCTCGGGTCGGGTGCAAATAGAGTTGGAGAGCAAGATTAGGAGGATTTGAAAAAAGAAAAACACAACGCTGTATTGAAGAGGGACAGAATGGTCAAGATCGAATGTTATTGATGCTTGATCTACAGCGCTGAGCCTCACTGGGGAAACCAGGCAGGAGGTGTGTTTACAGTACAGTAACAGTGGGTACATAACGAAAAGGGAATGGGTTGTCTGCGCAGAATACACAAATACTCACAAATCCTTGAAAAAGAATTAACGTCGACCCTGAGCCTATTTCAGCCAGCATGTGTTAGCATACATAACAGCATATTCTGTATGTTGTTGTTATGGTGCTAAATGAGCAGCGCCTGAAGGTGAAGCTTCCAATTTACAGGACGATTTACACCCCAAACACTCGGCCATGAGCTCTGGGTATTCACCAAAAGAGTGAAATTACAGATGCATGCAGCCGAATCGCTGGATGTGTGAATCTTTAGAGGGGGGGGGGTAAGGAGCTTGGACATCCAGAGGGAGTTGAAGTGGTTTAGGCATCTGATCAGCATGCCTCCCAGACACCTCCTCTCATGGTAATCCAGGCTGATTCAACTGAGAGAAGAACCTGGGGCAGATTTAGAACGCAGCGGAGGGATTATTATTTAGATCCATTTTGGCCTGGGAACACCTTGGGATCCCCCAGAGAAGCTGGAATACGTGGCTGGACACGAGAACGTCTGAGCCTGCGGCCGCTGCAACCCCATCAAGGATAAGAAGGAAGAAGCAAGGACGGACAGATTTTGTTTATAAAAAGGCAATTTCTTCTATGACAAGTATGATAAGGGAAACTTACAGAGATTTACACCACTCAAAATAATCCCTCCTCCAAATCCAGTGGTGAGGACACTTTGTCGTAATATGAACGTCACTCTGAGTAAAGAACCTTTTAAACCAGCTTCAAAGGCCAACAAGCAGCATATATTGCTAATGTCGGTGCTCTTCTATTCTAGCTACCTGATCTGTTTTACCTGAGTGTTTTTGGCCATTTTATGTTTTATTAGTGAGTCTACAGTAGAGAGAAGGCAGGGAATGAGAGGAGAGAGAGAAACACGGGGACCAGAGTGCAACGAGGGCCTTGAATCGGGGACGTTACAGAACATGTTCGGTGCCTTAAACTCCTGGACCATCAGCACACCTTCATCCAAATGATTCATTAAAAGAAAGATACATAAAATACATAATAAACTGCATCTTAAACATCGAATGTGGATGACTCTGACTCTGACATCTGGTCTTGCTTAGGTTTGTTGAGTGCACTTTACCAATGTCCAATTTACCAATTTACCTCACTCTGCCTTTCAGATCTGCTGGCATGCAAGGTTGCCTTCTGCAGTGACAAATAAATCATTACTCTGTTGGCAATTGAGTTAATTAAGATTTTTATGTTAGCTCTGCATACTTGTGCCTTTCGCTATAAGCAATTTCCATAATGCATCTTGTAATAGGCAGCCAATTCATAGGTAGCTACAGAGGAAGCACGTTTTCAGGGTTTGACAGTTTCTACTCTGACTCACACACAGGCTGCATATCCGAACCAACCCATTTACTATCTGGTGAACTAAAGCTAGTTAAGCATTAGCCACTTTTTAAATGCACTCTTATGTGGGATTTACAGCCTGACGGCAAGTCAGTACAGGAGAAAGTGGCAAGTGTGTAGATAAAAGCGACACAAATACCCATCACGCTCAATTGATCCTACAATCCACCCACCTCCAATGCAGAAAATCAGACATAGAGGGGTAGCAGCAGTAAAGAGAGGGAGGGTAACGAACCATGCACGGCTCATTCTTGGCTCACTTTTTGACCTTTCAACTGTGACCTTAAGAAAAAGCCTCTGAACAATATCTCTGCGCTCAAGGCAGACAACAGAAAGGGCTCCAAGAAGACAATAAGATGATTTAAAATGAAAGATATTACACAAGAATCTTATTAGCAAGAATCTTCACCACAGGGAGATGACAAACAAACCTCTAATCTTCCCTGAGAAAAACCTTTTATAACAATTTGCAAAATTCATGCCGTTTTATTGACTGAAAAACACATTTCGCATGCACAAGTTCTAGATCCCATCGTGTGCTGTGGTGTCTGAGACTGCATGGTTTTCAATAGGCCCCTGGTCATCATGTCTGAAAAATGTGGTGATAACCTTTATGGACTAGCAGATGGCCCTGTTCTGTGCTTTCCACTGCGAGGTGCACTGAAAGACTCTCCATCTTGTTCTAAACTTCTCTAGAAGTGAAAGTTCTGAATCAGGCAGATGGTGGCTGTAACATTTTTGCATTATACTTTACAGGGTTCCCAAAAGTCACCACACCTACGATAAAAGAGTCTCCACATCCCACAGCAGAGCCCACATATCTAATGACTGAACAATTAAAGCTTCAAAGCAAGAAAGTTACCAGATCTCTCTCATTCCACTCAGCATGTGACAGTAATTGATTGTACAGCCAAGACAAAGAGTTGATTAATTGGTCAATCAACAGAACATTATTCATCAGCTATTTGGATATTTGGTTCATTGTTTAAGAGTACACTGAGTATCTTTGGGTCTTTTAGTATTGTTAGCACATAAGAACACAGAAGACATTATGTTGGCCACTAGGAAACCAGACTATTAGAAGTAAGGTGCATCAGTTAATCAATCCATAACGGAAAATAATACTTATTTGAAGCCCAAATTGATTGATCAGTCCAATCCCACGTAATAAGAGCAATTTTAGGCACCCAATGACAAATGGCACGCAGAGAGAGCCACAGCTGTGTGGGGTCAGTGGACAGTATTCAATCAGGGAATGAATAACATCTCCAGTTGTGAGTGAAGGGCACCATCATTCAAGGCACCATTCACTGGGAATTAAACGGCAGAGAGCAACATCAGTCACGGACAAAAATATGAAGCTAAGGGTGCAATTGAAGAAACCCTCCAACAATTCGATGGGCTTTGCGCTCCCCTGCCTAAAGACACTTCATCTAACACTTAATAAGTGTGATTAGTGTGTGTGTGTGAGGCAGATGACAAGTACAGACTGGGCTCGTTCTCCATGTTCCCGCTCACCAAAACTTTGCTCTGAGCTTAATAAGAGTAGTTAATGTTATGGATTAGATTCGGACTGTGATATTAAGTGGGATAAAGTGCGCTGGACCGATCCTGAATGGTGTTGCTCCTTCATTCCAAAAGATCTGACTGGATGAACTTGGAATCTCTGTGTCAATGTCATTTACCATTACATCCTGTCGCCCTGACTGTATACTTAATAATTATCAATACCACCTGCCCATAAAAATGTAAATTCTGAATTTGGAGATGCATGTATAGCTCCTGCTGCTGTGTAAAACTCGACAGGGGCAGTCCGGGCCTGCTGCGCTCTCCTGTGCCACGCAATGGGAAACTCTCCACCTCATCTGATCATGAAGATAAGTTAAATATTTTGAATAAATGTTCACACTCCATGGCTTTAACTTTAACTCTATTGCCTACAGAAAGCATAAAGGTTTGATTATTTCAAAGCTCCGTCAGACACTGATCCATGCTGACATTTCACTGGCGTGCTATGACATTATTCCCCCAACCCCCCCCTCCGACTCCCACCACTCCCTGGCGATCACATCACCTGTCTGCAATCTCGAGTAAGCACGACTAGATGGTATGACAGCAGAAATCATCGCCCAACCCTAATACAGAAGGAAGCAGCCCAAGAGACACGATTTTGTTTCGTCTGGCCAAACAGGACATGGCAGTGTTACGTCTGCAGCGTCATGCTTCAGAAAAGTGACTCGGCCTGTTACTCAGATGTGTTTAAACGGAGGCGTTACTCCACTGTTGCTGCGGTGAGCGAGGACAGTGCACAGGCGTGTGTGGAGAATGGCAGCCAAGTTTGCCAAGCTCTTAATAAACTGGAATTGGCTGAGTTCCCATGTGGCTTCTGGACATGTTCATTGTTACTGGCTTTGGTTATATTTCACAGTAAAAGCTGGTTCTTTAAAGACACTTTTTTTTTTTTTTTTTTAATGGATGAAACCACTTTTCAGTGAGTTTTAGAGTAAATGAGTTAGCGTGCATCTCTCTACGTGTCAGTCACTTTCATAAATAGAATGCAAAACATTATTTCCATTATTATAAAAAAGAAATGCCTCACAAATGTCCTTGCTGTGTTTAAGAGGCTGCATAGTGTGGCAGAGCTGTGTGCTGATAAAATGCACTTATCATGAAGTAAAGACAAAAAACTGTCTTAATGCAAGACACGTCAGCTGAGGAACACAGTTATTAATCCAGCTGGATTAACTGGATAGGCAGTTGAGCTTCTATATCTTGTTAACGTCAATAAACTGAGACAGGTTAACTCCAGCTGTCACTAATTAAAAGGTGATATGTAAGACAATGGCCAAAACAACACTGCAGAGTTCATCCGTCTTTCTACTTCATTTATTTGTCCGACATTTGTTCTTGTGATTATCCGTCATTCCCACCTATTTCCTGCTGGATGTGTGTTTAAACATCCTTGTGAGGGCTCACAAATAAGGGTGCCATTATAAATACCAGACAAAGGGGGTGGTGGGAAATATGCGGAGACAGTTCTTAAGTAAATACAACAACCGCCACGTTATGAGTGCAAATAGTGGATGTGTGTATTTCCCTTTGCACACAGTAGCTGGAGTATTATATGCACAGTCTACGTCAAATGCACAAACAACCATGTAATTACTTCAGTGAGTCATTCAGCTTAGCTGTATCAGGTAATAGCACTGCCTCACTGCAATGATTACAGCTTCTCATGTTAATGTGTTACTGTATTGATCCCTGCAGGGACAATTTCATAATAAGTCAGTGTTTGCTGTAATTTCACAAATTTCTTAGCAAAAGATCCAAGTTGTCACCAATTTTCTTGCCAAGTAATCTGAGTTTTCAGTGTGATGCTAAAAGGTTTTATACTTGTCGTGTTGGAAAAGCCTCTGTGTGGACCTGTATAATCATGTCACAATACATAGTGCGGAAAAAAGCACTCTATAAAACGATCAACTGAGTCCAATCAGTGCAGGCAGTTATGAATTTTAAAAATTTATTAATCACTGCAGTCATTTATTGAGTAAAAACACCATTTGCTTGTTACAGCTTTTAAAAATGTGAAGATTTTTTTGCCTTTTTTTCATCCCTAGAAATCAATTATCTTTGGAGAGTTAGATAGAAAGTTTTCATCATTATTTTATCAATCTGGATTCAAAGGACTCTGTCATTATAAAGTTCCCCGATTTGTCAGATTTACATAATTCGTTGAATCAGCCCAAAAAAAACATTCTCCATTAGTTATTTTATCTGTTAACAGTTTTATCTCTTCTTTATTCATGTACTGAAATGAATGTCAGTGTCAGAATAACGGCTGAAACTATTAGTGGAATAATCATTTAGCAAAAAATTAAAGCAAACCTAGAGTTAACCGTTAACCTATATGATATATGAAAACAGTTACTGTAGCTGTTTATGTGTGGTGTGGGTGAGATTAGACCTCTGTGGTAGATAAAGACGCATCACCAGAGCTACAGGATCACGTGGCCTTTACAGGTCACAGGTCAACACCGTACAGATGATGGCCCCCAACCGGCCACCTCACCAACACCGTTTACCCTGTAACCCTCCAATGATGCACCATTAAAATGTACATATCCTTCCTCCTGTCAATTTGTGCACTCACGACATAACTACACACTCATGAAAAGTGTTTCTATGATAAGAGAACACTTAAGTGTACATTGAATCCCAGATTAATAAACTTCCATTGTGTTTTCTAACCAACAGTTAATTGGCGGCTGCAGACAAAACATTGCTATTTCTCCCCGTTTCCCACTCCAGTCCCCTCAGACGTCCCCTCAGACACATCTAATCTTCTCATCCCATGCTGCTCAATCTTCCTACAGCCAGCAAAGCCAGATTAATGAGAAATTAATCTGTTTAATTCACTGTAGAGGCCTCCTCTCCTTTTAACCTGATAAGCTGCTGCCACACTCAGTCAGATGATGATAGTAATATGTGTAATTTAGAAGGGCCTTTATATTACACAGCAAGGTAATCTCAGTGTGGATTTCATCTGACGGCGACAGAAAAGCAAGATTAAATGGCTATTTAGTGGTTTTTCTCTCTCTCTCAATCCATATGTAATGGTTTATCTCGCACAGCCGGGGAACATCGGAAAGAGTTCTGCAATAGTTAGTCCATCATTCAGTTTGTTTGCAGACAGAAAATGAATGAACAATTTTGTCAATTCATCTTTTGAGCAGAAATGAAACAATGCTAATCAATAATGGAAATAATCATTCCAGAAACACTTGATGAATTAGTAAATACAACTTTTTGAGCAACACTTTTTTCTACTGGGAGCGAGTTGAACTTGAATTGTTTTTCCATCTGTAATCAACAGTTTCCCCCATTCATTTCTGAGAAGAGTAATTAAATCTGCAAGAACAGCATGCACAACACAAAGTGCATGCGTGTATCAGTGTGTGTGTGTGTGTATGTGTGTGTATCAGTGTGTGTGTATCAGTGTGTGCCTATCAGATCGACAAGCGACACCTGGTCGTGCAGCGCTACACGTATTGCTCCACTGTGGTTAGCTATTTCCTGCTTTGCCATGTCATTAGTTTGTTATCAGCTTCTGGCTCACAGGTGACTCATGCACACAATGAACAATGATGCCATACATCAACCGGTCGCCTGGCAACCAGCATAGCTCCGACTGACTGTGCAGAACGAGAGGCTGATTGAAATCTTGGAAAAGTGAAGAGACTGTGGGGAACATCATTTTGCAAAACTTTCTTTTAGAACCTCGACAAGGCATCAAAAGTTACATGAAAGTGCAAACTAGAAACTAGACGAGTCTGTCCTTGCTTCAGTACTTTGGAAATGGTAAGCAGAGACAGGTTCTTGGTGCGGCCAGGAGGAGTGTCAGGTTTGGCTTTTTTTTTTTACAAAGTGAAGAAGTAAAAAGAAAAAAAAAAAAAACTTTCCGTCTTTCGTTAAGCTGCTTCTTCTTGAGGTTGCTGAGGAGGTGCGCTGATGTGTGGAAACATCTTTCTGTTCATCATCATGGAGAAAGAAAAAAACTCAACAGATCGAGCTGATCTGTGTCTTTACCAACGAGCACTTCCCTCGAACTTTCTGGAGCTGCTTTACAGTAAAAATATCCGGCAGTTTAATGAGTAAAAACACTGATGTCTGTGACGAAAACCTCTTTTTATAGCATCTGTCCAGTATAAATCAAGACCGTGATATTACTTCACACTCATTTTGAGGTCCGCAGTTGCAGTCAGATCACACACTAGTTCACAACATACGATGATCGACATAAAAGCATTGATGATTTATTGAAGAGATTTCAATCAAAGGTGGAATCCACAAGCAGAGTCTGAGTCAGAATAGAAAAGAAAAAAAAAAAAACTAGGCGACATTATATCTAATTAAACAGAGAGTTGTGTCGATGGTGTGAGCATGTGTTAATCAATATGAAAACTATCTGCTCTTACTGTCAAATAAGCCAATCACTGTTCATTTCCCAATACAACTTTGCTCCCTCCATTGTGGCTTTACTTTCTCTTTTTTTACGTAAATCAACATTCACTTTAAGTCTCTTCGGCTCACTTGCTACCCAAGTAAAACAAATGCCTTCGGAGCTGCTGCAGCAGGCCCACGCTGTCCAGTGTGACCTCTCTTCCAAGTTAGATACCTGTGGTTTCCCTCCATTGTGTTGTCAAGCCAGAGTCAAACCATTTTCACACTGGAGGAGCCAAACCAAAGCCAGTTTTCCTGCCAACAACAGCTGCTGCCATAGCAGCACACTGGGAGGTCCACTTTATGGGAGCGGGTCACTTCTCTGAAAGGCGCAATGAGAACAGTTCGCACCTTATTTTCAGCTGTGTGTACGTCTGTGTGGTTGAGGAAGGGTGTCGTGCGCTGTAATGAATTTCATCACATAACAATGTGCGGATACAGACTGCACTCAGACTGCCACTGGCATTGTTCACCTCCACTCACTGTAATAGAAAACAGAACTAAAAATATCTGATTCTGTAAAACCCTGCTGTGTTGCTGTAAAGTTTTGCTTACAAATTCCTTTAAAGTCTTTAAATCATACAATACAGACGAACGTGTGCTTGTGTAGCCGGGCGTCTGTGCTTTTGAAGGAATCGTCGACTGATCCCAGCACACCTACCAGTTCATCACCATAATCCTCAAATACCTCCACACCACTGGCACAACCTATATTAGGTTGCTAAGCCCACCGCTGCCGAGTTGGCAGACACACTGATTAAGATTAAGTCTACTTTGTGGAGCTGAAAAAGCTGTAAATCTTAGGTTTACACAGCAGAAAGAGGGAGAGGCGGAGGGAGAGGGCGATCACACTCGAGTGCATTGCTTCAAAGGAAACTTCAAAACAGTGATGGAGCACATGGGAGACAAAACCTCAGGCAAGAAAAGTCCGACACCAGACAAAGTCTGCACATATAAACTCTAAGGTGCTTTTATAAGTATCATTCATACCGTCTAGCTCTAATGATGACACTGTAGTGTGACTAACCACTGTGGGCCTTACTTTGGTCGTCTGTCATGCCATTCTCTGGAGATTCAATGGGAAAAGTCATTCAGATAATCAATTTGTGCATCTGGTCAAACAATATTTCATAGTTCAGCTGAATAAAGTTCTCTATCAGCCAAACGGGCAAAATTCCCCAAAGTAACAGTGCACTTTTACAATTACGGTGCTCTCCTCAATTCGGCATCAGAGATAAAAAACCAAACCACAAGCACGTCAGCAATGTTTCAATTTACATAACTTAGTCGGCTCATGTTCCCACGGGCTTCCATCCAGGGAGGACAGTAAAACATTTCAAAAAGTTGATGTTTTCCAGAGTTATGTTGCTCTTTAGACAATCACACACATGCCGAATACAGCAGCGGGTCAAGGTTCATGGTAAAACACGTCGTATCCTGTCCTAGCAGACACACTCATTAGCTGACAAGCGGGGACGTGGAAAATGTGCCAGATTTGAAACGGAGTTTCGTCGAGATTCGACTCACCCTGATTCTTCTCATCGCAGCCACAATCTCCACTCTGCTGCTCGGCCGCGTCACGTCCAGACTGCCGATGTACTGTTGTCAGAGAGGGGGGGGGGGACGGACAACACGTTAATCAAGCAATGGTGGGATTTCACCTGGTCTTCATTTACCTGAACGGTTCAAGTGTGCGCTCAAAGTAATGCGCAACTCTACATTCAATCTCCCAACGACTCCAACTTCCTTTACCAGCCAGCCAAATGACTCAGGATTACATTCCAGGGCCAAAAAGTCGTTATTTCACATATCTTGTCCATTTTTTGAATATAAAACCTATAAATGGCAATAAAGCATTGAATATTTAGCTGTTAATTCAGGGTGGCAGTGCTCGAAAACACGTTACATTTTAACTATCTCCACTTTATAAATGGGATTTTTTTTTTTTTTTTCTTCACCTTTGCCTCGAAGTTGATCCCATGCTGGAACGCTTCCTCGTTGTGCAACGGGATCCTCAAATCATGCCCATCATCAACGAGGTTATACTTGGTTTTTCCAGGCATTTTCAAACTGTTTGGTACTCCGCAGTATCAGAGGAGGGGGGGGGGAGACCTGGAAAGCACCAACGGGGCGGTTTAACAGGGAGTAATCCAGAGAGAAAAGAAAGAAAAAAACACACAATTCCAAATCCGGTTAGTAACGTTGCATGTTCTCCATCGCAGCGAAGCGTCCCGGCGTTGCAGCGCTCGCCGCTCCGCCGTCAGCAGCGGCCAAGCGGCGGGGAAGAAGTTGAGCGGCGCTCCGGGGAGAGGAACGTTCACCGCGACGGCTCCAAAAAAAAACGCGCTCAGGCGACCAGAAGCTGCGACACGCGGGGACAGATGTGCTTTTCCCGACTTTTCCTGTGGTGAGTGTGTGGAAGTTGGTTGGGTCCTGCCCCTCTTTCCCCGCCGCCCCCCTCCCCACCCACCTCCAGCATTGAGGGAGGGTGTGATTGGAGGAGTCCGGGAATCCCACCTGTTTCCATTGGAACAGAGGCCGCCGTGGCTCTGCGGAGGAGGGGCCCACAGTCTGGTACCTGCCCCCTTCCTCCCCTCCTACCCTCCACACACACACACACACACACACACACACATGCAAACACAGGCACTCATGGGAATAACCTGAACGTTCATGCAAACTAAGGAGTGGCCTACTGTAGATCCACATTTCTATTCTGCAGACGCTTTGGTATTAACAGAGGTGACACATTAACGTGCAGCGTCTTGGACACAAGGAAGATAAATTACCTGTTGGCTAATGCAAACCTGTGACTAAAATAAAAGAGGCCAAGGCTACCAACTACTGGCCGGATCTGCTAGTACCTACTGAGGGGTCATAAAAGATTAAAATGTAAGAAATGTCTCGCTTTCACTTTTTCTTTCTCTGCCATGTGCACATCAAATGAAACCACTCAATTGTTCAAAGAAAGGCTTCTATAAACCACCCTGTCTGTGAGCCGATCCCATTATTTATACATAAACCCCTTAATGTAAACTGAAAGTCTGTTAAATCTCTGAAATCAATTACTGTTTCCCTTTTTGCATCATTAGTGTGCAGGCTGCTTTAATCAAACACTCAGTTTTCTAACCTTAATCTCATAGAAATAAGCATGTGAGTATGCTAAATAGGCAAGTATGCGTGGAGGAAAGTCACATAGACAGATGAGAGGTGTATCTGACTGTCCGCAGGTGCAGTTATATCAATATGGGACTTGAACAATGCTACAAAAAGTGGCTTTCCTCTCATACTTTCAGTGTAAACACTCCCACTGTGGCACAAACATACAGCTGATGTTGCCAACGTAGGACAGTGATAATATGCTCGTGCTGCCGATCATTTAAAAAAAACATCCATCCACACATTCTGTTCAAGCATGTGGAATAAAAGCACCTCCCGTACGAGAGAGCCTCCATACAGCACGGTGATATGTGGTCAGCAGACGCAGCAGAGCCGTGTTCATGTTTAATGCAGTTGCCATGTTGTATAATGCACAGACCATCTGTGTCACCCTGGGAATAAAGACGCAGCGCTTCCCTGAAGGTGGTCCCAGGCGGGGAGGGCAGGGGAGGGGAAGTGGGGCAGCAGTAATTCACATTCTCAGCACCTCTTTGAAAATATATAAAGTACGGCTGCTAATGGTGTCCTGAGGCCTGATAGCAGGATGATGGTGCTCGTAATTTACTCAGGATGTTATGGGTTCAAAACTGGCATCTGGCCACCAAATTTTGTCGGGCACCATTTGGCCCGGGGTTATTGACTTGCATAACTATATGCAGTGTAAACAGAAAGTGTATACATATCGCCACTCATGAAAATTAATGAATATCCTACATTTAGAATGAATTGCAGTGTTATCTTGGAGCATGATACTCTGTTTCCAGTGGTTCAATTCAGAAATCTAGTCAAAATCTAACTGATTTTAGTTGTGTTTATCTTTTAACTTGTTTTATTGATTCATTACTGAATTACTTTTACCATTTTCAAGCATTTTAACATCACAATTTATAGTGTACTTGTTTATTTCAGTGAACTTTGTAAAGCACTATGAGACACTCTGTTGTGATATTGGGCTATACAAATAAAACTGAATTGAATTGAATTGAATTGTACGTTTTAAATTCTTTTTAGATTTTAAAATGTTTTATTGATATTATGTACTCAGGTCTCCCTTGAAAATTGAATCTCGATCTCCGTGGTACTTACCTGATTGAATAAAGGTTTGAAATGCAATAAAATGAAGTGAAATTCATCAGCTGTGTTCATTTTGAAAGCTGTGTAGAGGAAGCATTCTTGAACGGAAACAATGCGAGATCTCTGAGGTTCAAAAAGTTTTCAAGCGTATGCTGACAGCGAGGCCCGCACAGAGCTCACACTGTTGCCTCTTTTTTCAGTGTTTTGAAGGAGGTCTCCATTAAGATTGCAGTGTAACCGTTTTTTCTTGAGGTCATGAACACCTTACTCTCATGAGAGCCGAACAGCTAAACGCCAGACAAGAACAGATGCTGTGTCTGCATGAGGAATCATTGAATACAACCAGTCCCCCTCTCAGGGACCCCATGCGCTCTTAAGGCTCTTTAGAAACGATAGCGAGCAACCTAATCCCTGCCTGGTCTTCAAATACATGTTGATCTGTTGATTAGGGCTTTGGATTTTGAAGCATATGCTCCCTACACGAAGAAGGTTTTGGAGATGAGTGCACAATAACAGCATGGTTCCACTTTAAAGCCAAAAAGCAACATATAAGGCTTTTATAGGCACATACTGTAGCAAAAACATGGCTGCCTTACATTAGCCCCTCTCTGCAGAGGACTGACAGAGCTACGTCACAAAAGCTTTTTACAATTTGGGCAGACCTCAGCCTGCCGGTGCGTGAGGTGGCCTTTATTTAACAACACCAGTAATCCTACATAAGCCCCAGTGTGTTACACGTATTAGACAAGTCAGATGTAATGATGTGTTTGCTCTCAGGTGAGGATTTGATAAAACTTTAAAGTAAACTCAGGCTGAATGCATGCTGGGCCCCAGCCTCTCAAGAGACTGCATAAAACATGTGTTTTGAAAAATAAATGCATGGCTGCAGTTTGAAAGCTGATGTTCAGGGGGACAGAATCTCAAAATGTCTAACAGCATCTACAAACTCTCATGTTTGGTATGGCAGACCCAAAATGCATCATTTGCATCATTTAAAGTAGATTTTTATGTGATTATAGCATCGTTACAGGTAGAGATTTTGGTCAATTCCACATCATCATCATCATTTTGCATTATTGCTGACAGCTGTAGAGTTGTGCATTGCATTGTGGGATTATTAGCAGATGGTTTTGTGCATGCCGTGGACAGGCAGTAAATGTAATGCTTTATATAAGATAAGATAAGAGATAAGAGAGACTTTATGTATCCCACACTGAGGAAATTCACTCGTTACAGCAGCAGAAAAGAGTGTCAGTAACAGAAGTAGTGCAAAAACAAGGGATATAACAAATATAAAAATATTAAGATGTGAGAAAATATAGTAAAATAGAGGCGATTCTGACCATTTTCACACTAATCAGGCCATATCTGAAAAATCTTTTCCTCCGTCCTCGCTAAGCTTGTATTTCTCACATCACAAACTGAAC
Organism: Pempheris klunzingeri; assembly: GCF_042242105.1. Classification (NCBI taxonomy): domain Eukaryota; kingdom Metazoa; phylum Chordata; class Actinopteri; order Acropomatiformes; family Pempheridae; genus Pempheris; species Pempheris klunzingeri. The sequence continues at coordinate 25,908,222 of NC_092017.1, read as the reverse complement.
GCAGCAGCTTCATGTTCCGCAGTGTGCAGCAGAGCTTTGGCTCTCTTTTGGTGCCGGCTCCATTCACTGTGAGGTCAGTGTGTCAGCCGGAGCCCCGCAGCCTGGATACCCTCGCTCCAGCACCTATCTCACCCACGAGCATGAGCAAGCACACACACAATGACCGTGCACACACACACACACACACACACACACACACACACACACAGCCTTACACATCTTGAGGGCCTCTTAAGATGAATTAATAATGGCAATTTTCAAAGAATGTGGGGCACACAACGAGGGGAGTAAACCTACTTCTCCTAGGAGAGTTTCAGGGAAGAAGACAGACATGAAGGGAGGCAATGGGACAAATGATGACAGCAATACATTTAGAACTGTGCCTGAAGCAGTGTTACAACACGGGATATTAAAGGAACAGAGAAAGTGCAGCTCACACGCAGCGGTAGATTACAACAGATAAACTGCCTCTGATACACAAACAAAGCCAACTAAATCTTTTATCTGTGTACATACACGGCTCTTCCAAACCCATGTTAATCAAGTAATGTGCTTGGACTGCAGCTAAATGACTCTTTGTTGTGTTTGTTGAGGCATTAAATGGAGAGCTGGGTATACAGTATAAATAGGATGATTAACACCGGGCGCTTGGATGGCTTAGATGTTGGAAAAGAGGATCCCTTCATGGAGAATGTTGAACCGAATTAGGCTGACAATGACTCCAGAGGACTCTGTAATAACTTCTTCGACGTCCCAGAGCACCCAGCACCTACCACACTGGTCTTCTTAAGCGTTGCTTATGATGTGCATGCCAAAAAAGTTTGGAACATTCTCAGTGCAATAATACTGAGGTGGGCGCTGTGTGGAGCAGTTTAAGAGATAAAGTGAAGCATCCATCAGAGACTTGTCACTCAAAACTGTTTAAACTAAGAGCCTACAGTCATGCTTGAAGCTCTGTGAGCCCCCCCTTTATTTTGAGAAGCCCTAATGGTCCCAACTACAACTTTGATTACCACTGAAACAGACAAAATATATCAATAAGTGTATGTCAGTGCCTTCTTATATCCTATCCTGACCGAGGTGTGGGTTGTTCGGTGTACTGTGAAGTGAAAACAGAAGCGAGGGTGACACCATGTGGACACATTACAAAGGGCAGAACACTTCTACCGACCAAAGTTATCTGTGAAATACCTTCCATCCATTATCCATACTGCTCATCCTTTCAGGGGGGGCTGGAGCCACACATCAAGACGGACAACCACTCACACTCCCATTCACACCTATGGGCAAATTTAGAGGCACCAATGATGTGAAATTGCACGGGGGAGAACTCCACACAGAAACCAAACCAGAACCTTCCTACTGTGAGGTGACAGCACTAAATATACCATATGTATAAGTAAATTCATGTTAAGAAGTTAAACTCTATTTAGAAAAATAGACGATTAGATATTTTAGTTGGACATCTACAAATAAGAATAGTGAAACAGTCAGACAGCATGAGGTAAAGCAGCACAATGCTGATTACATTTGCATATTATTTGAGTTACTTCATAATCTATCCTCTTTCCTGACTGTTAGAGCGACGTCTTATCATTTCTAAGGTAAGAAAACATCAGTGAAGTGGGGCTGACTTTCACACAAACGCTCGCGTCTTTGACTTCTTGCCTTATCGTGATTTAAGTTGAACTTTTAAAAGAAAACAAAACATTTATTTGCACATTAGAAAGAGATGAAGTCCAAAGCCAAGAGTGCACTGCAACACGTACTGTAAGAGCTACTGCTCCTGTATAAGTCAGTTTTCTTTTCATTGCGTTGCTCTGTGATGTGTAAAAGTAACATTAGTCACTTTGTTACTTGGCAGCCAGAGGACTCTTTTATAGATGAATTTGTATTCAGCCAGCTTCCCCTGGAGACTGAGCCTTGATAGGTTTGTTCTCCTCCGGAGCTGCTTCACATTCTCTCAGTCGACCAGGCACATTGTGCGCTTCGGCCTTAACGGGCCCATGAAACTGTCGCCACAAATCACAGCGGTGCTCTTCTGTTGTGGGCTCTCGACTCAGTCTGGTGCCTAAAACACCGCAGTAAAGCCATCAAGGGCAAGAGGTGTGATTCACTTTCAGTCTACTGTAATATAATAGCCAAGAGGACAAGTCTTGATGAGAAATGTCTGCACGCACACATTCACACTCAGATTGAGATGCACACACAATAACTCACATTTTAGTTGGACCAGAGCACCGAAACCTGTTGCTGTTTTCTGGGTTTTGTGTATTAAAAGGGAGTATTACAGACAAGTAAGCTGGCTCACTAGAGCTTCCTGTGCCAGCTGTACGTTTTCAAAGGCTTTTTTTACCACACAGAGGACTCAAAGTGCCCCGAGGATTTGTCTTGCTGCCATTTCCTGTCTTTTAAGTTTTTACTTTATGTATTTCTAATGTCTCTAAATTAAAGTTCAAGTTTCTAAATTGCATAAAAACTAACTTTCTGACACTTCTACAGTAAAGTTGTGATCACTGATCCATGGTCCTGTTGAGCTGTCACTTTCCCTGAGATGTACTTTTCATGCTGTGTTTGTTTCTTGTTTTTTAATCAACTCAAGCTGGTGCACTGTGCAGGCCTGTGCAACTCCTTTACTTAGAAAGTAGCAATGTAATTTAAATCCAACATTTATCATTTCAGAATTAGCATTAACAGCAAAAACATGAACAGCAAAATAGTACATACTTCCAGGTGCATTAACATGAATATATTTAACATTTTATGTGCTTATTGTTTATTCTTGTAGCTCTTGAACTACACAAAATGTGGTGCAGTGAAACATCCAACAGTCTGCTGTTGAAGCGCATTTGCCAATGAAATTGCCCGAAGTTATAAAACCTCAGCACTTTACTATTAGAGTTCAATCAATTTGTGGCAGGACTTTCTGCTGAACTGCTGCTTCGTGTCATTTTTTACAGCAAGCAGTGTCTCACAAACACTTTTCTCCAGAAAGAGCTGCAGCTATAGAAAACACTGCCGTGACCCGGATTCGAACCGGGGTTGCTGCGGCCACAACGCAGAGTACTAACCACTATACGATCACGGCGAGCTACTGATGAACCTGATATTACAGAATCTTTCCTCAGAGTAGAACAGCAAGACTTTGATGCTGCATTACTGTGTCTTTGTTACCTTCTGATGAACTCTAATTAGTCATTGAACTGAGTCATAATCATCTGATCTCAGTGGGAGGCTCTTAATTGAGCGAGGAAGATATTTCATATTTAGAAGTGTGGAGGGTTTTCATCATTAAGGAGGTGGAGGCCTCAGGTAAGAGTCAGCCGCAATAATGTGTTTATTTCATAATGCTCGTGTTTGCACGGCGAATCACAGGAATATTGAAATATATTCAAACAGCTAAAGAAACATACAGTTTGAAGCTGTCAGCAGTTATTCCAGCAGCACCAAGGTGGATGAGAAACTGGCGACATGTTGGGATTTAGTGTTGATACACACTTATATATGATTTTTAAACCAAAAGAGTATCACAGTATCGGTGTGGGTGCCACCCTGATCGTCACCAACCTCAGCTGTGACCCCCCCACACAGATACCAGTCCTCTAAAGGGTAAACAGCATTAGTACTTGGGATAATAATACATGGATGGTGCCTTAAAATAAGACATTATCCTTACTGTCAGTCCTTTATCTCACATCAGCAACATGTGACTCTGCTTTTCAGTTTCCTCATCTCACCAGCTGGACCCTGAAAAGGTCCTTTAAAGGTGCCATACGGCAACAATTACTCAATTTTACCAAAAGACAGTAAAATAAAAGACATGTTTAGTTGTTCTTTACCGTATTTGGATTTTCTGGTCATTTGATGTGTTCAGTTATTTATCCTGTTTGTTCTTCCCTTTTTCCATGGACACATGACCCTGAGTCAGAAAGATGAACGCTTTCACTTTCATCTAACACATTGTTGAACTAAGGGGATACTTGTATCAGTTAATACATCAGTAACAGAAACACACACTTGTACACTGTAAATGTTTTTTCTCACTGATATAATCTGCCAGATTAAAACATCCCTAAATTTTATCAGCATGGAATAAACCATGCAGCCCACAAAGGTGTCTGCCATCTTATTTTCATTGAAACTATATTAAGTTACTAAATAAAGTACTAAACATTACATGCACAAATGATTTAATAATAATAATAATAATAATAATAATAATAATCTTAAACAAAATTATCAATTTTATATTAAGTCATGCTGAAATTACTGAAACTGATGTATTTTTGAGAAATACAACTAGTTCAACAAGTTTAATACTTCATTTTGGTCTATTACTTAATATTATTGTTGCTTTGATTTGGCTTGTTGACATGAACTACTGAGGTGTGTGTACTGTAAGTGACCTTTCATAATTAGTGAAATAACGATTAACTTGTCATTTCAGATGGGAAAAGTTTAATTTTTAATATATTTGCATATTCAGTGTGACATGAGACAATGATGCAGCTTCCTGCTATGTTAATATTTTAATCAGCCATTAATGCGATCTGATTATTTACAAGGATTATTGTTGGTGTAACCTACTGCGCTCCCATATTATAGTGCCAGGTTACAATGTCTTTCTTAGCTAACAATAACATGATGGAAACATGTAGCTTAAATATCTGATCAAAGATCAGCCGTCCTGGTCCAGCCAATCAGAGCCTGAGTTTCCGTAAACCCAGGTTGTGTCTGTGGGGGCCGGGACAGGCGCTGGCTGCTGGGGAAGACCTGAGGGGGGCAGGCTGGGCCACCACTGTCCCGAGGGAGCCCCGTGGCTTGGACACAGCGAGGTCTGAGCTGGGTGTGGCTGAGTGCGTGTGCTCATGGGGGTGCAAGTGCGTGTGGTTGTCATGCTCATGAGCAGTGTGCCCGCTGTCTGCTGTCACATGGAGCTGCTCCTCCACAGCAGCAGCCTACAGGGGAAGAGGAAGTGAAGTACTTTCAGATGTATTAATGTGAAGTCTGTGGTGCACCTCTGCAGCTACCTAAGCCAAGTACCTGAGGTTCGTAGATCTCACACTTCACCTCTACAGGCTTGTGACTCTGAAATGAGCCGTCCTTCTTTCCAACAGAGAGTCTGATTTCAAACTCTTCCTCATGGGCCATGTGTGAGCCCGAGCAGAAGCCTCTATGCTGAGGGAAAAAGAAACATGTGGTGGCATCATGTTTAGAGCCATAAAAAGATTTACCGACGCACCTCCAGCAACTTGGTTTCGCACAAGAAACAGTGCAGAGTGCAGGGCCATATTTTTACATAATTTGAGTTCAAAATGTTGGAATTGGTCCGGTAGATCGCCTCAGCTGGAAGCTGCAAACAGGCTACGATGGCTGCAATGAAGGCTAATCCTGCACGATCAAATCATCCACTAAAAGTGCTCGTTTTTTGCCACCGACAGGCTCAGATTGTTATTCCAAGTTTCTGACAACATTACAGAAAGGTTCCCTACAGAGTCAGACCTGTAAGATCCACTGTTTCATCAGAAACAGCCGTCACATCGCTCAGTTCAAAGCCACCAGACACCAGACCTTGTTTTTTATCTCACAGAAGCAGGGAGTTGGTGTACTGCTGCCTCAATTGGTTAGTTTGTGTTATCATGCGTTACGTTTTATGTGTTATCAGCAACACAACTAGTAATTCCTGTGTTCTGTGAGTTAAATGAACCGAGAGATATGATCGTCAATGGTTTATCTAGTGTTGTATCTGTGAAGGGATCCTTCATGTATTAACAATCTGAGCCCCCCTAGCAGCAGAAACAAGCACTTTTAGTGGATGTACTTGGATGGGCACAGTTGCCCCAAAGGATCACATTACAGCCTGTTTTCTGGCTGAGGTGATCTACTGGACCAGTTCCAAAACTTTTTGTACCAGTTATTGAATGAAAAATATGTAAAAGTGTGGCCCAAGGATAAAACAAGGATCTAAGAGCTGTTTGAAGAACTTGTGCAGGGTAAGTACAATAACTTGTGTATTAAAACACATGAAACGTGTGTGTGTGTGTGTGTGTGTGTGTGTGTGAGACTCACAGCAAACTGACAGTCCATAGGTGGGCAATGGCTCAGTTCACTGGCATCTGTTTTCTTTGAACACACCGTCTCCACAATGGTGAACTCCACAAAATAGGATGGGCCAACAACCCACTGACAAAGCACACAAAGACATAATGCATATACACACACAGCACACACCTGTGAACTGCTCACCTGAAGAAGAATCATAAAATAATTAGGTCGGAAAGTTTTAGATTGTAATTCTGTTAAGATTTCTAAAACTCACACTTTCTCACTCAGGTGGTTATGAAATTAAATCCATCTCAGGTGGCCGATCCTCCTCAAGACTAGAAGATTAAACTTAATAATCACCTTCTTTGCAACAAGAGGAAGTCTTAATTTTTGAAAACATTAACTGTAATCTCTGTAAACAGAATCTCCACTCAAAATGAATATCCCTGCTCTCTCTTTGCCCACTCACCTCTGCTCAGGTGGTGATCCACGCTATCATTTACCTGTTTCCTCACTCTCTCTCTCTCTCTGCCTGTCCTGTCATTGCTTAGTTGATTACTTGATTATGTTGTCTTTTCTCTTAATAACCTGTGAACTGGCTTTTGTAACGTTCTCCAGAGTAAAGTAGTTGGCCAGGCCGCTCTCTTCATTGAACCTCTGCAGGGAGAGATTGGCTGTCTCCTTGACGACGGGCTCGTTCAGGTTCTCAGCTGTGGGACAGTCCTGACACACGTCCACCACTGCAGTGGCAGGAACTAAAGACAAGGATTAACAGAGTCAAAACTCAGTGGAAGGTAGCTGAGGCAGAGTGTTTGTTCAGTGGTGTACGGTGACAGATGGTCCTTTCCTAAGCGCCATCCTGCTTTCATATCCTTTTCAGTTGTTTTCAGCATCTCACCTTTCCTTCTGACAGCTTGTGTTATCCAAGTTTTTTCTTCACTCAAAAAATGTTAGGGATAAAACTAATAGTATTTTGTCAGTAACATACTGTATATGCGCTTCAATTTCCAACTGCAACCCTGCATAATCACTCATGGATGCCATCGGGAGATAATTTGGGAAAGGGCAAAGAGAATTCAATACATACCAGCAGCTTTAATTTCACACCTCACTAACATTTACAAAGAAGCACCAACAAAGTTGCTGCTCCATCACAGACTTTCTAAATGTGTTTTTGTGTTATCAAACGAAAGAAAAAAGAAACTCCCACATGAGTCTAAGTGACTCTATTGATCTACCTTCACGAAGTGCACAGGAGTAGCTTTGAAGTTTGACTTGAGAGTCGACGTGAACAGATACCTCACACTCCCCGTACACCTGAAGGGTACAGACACATGCACATATCATCAAATAGGCAAATCTCAGGGGTTCCCTCGGCCGGAAAGTGATTTCACACTGACTGGAATTTTGACTTGTGAAAACGTATTTTAAAAAAAAGCATATGCAAATGTTAAAGCATCATTTTGGCATCAATTTCAAACCATATCCAAAGTGTTAAAGCGAGTTAAAGTTGGGCCTCGGGATGAAGATAAGATAAGTCAGCAGAGAAGATGCACCACCACGTGGTACTTACTGGGACTTCACCAATATCTCTGACTATACATTGTTTCCATGGTTTCCTGCTGATGATGTGGCATTTGGTCTCCATGACATCAATGGTGAGCTTGTAGAGTGACCCCTCTTTCTCCTGGACGGACACGGACACACACACCAAATGTTTCCTTTCACATTATTTTCTTATTTCTTAGTATTTTTTTTCTAAGGCTCTGCACACTTCGCTTCCTTCCTTCCTTCTGTAAACACTGATGCATCTTTCAGGATGTAAGACTGTGCTGAACCCTGCTTATGTTTTAGTGTGTGCATGTGTGTGTGTGTGTGTGTGTTTGCCCTCACCTTTTCTGCAGTGTGAGAGAGGTCGTACAGTCTGTTGAGGCTTAGGATGTATCCACTTGTAAGGTCCTGGTTGATTTGCTCCAGGGCTTCCTCGGCCACCCTCACTGCCTCAGGACTACTGCAGCTTGCAGGGTCTGGGCTGGCTCTTCCCTCCTGCTGCAGCACAGCCAGGCACAGAACCAGAAGGTACACACCCATCCTCTAATACACACACACACACACACACACACACAGATCGGGCCAAATAAAAACCCTAATTTTACCCAACTGAATAACTAAAGCCTATGTGGGAAGATAATTTAACATTTAGACAAACAAAGCTCTCAGTCAACAAGTCTTTCTTTCCAAGACCTGTAATCCAAGTTTTTCTGGCCACGGTTTGGACAAACGTCAGGCTGATTCTGGACTTTACCCTCTTTCCCAAAGGAAGAGCAAACAGTTGCTATCTGCTGCTCTGTAGGCCAATGGCTGACTCAGACTGGCTGAGGGGTCATAGTGCACTGGTGAACAGGGAAAATTAACTCCGTCAAAGACAAGCAGATATCAGATATAGCACATCTAATTCCCTTTCTTTGATGAGACACTATGATTGTTGAAAATGCTGCAACAGGTTACACTGAACTGTGTGTTTTGGGTATCAGGTATATTGTGAAAGGTTTCTTTTTTTAGGCCGAGCAGAGGATGGAAGCTGTTGTCACCTCGGACTCAGAACAGTTACAAAAGAACTATGACTCATGGTGAAAACAAAGACCAAGATTTAGAAACTCTGCAGACCGACTGCAGCATCCCTCACTGTCCATTTGTATGTTCATTCCCTCCCTAACTCTTCCACCTTTGCCACACACGCAGCTTTGTTGGAGTTAACTGCTTACATTGGGTCCAAATGCCAAAGTCAAACAGCTAACTAACCCCAATACCAACAAATACAGCCAGCTACTGTGGGTAAACATTTTATAGGGGCAGCCATCCTAAAAGCAGTATTGACCTGTGCTAAGCCCCTCTAGTCCGACATTAGCAAAGGATCAATTGTTCAGTGTTTGTGTGTGTGAGAACGCTCATTTCTCCTCACACCACTTGTCCCTGACTACTTTCACGCTACATACTGTTTTCCCTATGTGTGTTTTACTTTAATCTAACCAGGCCATAGCGTGACATTGAAGCACACACTATCCCGGGTTTGTTTGTGTTAGTATTATGTTACAGTTTACATCGATCACAGGAAGGATTAAAGGAAAACAGTCATTAATTAGTTCAGTTATCCTTTATTAAGTTCCAGGTCAAATGTGGTCCAATTGTTTGTTCCTTTGTTCATACTTACTTGTCTTGGCTCACAATGTGGGAGTGGTGTTTAGAGAACAGGCCGGCCCAGCACTTCCTGAATTTATGGTGTTGGTGATGTCAGAGTGACATCATTGGGTCAGACCAAGTGGAGGGGTTTTTTTTCCTTTTGATAAATGTTTCTTTTGGTATTAAAACGCATCAACTAGTATTGATTTCACTTGTTTAGCTTGCAGGGAAATATTTAGAAACGCCTAGAAGTTTGTAGTGTGTACAAGGATGATATGTGCAGATTTGTTTGCATTCAGGGTGCAGAACAGGTCACCCTGCTGCAGAATGGTAGAGCTGAAGTGAGCACGGTGTGAATTGGACGCCCTATATAATGAGCAGAGATGTGGCTGGCTCCACTGAGAGGTGAGGGCTGTGACAGTTTCTTTGAGTAGCTACAATTTAAATTTGAAATTAAGCTTCTTTGTAAATAATTTTTTGTATTGTTTTGTAATTTAAGTTGCACTTAATGGAGCACTGTAGAATAAAATCACCACTACCACCTTCCTTGACCTTTTTGGCCAGACTACTCTACACTGTGTCACACAGCAACATAAGCAGAGTACTATTTACTCAGTCAGTATTTCCTTATAAGACAGCCGTCCCACTTGCTGTGTTTTCTCTGACATTTTGTCATTTGTTTAAAATGTATTTATATCTTGATGAGCACAATGAACATACCGAATAACAGCAGACCGAGTTATGCTGCAGGAGAGGTTTAAAAGGTTTTGAAGGATGTTTAAATCGTTCTAGTTGTGAATCATGTTCTACAGTGGAATATTTCTCTAAGGGGTAAAATAAAAGCTTTTGCTCTTCTTTATTTAAAAATGTAATGATGTTAAGTTGAAAGCATCATGTGATCTTACCTGATTATAAAATGACCATGAATACATGAACTTGAACACACATTATTACACAAATTACATTATTAACTAGACAGGACAAAATGTGTAATTACAGATTTGTATCTAACTAGAACTGCATTTATCAGTTATGAGCCGGTTAAGTGCAACAGAACACAGATAAGAGCTGTTTGCTGTTTGAGTGCATAAAGCTGACGTGACCAATAAATGTCCACAAAGATCATGTACATGCACTGTGTGGGTGTTCTAGAGCTGCTGTTGTTGAGTCTGGTGTGTAAAAACTACAAAAAGTTCACTATTATCTTGATTTGACATCATGAGATTATGTTCGTCTATTAGCAGGATCTCATAATCAAGCTGCACCACATGTCAGTGACTCCTCCTTTAACGCTCCACACTATTTTCATAGAACTAACTTAGTTGATTACATGTAAAGAGTCACATTTTTTAGCATATTATGCCACTGCAAACAAATTTAGTTGAAATATAGAAATGTGAAGTCCATTTTCCCATGAAGAACTTCACCCCTAGATGGTGCCACACCAACGTGATAACTTTAAATGGAATAACTCAGTGGTCATGAGTTTAATTCACTTGTTCTTTTGCAAGTGAAATCTACAGCCTGTGAAGATCTGCACAATTGAATAACTTTTTGTGGTGCTTCATATTTTTATGGACTTTTTGCTTCATTCCTGTATCCTGCTTTTCTCGTTCACACAGACAGATAAAGACGCTAAACTCAGACCTGCCAACATTACTTAATGCTCTTAATCTGTTTAATTAAAAAAAAAAACGATGATTGATTTGAATTAATTATTTACATGATGTACTACAGGAACACATATACATGGATTTTGTCAGGAAAAAACCTGTTGAAAAAGATATTTTGATGCATTTAATTTTGATTTACTCCTGCTACTATCAGCAGATCTGAGCTGTTTATCACACATCCACAAGCTGATCATTTTGCAATACAAAAAAACAACAACACTGGATGAGTATTTGTGATAACATTTATTGTTTTGTGCAGCCAGTTGAGGTAAAGCGGGACAAGAAAGGATACATGTCACGTGCTTATAATAAACCACCACAGAGGAATGGCCCCCGGTGAGCTGTTGTGGTGTGTTACATTGTCTATCAATGTGTCTGGAGCAAATGAGTTAAATGTTTTGCTGTAACTACACTTCAGTGTCTTTGTGTGAGTTTGTTTAGGGTCAGTTCAGTCCCCAAGCAAGTTCTGTGAGCCACCTTATGCAGCTGGCTTGAACATGGGGTCCTCAGCGAAGAGTTTCTCCACCAGGGTTTCTCCTGCCAGAGGAGGGACACACTGGGCTGAGACTGAGGTGGGGAAGGCGTGGATGGTGGGTTCTGTCTGCCCGGGGATCTGGGGGTCCGGCTTGAGAGGCAGGGTGACTCCAACCTCAGGGCCACCGGCGGGGACATCAGGGAAGGAAGGCAGGGTCATGGGCTGGTCCATGGCGGGCAGCATCCTCACCGTGCCCTCTGGGTGGTCGTGGGTCTCGGCATCGTGGCTGTGGTTGTGGTGATGGTGGTGGTGCTCGTGGTCGTGCAGGTGAGCGTGCTTGTGGTCGTGGTCCAGAGCAAGCTCGTGGTCGTGCTCGTGGGTGTACTGGCCGTCCGCGTGCTCATACTTGTGGTGCTGGTTGGGCAGGTCGCCGCTGTGGTTGTGCGCCTTGGCGTGATGAGTGTGCACATGATCGTGGCCGTGCCCGTGGTCGTGGGAGTGGGCGTGAGCGTGTCTGTGGCCGCTGTCTGCATCGTGGTCGTGTGTGTGGTGGTGGTCGCTGCCGTCAGCGTGCTTGTGGGTTTTGTCGTGATGACTGTGGCTCTTGGTGTGGTCATGCACGTGGTCGTGTGGGTTTGTCTGGTCGGCAGCGTCCATTTGGTCATGTTCGTGGGCGTGGCTGTGAGGATGCGAGTCGTTGTGGCTGTGGTCAGTCTCTCCGCCCAGCAGGTGCTGTTTCTTCTCTCTTTCGGCAGCCTGGAGAACACGTGTCACATAAAATTACTGATGCTAAAGTGTTTGGACCGATAATACATCCACCATGGCTACTGACCTGAAGCATTAAGAATGCAGAGAATGAATTTAAGTCTTTCAGTGCAATTGGTGATGCAAATGGTGCAAATAGAGTTTACATAGCTGAGATCATCATCACATTTTTCAATGTAATTGGGACTAATAATAAATCTTCAATATCTGTAGACCCGCCTTTACTGGACTTGAAACGTAAATGTTTTAATCCAAGTCTCAAGTAAATTCACACAAGAAATAAAACAAGTACATCAGTGTAAGATTGTGTTTTATCTGGTGAGTCTTACCTCAGGCTCATAGATCTCACAGTCTACACTGGTCTCAGCCTCACCACTGGGAGAGTGGAAGAGGGATGCCTTACAGAAGCCCTTGTGCTGAGAAGACAAGAACAAGAGAAAACATGTGAGCAAGGAGGGAGCAGAGGAATGGTTATGCCTGCGGCTTTACTAGAGTTTAATAATTAAACAAGCTGAATTTCAGAGTAATCCTTTGCTATGATGAACTTGCTCACTGATATGAACCCAAAACATACTGGTCCATGTCTATGAGCAGAAGAAGAAGGGTTTATTACTTAAAACTGAAAAGTAGAATACATTTTGGTCTTTAATTTTAATAGAGAAGTAGTAGATGTAATGAATGGACTGAACTTTAACTGATGGACCAATACTCTCATTAACATGGAGGGTTGCTATGCCTCTTTTCAACATGCAACAACAAACACAGCCTGGAAGGTGAAACAAACAATCCATTTGATTGATTTAAAGTGAACAAAAATACTGTGAAATAACAATTTATCATGACTCACAGCGAACTCGCACTCCATGAGAGGACACTTATCAGCTGCCTCTGTGCTCTTGCTCTCGCAAACGGTCTCCTGGATGGTGTACTGTACATGGTAATACATTGACATGGCCATCTGGATGCACACACACACACACACACACACACACACAAACACACAGAAAAAGAAAGAAAACTTTTAACCAAAGAAGGGGCATATCAACATGAGACTTTTGTCCAATTATCCTGTAGGTGAGCTAAAGAGCTGCAGGCAAATGGACACACGTTAGATAGAAGTTCAAAGAGGTAGGCCATGATTGTCAAAGAGATGCTGTGTGTTACATAGTGAGCATATGAATTATTCACACAGAAGTTGATTTTTCTGCAGTAGTGGTTTGAGAGTTTGATGATTTGATGCTAATTTCACGGTGGAAACCTGGTAAATTTTCAATCAATAGCTGACGTGAATCCAAGCTGACCACAGAAATGTTTTTGGGACAAATTGTCTTTTTAATTTGGTTCAACTTTACATTCTCATTTTTGAGTTTGTCTCGTCTTTTTTAGAATTCAAGCATTAACCACATCCCTACCTCTTGCCAACATCACCCTCTGCAGTAAATGTTTAGCCACCATATTCTGCTCATGTGTTAAGAATAGTCATGTGATATCTTGGTGTTTTGGATATATGGAGAACTTACCCCGCTGGTGGCACGGGAGATTTTGAGCAGTGCGAAGCGTTTGGACAAACCTCTCTCCGCGTTGAACTGCTCCAGGGAGAGAGTGACAGCCTTCTGGACCTCAGCGTTATCGAAAGACACGTGAGATGGACAGTCAGGACAGAGCTGACTCACCCTAACTGCAGGAACTGAGCAGAGAGAAAAGCCATTTGGATTGTGCACATATCACAAGATTGATCTCGGTCTCATTTGATGTTTGGAGTCTTAAAAGTAGATTTTTTTCATTAAAAGCAAAAGAAATCTGTCAGATGTTTTGCTTATTTCCAAAACAAACCTTAAACTGAACTGAGTAAAATGTGTTTCACCCTACAAATTTCAATTATTAACTCAGCGAGTAGTAGAGACTAGTTGTCTTTTTCAGATAACTTCAATTTCAATTAAATAAATAAAAAAAAAAGAAATCACGAGTGCCTGCATTTGCTTTTATTAGTAATATTTTTTTACCTGGTCTGACAACACAGTCGTATTTGTAGAGACGCACCACTCTGTGCACCACATTCATGTAGATGGCGGCTTTGCACTGTCCATATACCTGCAAAGACCAATACAGTAATAAGCATTCAGTATTTTAGTGTGCTGTACATCTACAAAAAGGCTTCAGTTATAGATGTTTATTTCCAACCAACATGTGTTATGGTACCAAAGAGCTACTTCTTATAGAACGAAAGTGTCCTGCTGGGTACATTGATACAGCGTGACATCCTGTTTCAACTTAGTGAAAAGCTATTTAAATGAATGAAATCGAGACTTCATAATGAAAAACTTTAAGACTTGACCAAACAAGCCTTGTACTTTTTAGTTGGAAGGCTGTGAATGAATTTTCCCGAGTATTACAGCGTGCAAAAGTGTGTGTGTGTGTGTGTGTGTGAATGTGTGTTTTCTAACCGGTGTGTCGTGGGTGGGACGAGCCTCGCATTCCTTCCAGTCCTTCTTGCTGAGAACGCTGCAGTTGGTCTCAACAACATCCAGAGTCAAGTAGAAAACCATGCCGGTCTCTCCCTGTGACACACATGACAATATTATTAATAATAATAATAATAATAATAATAATAATAATTACATTCAGTAACATCATCATCATCTTCCACTTGCTATGAAAATGTGTCATTGTGTGATGATTTAGAAAGTCTGATGATAAATGAAGCCCTAACAAACCGGTTCTGATGACAACTGTCACCCCTAAAATAATCTTTCACCAATAATCACCTGTCTGATGAGCTCCAAAAGCCTGAATCCTGATTTCTAATTTTCTTTTCAAACATCACCCTCAGTTACTTCCCTTTCAATCATCTTGCTTTCTTTTAGTGTTTTTCAGGTTGTCCTGAAACTGTAAAAATACTTTAACTGTCTTGTTGTCATTTCTCTGGAGCACTATAGATTCACTGCCATTAAACATTTGTGGTTGGTCACCAGAGAAAGAACCAGTGTAGGCTTCAATGGAGAGTTTTATCAAGGAATCAAGGACTTAGATATCTGGGTTATTAAATCCTGAATGCAAGCTGGAACTTATTTGGACAGTTTTGGCCTCTGAGTCTATTTGTTATAATCATATTTATATCTAAATCTTTATTATTTCATTATCTAAACCTTTTCCCTATAAGTGAAAACAAGATTGAACATTTCACTCATTGTATTACCCAACTGTCAATTTCTATTCATCATCTTTATGTTTATATATCAACTTTAACCTACAATGTTTTACACTCACACCGTTTACAACGACATGAACAACCTGCTGATTTATTTAAAGGAATCTATTGGTTAGATGTTTCTGTATCTCCAAATCTCAGCAAGGAAATGCAAAGTAGTTTGAAAGAGATGGATTGTAAGTAAGTAGCCTGATAATCAAAAATAAACAAATAATAGCACCCCCCCCCCCCTCCTAAAAAGTCTTGGTTTGTTCTATAGAGAAACAATACTTCATCAAGAACATCGAATAAGTTGTGTTGTGTTCAGTGTCATAGTGACTCACGTGTTTCATCATGTGGACGTCGGACAGGCGATGCAGGCCAAAGACGTAGCCCTCCTTCCGGTCCTGGTTGATCTTCATCAGAGCCTGTTCGGCGGCACCCTTCGCCGATGCGTCTTCACATGACCCCTGCACCATGCCATCCTGCTCCACCGGTGCACCGTGGACGTGCACACACCCCAACGCCAACAACAGTGAAAACAGCACACAGTGCTTCATGGTAAAAGCCCGGGACGACCCTGTCCGTCTCTGTCAAACACACACTCACACGAGCACACACGGCTGCTAGGAGAGATGCCCAGAGAGGGACGGGGTGACCTTTTATATCCTCCGACTGCTAACTGTCAGCACACCCACTCACAAAATCACTGCCCCTCCTGGCATCTCAGGTAAACATAACCATTGACCTTCACCCTCTCCGAAAACACACACCCCCTGTGTGGGAATGCTGCATCAGTTGATATATCCGCCCACCAATCAGTTGCTGTACAGACTTACACAATGGAGCTTATCAGTCAGGAGATAATCAACCCTGCAGCCACATTCTCCTCTCTGGGATCAATAGGCACAGTCAGCAGGCTGGTAGTCACTTGATCCACTCTGTCCTCTGAATTTAGACTTAATCTTTGCTCCTGAAAGCAGCATTTACGAAAAGTGTTAACACAGTAGTCGAAATCTAAGAGTTAAGAAAGGTGTTAGATAATCAAACAGAGTGGTGTTCACTCAGTAAGTCCAACCAGACACACTGCTCTTTCTCAAGACAGCTACTGTCACCAATAAATGTAATAACACCTCTGGGACATTGAAAATGTCACAGTGAAGCAGACAGGAATGCAGCTGTAGTGACCTCCCGTCGACTGGTGCATTTCTGTGATTTTAAAAAGGAATATTAGGCTTTAAACTTTAAATCTCCTCTGACATTGCTGGCCCACAGCTATAAACACGCCTTTATTCTGCAAAACATGTAGTACGCATTTTGCTTTTGATACCATAAAAACACTGTGGTGATAAAACTACTACTTTTTATCTAAGTAGGGTTTTTGAATGTATTTTCCCATTGACGCTTCGGTACTTCTTAAGTAATGGACCTGAATGCTCCTAACACCTCTGCATACTACCCTTATGAATCACCACAATGACTTATTTAGTGTTTGTCCAGACAACAACTTTCTTCAGTCATGCAGCTGTCTTAAGCTGTGCAATGTTTATGCAGCACAGTAAATAGTAATGGTGTGAATGTCTGAGAGGTGAGTGGGTGAATAAAACCTTCAGAGGCCCAGGTCTGTGTCTCATTTCACTCTTTTCTTTCATTACCCCTCCTTTAACCAAATACTTTCAATTCCATAGCTATGACCTCATTTCAATAATGCTTCAGCAGCCATGTGCAGATACTGAAAGAAAAACTGAATGTTATCAGCTGTTTAAAGCATCACTCTTATGTCATAGCGTTCATTAGACTGTTTATAGGAGGCTCTGGGGATAAAATGGCCACGAAGGGCCTATTATGCTTCAGCACATTCCTAAACTCTGACCCAAAATCACCTGTAAAGTTTTCGGTCCTCGTACATCAACAGCTGCACTGAAGGGACGAATATGTTACTTTTCGCAGTGGGTGCAGGCGCTGCGGTGATAGTGAAACATTTGACCTTTGTCATAATAAAATAAACAATCCATGGAGTCACCAGGCTACAAATCGACATTTCTTGTACTGCCGCTGTGTTGCAACTTTTATCAGGTACACTTGCGTAACAATTGTTGAAACATGATTGCTCATGTGTACCAATCAATTCAAAGTGCTTGAAATTGATGGCAAAGAACAGGTCCAGCAGGATTGACTGGAGTCATGATGGAGGTTATTGGTATGTCTCTGGGAGAGAATGCAGGGAATGCAAATTATAGGTTATGAACATGATGTTCCTCAGATTAAAGAAGTGAAATTTGTTACGTTGGCTGTTGGTTACATTAAGTGAGTTAAAAAAAACAAACTGAAAAATCTGAAAGTTAAGGATGAGCACCTGAAACAAATAAAACTTTCCTCCTCTCTATCTGCAGACATTGGTGCATGAAATGTTTCACAAACATGAAGTCAACATGTCAGCTGGCACTGATCCTTACTTTTTAGCTTTTGGATGCATGCTGCTCCGTTTGAGAGAAGCATGTATTTGACCAGCAGAGTGTGCTTTGTGTTTATTTACAAATGAGAATTCGAGTCAAAGTCTGTTTGACTTAGAATTTGCAATTTGTCTCATCTGAAAATGTTTGTACATCCAGTTATGGTTGGGTGACCATGAAAACTGTAACCTCACAACACGAGTTCAGAAGAGAAGCCAAGCCAGTGGAGGTGAAGGTTGACATTCAAAACCAGGACCATATATTTACTTTCCAAAGTCACTCTACACGTCTCTCATGGTGGAAAAAAGTGTTTATCACTTTTATCTGCCCGGATGGTATACACTGGTAAATAGTGTGACATCCTACAGCTCTGTTTTATTTGTCAAAAGGTGAAAAGAGTGAAATGTACCCATTTCAGTAGTGACTCCCAGGGCATTGACACAGAACAGTACAGTTAAAAAAACTTATGATGTGAGGAGGAGAGGGACTTGTGGGAACCCAAGAGCCTTAATTTTCTTGTTTTAAAGAACTTTTCCTTATTTTATGTGATGATACACAGGTAGAGCTCTGTTGCACAAAGACGAGACACAAAGAAGAGGCACCTCTACCCTGCACAGGGGGGGTTACATTTAGGATTGGGGTTCATTTTCATCCACACTAATGGTCGGTCAGTCTGTTGTACTTATAGCTGCACTAATCTTGACAACTGTTGGATGGAATACCGACATGCTATGATTATGTTGTGGAAAGATCCAGTAGTTGACCTATACTAGCTATATCTGTTTTTATTAGTCATTCATTATAAGTCATATTGTCATTAAAACAGCTGCTCTTGTTGTTATTGTTGCTCTGCACCCCCATCTGGAATATAAGAACAGCATTGCTGCAATTTGATAATTAATCCATCGAGAGCAAAGGGCCGTCTGAGATGACCAAGTGGTCTGCGGATGTGACTTAAATGTAGGTTTTAAAAAGAGCAAAGAGCAATTTGGCACTCAGAGCAGGAAGAACAGCTGATATACCTCTTATCTTACAAGGATAACATTTTGGTTTTGAAGATGGAAGAGTTTAGTTTTTGCTTTGATACCAAGAAAACACGCTGCTTGCATCACAAGGTGTAGGATTTAGATCCTGCATACGTATATATTGTGTATACAATTGCCATAAAGTCTGATGTACATAAAGGTAAAGCCAAGTCTCTCTGGAGAGAGCTGTGTCAGTTCTCATGGGTTTACTTTGAGTGTACACTGTCTTATATTGGACACAAGGTGGCGCTACAGTATACTGTAACATCTCACACACACATAGAGGTTAGAGGTATCCTTGGTGATGAAGTGTAGCCACACTGTCATTCATGAGATAACACTGAGTGTAGTTCTTTTCCTTTTAGCCTTTTTATCTTTTTAACATAAATAATGCTCATTACATTGAAAAATGCATTATTTGTCATTAGAATAATGGCTGCTGGTAATGACCCCTGCAGATGTATGATTTTACTGCTTTCCTGGGAGCTCGGACCCCCTCTTAGCTCCCACTGGACCCTGTGCGCGGCCATCACCAAAATGACATGGTTGTGTTTGCATCAGTGACCACATGTGAGGTCATCACCTCGCCCGCAGCAGAAAGGAGACATATGTCTGATGTCACCAGTGGGGCTGATTTATCGACAGTGATTCATATCAGAGGGCCTGTAACCAGCGCAGGAGAAGAAGGGTGAGCAAGATGCTGAACAACTGTGGCTCTTGCTCGAGGGTCGGGACTGAGAGACACTTCATGCCTTTTGACTTTCAGATGTGATGAGAGAAAAAAAAAAAGAAGAAACTGAACTCAATAAATAAAGAGCAGACTATGAATACTTAATGGGAAGTTGGTGAATTCATATTTTGCATATTTTGTGGCTTGGAGCTGCCTGTGTATTCCCACAACCAATACACGGGTTGTTGTGTTCAATTATCTAAAAGAGAAAGAAGAATCCATAAACTTTCCATCTTGGGCACATCATCATTTCCTCTAATGCCCAATTTGGTTTTGTGTCTAAACTGCTTAAAAATCCTGTGTCACATTTTATATATGAATATACGGTATGCATTCTCGTCTTCTTCTTGTAAAGGATTTTGTTATCATTGTACTGTGAAAAGTAGTGATATAATCAACTAAAACAAACACAAATCTGCTGCACACCTCCACTACACAGAGCAATGATATAATTGAATTACTGGTTAACTGACATTAGCTTCATCCCACTACTGCGTCAGTGATAACACATGATTAGATTGTGTTTAAATGTACAAAGTCAAAGAGAAAAACAATCCTGTTCATTCTTTCCTATTTTAGGACACTGTAAACTATGCTATCACATTTATAAAAGAAAACAAAATGTAGTATGTCAGTGTTGACCTAAACGATGTTTGTGAATGGACCCCTGCCCACCAAGAGGACTATTTCCCATTTAACGTTAAAGTGAGAAGACACGGTTCGTTCGGGGCTTCGGTGGGTTTGTTTTAATAAACTGAGTTGTACATTAGACAAGAGTTGCTGCTGTTTCCCATCAATGCTTTGACCCTCTGGGCTCAAATGGTCACTGTGCCGGCGGGCCAGTCCTCCCCCAAGGACGTACAGGACAGTTCAGTGAGTGTTCTATAGAGTAGGTCAAAATCATCCCTGACACACACACACACACACACACACACACACACACACACGGATATTACATAAGATGTTCTTTTTTTGATTGTTTTGATGAAAATGAGTAGATGTCTTCCATTAGCGATCAACGACAAAACATTGCTAATTGGAGGCTGGCCAGACGGGCTTCAATGTGGGAGACTCACCAAGTACTGAAGTTCTTCACCAGAAGTGACGAAGAGGCGCTGGTGCTTTTCATGGGGAACTTTTCATGTCTGGAAACTTCTACTTTAAAATCTTAGATGCAAATACTGTGATTCAGTGATAGTTGGCCATGAAAATGAGCAAATTAAATGTTCATAAGAATAACTGCACTAGGATAAAAAAAAAAACTTTTCACTATGAACAATACACGATGAAAATGTTCTTTTAGCTTATTGTTTGGCTTCACTGTATAGTTCAGTCCCACTTATCTCATCCGCTTGATTTTTAACAGCAGGCAGCTGTTTAAGTCAGCTGCTGAACAGAGGAGGAGACCAAAACATAGCAAAAATAGAGTGAATGTTGGACTTATCAGATGAGCAAAATCCAAATCCAAATGAATGCTAATGCTGCTTTGTGTCAACAGGCTGTGTATACATCAGCCAAAGCAACTTCATAAGGTCTCTGCCTCCTAGTGGACAAATACTGACTAATGCACATGGCATACTACCAATCTACTCTGATAGAAGCCATTCCTTTACTTTAATACATGCTGGTACAATGACTTGTTTTCTTTTGGTACAAGTAGATTTTAAATGCATGACTTTAACTTGTTGTGATGGTTTTCAAGTTTCAACCCATAAAAAGCACTGCAGCTGCAGGTGTCTGCCACGTGATTCCGTATTGAATTACCTTTAAAGGACACAACTGCTACACTGCCAGTCTGATTTCAATGAATCTTGTAAGGAGAGAACAGTACATGTTGTTACTGACTGGCCAAAGAGTGCCTGAATAATTCATAGGGGTTGGCAAACCTTACTTGTTGACTTAAAACATAGAAAAGTTGAATTGCATCACTGACCTGTTTGGACTTGTGCATGAATTTAAATGATTTTTGACATCAGAAGAACAACAACATTGGGATTTTGAAACTGACCAAATCAATTAGGGGTGATTTACACAAGTTATAAACCTGTTACACTGTTGTCTAAAATGCTCTTATCCTTGCGCTTAATTGTGGAACAACATTTTGGAGGAAAATGCCTTTGAAAAAGCAAACAAACAAAGGGAGAGAACATCACTAATTGCAGCCAATAATGCCCCAAATTATACACATCATGACTGGCTAATGGATGACTTGGTGAGACCGTTTTATTGGCAGTGAATGACAACACAGACATGCACAAATACACTCTCTAATACATGCACACATGCATGCACACACAGGACAGGTGCACGTTTCAGTTTCAGTGGAAGTACAGAACTTATTTCAGGCATCTAACCAAGAAACAAGACTGACTTTGAAACGAGGGAACCAGAAGTGCAGAGAGTCGGCAAAGCTTCTTTGGCCACCTTCAGTGTGCTGTAAACAAAACTGTACTTTACCGTTTTTGATTTCTTTTTTCAGCTACACTTCCCTCGTAAACTAACTTGCAGTACTGATTCTGGCCAGAATAGTGGCATCAATGATTAGAATAAAATTCCAGTTTAATGTTGCTGTAAGATATTTTATTGTTATTTTCACGACAGCTCAAGTTGTACTGCATGAAATGTTAAGATTTGCAGACATCCAGGACCATGTAAGTCTTTACTTTACAGACAGACCATGATGGGAACCATAATCCACAAGATAAATACATGTATGACTGAGGATGAGGGCGAGATCATTACCACACGTGCTGCAACCGACATCAATGCAGCCACAGCACCCCATGAGTTGTTTACCGTCTTTCCATTCAGATACCACTGATATATTGCAATGGAAAGCAGAAAAACAAGGTGTGACAGGTTGTCTACTGATATTAAAACATGCTGGATACGTAATAAACCATATGCACTGAAATTACATTATCAGAATAAACAGAGGTTCCCTTTTTCCTCCTGCCAAATGAGACACTGATGCTTGTTATTACACAGACCATCGTCCAGTACTAACAGCTGTGGCCTGTGGCTACAACATGGCTGACCGCTGGTCACATTATGGCACAAGAAAATACTTACAGGCCTGCAGAGTCACAGTCAGTCCAAGTTTGTCTCCGGAGGGGCCCCGTGGTCTGTCTGTCTCCGACTGCAATAGTCAGTGTTTACATGACATAACCAAAGATGTGATGATGTTCACAGGAAGATGGTGAGTGTGTGTTTATGTCTGTATATACTATTCTATACAGCAGTGACTGCTTCATGAACCATTCATTTGTAAACATTAGGTCAAGGTAAAGCTGCATGGCCAGTATCACCGACAACCTGATTTGTGCAATATAATCAACGCGATATGATACTAAAGCAATCATGATTGCAGCAGGTTTCAAATCACCAGAACAAATGATTGTAGTGTATTTACATGTGAGGAATAAAGCACATTTCTAATATTAAACTGACTTCCTCCAGAGGTAATTTTGACATTTCAATTACTGGTGAAGAGAGCTGTGGTTAATGCACTATTCATGGACAACAAATGGGAGAGGCGTCAAGCCCACAGGAGCCAATTCTGAGCTGAAGTGAGGCTTTGTAAAACGCAGACAACACATTTTACGTGTCAGATACAAGCCAACAATCTGTCATTGTTAACATTATCTCTTTGTCAAGGCAGAGGAGGCGGTGGAATTCATCATTCTGTTTTTATTTGCATAGCAGGTTAAGTGGACTTGGTGAAGGGGAAGAAAGTTCAAAGCTGATTTGTTTGAACTCCACAGATGTCTTTTTTGATTTGCCCATTCGTGCATTAACGATAAAGTTGCAGCAATGTGTGAAACCTAATATAATTCAGACTGCTTGCAAGGTTTTGAAAATCTAACAACAGCATGTTAAGTAAACGTCATTTTTAACCCTAGAACACTAACGTTGGGTGATTTTCACCCACACAATTCTTGTCATGTGATTTTCATTGTGTTGCTGCTGTCTGAGTTGCATGGGTCCTTGGGTAGCTTCAGGCTGCTCACTGATGTTATTAATGGTATGTTTGTTTCCCTCCTCCCATCTATAGTTTTTTCAAGAGGCATGCATTCGGGTGATTTTCACCCGACGTTAGTGATAGAGAGTAACATATTTTATGGGTGGAATTTACCCGATGTTAGTGTTTATGTGTTTAAATCCCACAGTTGTCAGTGATGCAGGATGACTGTGCCTTCACCTGACAAGGCTCACATGTCCCAGGAATGGGTGGACCGAAGAACAAGTTCCCAGCTCCATTATTTTTTTTGTTTGGAAATTTCTCGTTAAGGATTACCTGATTTTTCAATAATTTTGCTGCCTTTTTAAAGGGTCCCCCATGGTACCTTTTTTTTATTTTATGTGATATTGTATATTGGGAAATTAAAGAAGAGTACTACAATTTGGCATACAATGTTGTGCTTTTACATAAATTGATGAAAACTGTATTTTATCCGGGATATTATATCGGGTAAAATATACCCGACGTTAGTGATAGTGTTACTAATTTTAACGTTAGTGTTCTAGTTAAAGTTAACAGGCTTCAAACAGCTGTGTGCTGACAGTATCTTGGCCTTACTGGGGTTGACATTGAAGTTTTAATTCAAGCATGATGCCAACAGCAGGAAAAGTGTGGCCTTGGGCTCATCAGGTGTTCATGACTTCCAGACAAGGTTTTGCACTCTGCAGCCATACAAACACACAAAAAACTCCCTACGTGCAGGCAATCCTGCAGCAAACAGACACATATACACAACACCAAGCACATAAACATGGATATGGACATAGATTCAAGCATGCGCACACAGACACACACACACTGCTCAGTGACTCATCCATCACCGCACCGTCCCCATGCTAGATTACACATGTGAATGTGGCCACCCAACAGCAGCGGTTCCGATTGCTATCTCAACCTGCATGCTGCTCCACACGTAGCCTCATCACACCTCATTATGGCTCGCCACGACTGACGAGGCCTATAAACAATCACAGCAGTAACCTTTTCTCCTCCTCTGCACCAGCACCATGAGGTCTGTGCCACGGGTCATTTAGCTCAAGCTGGAAACGTCTATGTCTTTGTTTGGATCCGATATGCTAATTGTCACAGCTGAGGGCGCATAATGAAAGCCGTCTTTACAGTAATCCCTGAGCAACCCTTTATTGTGGGAGCCAGCCAGTGTTTAACCTGTCATGCCAGACAAACCTCCTCAAAGTTACCAGCTGTGGCATTTTCACAAAACAGCTGTTCTAGCGCTATCTAGGTCCTTATGTGAAAAGGTCGGGGTGGAGGAGCCTGCACGGTTTGAGGCTGAATTAGAGTTGATTTGTAAAACTCTACTTGTAGCAACAACTTCAGTCATTTCATGGACAGTTCCTAAGATTAGTAATGTGATTAGCATAGCAGGTAAGCATCTGTCCAAGGCTACAGCCTGTCCGTCCTTGGGAGCTGGATCTCTCCTTCACTGTGGTGCTAACGGAGGTTTCTCTTCCCGAAGAAGGAGGGTCATAAAGGGCAGGTGATGCCTCGGACTGATCCATCGGACCGATCCACTGGCCTCATCGACTGCTGGACTCTTTATTGATTGTTTGTTCGCTTACACTTCTTGTTTATTTCAGTGAATTTTGTAAAGCACTGTGAGACAACTCTGTTGTGATATTGGGCTATAAAAATAAATTGAATTGAATTGAATTGAATTAAACGTCTAAATGTTACTAGAACAAGAAATCAGGATAAAAAAAACCTTGACAGCCCATTCTATCAATTCCATCTAATTGCGTGGTGATAGAAAAAAATGTAAAAAGACGTTAAAGAGAGTGTCAGAGAGTCAGAGGAGTTTATGAGCTGAGCTGAACTGTTAGAGAACTCTGTTCACAGTCACAACTTTGTATTTTCTGAATAGATTTCTGCATTGTGTTATTATTTTACACCAAGAGCCAACATTTAATCTGAATGTGCAAGTACACTGAGTGCCCCACTAGCTCCACTCAGGTAAATGATCACCAGCTTCCCCTGACCATTAAATCCATTAATCTTTCTTCTCCCTATTGTTCCTCTGTTTCTCATTCAAAGGGGTAAAGGTGTGGAAAAGGAAGATGTATTGACCATATTGTCATGGTAGAGGTGTAAATCTGAGGCAGAATGGGGATGATGAAGTGCTCTGCTGCACCTACCTGGTGAGTCATGCAGATTATACACCCATCGACTATCTAATGACTGAAGGTTATGATTATGATTTAGGGTCAAGAGCCACTGTTTTGGGGTTACTGGCTGTTTTGAATATCCACATTCATGCACACATATCTGTTGAACGTCACTATTTTATTGCCAATTGTAATTCTGATTACGGCGTGGCTCAGATAGACTTTGGAGCTCAGAAATCTGGAGGAAGCTTGGAGTAGAGCTGCTGCTCCTTTGTGCTGAAAGGAACCGGTTGAGATGGTTTGGGAGTCTGATTAAGATGCGCCTGGGTAAAATAATCCATGGGTATAATCCATCCATGGGTAGAAGACTCTCTCACCAGCTGGACACCTCAGGATGCTCCTGGAAGAGCTGGAAAACATTGTTGGGGAGGTGAACGTCTTTAGCCTGATGTTAACTTCAGCAGAGGACAATGGGTGGATGGCTAGATTAAGATGATGCCCATAAACTGTTCATATGGAGAGTCACATCCCAATTTTTAATATAAGTAATCAGTATATTTTGTACGTTGCTAAGGTTAACCAGCAATGCAGACCTATTGCTTTGGTTTTCTTATTGCAAATGAGAAAACGAGCTAAAGAATGAAGTAATGATATCAGACAAGGATTGCCTTATTTTTTAATTTCCACATCCTTCCTGACGGATTAATCTGTCATGCTTAGTGCCTCCCGTGGTGACAGGTGCAGCTCTTGACCGCATGAAAGATGCAGTTATCATTTGTTAGTTGCCCTCTACCTTACTGGCGGGAATGAGACGGATGGCTTACGAGTGGCTCATCACTGTGTCCTCTGAGGCGCTTGTGAGATCAGTGAGGATGAAGAGAGGCGTGAGCAGGATAGTTTATTGACACCAAGCCACTTTACCAAAGCCATTGCCTGTCATCTGATGTGTTTTATGAGAGTCCACGTTCACTGCCCTGATGCTGCCGTGGCTCCACTTGACCTTTGGAGCCATCAGTGAAATTGTAAATGTGATGTTAACCACACCCTCATGCTGCACTGCTTTTTAAACTCAAAATAGCTCACAATGCTGCTAATCTCATTCAACACACTTGTTTTAGGCAAAACACCATTTGTAGGAAAGCGTCAGCTGTTTTTTGGATACACAACATCCTGAAAGCCTCCAGCACAAAATGGAAAAGAGGGATTTCCACTCTTAATCTCTGTGAATACCATCAACACTGGAGGCTTATTTTCATCACATGACTGACATGACAGACAAGGGTATTCTCTATAACTTGCAGGACAAATTAACCCTTTGATAAATTAACACACTAGTTAACACTTCATAATGCAGGCCATGATTTAATGTAATTATAATCTCACTGTATGAATCGGGTACCAATAAATTACTGGTACTGATTGCATTCTCTTTACATTTAATTGTTGTCCTTCATCTCTGTAATCTAGACTAGAGCCTCCCTCTGCCCAGTTTGTGCTGTTGTTCCCTCCATTTGTCGCCGTCCATCAGCAGGTCTCACCTAACACCTGGGTTTTCTGTGTCTAGCTGCTGCTGCACATGATGAAAAGGTGCGCTGAGAGATCTCAGGTGCAGTGTGGGAGTACCAGGAACACACAGAGCCATCATCACCTTGTTGCTTTGGAAGCCTGGCCTCCAAGGCACTAATCATATCCTGCTGTTTGGCTGCAGGAGATTAGAGTCAAAATTCACATTGGCTGAAACCAAATAGGCCAAATAGATCTCCATTTGTAATTAAACTGCATTTTTTGTCTGCTACAGCATGCATGTCTCCTCAGTAAATCCTTTGAGACAAAACTCAAAAACCTAAAGACAAAAATCAACTTTATATTTTTGTGTTTTCATCAATTTGATGGAACACAACCAATCAAATTACGCATAAAGAAACAAACTTAGCGTTCTGTAGTATTGTAGGCAGAGAGGATTTTATACTGAGCACCTCCTGCATCACCTCCTACATCTTCCAACCAAACAATCCTCAAACAGCAGGTCGATTTACCATTCACTTCCAGTTAGAAGTCCAGTTAGACGCTGACGTGGTCCTTACTCTTCAGTACCTCCGCTGGTTACATCTATGGTGCAACACCGACCTACCAGCTGCTATCAGTCAAACACAGGACTGACGTGCCCTTCCAGATGGCTGAGACTCAAGTTTCCTTTTCTTTAAATTCTTTTTTTTTTGATAATGAAGAACAGACAGGAAATGTGGGAGAGAGGAGGGCAAGGCAAGCAACAAAGGTCACCAGCTGGAATCGTTGTGACCATGTAGCATGTAGCATGTAGCATGTGCTGTAACCAGTCAGTGTGAGGAAACTGATATTTTAGAACACTTTAGTGTAGTGGCTAGTAGAAAATAAGTTGTAGCAGTACTGCTTACTGCAAATAGACATTAGACAGAGGAATTCATTTTGTTCTAATTTGCAAAATTAGACATCCAAAGAGGCACTATTTTGCCTGAAAACACATTTTTGGTAAGATTTCTATGACTATATTTTTAGGAGATAAGGTGGATATTTATTGTATTTCATGTGTTATTTTTCCAGATGAAAGTTCATTGTGAGTAATGTAAAAATGCTTGTCAGAAGAGGAGAGGGAGCCAGGACATTTATCATTCAGGGAACCATTTGCCAAGTGCACAAACAACCATTATAACCCCTTCTCTGATTGTAGCCAATTTATAAAAAAAAAAAAAATGGCCACATCATGTGAATTCATTCTTCTTTTAAGAAGGAATCTTTGGCAGACCTCCGTGCTTTAAATGCCTACATATGTCTGCTACAAATCAGAAAGGTTCATTTCTGCTTCAGCTGCTCTTAGATCACATAGAGGAAAGAATCCAAGCTGCTTTTAGGGCGTCAGATAAAAGGAAAAATTGTGCAGGGCAACATATTTAGATATGAGGTCATGTGTAAAATAGGAAACCAGAGACAGAGAGAACTACAGAGGGAGGTGATCCATCTGCTTGGCTATAGCTTAGTGTCATTTATTTATTTCCTGGAGTTGAGGCTGCATATGTTGAGTCAGTTTGATCTTTCAGGTTGAGATGACTGAGCAGATCAAAGCACAACTCCACAGCTTGTTGGCTCAGAGAGGCGTCACAGTCCCTCAACACATCTCAAAGAAGTCTCAGAGTTTTGTTTGCTCCTTTGAAAACAAAGAAGCAAACAAAACTAGATTTTAAAATCATACGCTGCGATGCATAGAGGTACACACAGTTTTAAGTCCCCCACATCACGTACATTTGACGGAGCAGAGATGTTTTAATCTAAATTTTATACACAAGCATAAAAATATGCTTCATGTCACTTTTCCTTTGAGTGACGCTTATCTGCATTGATGTTGCATTGGGCTGTAAGTGCTGACAAAAGGCTTGTAGTGACCCTGCAAACATTGAAATAAAAGATTTTGAAGTTGATAATAACCACATTCGGCCATCCTCAAAAACCACTTAAACAAAACCACCAAAACCACCAAACCAAGAAACACCAAATACTCCACCAGCAACTTAAACAGAAAGTTTTGAGTATGATGACACTGAAAAAGTTACAGAATGAAGTAGTAATGAAAGTAAGCAGAATGTAGACTAACTCCACTTGTGTTGCTAATCCCATGCAAAAATGGATGAGCTACTCAAAGCTGCAAATGTAAAATAAATTGCAGATGGTGGTGGGACAGCCCCAGGAGAACAAAACAAGAGTCTGTTGTCCCCTATCACAAGTTTTGCATACTTTCCAGTTAGTTCAAAACAGTATATGTATACAATGTAGAATATATGTACAGAATATTAGAAGGATGGTGGCGAGACAGGTCCAAGATGTCACTATTATCACTGTTAGTATATACGGTATGTGGTCAGACAAGACTGAGGAAGAAAACTTATTGAAAAACATTCATTCATTTTGCTTCCTCTTTGTGAAGTCGTTCAAAAGTCTGAAATGTACATTAGAAAACATATCGCAATATTTTCTGTATATAAATGAGTAAAACTGCAAAAACCAAATACTAGGACATGTACGTATATAATGTTTACAATTAGTATGTCGACAAAAAGATGATGTCACTGACTGTAAACTTTCATTGCTGTATGTTGAGAGAAAGTGGGTCCACCAGTAAAAACAAACTTCCCCGGCGACACCTCCTTGAATGCAGAGTGATGACTGCATCCATGTATAGATTTTATCATTATCTACTCATCTCTCCGCCCTTTCCCACAGAGGGATGACTTCATTGGTTCTTCGGTGAAAAACACCTTTTGTTTTTGCTAAGTACGATCCCGTCTGCAGTAAATCCCCCCATTTTCTCCCCCTCTCTCCCTCTCTCTGCTTTTTTTCTCTCCCTCTCTCTGCATGATTGGTTCGTTTTCTATCAGGGTGCACTGTGGAGGTATAAAACCACTGCTCGGGGGGGTGGAGCTGTCCGCAGCCTGCCGTCTAATACTGGAGAACACTGCTTTTAAAACTCTGCTGCTCACCATCACACTGTTGCTTCTCTGTTGTGTTTTACAACACCAGTGCAGACTGTGGATCTTTAACAATCAACCATGTGTAAAGGACTTGCAACACTTCCTGCAACATGCTTGAAAAGGTAAGACTGATTTAGTTTGAACAACAGGTGGTTAAAAGTGTTATTATATTCCTGCTAAAAGAACTATCTGACACTGTGTGCATGCAGATTCTGCTTGACTTTCAACTGTAACTGACAACAGTTCAATAGAGAAAAAGAGGCACCGGTTGCAAACCCCTGTTTACATAAAGCAGATCTTCATGCATGCAGCTCTATTATTACTGCAGCCAAACTGTAATTATCTAAGATGCATTCTCCTCACCGTCGTCTCATCCACAGTGCCAAAGACATCAAGCACAAAATAAGCTTCTTACTCCAGAAGCCTGAACCCCAAACAACAGATCAGAAGCAGATAAAAGAGAAGACTGCTGCTGCTGCTGCTGCAAACAGGTCAGAGGGAATAACCTCAACTCCAAATATTTGTATATTTCTTTGTCGTCATTGTTCAGAGCATCATTTACCACATTCACAAGGAATTACGTTTAAGCAACAAACACTCCATTCATGTTTGTTAAAAGAAGGTCTGTGCATGTTGCATTTAACTGAAGGCAATTACTTGGAGGATACATTACCCCAGTTAGAAAATGATGAATACTGCTTTATGATGAATGTGTTCCATTTATTCAGCAGTGATCTATCTGTAGGTGGAGGCTTTAACATTTCAAGTTTGAGGACAGTTTTCATTGACCTAAATACTTTTTATACATCTTGATGCCAAAACCCATTAGTTTTAGAATTAGTTTTTCTTGGCCAGATATTTTGACACAAGACACGTTAACATGGTCACTAATCACTAATTAAATGAACCAAACAATCTCCAGACACAGTACTTTCAGGCTTTAGACCTCCAATACTGACAAGCCTCTGAAGGAATCACTGGAACATTCTTGCAGGATTTCATGTCAGCTGCCTGAGGTTTGTTTTGGACAGAGTTTGTTTTTGGACAGGCAACCTGACACACAGAGCTGCTGAAAAGCCATTTCCATGAATGGGAAACAGATAATTTCCTGCTTGATAGATTGTTTTTTGGTTCAGTGGTGCTTTGTTTTGTTCTGAAAACAGCCTGCATCTCTTTTTATATTTGTAATTGTACTGCAGATATTGTTTTTTGTTTTCATTGAGTAAACGTATAAATCCTTCATGGCTGATAACATCTTGACATGTACACATTTTAAAACTGAAGAACACATTATGTCTTGTATTGTGCTGATTCTGGCCTTAGTTGTCCTCCCTCAGACTGAAGGAACCCTCAGGAAGCCCATTAGTGCTCTTTATGGGCAGGTTAGCACCAACAGCACTTACTCTGACCTCTCCTCTTCAGTAACATGTAACTCATTGAGACAGTTATTCAATATTCACTTTTGGCTGTGATTGTTCTGCGGCGGTATCACTCATTCGTTCACAACACAAAGGCAGGCAGGCCGTGGAGCCTCAGTGACATGAATTATCCAAGTGATTTAACACGGGTGCTCCTCTCTAATTGGGTGTAGCTATTCATTATTCTCAATAATGCTGTTGATGAGGTGACAAATCTTTAAGGATGCCTTATGTTACTGTAGGTTTCACTGTGTAAGTGTCAGATGACGCATGCTGGCATGATTACATAGGCTGCGTTTATTGATCAGTGAATGGTTGCAGCCAGTAACTAGATGAGCTGTATTCACTCAGGCCCTCTTATTCTAAGTCAATATTCAAAATTCATGTTTTTTCATGTCTGTTTGGGTGATGAAGGAAGCCAGTAGGACGGTTTATCAACATGTTCAATGGAGGAAATAATGCTACACGAATTTCTGTATTAAGCCAAATATATACATATATGCATACATATGGGTTTATATACAAAGTTCTCAATGGGAATAAAGGCTGCTTAAAAACATCCAGCAAGGGTAATTTACTGTCATGTTTAAATCAAAATAGTGGCTTTCACTCTGAAAGTCTGTCCACCCTTAAATAAAAAACCTTTCTTCATCTGTGTTTTTAGGGCGCCCACTTCGGCTGAAGTGGAGAAATGGAAGGAGTCTTTCAACCACGTGATGAGCAGCACAAGTAAGTGTTGCATTATTGTTTCACACCTAAAAACCTGAACTAGAACAAGGCCAGTTAGCAAAATCCAAACTCCAATACCACTGGCAATATCAGACGGATGCTTGACTCATTGCTTCTCCAGCAGAATCTCTCTGAGGGTTTATGAAGAAAAATGTTCAAAACTAAACACGATCATTCTCATGTGACGCGATGCAATCATGGGAATATTATCAGCCGAGGCCCCGACCTTCACATTCCCCGCAAATGGTGTCCAGTGAGATTTTGGCGATGTTAAAAGTAGCGTTTAATCTCTTACGTCACTGTTTGTAAGGAACTAAGTGAGAAATGAAAGAGCGGTAGTGCAGATGTGAGGGTTTTTAAAGGGCAAAACACAATACTGTGTTTGTGGTGTTAAAGGAAAGATGAGGAGGAAACTGAAAACTGATAACACACACACACACACACACACACACACACACACACACACAGGCGCTCTGCGGTGCATTCTCATGCTCTGGTCCTCTGCTACGTGTCTCGAGGCACTATTCAACGGCCCCTCAGGACATGCTGACCAGTGCTGAGTGTATATGTCTGTCTGTTTATATGTGTGTGTGTGTGTGTGTGTGTGTGTGCATAAGCCCTCTGAGACTCCCACTGTGTGAGTGTGTGGACACAAAAGGGGAGCAATGCCCTTGAGGGAAGCAGCTTAGTTTTGACCTGCTCCATGACCTCATCTGCTGATCTCCAACGTCGTCATGTCTTCCTTCTTCCTTCCCTTTATCTTCTTCTGTCAGGTCTCATTGGTTCTTTTGTTTAACTTCCTGAGGCCTCTGCGCTCTCCTCTTTTTAGTCATGCAGGACATTGGAGCAGTAGATCAAACAAAATATTACATCCACAGGGGCTCAGATCTATGTGTGCTGTGCTCTTTTATTAACCGCTTTGGTTATTCGAAAACACTTAACTCCATATAATTACACTGCTTTCATGCTTCCTGAGGTTGCTCGTTGAGGAGGATGAACATGTTTAAAATGACTTTTTTCATCCATCGCTCAGTCTTTGAACAATATTTCTGAAGATTTAGTTCTATTTGTGAGGGAAGAACAGCTCCCTGCTTCACTTCTGTGCTGTAAGGCATCTGCAGGCCAGCCAAACCTGGTCCAGGGACTCAGAGCTCAAGGCACAAATTCTACTGATGTTGTCTTGCTGTAATTAAATTAATGTCTCAAAATGGACATGTTAATTATATGTTATTCTTCAGTTTTCTGGCACTAGATGAGCATCTGAAAGATGATTTCTTTGATATATTTTTTCATATTTGATACTGTAGACATTTCTTATTTTATATTTACATTACTTGACTTTTTGTCTCTTCTTCTACTCTCTGTTTTCTCTACGTTCATTGTATGTACCAATATACCAAGGCAAATTCCTTTTCTGTTCCTGATTCTGATCCTGGTGTTGAAATTGGACTGGTGATTTTACTGCATTCTTCATCACAAGCCTGCCAACCACATATGCCAGATTGAGATCATTTTGATTCACTGGGACTTTTGACGAGTCTGTACTTACTATAACATTTATTGCACTCTGTTAACGATAACTTCAATACAGCATACATGAGCCTTGCCAGTGTTTGTTATCACAAACCTCTACACCTGCCACCTTGAGTCTGTCAGGCTCAATGAATATTTTTTTTTCTGTCTGTGTTAGTGGGTCGTACGGTTTTTACCAACTTCCTGAAGTCAGAGTTCAGCGAGGAGAACATGGACTTCTGGGTCGCCTGCGAAGACTACAAGAGGACCGCACCCTCCATGCTTGCCACCAGAGCCAAGCAGGTCTACCAGCAGTATGTGGAGGCAGATGCTCCAAATGAGGTAATGAAATATATGACACTGGTGATATTAAATGTCAAACTATCAGTGAGCGGAAAATCTATCCATAGACATTGTTCTGAAGCCTAATGAAGTATCGACATGTAACACTGCTGCATCAGAAATCAATCATCTTTATGATTAGAGGTCAAGACTCCATGACCTTGTCAGCTCCAATCATTTTGTCCTATATAATCCATATATGTCAAATTACAAGTCCATGTTCTCGAAATTGATTTCCTTTCAGCATCTTAACCCTTTCTTTCCTCTCATTCTTTGACATTTCAGGTAAACTTAGATGCGGCGACTAGAGAGGAAACGAGGCAGAACGTTGAGAACGCCTGCCCATTTTGTTTCGAGGGGGCTCAGAAGATGATCTACACCTTGATGGAAAAAGACTCCTACAGGCGCTTTCTCAACTCAAAACTGATCCAGGATCTGCGTCAGACGCAGACCACTGGTGCTCGGGAGAAGAAGAAGAAGAACTGTGACTGGGCTGAGAGCAGGCAGGTGTTAACTGGTGGCGCTTAAACTGCCAGTGATCAGGAGAAAGGTGCCAAAGACTGAAAGTGTGTCTTGTGTTTGCTTATAAAATAGAAAGAACGGTGGTTTATAAGATGTCTTAAAGGTTAATAATTGGACATGTGGTCAGGACTTTTTCTTTCTTTTTGATACTTTTACTTTCCATTATTTTTTCCACTTGTGCATTTTAATATTTTCCATGTCTTCATTCACATAGTTTCACAGAAACAGATCAAATATCCAACAGAGAAAGCTTAAATGCGACAACAATGTGACGCTACCTACACCCAATAGACACGCCTTCAAACAACCCTACTGCCAGTGGAGCATGTTGTCAGTGAAACAGTGTGAAGGATTTGTTTGATTTGAGTAGTAGTGTTCTAAATATTACATCTTAAAAGTACTATATTAAGATCTTCAGGGGAATGACCCACCAGAATCACACACTGAGCGATATTCAGTGACAAGTGTAATAAAAGATAACCTATCAGTATTAAAACATCAGTGTCTAATTGATATAGGTGATGAGGAAATTTTTATCTTTTGGATCCATATTAAACGAACCACGGTGCAGGTTTTGGTTATGGTTATGGTTATTTTCCACCAATTTAGAGTTCCTTACCCATTAGCATTACATTAGCAACACTTTTTTGATTACCTACTGACACTTATCACATCTGTACACCAGCAGATATTGATGTCTATGTTTTCATCGCTTCAGGTACGTTGTTAATCTAAACCCTGCTGTACGTCTAACATCTTAACCCTGGTAACAACTAGCTGTGCTGTAAAAACAAGGTCCCCTTAATGTGCAAGTGTTGCCTTTGTCTACTTCTAGTGGGAATTTAGCATGTATTAGAATGAGAGAACTGATTTTCTGTAGCATGGCTTATAATTACCCAGCAATAGGTGAAAAGCTTCTTTCTGCAAGAGTATTTAATAGCATGTTCACTTTAATTTGATATGTTTTGGTGGCCTTGTATACCTAAATGTTTTATCAAGATGTAAACTGTGATTGGTAGAAAACTGTATGTAGATATTTTATGAAATATGCCATTGTCTTATTTATATCATATCTGTGACTATTCAAATAAAACGATGTGTTGGATAACCGGAACTGTGTGTGTTTTTAATCTTGTTTCAGCTGGATGCTTTTCAAAAGTTTGACTCAGAGTTTCCAGCCATGCCAGCAGCTCTATGACGCGGCATTTCATAATATTCCCTTTTTCTAAATGTCAGCAGGCTGACATCCATTTTTTGCAATTTGTTCCAGCAGTTTTGTTGCTGCCTCTTGTCTCTTATATACCCTTTCCATCAAAATAGCTCTAGTTCTTTGCTCTGGTCAAGAAAAAAACCTGCTATTTTGTGGTTATTGCTTGGATCCAACTTTTCAAGTTTGGAGCCAGTTTATATTTGGTTGAAATGTTCAGAGGGGTTCAACATTTGGTACACAAACAGTATCAGAACCTGTTCCATGTTGGTGGAAAAGGGGTATCATGAAGTGTGTGATGAATTTGGTCCATAACTCTGCGTTTCCTCCCTTGAGTATTTCATGGAAATCCTTCAAATAACTATTGGGACATCTCACTAGAAAACAAAAATGTCAACCTCAGGGTGCCGTCACGGGAAACGAAAAGGGTTCACCAATGTCATTAGGAATCATCCTCTGCTGAACGTCTGTACACAATTCGACGTCTATGACCAGCAGACATGAGGAGGACTTTTCACCTTTAGATTCCTCTCGAAATCAGCGTCACACATCCCAACATGCAAAACTGAAAGAGAGACGTGTTGAAAACCTTAAAATTTAACATAGAATTCAACCTTGGATGCAAGACAGTTACATGAATGACATTTAAACCTTAGTTTTAAACTTTTAAAACCTGTTTTTCAAACCACACAGTTCACTTCCAGAACTTAATCAATCTTTGAAATCCATATTGTATTTTCATCAACACCGATTGTGATTTGTCCTCATAGTTTAGGTCTCCTTTAAGTC
Organism: Pempheris klunzingeri; assembly: GCF_042242105.1. Lineage (NCBI taxonomy): Eukaryota > Metazoa > Chordata > Actinopteri > Acropomatiformes > Pempheridae > Pempheris > Pempheris klunzingeri. The sequence continues at coordinate 25,871,527 of NC_092017.1, read as the reverse complement.
AAAGACTGGTTCACCCTGTGTCAGTTTATGTCCATGAAGTTAAGGCTGTTCACTGAAGCTGTTTTCCTGCTCACAGCGTAACTCCATGCCTATTTAAGGGCAACACATTTGGGACCATGACACATGTAAATATGCTTAGTTAAGTTTAATCTTTTGCGCATCCCAGAAAGACGGAAAACATGCCTAAACATTTACTTTCTGTTAATTCTGTCTGCCTGCTTTGCTGCTTAGCAAAGGCATAAAAATAGAATAGAAAGATGCCTAGAAGTTTTTTTTTTGAGGTAGAATCTGTAAAAGTGCTTCGTTTAATAATTCACCAACTTCAACAGGCGCTTCAAAGTGGATCAATACGCCAGGAGTTTTCCCATGGAGGCAATGCAATCCTGTGCACGCTGAGCTGATGCTGCTATTTGTCATGCATACTTAAAGGAATTATGACATACAGGTTTATGTTTGCACACACTTTCATTTCTGTCTGATACAGTGCTGTAGGTCAGCCTCAATATACTACAAAGGGAGAAATCCACTGGGATCAGGGCACTTGTGTGAATTCTCATCTGTCATCTAAAATAAATGAGAGTGGAGGAGTAGTTAAGAGGACTCTGTGGGCTCCAGCAGCGAGGATTTGGACAAAAACATTTACATTTCAGACTAAAGCAGAAAACGCCCAATGTTTTTGTGGCAGTATTCAATGCCAATACTTGGCCATAATGATGAGGACTCCAAAGATGAGATGGATTTTATTCTGATCAGTACTGTGAATCCCTTGAGACAGCATGAAGAGAATAAGCCCGATATGGTGACATAAATTCTCTGTTGAAGAATAATGAAATCATTATTGTTGGTGGTGTATTAGTGTAGTTAGGAAGGGTGATGTGGTTTTGATGCCCCTTAAAATGTTGAGTAAAATCAGGTCTACATCTCACACCAGCAGTAAATGAGAAAAAATGTTGAATCATTTTCTCAATACCTAATACTAGCACCTTTTTTGGTCCCATTCAGGCACTGAGAATGAGAGAAAACACTTTATTTTTCTCAACTATCACGCTACAAGAGCAGCAAAATATATCTCATATCTCAGACTAGTTACAGAGTTGGGTAATAATTCTACGGGGGCTTCTTATTATGAATGAATATCATGTTATGTGTAGTCGTTTGACAGATAGTTAATACAACAACACTGAATAACATGCTGTATTAGTGCAGCTATCATTTTGGGGAAAACGCTCTTAATGGTTAAACAAACCAAAGTAGTAAAAGAGAGACGTATCTGTAGCATTTCGTGTCAGGGTGGTGTTTGTGTGCTTTTCCCTGCCTGCAGCTGTGTCTGTTCAGGCTCAGGCTCTCAGGCCTGATCCGAGCTTCATTCAGCACTAACCTGCTTATTGCTGGATGTTCTCTTCTGCCCTCCTAACACTCTGCAGCTGTGAGGGCTGCTAATTAAAACCTGACAGGAGGATCTGGTGCTCTAATGTGATCATGCATGCAGGGAAGCACGTACACGTTGGCCGATGCACGCGCAAAGTCACTTATCTCTACCTCACGAACACGAGCATTCACTCGGTACATACATCCCTGGGGCTTCATGTCTGGATCTCTGGTTTATTGTTGTAGAGGTTTAGATAATAAACACTGCTGGGCTGAAGTGATTCATCTCACTGTGGCGTCTGTTTTTTTTGTTTTGTTATTGTGTCATATTTATGGTGGTGCTGGTGCTAACAGCTGTGAAAGACTTAAGGAGCACGTTTGTGGCATGTTTTGAAACTTGATTGTGTCTATACGAATACTTTCATTAAACATTTGTGAGAAATGTATATTGCTGTATTGATTTTCAAAATAAAAGTCTGTGCCTGAATCTGGGATGCGGAATGACGTCACCGGCGTTGCCGCGGACGCGACGCAGGGAACCCGGAAGTGCTCGAGACGTTTGTGGAGGGAGAGTTTTGTTTTGATGGTGAAAAGTTTGAAAAGTTTGGCCTTATTGTCAGAACGGTGGGAAAAGGGATGCTGCGCTGATTGACAGCTTGCTTCTGGCGAGGTGAGTGACGGTCGGAATGGCGGCCAGGTGTGCTTCACCTGTCGGTGCCCGGATGTTGAGCGGGCCGGAGAGAGGCGCCTGGAGCCGGGATCGTCCTCTGGTGTGAAGGGTTGAGTGAAGAGCTCCTGATCCGTGGTGGTGGTGGTGGTGGTGAGTGATGGCGAGTTCGTGGCAGGTCATGTGATTACAGATTCAGAGGGAAGCTTAAATACTTTGGTGCAGAAATGAGGCGTAAAACTTAACTACTAAACATACACAAGACACAATACAGACACTGTGCAATATACAGGACAGTGCAGAGTTCCTGGGTGGGACTTTAATTTGTTATTTTAAACTGTCCAGGGTGGTGATGGCAGTGGGAATAAAAGGTGTTTTTATATACACTACTCACAAAAAGTTAGGGATATTCGACTTTCAGGTGAAATATATGGAAAATGTAAAAAGTGAATGCTACAGTGATATTATATCATGAAAGTAGGACATTTAAGTAGAAGCATGCACTGGTGATTTTATTCATTTTAAACAATTTATTTGAAGAAAATCTACCAACAGTGGTAGGTATACCACAACAAAACATTTTCAGTGTCTCAATAAATTGGGATGTGGCCAAAGGACGTCCACTCCTCTCCTTTCTGTGACTCTTCCAGTCTCTGTATCACTGTTCCAACCTCCTGATGACACTCTGTGACCCTCTAAGCTCAGTGAACACCTCCGTCTGAGGACTTCCTGTTTGAAGCCTCCAGTGTTGAGGTGCTGCTGATCAACTGTTAGGTGTCGTCTTGGTCTCATGATGTCAGAATGTGAACAGCAGGATGAGGAGGACTGTTTAAATACCAATTCTAACTGAAGCAGGAAATGTATTGGTGGATTCATGGATCAAACCTGTTGGGAATGTTGCTGTTAAGCTTCTTGTTAGAGAACAGCAGCTGGTGCAGAAAGTACTGAGACACTGAACAGTTGGACATGTGCATTCAAAGGTTTAGAGAAGGTCACATTAAGTTCACCTGGAAAGGTTAGAATGCATTTTAGGTTCATCCTGAAATTTCACCTGAAAGCTGAATATCCCTAACTTTTAGTGAGTAGTGTATGTTGTTAATATTCCCATTCCCTCCAGAATCTAAAGCCTCAGACTCTTTGTCATTTGATTGCATCTATTCCTCTTCTGTCTTAAATATAATAATTTTCTGGTTTAGTTGTTGACGTTGCACGCAGCTTGTTGACAAGGAGCAAAGGGAATGAGGCGATCCATGATACCATAATGCAGCAAAACGTGTCAACGGGTAACTTCCACAGGAGACACTACCGGTGTTTGCTGGTGAGGCGACTGTGTTAAGGCGCGTCACAGAGCTCGATTAGAGGATGAGGAGCAGCTGAACAGGCAGGCAGCAGCCAGTAAGATGATTGGCAGATAAGCGGCAGGTGTGACGGCCAGAGACACAAAGTGAGCACAGCTGGTGGGCAGGTGAAAGATTACTGTAACTGTGGAAAATACAAGACCTCCCCTCTGCACCACACTGTCTCTCCTCACTAAAGGGGAGGGTAGGAATAAAGACTGTGGGATGTCAAATCGTCCTCCTCACCCTCGTTCTGTATAGCAGCTGATGAATCCATAGTCGCTTTTTATGCTTATTCAGTTTCACAGGTCTAACTGTGTGTATAAGTGCACACATTTAAAAATGATGAGAAATGTGTGGACATGTGGCTGAATTATAAAGAAAAGACCACAGATTCTAGTTTTGAGGCAGAACTACTTACTTCCATCAGCACTAAACCTTGTTTGGTACTTTCTGACATGAAGTTCTCACCTTGCAGCGTCGTGATCCGCACAGACACGGCTGCAGGTGACGTGGAAAGAAGCAAACATTTTTGTTTGCATCTCCCTCTATTGCTAAGCACACATTAAATTGACCGTAATGACGACTAATATTTGAGAAGTAGGTTTGGTTGGCAACTCGATACACGTAGGAACACCAGGGCACAGCAACACTCCTCGGCAGTGACAAAAGGTTCCAGCTCGGTCGCCTCGGTGAGGCCCTGTCCATGCTCTGGGTTTGGTGCTGTGTCTTTTTGCCAAACACCACATTTCTCACACATCATCTCACCTATAACACTGTACGTCTGTATATATTGCATCATTTGTTGTTTTCACAAATTTGTTATTTCTCACACAAAAAAATTATACCATTAAATGCGTTAATGAAATTTAGTTTTAGGAATATTTTATCCCTAAGTGAAGGGAACACTTGTGGAGGCTGACTGCACACAGCTCGTACTGCGCGGTGGGAAAACTCAGCTTGTTGTATTTGTAGTGAAGTGAAGATCAGATTTTCCAGTTTTTTCCCTGCCTCTTCTGGCCCCCGCTGTTGTGCTTGGCTTGTTGTAGCAGTCCTCTATCTCCTGTATGCAGTACGCTACCTCTCTCTCTCTCCACAGATCCAGCGTGCTGATCCCACATTTGTTAATGCAGCTGTAAAAATGGTCCTGCTCTAAAGATTAATCACGCAGCTGTGTTTTGTTTTGATTTCTATTATCAATCTTCACAGACTAATGAAATTAAGTTGCCTCTTTTTATTTGGATTTAAGGGATTTAAAAAAAAGTCCTATGACCTTGACTGGACTAAGCTTGCCGACCAGGATGACACCACAGTGTGCTACACATCCAGGCACACTCATTTTGTTTTACTAATTTGTGGCAAGCATTTGCTCCCCTTGTCATTTTGCTTTCTGATGTGATCCTCTGAGGCACATATGACCCATGTGCTCCTCATTACATCAAGTCACAGGGGGGTTTTTGGTGGTTTCTATTATTTGTCCGGTAAAAAGTTGGTTAATTTTAGACTGTTTAGCCTAAACATCAAGACTGGTCAGAATAAATAAACAGGATTTAAATAATCAGAGGTGGAAGTTATAACAGTATTATTAGAAACTTTGTTTACTTGTACTTCTATCTCTGTGAGGATCCCTTGTTGATGTAATGTACTCTCCAGCCATGCATCCTAACCTTAACCGTCACAGCAGCACCTAATTCTAACCTTAACCTTAAAACCAAGTTTCAACCTTAAAATAGTCCTTTGAAGTTGTGCCAACTGGCCAAAATGTCTTCACTTCCCAAAAATCACTCACTCTATTAGTTAACCCTTCAGAGTCTAGGACCGCCACACGGCGTCAAAGTCACATGTCGCACGTTTGAAAAGGTAAAGCTGTGACACAAGCACTCAGGTGCTCCATTCAAAGACTGTAGGAAAGCGGACACTTCAAACTTTTCACAGGTGTTTGAATTTTGTCGATCAGCCTATTAAGACTAAAGTTATGAAGAGCCGAAGTCGCGCACTACAGCTCTTCTACGAGTTAGAAGATGCTGAATCTGGGGAAGAACGTTCTGATTCTGAGGAAGACTCCTTTCAGAGGATGAAGTGGATGCTGCACGTGAAGATGAACGAGAGGAGGTGTCCGCGCAGACCCCCGCTCCTCCAAAGATCCAACTAGTTCCTGCTCGGATTTTGTGTTTCTTTTGCACTTTTACATACAGTGTGTCCATATATTATGTCAAAATAAATAAATACTTGTAGAATCACATAGGTGAGGTTGTGCTGAAAAGAAAGACACAAAGAAAGGCAAGCTAAGCAGTTTTAATGGGAAACACAAAGGTAAAATGAAAAGCAGTAAAAAACGCCATTTTACCCCAGACTCTGAAGGGTTAAATGAGGTCCAATCCTCACTATGTTGTAAGTACAAGTACACAAAGACTGAAACTCGTTTTTCATTTTTAAAAAGGGAGCAATTCAAGGTCTGTTTTTGTTGGCAGTCACCTAGCAACAGTGTCCTCCCAACTTAAACCTGGATACCAGGCGTAATGTGTACTTCTCATTACTTGAGGGCAGCATGGATCTGAGGTGGAAAGAGTTGGCAGCTTTAAAAGCAGTGGTGTAACCTCAGAAAGAAGTTCATGTGTTGTCAGGTCTGTTGACAGCTCAAACCTTGACCAACCTGGGGGTGGACTGTTGACTGAAACCCCGTGGGTGCTGCTCTGTCAGCGGCGGATCTCGCTGCCAGCCGCAGATATCACCAGGAAAAACAAAGAATGTTTCTTAATTTTCCTCGATACAAACCCTTGAAGCCAAGAGAACTCTATGACGCCTTGTTGTCAGAGACTTGTGGAGCATTGCGGCCTTTTATGAGCAAACTAAGTGGGCAGTCATCTTCCTTTGTGCTCACCTATACTGCCCCCCCACGCTCTCTGCCTGCTAATGATGCTTGAGTAAACATAAACAGCACTGTATAGTTTTATGGTCATTCGTCCATCAACACTATTTTCGACTCTGGGAAGCACAAATCTGTTTTTCCCAAGTGTAGATGGCAACAGCGTTAATGTAGAAACTGTCCTCGAAGACATGACCATGTTAAACTTACATTTAGGTAGAACATGTGGTTTCTTATCTCTGATCTGAAAATGTCAGCAGGTCTGCTTGTACTTAGAACAGTTCCCATCACTGCTGGCACATTTGGAGGAAAATCATTCTATGAAAACTTTATCCTGAAAAACCTTCATCTTCTGTATATGGTGAAGCTAAAAAGATTTTAAAGTTGTAATTGGAATCAGACTATTAGTAATGACATTTGTTGGGTTTTTATTCACCCAAATCTCTTTGTTATATTGGTTCATGGTACCAAAGCAACAGCATTAGAATGACTCTGTTTTGGGAAACTCTGAAACCTTGTGATGCTCAGACGCTGCTATGAGGTTTTCCTAAATGTGACACTGTACCGTACACGTATAAGCAGTAAGATGTCACTAACCTCCTTTGGGGACCGAAGGCATCTGTCCTCTCCGTCAGTTCCTAGGGAAGCGCGGTTGTAACGGATGCGTCCATGCAGACCTCTGACAGTGTTTGTGTTGGCAGCCAGCTCCTCAGCCGCATCTGTTTCTGCTCTGTTTTTCACTCATCGCTGATGGTTTTCAGTGGCGTATTCTTCACAAGCTGCTTTGCTCTTTTAAATCGATGAATTTAGGAATTGCAAAAGGAGGGAACAGATTCCTCAAATCTGTTCTTTTAAAGCTGTTTTTCTTTTGAGAGTTTGATGGGTTTTTTTCTCCTCTGTTTCCTGATTGTTTGTGTTCTTCAATAGTTATATATATATATATAAACACACACACACACACACTACTCACAAAAAGTCAGGGATATTCGGCTTTCAGGTGAAATTTCAGGATGAACCTAAAATGCATTCTAACCTTTCCAGGTGAACTTAATGTGACCTTCTCTAAACTTTTGAATGCACATGTCCAACTGTTCAGTGTTTCAGTACTTTCTGCACAAGTTGCTGTTCTCTAACAAGAAGCTTAACAGCAACATTCACTGTGTATATATATATATTTATATACACTACTCACAAAAAGTTAGAGATATTTGACTTTCAGGTGAAATATATGGAAAATGTAAAAAGTGAATGCTACAGTGATATTATATCATGAAAGTAGGACATTTAAGTAGAAGCATGCAATGGTGATTTCTTCATCTTAAACAATTTATTTGAAGAAAATCTAACAACAGTGGTAGGTATACCACAACAAAACAATTTCAGTGTCTCAATAAATTGGGATGTGGCCAAAGGACGTCCACTCCTCTCCTTTCTGTGACTCTTCCAGTCTCTGTATCACTGTTCCAACCTCCTGATGACACTCTGTGACCCTCTAAGCTCAGTGAACACCTCCGTCTGAGGACTTCCTGTTTGAAGCCTCCAGTGTTGAGGTGCTGCTGATCAACTGTTAGGTGTCGTCTTGGTCTCGTGATGTCAGAATGTGAACAGCAGGATGAGGAGGACTGTTTAAATACCAATTCTAACTGAAGCAGGAAATGTATTGGTGGATTCATGGATCAAACCTGTTGTGAATGTTGCTGTTAAGCTTCTTGTTAGAGAACAGCAGCTGGTGCAGAAAGTACTGAAACACTGAACAGTTGGACATGTGCATTCAAAGGTTTAGAGAAGGTCACATTAAGTTCACCTGGAAAGGTTAGAATGCATTTTAGGTTCATCTTGAAGTTTCACCTGAAAGCCGAATATCCCTAACTTTTTGTGAACCCTGTATATGATGTTAAGGCCTGACCAAACTTTTCGCAAAACTGTGCTGCATCCCTAAGGGGAGAGGCCCTCACCCTGGTGAAGAAGGTGCAGCTAGAGACACTGTGAGTCATGGAGGTAGTGTAAAGTTATCAGTGTCAAGTACTGCAATGTTCTAAATTAGGACAAAATGTAGGGATAAAATAAAAAAAGGTTTTAATTTGACAATAACAATGCTAACTGATTAAGAAGTTGAACTATTAACCATCTTCACATCTTAGTTTAACATGTTAATACTTGTAAATTAGCACAAAACACAAGGTGAAACTGAGGCCGATGGTAATATCATTATTTTGAAGTCATGAACTGGAGAATTTGACAAATTAAAACTGCGATCTAAAAACTTAAAGGTTCCCTGTGGAGTTTTAGAGTTTCGGAGTACTGTTACGGAACAATTTTTTCCATAAGTTGCTCCACTTTTTGTTGATCTCATGGATGCTCATGCTCATCCACACACAGGTGACATGACACTCAGTCCTACCAATGGTGTTACAATACTGTCCTGATCTACAGGTGATGGTTAATGCAAAGACGAGGAAGAAGGCTGCTAGTGATTCGACATAGATCTAAACAATGCGTGATTCATGTTACTTAAAAAATTGGCTTTGCGAATGTTTTATGAGGAAGGAAATGCACTTGACTTGTTTGTTAGAACTCAAGTACACTGAATAAAAACACAAGGTTGTGGTTATTTAGAAGAAAACTCCACAAGGCCCCTTTTTAGAGCTTCTCATTAAAATATCAAATTGGGAGGAATTCATGGCATTTGCATTGGTATGTGTTTCCTGAGTACGTTCAGGTTTTTCATTGCTAATGAAAGCAGGTAGCTGATGGGGGGGAAAAAAAAGCAAAGTGACAACTGAAAGTTATATGTTTCCTCTTTTATGAGTCCCTGCCAGCTCTCCATTCAAAAAAATCACCAGTTCCATTGTTGTGGTTAAGAATAATTTAGACACAGTTGCTTGTAAATCGTTGACATTTACATGTAAAAATAAATACATCTTCAGGAATTGTATGCATATATATTTTTTATGTGATCGACTCCAAAACGTACATGCAAGGCTACATCAAATAATGCATACTCAGCACTGTTAAAGCCCTTATTGGTTTTTCTGTGACATGATTATTGACAGTTAAGGTTATGACACCAGACTGGCCAATCTGTGCCATAAGAAACCCTTGTCAATGCTGTTTGAACTGAACTAAATCTCCCTTTTTTTTTTTTTTTTTTTTAGATTTGTTGGTTGTTCCAATGTGCTTGAATTAATAAAATTCAGAGAATACGTTTGAATGTGATTCCTGCTGTCCTGATCAATAGTATTTTCAGTTTGGATTAGTGTGGAATAGTTGCTTTTTAGGGAACAATAAGGACTTGTAAAATGCTGAATATCTAGATAACAACATTCTTGTGTTGGTTAAACATTTATGCTTTTGTTTAATATAAAAAAAGCATTAAAGAGTAAATATAATCACACTTTATGATCGCTACATTCAGCTAAATGTATATATTTAGGATACTTAAACAGTGCACACCAACCCCTAAATCCACATCCTCACATCCGTGTATGTCTTCGCTTAGTGTAAGTTAGGTGAATACCAGTGTTTTGTTACAGTGTGTACTAGTGAATAATAACTTGTGGTTACATACAAGTTCATATAAGATCTAGATTTATTGGCTATTTCTAATGTTTTAGTTTATTTGCAATCCTGCCATTTTGTTAATTTAGACTTTAAACTTTGATTTTAGACTTTTATTTTGGTGTTGAGTTGCAAACCATGGAGCACATCATACTTTTAATGATTCTGGCATTGTCTAGTGCTACAAACCTGCAAGTTCAGTCTCCCATGTTGCTGTTTATGACGCTAAAACCAGGTCGGGACCTTTTTAGTGACTCTGCACACAAAAGTAAAATGGTTTTATCACATGGGAAAGACCATTCTCTATTAAAACCACTGCACTGTTCATTTCTTTTTCTGAGATTCCCTCCTACTTGAGTTTCCCATCTTAGCAACTTGCACTTCAGTGGTAACCTAGGAGCTTGACCACTGAGCCAACCAGCCAGCACTGTTCTCAAGGACGGCTCTCACGGGATGCATCGCAACCAAAAGTGGATCTTTGTGAAAACCCAAAGCTACTGTCGGTCTGTGTGAGAGTGAAAGAGTGGAAGAGACAGAGATTTGTGTCATTCATTAAAGGGGGTGCACTATGTTACAGGTTCTTTGATTTAAAATCACCCTATTTGGTCCATAATGAATCTATGATTTAAAACGCCTCTAATTAGAGTTTCCAAATGCTTTTCTCACGGATCCTTTCCCTGCGCTCAGATTGATATTACTATCTTTAGATCTTTTAATGACAAAACACTTAAAAGTCACTGCTTGAATAAGAGGAACGGCCAAAACTGGGTTACGTGTTGTTTCAAAATTACATTTGTGTACATTTGAGGTGAATCTCTTTGATTTAGTTTACAATATGACCACTACTGAAAGTTTGCTTTCTCCTGAAAACAACTTTCATCTGTTTTATATCAAGGCATTGCCGTTTCAACGTGATGTTGACGACATGAGATAGACCAGAAGTTGAGCAAAGCTGAACACAGTTAACTATTAATATAATTCTCAGAAAACAGAATATTGTTCTTAATAGATTAATCTCTTCATGGGTGCAACTGAATTTGTGGCCCAGGGCACCAAGATGGCCAGAAATGAGCCTGCTTCAAATATTATTTATACTTTTGCATCAAGGTGTTCAGAAAAAGGGTCTCAGGTCCCACTGAGAGTGTTTGTGTTGGAAAGGTACAGCTGTACCTGTGATGCCACTTTCAAAAATATAGGCAGAAGAGACTAGTAATCTTCTCCTTCTCACCAAGTGAGACCATCGACAGTGTAAACCTCTTTTTTTGCTGACACTGTTACTGGTTTTTGCCAGAAAGTTGACCTTGGAATATGTCACTGGTGGCATGGCAGTGGGGTCGGGCTTACACAATACTGTAATACTATATCTGTCTAGACGGGTCTGGAAAAACTACAACAACACCTTGATGCACATGTTTAAGTCAGATATTAATTTCAAAGGATAATTTCATGAGCATGCTTTGCTTATCCAAAGGTTGAAAAACTGACTTTGTGTCCTAGATGAAAAGATTTAGTTGTATTTTGTATTGGTTTCTGTTTTAGTGTTGATTTAGACTCTGTGTGATTGTGTGTGTGTGTGTTTGTGTTTGTCTGTGTGTGTGTGTGTGTGTGTGTTTTGGGTGGGGAGGTAGGGCTCTTTCAAAAGGCAGTCTTTCCCTTAAGTTATATAATCAAAGTATAATTTGGAAATAAAATTTTCTCTCCCTTTTTGGATATTGTAAAAAAAAAAAAGAAAGTCTTTGGTTCTCGAGCTGTCTTACACAGTGGTAGTTTATTACAAATATTCAATTAAAAAATTAAGTTATTTTCTATTATTTTCACGTTAACTAACTGCAGTTTGAAACGTCCCCGCCCCCCCCCCCCCACCCCAGCTCCTCAGATTTAGTTGACCAGGAGGTCCTGGTACTGCTCAGACCGCAGGAAACGACCGAAGGAGTCTTTCTCCATCAGGGCGTGGATCCTCTTCTGGGCCAGGTCAAAGGTGGCAGGGGAGAGATCCACCAGGTTCCTCAGGGTCACATCCTTGGTGAAGTGGTCAATGTTCACCTGTGGTGGGAGGAAGACGACAAAAGGAAACAGCTAAAGTGAAGATGTAAGGATATAAAAAAACGCGATGACGAGTCTTCAAGAGAGGATTCAAGGAAACGAAGAAGATGTTGATTCCACTTCAAGCCATAATAGGCAAGATACTGATATAGTATTTATTTATTCACTGCTTATTCTAACAAGCCGGCTGTTATGTTTATTTAAATGTAAACAAACGACATCATGTCCTGTGTGCTAAAAGGTTATTCCACGGAAAATACTTGTGAGACACTGAATGTAAATAGAGGCAGAGCTGCAACAAATACATCCAGTCTGTCATTAGGGCTATTAGGTCACCAATACGATGGTCGTATTATGAGCTTGATTAGATTTTAGATTTGGCCGACACCAAGTTGTCCAATCAGTGTGGTAATGAATATCACATCCTCATACTGAAACAATGGAATAGATTTATTTCCAAGGACAAATATGAGGACAGACGGGGAGCCAGCCCCAGGCAAGCAAATAACCTTTACATTACACATGTGTGACATAAGTGACTTAGACAACATAACTACTTGGTCAGGTTTTGAAAAAAGATCACAATCAAGTTACTTTACGTACGTGATGTAACTTATACTAAAAGTCACGTTACATATGTGGTGTTAGGTCAGTTAAATTAATTCTACATTGACGTTTGGTTTCAAACAGGACTGCGGTCTCTTGGGTGAAAGACTTGTGTTTGACCCATCCAGCCACATTGGCCTCTCCACCATGTCCCCTGATGTCCTATAAAAATGATCACGGCTGCTGATCATGGTATGAAGACGGGCTGCTATAAAAACTGGTCAATAAATAGTTTAAACTTTGCTCTTTGAATGGATTAAGCTAATTAGTCATTGTGTTACTTAATGAGCTTTATTTAATCTTCTCTAGAGCCAGACTACTGTTCATCATTGTTCCCAGTTTCCTGTGCTAAACTAGACAAACATCCAAGTGATATTAGTCTTTTCATCTGATTCTTGACATGAAAGCAAATAATTTCATTTAACTTAGACAGTTAATATAAGTCATTAGTTTAACTTAAGGTGGAATTACCACCAAGTGACCATGCCGCGTATGTCCTTAGACTCATATCAAAGAAACGAGTCTTCTGTATTATCTTTAAGCTGTGAGATCCTTGCCAGCTAATGAGTGTACCAGTTTCCACTTGGGTGTCCAAGTAAAGGCTCATGCTTGAATCACTGGACACCATCATGTAAAGCACACTACATGTGATTAATGTGATGAATTACTCCTATTCCACGTGGAGCTCATAAACGGGGAAGAGACATGAGTGCCTGACCTCTCTGGGTCCCTCAGACTGGATGAAGTCTTCATAGATCTTCTTGGCCTTGGCGGCCATCTTCACTGGGTTCTTGGTCTTCTTGAACTCCTCACAGGCTACCCAGAACTCAATATTCTCATCACTGAACTCAGACTGCAGGAAGCTGCGGAAAGCAGCCACACCATCTGAAGGGGAAGAAAGGCGGGGGGGGGGGTATTAAAAACATGGCTCCATTGAATGTCACATTCATTAAAAGGCCAACACTGGCACAATGTTAATTATGACAAGAAAAGGAATCATTTTTAGGGGCAAAAAGGAAAATGACCCTCAAAACACCATCAAATCAAACCATCTGTCTCACTGCAGTGATTATTTAGCAAAATGCTTTACATAAAACATGTACATGGGACTGCAGAACAGATACTAGAAACCTGTCTTCTATTATGATAAATCATGAAACTGACTTTATTACAGTTACTCATCAGAAGATGTGGCCCTTTAGGGTCATAAATAAAGACTGAATGACATCCATCAGTGATTCAGCCTGATAGAGAACTGAAAACACTCTTCTTCCTTGATAATCTTCCTTTTCCAAATCACACCTGTTTTTCATACCTAATGTTAAACGTCACACGAGCGCTCTGGCTCTTTTCATAAAGGTGCTGTCATGTTTGAATAAAGCTACTGCAAAACATTTTTTCTAGCAGACTCCTCAGCCCAAAGAGCCATCGCTTTGACAGATAGATGGAACCAACAATGCTTGCAGAAGTGCAGTAGTGGAAAATCAATAAGCTTTGTAAAATGGCAGCATATACTCCAGATGTCTGGTGTTTGTACTCAGGAAAGTGTGATGAGATAAGTCTTCCCTGGATGGACCCAAACCTGACATAAAGAAAGTGGATGTTTTATGTAATGCGGTGGGATTGAAAATGTCCAGAAACTCTTTAAAACTTCACTAATTAAACTAAATACACTTATTTTCAGAAGGGTAGTTGTTTGTTTTTGTGAGTTGATGTTCAGTTTAACCATTTTGAGTGTCAAAAGTAAGTAACTTATTTAGACAAAAGTAAAAGCACAATGCTTATCCTGAAATAAGGCTTGATAAAACAGCCAGCCACTTCATTGTAATTTAACATAATGCCTGTGAAAGATCCCATTGTCTGAACTGAAGCATGTGCTGCCGATGATAAGCACTCTGCTATTGCCTCCGGCTTTTATCTGCAATCTAAATGGCTAGTTTGGTTCAAAATAGCACAGAGTCGCCATCAAGCTGGAGCTCTTTCTTTTTTTTTGTGTTGAAAGATCTTCGGTACAGGGACACACAAAGAGAGAAGCACACACACATGCACAGGCGCTGATGACAAGCTGTTTGTGTACGAGAGCTGCAGCAAGCAGCAGGATATGTAGCATGTTAGTGTTTGTTTGTTGTCCATGCATTTATGATTTTATAATCTTGTACCTCCATGTCTCAGCAAAATAGTGCTAGAATTCCTTGTATAATTAACTTTAATTAACTTTAATTAACTTGGCTGCCCCTCATAGGCTGAACTAATCTTTCAGGTAACAAAAGACTGATGAGTTCCTATAATTAAAAACTTCACAGACATCAATTTGAAAATTTGATTTATTTTTTCTACAAGTGCAATTTTGTTTTATCAGACAATAATCATACATTATTGACTGTTGCATAATATACAATGAATTATGCAAATCTTATTGTGAAGGAGGGGGGGGGGGGGCAGTGCTGCATCTGAGAGGTAATGAGTCACTGAGAATCCCACGGGGGAAGAACAAGATAGAAGCCATAAAGAATAATGCTAATGTAAAATCTCAAGTAGATAAATAATCACAGCACAGCAGTTTGCAGCAGTCGTGCAATAAATCAATGCTGGTGGAATCACTTAGATTTGTCCCCTGAGAAGTTACCGCAACACACACAACCTCCGTGGAGCCACACACACACACATATTCGTGCAGGCATGCAAACACAGGAGAAACATACATCTCCCTGGCCTAGACTGTGCTGAAGGAGCCACTTAGAAAGGGCTTTTGCCACCCACTCGGCTCTACGGAGAAAACGCATCAGCTGGTCAGTAACATCTGTGCGTGGATCTGTTTTGATGCACAGGGGCGACTTAAGTGACTTATTAGCAGGAGAGTTTACACGTACTGCTGAATACCCTTAACCATTAAAGTTAATCATTGGTCTCGCTGGCTCTCTGTGCACTTTGTGAAGTAAACAGTGGAGTGAGAAGCTGCTTTCAGGTATGTATGGGGGGGGTGTAAATGTGTTGTTCTCCCCATGTGCAATGCTCACATATGTCTTTCTACAACCCAAACTGTTTTAGTGTAGATTAGGATTACGTAACAGTTTTACATCAGCAAGACATGATTGTTACAAAGGGGATCCTGGATCACGTCATCATGTTTCGAGTTATTTTAATCCAAGTTGAGTGTTGATTTAATTATAGTCGAAATAAACTGTAGTTTAACTCCGGTATGAAACTAAAACCACTCCAGCAGATAGAGTTGTTTGGTTTGAGGGGTTCCTTGTCAACTGTCATGATCTAAAAAGGCTGAGCATAGATATTTGGACATAAAGCGTAATGTTATTTAAATACATTGTTGATAAAGAAGTCCTTCACTGAACACTAATAGAAAGCTTATGTGGTTTCTAAATTACAGTTACATATCTTTTATTTGTAATTTATGGTTGAATAATTGAAGTTGGATTAAATAAATTGTGCTAATCTCAATTACTGATTTGTATCTTTTGAAAATGATTGTGCTTTTTCACAGTCATGTGAGCCAGCGCAGGATGGACATACAGTATACAGTATTTATATGTATGAGTCAATACTCTTCACCATTCGATTAAACAAATGATCAGATGGATGTTTAACAAGCTGTATTGTTGTAATGGAAACCAGACCCTCCGCGGTTTAACTGTACCTGTAAACAGTCTGCTAGACAGACACCAGACCAGAGGGAAGGCAAGTTTTCTCCTTGTGGAATGATTAAAATTAAAGCCAAGTGCCAGATGTTACACGATGAAAACCACAGCTTTAGACAGTGTAAAATAATCATACGCTCAACAGAGAGCAGCAGAGATACGTCACAGTTTTGTTTTCTAACACGCAGGTTTTTATTGTTGCTGGGAAATGACAGAGAGCATCCTTCAGCTATGTCTAAAAAAAAGATGCTATTTCCTAACTAACTAGTAGGTTTGATTGGTTATATGAGATGTGCGATAATGTGACGGTGTTTGCTAAAGAATATATGATTTAAAAAGTTGTAATGAGTTAGATTAAGTGGTTTTTGTCCATCGTGTGATGAAAACATCTCCACAGTTCATTAACTGTGTGAGACAATGAGATACCAAACTCTTAACCAGGGTTAAGAGTTTTAGTGGTTAAGGGCATCAAGGCAAACCATCATTTAAGTATGACTCCAGAGAATGAATGTACTTTAATACAGTGCCATCAACAGTAAGTGTCACAAAAGTGTGTGTGTGTGTGTGTGTGTGTGTGTGTGAGACAGTAAAGTAAAAAAGGGGGCAGACATACAGTTGTTGTTCAGGACTCGGTCCAGACTCTCACGCCACTGAGCAGCCTCATCAGGAGTAGGCCTGCACACAAAACACCTCAGGTCAGTCACAGAGGTTCAGAGCATCCCAACAGTTAATAAATACAAGCTAACATACAGGATTTTACTCCAAGAGTGCCTAACCGTCATGCTAGTTTTGCATTTGGGAAAGCCGGTTCAATCTGTGGTTAGCTCTGGATGTGATGTGAAGCTTGCAGTTTGGACAGCAGAAAGCTTGCAGTGATTTAAGTAAGATACAGTACTGTTTACAGCACAGTGTGACAACTGGAACACTGGAACACTGGAAGTGACGAAGATTTAGAGATTTATGGGGAAAGATTTCACAACAAGAAGCTTCTGAAAAAACCCATCTCATTTTCTCCCGACATATGCGTCATTGTTGCAGAAGAGCTTCAAGCGATGAGCCACAAATATTCGACCGCACATTTGACGGATGTTTCTGGTCTCACAAACCCAGAGTCCATCCTTTGATCTCAATTTCCGCTGTCAGATTCAAGTCTGGACAACATCCACTTAAGAATAGATTGCATCTGGTGTGTGTGTGTCAGACCAATCATGGGGAGCATTTAGACACCAAACTAAAAACTCTGAATAATTTAAAAGTGTTATGATTGTAAAAACTGCCTGACCTTTCTCTCAGCTTTAGGAGAAAGTTTCCAAAGCTGCTGTGATGTCTTTCAAGCTTGATAATTAGCTGAAAGGACCAGTGACAGATGCAAAACATGGAGGATAGCACATGCTTTTAAAAGCTCATCTGATAAAGGACTAATGCCAATTATAAATATGGACTGTAGTGGTAGGAGAGTCATAATCAAACTGACTTCTTTTAACAGCACTGAGAAATATTTCAGCTTTTATCAAAACAAGTGTGTGTTTAACGACAAACAAAAGTAGTCGCTTTCATTTAACATCTCATACATAATTCATGTCTAACCCAGTATTTTCAGGGTAATGCCTGGTAAGATGTAAGTATCTAAAGCTCGGTATCATCTTCCACTGACATCTGAGCCCAGTCGGTGTCTGGAGAGGTGTAATGTCCTTTGATCTCCACATCTTGCGCCTGCCCCGGGCTCTGCTCTGCCACTTTACCATCATTTATCTGGTTAATACTCTGGCAAACATCCCCGGCTCTCCCAGACATTATTCTAAAGACGAGACAGAGACTCACTTCTGTAGCTTCTCGGGCTTCTTCTCAGCCTTCTCGGGGTAGGGGATGATCAGGTCGATGGCATTTTCTGGCTTCTGCAGTAAAACTCCCAATTTCGACTTGATCTCCTTGGCTCTGGGAGACAGAAAGCAGAGGAGGAAGGCGGATTGTGTGACAAAGGCTTTGTTTTATCTTCTCAGACACCAAAGTAATAATAATCTAGACATGATGTTTATCTAAGCTTTCACGATATACGTCATCATCTCTCCAACGTGACTTTTATATTGTCTTTACACAAGATGCTGACGAAAACCTATGAGCATGTTAGTGGGCTGATTAATTAAATGTCAAACCTAATTAGCTACAAAACCTACAAAAACCTTCTGAGCAAAGAGCAAATGTAAAACTTTATCTCACTTTTTTAAACTATGAACAGCGGTAAACATGTTTTACTTAGTGTAGTTATGTTCTGACCAGTGTAAACTTTGTTTCTTCAATTCTGCAGGTTTAGAAACCTATCCGACCTCAGGTTTGAGTGTGTGAACACATTTATCTGACTCTGTTGTCAGCTGTTGTAAAAAATAAAGGTGAAAAAACACTCAAGCTGGCATTAAAAAGTGGTATAACACAGATGACACCCTTCCTCGGGTCAAAAAAAGAGTTCCAGGTAATAGAAATGTTTTTCAGAAAGTAAAACCTTCAGATGGAAACTCTACCTGAGAGTGATGGCAACATGGATTCACGATCCATGTATTTCAATACATGTTTATTTTGACAGACTATAATCGTAGGCACTCTTAATATATTCAACCACATCAGAGGAACACACTGCTGAAACATGTCAGGAATACTAATGTGATAATGCAGGGCTCACCTTTCCAGGCAGGTTTGGGGTAAGGCAGCTAATCCTTTACACATTTTCCAGCGCTTTCAGTTGCAGTAGTAGAGTGAATTCAGTCTTCCTGTTAGCCCACTGTGAGTCTCAGGGTCCCTGTTGCTCTCTGAGTCTGGCTTTCAGCTCATGGGGAGTTTTATACAGACATCCTTTTGGGCTTTTGGCCAACAGCTAAGCCAATCAGACTGGAATGTGAACAGCGCGGCTGAGGAAGGGCGGGTTTCCAGTTTGCTTTGAGGTTTCAATTAACCAACAGATCCAGGACCTGCGTGCAGAATACGAACTGGAGAGTGAATTTTCATTGATATCAGATCAAAAGTGCTATATAATAAATGGTTGATATCAGATACTCTTTATCACAATGTTTATCACATCTTGTCAGTGTGTTTGTTATATTGTCATTAATACATTTGTATGGGGCCGTGCACACATCCAGACATTCAACACTGAAGTAACAACAGGTCATTTTGCCTATATGGCTGCTCTGAAATTTGTATTTTGTGATTTCCCAGGACTGTATGAGTTGAGAGAACAGGACAGCTTGGTTAAAGTTCTGTTTGTTGGAAAGTTTCTGTTTCAAAAAATCAAAATGACTTTTTCTCATATATGGATAAATCAATTAATTTAAATAACCTTAAACTGGCAAAACTCTTACGTAAAAGATTACGTTTTGGTCCCTGTGTTTGGTAACCGACAGCTTTTGAGTTTCACTGGAAGGTTTTGTCTGGTACCAAAAAAGCATTGAGGTTCATTGGACACTTTAAGTACTTTTATTGTGAAACAAAACCAACAGTGACTGATTGCTGGTCGGACATGTGACACAAATAGTTTCTGGTTAAGTTGTGGAGTTTTACTAATCTTGTATGTTTCACCAACTCACATTACAGAAACATGATCTGGTCGTACTTTTTCAGTGGTCAACAACGTTACACTACATCCACCTTCGACAGAGAGGACAAGCGATTAAACAAATTACAAGGCTACTTGAGGAGAATGTCGTGAGCACTGGGACACACGACCAGTGCTTCATGGGAAAACATTAATTTTAGTTTGGACCGGCATCTTGTTTTTTTCAGTCAGCTGCAGACTGCACTGTTTATATCCTTGACATTTTTACTGTGTTACTGGAAGAACCTTGTCCTCTTTGGTGCTATCAAATATCAGTGTAGAAGGTGGGTTTTAATGGGGGAGAGATGTTATCACTGAGACTTATATTAGCCTAAGTGAACTGCAGTCCAAAGAATTTGACTCCACTTATTCTTTTGGATCATGTATCACGTCAAGGCCTCAACAGTAATGAAACTCTTCCAACACACCAGTGTATTTAATTCTGTAAGAAATTCAGTGAATCACATTGTTTTCATTCGTTCACCCCAGAAAGGAGGACGTGTGATGTAATAGATTTACTGTAAATGATGTTGTTGAAATCCCCGAAGTGTTAGAAAGACACAAAGACTGATGCTTTGTTGTGCAGAGCTGGATGCTCTCTAATTGTTTTTGACATGCTACACTAACATGAGGCAGAGAGCTCACAGCTAAGTTTGCCAACTCTTGTTGAACTGTTCCCTGACATATTTGTGATTTATATTACAATGGTTTTTATTACAGGTTTAGTTTTATGTCAAAGCTCACAGGCTTAATGTTGAATAGAGTGATCTTACGTGAGTGTTAATCAAACCAGGGTGCGTCTATTACTTTTTATTAAGACTGCTCAGTTGTACGTTCAGCCCATTGTTTGGCAGCGTGATACTGGTTAGCCGTCATTATTCACCCAAGCAATAACAAAGATGAAAGTGGGAAATAGCAATAGTAAGAAAGCTCTTACATTAGCTTACTAAAGGTCCAGTTTAAAATCTAGAGGGGGTGTATTAGCTTCAGTAGTGTGACTACAAACTAAGAATCATGTTTTCATCAGCACAGAATGAACTTTACATTCATCACGCTGCTTCTGACCTCTTGATGTTGAATTCCATTGTTTGTTAGTTTAAAGGCCAAAAACCCTAAAGAGAGCGAGAGTAAGTCTAATAATTCTCATGTGTCAGCTCTTCTTTCCTTTAAAGTACATGTATTAGCTACAGAAACGTGTTTTGAATGAACCATAATGCTGCACAGAGGACTTTTGTTCTCAACATAAAGAAGAAAGACTTTCCACAGGTTTTTCAACATATTGGCCATTGGACACATCTTTAACACATCTTATTGTTTTTCATTCTATATCTGCCACCAGTAGCAGTTAAAGCTTAGTTATGGTTCTGTTTAGGCACTCACAGCACTTTGTGTTTTCAAGATAAAAGGTCCAACTGATGTAATGCCTAATAATACATGAATATACATGTATTACTTTATAATACACAACTTACTGACTAACTTGAGTGTACTTTTTCACTTGTGATTCATGCAAAGTGTGCAAATTGAGTACAGAACATTGAAAGTAAACAATCATCAAAATCTTCCTGTGACATGAACATCCAAATATGAGCCAGAACAGCCTTGGAAACAGCCCTGGAAAATTCTAATTTCACACACTTTAACACTATAAACAAATAAATAAACGGTCCTTGTTCCAGCAAACATTTAGACTACTGAAAAGAGAGACATGAGCTTCTCAAATGAGCCTGAGGCTTTACTAAAAGAGATCAGTTTGTTGGCATGGCAATGTATTCAGAAAACACGGGCTTCGGTACCGTGTTATTAACGCCCTTGTTGCATCCAGACAAAAGAGGGCTGCCAGTTAAACATGTGCAGCACTTATTGCAATTGACTGAAACATCAGGCTTTCTTGGTATCAGTGTTTTTATTCCAGGACAAATAACAAAGCCTGGTACAGAGCTGTTTGCTTTGTTTCTTCCTAAAATCTTAGAAATGCCTCCTGGAGCTGTACCATCCATCATCTTTGGATGAGGCCATCAATAAGTCATTGACTTCCAGCTACAGGAATGAAATAAGTCAATCCTGAGATCATAAGTCTTAGTCTTAAAGTATGAAAACAAAACATGTTACCAATATTTCTTAAGATGTTTCATTAGACTTTAGACTCTATACTCTATGTGCTCACCTGGAGGCTTTAAACAACTCTATATTTTTGTTTATTCTCGACTGCACAGCTCCAATATCACCTGCGTCGACAAGGCAAACACACAAAGATCTTTGCCTTCATTACAGAATTTCCTGGAAGCCAAAGTTCAGGCAGGGACGGTCCTTTGAGCGGATGTGTACATAGGCCAACGGCAATCGCTGCACCGCTGTCCAAATAAACTGGCACCAGTTGGCATCCAGGCGCTTTGTTTACCACGCTGACAGAAGCTCTACGCTCAGTTTATAGATGTAATGGCTGTCTGAAAGCTCAAGCAGCACCGTGAAACACTGTTTTTCAAAGATAATGGACACCATATGGCACAGTGAAGACGTATATTGTATGAAAAGGCAGTTGATTGCAATTAACAACCTGACAAATTTGTGATTTATGGTAAGTGTCAATTATGCATTACTTTTGTTTTCTGTGGTGAGTTTTTGAGCCTTTGTTTTCCTACTGAATTCTGTCCCACAGCCACTGAACCTTAACATTGTCATTTTGGGACTTGATAAAGCACGTAAATACAAATGCTCACAAAAACTGCTTTACTATTCAAAGCCGTAACAGATGTTATACTGCCTGAATCGACTGAATACACACACTTGGGACTCTGGCTGTTGGCTCTCATCATGTCTGCTGGACTTGCACAAAGCAGCATCTGGTTTTAGTTCACTGACGTTACCTATTAACAACAATTAGCCCTTTGAACTCAGATGAGCAGGCACTTATCACCCCGTTTTCATCATGAGAGCACATTATTTGCATCACAACCATCATGTTTCTATTATGCCATCATCATCTTTTCATCTAGGTGTGGTATTTGCGACAATTGCTTTGTTCTAGGAAAGAAAAAAAAAAAAGCAAAGTGCATCGTGGTTGCCAGATGCTTTTTTTTGGCCAACAGGAAGACGAATGTAATCTTGGCCTGACATTATTCCAGAAATACCAGCGAGTACCGCTGACTCCATGGCTCAGATTATAGAGATTGCAGACAGTTCTCCTGACGTTTCACTCACCTCCCACTGGTTAAAAGTCAACAATGGGAGCTCTAAGGTCAGCAATGCAGAGCATGGGTGCTCTGGAGGAGAATGTGCATATGTGTTTGTGTATGAATTGGAGGAGAAGAGGAAGTGATGACTCACAGTGATGTCAGCCATGTGGATGGTTGAATATATATGATACCATCTTGTGGAGTGGCACCGATAAGATCTACAGTCATATTATATTGTGTCAGGTAGTTTTGCTTCATACACATATAGGGTGAGCAGAATAACATAAAAACATTGGAAAATAATGCATTTAAATACAACAACAAAGCAAACATTGGCCTAAAAATGTATTTGATTTGATGTATTTGCTGTTATTGTGTCCATCTAGGGAATAAAGAGTGAAATGCAGACAAAGAAAATGCACCTCCTGTATGGTCATTCTTTGTCATGTAGTCAAAGAGAAAACAGATGTTAGGAGCTGATGAACAAAAGACCATTGGAGTGTTTCAGTTCATTTCCTAAAGCACAGGATATGACATAACTATCCCATGCCCTAGGACAGCCGTGGCACTTGTCCATGCTAAGTGCTTTTATAGCAAACATGCCTGTATGATGACAGAGAGGGAGGGATGGAGGTCACGCAGGTCATCGCTGACAAATTGAATTAGGCCAAAACACATTCGGGAGATTTCAAATGATTTTTTACCATTGTCAGCCTTAGTGGTGCCAGATTGAATCCAAATTTGGAGAAATATTTCTGATCCGCTAGAAACCCACGTTCTCGCTTTCTTGCTAAGGCGGCCGTGCTGAACCTCAGGCATGAGGCAGGGTGACTGAGGAGGTGTCCAGTTTCTCAGTGCTCTGTCCACGGGCCCGCGAGAGGAAATTAAATTGCTTTTCCCACAGCACCATTAATTGTTTTCGTTAAGTTGTTTATTTGCTGAGGCTTTTCCGGTGAACCTGGGGCTTACGGGAGGGCAGAGAGGAGCTTCAAAGACTGTTTTCTCTTGAATTACCATGGATTTGTCCGTTACAGAATCGTGGCATGAACACTGAGAGAGTAAGAAAGTCAGAGGATAAATAATGATGTATTCGTTATCATTCCTGCCTTAGAGAAATAAATTGCATTCTTCGTTCCTTCATTTAGAGAGAAAATGGATTTTCCATTGGAGAGGTCAGAGCTAAATGCTAACAATGGAACTATAGCTGGGCTGCTTTTTACGTAACGCAGAATACACCAGCCAAACGAATACAAAACATGATTTACAGTAAAGTAAACCCAATACTCCCTTTGCAATACTAAGTGTGCTTTCAGAAATGTACTGTTTGGATTTAATTCCAGCTCTTTCAGTGGCAGCTAAAGTTTCATTTAAGAATTACAGCTACATAAAACAAGTGAAAATACGTGAACCGCACAAAAATGCATGAGAAACACCGTGTCGTGTCCAGCTGCATGAGTTATTCTTGTGTATTTTGCCAGCTAAACTTCCACATCTTAATACTCCAAGATCAGATAAACCTCAACCTTAGAACAACAGTGATTATCACAGGCCATTTCATTGAGGCCTGTAGTCTAAGTGTGTTTGGTTTTCAGAAATCTGGACACAATTCAGACCAAATAGCCTCAAAATTAGCGATATAACAAAAGGCCAATCCAAACATGACAGCCAGGATAAGGAAAATAGCAACAGTTTGAGGTGATTGTCTGGCTGGTGTTGCTCTGTGTGCAGCCAGTAAACAGAAGAGAGACGTGGTGGGAAGCCTTAACAGCCTGTTGCCTATTGAGCTCACATACATTGTGTTTGTCATGTTCACTTTGAGGAAGGGTTAACGCACTGAGGAGCATTTCAAGACGAGGTTTGATCTGGTGTCTGTCTCAGCTCTCTGAGTTACATAAGTGCAGTAGGCCAGTGCTGTGTATGTTACTGTATATGCTGCTCTCTCCCCCTCTGCATACTTTTACCATCCACAGGCCTCTTTCCTCCAAGTTACGACACAAAAGCTGCTGCAACACGCAGTGTGTCATCATAATAGATATCCTGAACTACGTGGACACCCGAACGTTACATCCTAATATGATCATTGCAAAACACCAAGCGTTCCTTAAGAGCATTAGTGAGTTTGGCCACCGATAAGGACGGACCATCGGCTGGTGTTCAAGTTTAATCGCGAAGGTGTTTGATGTGGCTGAGGTCAAGTCTTTCCACACCAAACTGGGAAAAGCATCTCTTCTCCTGTTTTTGTGCGAGGAGGCCAAACACAAACTGTTGCTGCAAAGATGGATGCACATGCCACCAAAGCTGCCTCTGTATTTCCTTTTTGCCTCATTACATCAACGGCACTTGTACATTTGATGAAAATGATGTGGAGTGTGGAGCTGTAACTGCTAGTGATACTGGGCTGAGTTGGGGGCACACTTTTCTCTGACGGTATGCTGTAGCAATAAGATTTTGCCTTAATTGGAACTAAAGCAAACCTTGACAAACAGTCTTAGACCAAAAGTACCAAAAAAAGGAATGGGAAAAGATGTCATATAATACCCGAATTAAAGCAACAGCCTGTGACTTCTCTGTCAGCTTGTTTAACTCTGTTGCTTTTACATGAGGCTAAAAAGTGAAGGACAGACCAGAACAAGACAAAACAAGCTTTTGGTTTCTTTGAAGTTCAGTTGCTTAGCAGCTACTCTGCTGCTCTCTCCTCGTCAGGGAGCTTTAATAACCGTTCCTCTTTGCTGATGCAGATTATGTGTTTGATGCCGTCATAATTTTCCAGTCTGTTGACCTTTGCTACATTACATAACTTTGTATTTTCCACGACTAACAAAAGATAAACTCATTGCAATCAACATTTTAGCCGGACTTAAACTCTGTGAAGATAAATGCCGTCCGATCCTGCTGTGAAAATTCATATTTAAAAGCCAAACCTGTTTCAAATTTATTGACGATGGTTGGCTCGTGATCCAGAGAGAATAAAGGAATGAGGCTCAGACCACTAATTTCTGAAAATATAAACAAACCCTTCACAGCTCAGTGTGTTAGGGAATGAATGAGCTTTTTTTTGTCCTGTTTAAAACATCTCAGAATCAAGAGATGTGTTGCAAGGCCTGCTTTGTTATCGTGGAAACATCTGGTCTTAATTGTTGAAGCGTCTACAACAAAAATATATCAGTGTTGGCATTCTGGTAAAACACGTGCGATTAGATCTGGCAGATGTGCGTTCAAGATGGAAGAGTTCAAAGTGATGATCATAAAACACACAAAAGAGAAATTCATTCCCTTTAAAATATTTGAGGAGCCTTCACAGAACACAGTGCATGCTGGGAAAGCTTTAGAGAGAAAGTGTGATGGTCGTGTTAAGTCATCTGAACCTGTATGTGCTTTGAGTGGATTTATATGAAACAACACTCTCCAAAGTAAACTCATGTTGTTACCTCATGTTGATGCTACAAGACATTTTTAAGCCTTTAAGTCTTTAACTGAGATTCTTAGTAGAGCTATAGCATAGCTGTATTCTTCTCTTCCCCTCTTCTAGTACTGTTATTACCTGAACATTTTCCTTATTACTTACTAGTTTTAAAGTAACAATACTTATACTCTGTGGCAAAGTATATATTCAGGTCCAACGATGCAAAGTAGTCCATCACAAGTAAAAGCGCAGACTTTAGATATTACAAGTTTAAGTACAAGTTTAGCCTGATATATTAACCATATGCATCGATGCCTAATCTGCATTGTTTTAGTCATAGCTGGTGGAGGAGGACCTAGTTTGACGAGCTTTAAAAACATGTAGGTGTGACGAGACCCTCCTACGAGTTGTGTTCCAGCCAAAGGGGCCACAAGATAAACCTGAGCAGTCACGAGAGGATTAATGTGGTAGAAATGTTGTGAATCCTGTGAAATGTCGGATGATTTCACCTTGTTGGAGCTCGAGTTGTTTAAATGAAACTGCCTGATGAGTAAATCACTGCCACAAATCATATATGTCTCAAATGCGATTGGTTTAATCCTTAACAATTAATTTTAGTGAATCACTTCTTTTTGTTTTATGTAAAACCTGAATATGAAGAATGAACACAGCTGTCAAATACAAGTAGTGAAATAAAAAGTTCAATATTTATGTAGTGGATTGGAAATAATGAAGCTGCAGAGAACTGCATTTAAATGCGAGCACAGATAGAGAAGAAGTACAATCCACCACTGCTTATTCTTTTGGCTCTTCATCATGGTTTGGGCTTCAGTCCAAGGGAGCTGGACAAATCAGAAAGAAAACATACATAAAAAAGGGAATCCTGATCCATCTCACAGCCTCTTTCCAAGACATTCTGTGCTGCAAGAACATGTGAATCACACAGCAACGTTGAATCACACATCGATATGGAAAATGAAAGATTCAGCCGATACCCAGTATGTGAAGTTTCTTTTTTTTTTTCCAGGCCTGAGTGTGATCCTGAGAGGACAGAGGACGTGAACCGAGACGAACTGAGAGTCACTAGATAGCAGAGTCTTCCCTTTTCACAAGGGACCCACACTAGGAGATTTCCCACGCTTGGAGTGTAATGTGCATCCCCTCCGCTCGTCTCTGTTCTTGCCCACTCATTTAATATGTTCATCATGAATCCTCTCCTCCTTTCACGTCCTGCTCCTTGCTTTCTACTTTGTTACGATAACATCAGGGCAGTCTAAGGGAAAGGGGGAAGTAAAGTTAAAAGGGCACCACCAGCTGCGATGTGATGCATTTATAGCGAGACATATCTATCATACTCTTTTGTCCACATTGAAGAACGGCCAACAACTGTGTGTTTGTGTGGAGGGCATGCATGAGGGGATACGACGGATGTACTAAGGGGAAAAAAAACCTCCCTGGAGGCCCAGGCCACACTGAGGTGCGTCTGGGCCGGGAGGACGCACAGCACATGTCCAGTCTGAGGGGAGATGCTGAGGAATGTGCACATGGGGTCATCTACTCCAGATCTGCACTCATCCTAATGGCCACCAAGGGGGTCGCGCCTCATCCTTAAAAAAACATGCAGAACACTGTGCGTTCTCGGCACCTATTTTAAACTCAAGGACAAGGGGTTCAGTGTGGCCATATGTGATGAAGACAATCATGGTCCTGAGGGGTTCTGTCTTACTTCTGATGAACATACCGTATGTGCTCTGGAGTACTTTGGCTCCGCTAATATTCAGGCTGTAGCTGAAATGTAGGACAGGGAGGTCATGTTCTTTTATGTCCATCTCTACTTTTCACACAAACGTCACGTTTCTTGGAAAGGATTTCATTCATGTTTCCTCAGAGTTATGTTTAATCTGGAGTTGTTTCTATTTAACGACTTAAAGGTGTATTTTATATTTATCTTATAGTTGTATATAGTATAGTTATAAAGTGAAGTAGCTGTTTAAACCTTAAACGACTAAAAACTAAAAAGTAAAGTACTTTAATTCCTACCAAACCTCCGTCCTCCTGATTGTGCTCATTCATTTCATGTTGATACTCTACTTGAGACCTCTAGTATCCTGCCTGAGGTGTTCTTACAGGTCAGAAGTGAGAAAAACAAAGGAGAAGAAAACAAAATTGACACGACTGGATGTTCAGGTTTACTTGCAGCCTTTCACTGCCCCCCAGTGCTGTGACAGAAACCCACGTTCAGGCAGTCGGTCCTTCTTTATCACTCTTTAGAAATCATTTTAAAATCTGCTTCAAGCATTCTTTATGCTTTTTGCTTTAAACGGACCCAGATGTTCAGACTTGAACACAATGCTGCTAAAGAAAATGGTGATGAATTCAGTTTGAGACAGTCGTTTCCAGTCTTCTTGGCTTGTGACCCAAGAAAACTTGATTGAAAGATAGTTTATGAACCCTTTCTAATTGTACTGAAGTACTTAAGTTACATGATATCTATGATCGTTATTTCTTTGGCTTCATATATCTTTATGATAGTGGTATGTGGATGTTGTTGTGACGGCTGTGTTCTTTGTATCTGCTGGTTACGTCATTATGTGATGGATTTACAGTCTGTTTCCAGGTGTAAACAATCTGTTTTCACTTTTTCCATTATGCTCATCTACACATTAATTAATTAATGATGCCGTTTACTTTACTGACTCCCTCAGCACAGGTTATGAGCTCAGTGTGGGCACGAGTAACCAAACCTGCACCCTGGGAGAAAATATCAAAGACTCAGTGGTTCAATAGTGAAAACATGCACCACATTCCACTTAAGCAGTGAAGTTGCCAGATAGTAATACAGTTAGGTTCTCAGGAAATGTCTGGTCAAATATTCTAGTAATATGCAGAATAATGATCATAATTTAAACCACTAGATGTCGCTGTCACTTCATGATTATACCACACATGACTACTGCAGGAAGCTCAGCACACTGTTGGTCATACAGATAAATCTAAACTCTTCACTACTTTACATCAGAGATGTTAATGAAATAATTTAATCACATATAATAAATGTTACTGTTCTATGAAGTACTGCATCTTAAAAATGTTGGCTTTAGTATGTAAGAAAAGAAAACCCTTGAGTTGAGTCAGTACAGCAGAATAAACTTGTATTTGTCAGATTATTACATACGGTTAAATGGATGTCCAGCTCAGTTTTGTATCCTGGTATAACATTTGTCATCTGAGGCATCCTGCTCTTTGGAGCAGGGGTCAGCTGGGTGTTAGCTTGGAGCCCACTGAGGACTATTTATGGGCTTAAATCTAACTTAAATGGCTCAATTGTATCATTGTCCTTTGCACTCCTTTTAGCATTAACAGTGGATGAAACTGTCGTGACTTTTCACAATATCTGCCTTGTCAGAGAACATGGACTTACCACTTGCAGAACAAGGGTCTAAATTACATTTCAACATTAATTAGAGTGCCAGTTTCAGCCAGTTGAGCTCAGTCTATTTAAGATAAGGTCTGGTGGTCTGTTTTGCCCAGGAAAAGAATTTTCTTTCAAAAATAGACCCATTGGAACAATATCTTCAGGGGAAACCAGTTCCAATGAAAACGGCTCACACTGAGGTTTGTGGTTTAGTATTTATGGAAAGGAACATTTGTGTTGAATAGTTTGCCACAAATAAAGTTTGCTTCCATTAAAGTGGGGTGATATTAATAATCCCAGATATAGATATGATAGTGTCAGCAGTTAAAACCAAAGCTATGTAGTAAACTGCGCTTATCAGTAAAACAGCTTTAAGCAAACAATGGGTTAGCTTTTCTTCTGGTTGAGTGAGCAACGACTGTAACCTCTGAGTAGCAAAGGCAGAAATGGGGCGACAGTGTTACAAGATTTAATTTTTATTTATAACAATTTGAGTTCAGGAAGTGTGTAACTTTGCCTCTGGAGGCCACAGTTCATGGATTCAGTTTGTTTCTTACATAAACATGGTCTTTCCCTGTTGTCAGCTGGGCATTAGGCAAATGGACTGAGCAGCTCTTTAGCCACATTAACTAAACATAGAATAAAAGGGGAATTTCAAAGCTGCTTATGTGGCAGAAATGCACAAAACAAGGTGACAGATGCAAAACCACCACATGTCGGCATCCCGTAGAGGCGATGGCTAATGTGTTCACAAACAGGTACCGACTAAAGCAACACTTTATTCTTTTGGATTCAAGTTTCAATCTGATGCATGTAAATTAAATACTCACTCGCCTTTTAGGTCTCGTTTGGTCGTCACCAAGTCCTCAGGAAACTATCAGACTCTTAAGCTCTAAATGCTCTGCTGTCTTAGTTTTGTCTTCTTTCCTGATGATTGGGGAAAACTTGGGATTTATTTAAGCTCTGCATATACTGTGAAACAATCTTCAGTATTGAAACTGGTCATATACCTCTTGGATGTCCTCTGAGACATTTTTCACAAGATGTCAAAACTTATATAGTACAGAACAATATGGTACAGTAAAACCAGCCTTACAGATGGTCATTGCTATTCTTAGATCTAGATAAAAATGTCAAAGGGTTACTATGGAGAAGGATGCAGCATTATGAGGTGTTCATATGCATCGCGTCTGTGGACCAGCTGTTGTTCACCTGATGCTGGCTCCACTCCACACTGATGACATCTGAATACACAAAGTAGTCATTCAGCCACATTTTGCACTCCGCCCGTTGGTAAAATGCACTTCACCAAAACAATTGTGATGGCAACAGTTAACATTTTAATGAGAACAAATCAGATAGCAGGCTTCATCACTGCCACCAATGTCATTATTACCTAACTAGAGGGTTTGTATTATCCCTCTGTTATGTCTTTTCAAAGTACTCGGCCTGCAGGCAGCAGTGGTGATTCTCCAGCCTGCCGGCAGCTTTGCTGTCATTTATTACCTGAGGTCGATGGCTAGTGCAAACAGTTGCTAAGGTAATTGTAAAGTTTTATTGCTCTTCCTATTACGTTAATGCTGTCACATCGTGTCTTTGTGCTTCCTGTTTGCTCGACAGTCGCACAATAATGGACAAAAGCTCAGAACTTGCATTGAGTTCTTTATGACACAAAGCAGAGCAGTTTCCTTGGTGAATAACAATTCAGCACAACACTGGCTGCAGAGTGCCTAATCATACGGAGCAAATATTTCATTGCATGTTTAATCATTCATATTAGCTGATATGAAAATTTCTGACTCTGGGTATTTGCACAAGGTATGTTTACATTTCATGTTCCATAAATGTGACTGGGCTTAATGAGTTACTTAAAATACCCATGGTGGAGGCTAAAAGTGTGAGATGCTCTTGTTGCATTATTGCCACTGTTTGGTATCTTTGCAAATGTGTGGCTCTGCTCAGAAATATGTTAAAAACGACCTTTAAATCATGATTTTGCTAAATAAGGACGACACATTTGAGCATTTTTTCATTTCGTTTTTATTTTTCAAATAACTGAGTTTATTTGCTGACATGTAAAAAAAGACAAAAGTGGTATAAATATTATAAATTAAATTGCACATTTTCCTCATCCTCGTTTGGTAAAAATGCAACAAATATATATTACAGACAAATAAATACAAATAAATACAAAATCATGAAGTACTCCACATGCCTGTTCACAAACAGTGTAAGACTTGGACATAAGAACATCACATCACAAACACATAAGTCTGCCTAATGGCTAAGAAAAGTGCTTTTCCCACTTCTCCTCTTTGATTGTCACTCAGTGTGTTACACTTTCACTTGACTTTGCTGGAAAAACTCAATCTGTCCACTTATAAGATAAGTCCACTTAAGGCATCAACCCTTCCTCCTGTTTTTTCTCTTCAGTCTTTCCTCATCATCGAATTAATGGGGTCTACAGAGTACGCCCATCCATCGGTGCTCTTGTGACGACCCCTGTGTCTGCACTCGCACTCAGCTTCTTGATGCAGCACCCTAACGTCACGCCTTTCTTGCATTCTCAACCCTTAAGGTTACCACTGACAATCTGCCATTAACTCATGGGGAGATTTCACGCCTTCTTCTCCTGCTGAGGCTGCTTGGGGGGCTTGGTGCTTGGTTTGGCTTGGCACACTAGATCCCTGTAGGCTGGAGAGCGGAGGAAGCGAGGATAGCAGTCTTTGGCCATTAGCATGTAGATCTTGTGTTGCGCCAAGTCGAAGCAAGAAGGTGACGGCGCCAGCATGTTGGCTTTGGTGATGTCACGAGTTTCGTGGTCGATGTTAATCTGATGAACGGAGACGAGGAGAAAGAATCAGATTAGTCACAGGTTTTTTTCCATTTCGGAGAGGGTTATATAAGCCCTACTAGGACAATACCTTACATCTAACTGCAAATCAATGTAAAAAGTCTGCTTTTGCAGTGCTGGTAGTGTGTGTTTTGTTGCTTTGGGCTTCATCATCTAACTTTTAGGATTCAGATTTAAATTAGTTTTTACAGATTTGGTGTTTCCTTACCTCCCGGGGAGCGTCACTGCCGATGAATTCATCATAGATCTTCTGGGCTTTGGCCGGTAATTTAGCAGGTGACTTGATATTCCTGTAATCCTCACAGGCAAAGTAGAACGCAATGTTCTCCTCGCTGAACTCAGATACCAGGAAGGCCGTGAAGGCACACAGTCCATCTGAGGAAAGAGAGGACATTTGATTACTTAAAGTGATGATGATGGTCCTGTGGGGGCTGCATGTGCTTACACACACAGGCACACAGAGTGTCAAGAAATGCAAACATCTAGAAATATACTTACATTTGCTAGACAGTAGTTTTTCAAAAGACTTTTTCCACTTCAGGCATTCTTCCAGAGTTGGCCTGAAAATCAGTGATGCAAAATTAGATTTAATCCAGAATTCCAATAAAGCATGCATTGACAATGGATGTAAAATGAATTGGTTGCCCTCTGTGGTATAGTAAGCATGATACTTACTTATTTTGCCCTATTCTGCAGCTGGACAGATTCCAATTGGGTTTTTGCAAAATGCTTCCCAGCCTTGCTTTCAGCTCCTTGGCCCTGTGAGAAGAAGAAAACAGATTGCATACTGTCAAGCCATCAGTGTGCAGTAAAAACAGCATGAATGTCTAAATTTCACATAACCTAAAACTGATTCTCCTCTAGTTTATGTAATGCTCGCAAACAGATGCGCAAAAATAAACCAGCAGAGCTGCCTTCCATATCCTATAATCCAAATCCCCAAACATCTTCCATGTTAGTGTTTTCATTGCTTCGTGTACCTTTCCAAGCAGCAGGTAGGCAGCGATGCTAGTCCTTTACACATAGCAGCAGGTTGGAGCTGGTAGGGGTCGTGCTTTGGTCGGTCCGTGGTTAAATATCCGTTTTGCACAGCTCAGTAGAGAGTGAGGTTGTCTGTGTGGCTGAACAGAGCCAGAACAGAGGTTTTATACTCCCAGCTCCCCTGCCTCTGATGTGTCATCAGCCCTCTCGACCAATCGCAGAGGGGCAGAGCGAGAGCAAGGAAGAGAGAGGGAGACGATGAAGTCAGAAAAATAGGGGAGGATATGCAAGGACGAAGCTGGGAATTTACTGGAAGTGGTAAAAGTCACTAATATTCTAGCCTGTTTTTCTTGCATGGCCTTGAAAACACGTCACAGTAAAGCTTGCATGTTTGTGGTCACCCCTCTCTTTCAAATCAGCTTATTTACAAGCATGAAAAGTGTAAAAAAAACTCCCATTCAATATGCAGATGTGAGAATACTGTTCATATTGCATAGTATATGTTGTGTACATGGGCTCTTTTAGATATGCTGTACCTTTGAAACAGAGCCTACGGGTTTTCCTCATACGTTATAAAGTTGAATGTGACATCTTTATCGTCTTACTATCTTTTCTCTGCTTTTTTGGAATAACTTTTAGCTTCAAAAGCTTGTGTTATATCATCAACTACAACTTGCAAACACAAAGCAAAGCTCGCTGCTGCATAAATAAGGGTTTCAGCCAGTTTGTGTGTTTGATAACTCAATAAGCCGACCTGCTAATAACATCCTGTATTGTCAAATTGCTTCTCGATGGCTCCTTTGTTCCTGCTTTGCACAAAGAAGACATAAATGAAGAAATGGCAGGCTAATAAAGAACCTCTCCAGTGGTAAACGCAGTCACACACTTTATGGACCTGATAAAAGTCCAGGGAATGATGGGAAGTGTAGTATTTACTCTGTTTAATTACATTACTGTAAGCAAGCTGGATGTACGACTAACTGCTCGGCACAATAAAGCCAGAGGGAGACCGTTTCCCATATGGCGAGCTGCAGGTTGTTTATCTAGGATTTGTTTGTCATATAATTCAGATTAAAGGGACGTTAGATAATCTGAGGAAGAAGATGATGACTCTGAAGCTGGTGTCCACTGTCCTGTATGTTTGAGATGTTTCCCTGCTCCAACTACACCTGGTTCAAATGGATGGGCCATTATCAGGCATCTGTGCAGCTCAATGACAAGCTGATCTGAAACATCTAAAACATGCGGGGCATCGGGCCCTCGGGAGCAGGACTGGGAAACATCTGACACTAACCAACACTGCTTTACAGTGGCCTTTAGCTGGTATTTTTCCAAAACAGAGAAGCTGGCTGATTAAACCAGATTTGTTGTTAGTTGTTCTTGTCTTTGAATTTCAATGCTACAACAAGATGTGGAGCCGCTGAAGCCAATCGCGAATTAGAGCATTAAAGGGAACCAACAACTATTTCCCAAATGACAGAGGTAACATTGTATTGCACCCATTATGCAAGTCCATAGCCGTGGGCATTTCAAGGAATTAACACTCAGCAGGGCTGTGTGATAGATGAGATCAGCTGTGGTGATAACTTCACCCCCCTCTAATAATAGCATTTGTTTTCAAATGCCACAATACACAAGTAAAACATTTACATACCATTTCTTAAGTCAACACGGAAAGTTTTGAGGCTACGAGCTGACAAGTCATCTTTTGTGACGTGGAAGTATAGTAACATTTTTATACAACTGGAAAAAGATTGTTTCCTCCTGCCAACTGTCAATATTTTTTTCTTTTAATCTTCATCATATCAATAATATCATACTGCTAATCTTTTAGTCACACTCCTATTGTTAGTGCTATAGTCACTGTTAGTACGTTGGTTGCTGTTTGTGTTCTCTCTCTCTCTCTCTCTCTCTCTCTCTCTGTCCAACCTCCACCCAACGCTGACCCCTACAGAAGCCGCCCACATTGATCCTGGGTCTGTTCGAAGTTTCTTCCCGTTAAAGGGGAGTTCTTCCTCCACTGTTGCTCAATATAATATAATAACTGATGCTTCTTGAATCTTTAATTTTGAATTCCTGAATCGTTGGGTCTCTCTCTCTTAATTAAAGAGTTTGGTCTAGACCTGCTCTTCATGTAAAGCATCTTGAGATAACACTGTTGTGAATTGGCGCTATATAAATAAAGATTGATTGATTGATCATCATCTTCGTTGTTAAGACGGTTAGCTGAAATTTTGTCCGTTCTATGTTCTGAAGGGCACTGACAAGACAAGCACCCACAAATTACTGTTAAATTGGTTTTTGTGCAGACTAACGATACCCCTGGGCTGAGATGCGAGCGGTGCAAAGGGCACTGCCTGTGTTACACAAGCATGTAGCCAGAGCTCACAGTGTACCAAGACAACGCAGCGCTGATTAGGTTGAGTCAGCTAATGTAGAGAGTGGAGGGCTCCGGGTGGGAAGAAAGACAACTGCACAGGGATTACCCAACCTGTCCAGATTCATTGTGCTGGGGAGAATTTAATTGCGGCATTTACTGGCAGGAAAGAACAAAGGTTTGCTTGAGAGGCCTGGGGGAACCCGGCCACCCACTCACCTACTCACACTGTATGCTCACACATATGATGTCAGCACACCTCTGCGCATCCGTCAGCTCTAATGACAAAGGACGACCGGAAACGAGGGAATAGAAAAGCGATTGTGAAGAATCTGGAAGCTGGGGTTTCGCTGTCCTTGAAGCGAGCTGATGTAACACACTCACAAAGCAACTTTATCAGAGTATAACAATCTCACATCAGTATGTGCTCCAACACTATTCCTGTAACACTGAAAAACACTCAAAATTAAGTTGAACATTTATATTTTTGACACTGCCAGGATTATAATGAATTAACTGCTCTGCTGGCCACCCCTCTGTGTCATTTAACCCTTTTTTAACAATGATAATAACAGATGTTACAGTAAAAATAAGATGTTAAAGCAATCTTTGAGCTTTTTTTATGATTTCTCAGAAAAGCCCTTATGGTGAATTGAAACCTCTATCTGAGATCTAAGCAACAGAGAGTCTCGTTGTTTTACCAGCCACCGTTTAGTGATGTTAACTCTTGCTCTTGGATGGTCATGCATTTCTTCACACTGATATTCTCCTTAAAATGTATGGATTTCATTTAGCCATGAGCTGATTGTCTGTCTGATGAACTGTGATGCTCACAGTTTACGTGGAAGAGAGAGCCTTTTCCTAGTTTTTAGTCCTAGAAAGAGTCAATGTCTGGGACTAACTGATGATAGTTAAGAGTTGCAGTCAGACCTGTTAACTTCTAAAGCTTAAACTGTAATAGCACTACTGAGAGCGTTCAGCGCTGCGCTGCATGTGCTGAAACTGTTTCATATGTATTTAACATATCCTCAGAAAAGCTTTGACTTTATCACCACATTTAGGTCCGTTTTACCTTTGACCTCTCTTGATATGAACGCTTTGCATTTTCAGTTTGAAGCTGAGACTGATAAGGATACATTTGAACCTTTAGTGACGTGTCCCTCTGGGTTTCAGTGTTATCAATCAATTCAATCCTTCATGTTTTCATCCCAGCATTGATGCCCTTCCCTCTGTGCTTATTAATTATTAATTATTAATTATCTTACCATACGAGGAGTTTTCATTTTCATCAGTTACTCAATTGGAGAGTGATAATAAAGCATCTCATATTCACATGATCATGTTCTGAGAAGGCTCCTGACATTATTTTCCCCTCACAACAACACACTCTAGATTAACAGATAAAGTGGCCTCATATCTTTGAAGCAAGTCTTGAATGAAGGTCTTGTTGCCGAAGAAATTCCAAAATAAAATTAGTTCAGGTTCTGGTGTCTTTGCGCTTTAATCAGAGTTACTGTAAAGAGTTTTGGGCTCTTTGAGCCAAACACTAAAATGATTCTCTGTCTGCAGCACTTTTGAGGCTGACTAGTTTTTCAGAAAAAAACCTTGAACAAGAGTTGTTCACTCTAAAGTTTGGAAAGGCCTTTACCTGAGAACACTGAAAAAATACAAGCTACAATATATCAGTGCCAAGTCAGAGTATTGAATCACACCAAGGAAACGCATCACCAGGCACTCCTGATAAACCTGAAGTGACATTTACCTGTATGAGTAAGTTTCAAATGAAAGGTCACATCTCACTGCTACCTTGCTTCACCACCTCTGGGACAGAATCACGGCTGAGGCCAGTTTAGGACACTTGCATCTCAAGACCCTGCTTTACCCACAATTCTATTCATATTAGTTGCATTCGGACTAAGCCTTTTTACCTCACGGCACTTGAAACTGTTGGTCCTTTTTCATCTCAAGTAGCCCATCTGGAGCCTGGAGTAGACCTTTCAGTTGGATGTGGGCTCAGCTGTGATGGAGGGAAAGCTCATCCTAAGCTCAGCGTGCTCCTTTCACCGTTCACCTCCATCTAGGTTCTGCTGCGGAGATGAGAAAGCGAGACTGGGATCATCCTCTCGTCAGGGGATGGTGTTATGCCTCCACGATGCATTGCCGCCAAGGAGAAAATGACAAATGAATCAGATGAGGCCCTTTGATAACTCGCTTTCACCTCTGTAAGGGTAGCAGAGCAGCCCGAAAACAAAAAGACCACCAACCAGAAATAATAGCGAGATATTTGATGGTAAATTACGCCCGGGTAGCATTATCATCTTTCCTTCTGAGGTCGAGAGCTTTCTATTAGCATAGAAAGTAGGCCAAGAAGCTGAGGAGATCTGTGTTAAATCTGTACTAAGTGTTTACCCCAGCAGTTATGGAGCCAAAATCTAACTCCATCACTACCACACCTGCATCACATGGAAAATAAAATTGCATGAAAGAAGAACTCTCTATCCTCTTAAGAACTTTTACACATTATATATTTTTTGCAGTGTATATGATTACATACATTCTTGGTGGCGTATTATGTTAATGCAGGTGATTTTACCTGTAAATCTAAGCTAAGGTGAACCAACACACTTGTCCCATCTGTTTGTTGGACCTCAGTGGACTCGCTGCCCACAAAACATCATGCTGGAGAGCGTCAATCTCTTATTATCGATCTCCAAGTAGTTTTGAGCCGTCGAGATGTTTTGATACTTCTGTCACAGTAAAAACTGGGTCACAGTTGGAACATATTACATGACACACATTCACATTCATTCATGATGACTGTTCAAGTAGTACTGTGTAGGCGCATACCATCCGCTGCCAGTTTATAATGTATAATTAAATACTGGCGTGCCATCTGTATCAGTGAGAGAACTAAATATTAGAGGCACCTCTCAATACTGTACAACCTCCCTCACAATCACATCCAAAAAAAACTTTAAAAAAAACTTATAATAACCTTCAAGAAGGTTGGACTTATTGCAGGATTGTTGTATTAGACTGCATTATTTTGATTTCAACTTTGATAATTTTCCCTTTGTTGATAAAATCACAACATTGAGCCAGAATTGGTGTCAAAATGAGGTTTGCTGTTGAACATATAGGTGCAAACAGGATGAACATCAAGCTGCCTGAGTTTCTATTTATGATGACTGCAGAGCTTAAAAACACTATTGTGCTCTGGAGGACAATCCAGCTCTCCACATGCTCCAACAAGGAGGCTGCACTCCTTTGTTTCCATGTGAAGCATTAACCAGCTGTTACATTTGCTTTGTGCTTTGAGATGCCGATCGCAAATCATCACAATACAGAACGCACACGTTAGGCTGAGGAGCAAGCACACCGAGCAGCTGTTCCGATGACACGCTCGAAGTTAACTGAACAAGTTGTCTTATGTGTGAGCCGCAACAGTACAGCCGGGCTACTGATGCATGTGTGCGCCATCACTGCGCAGTCAATAATACTAAATGGAGACATATGTGGAAAAGCTTCCCTGCAGAACCTGGTGTGACTTTATGCCCGAGGAGGTGATGAGAAACCCAGCAGAAACAATCATATTGGAGTAACAGCCCTGCGTTTGCTGCCTGTTTGTTTTCACGGTCTGTACCATGTATTTCACCTTACATGGTCTGTAAGGTGAAACAGAAAAAACTCCCCAACATCTTAGCCTCTGGTCAATGTCACAGGAAGTGTCTGTTATGCTTCCCGGCACTCCATCGGCTTGTTTGTTTGTTTGGTTTTCTTCTGAAGGTCCCTCTGAGCGATGACTTAGTAAAGAGCAGAAGGGGGCAACTGAAAGCCCGTTTAAATGAGTAACTGAATGGAAACATCCACCAGAAAGATGAATTACTCAGAAATTTGGAAATTGGGAGGATGATTGAATTAGCTCATTGCAATTTTGATGTTTGTGAGT
Organism: Pempheris klunzingeri; assembly: GCF_042242105.1. Lineage (NCBI taxonomy): Eukaryota > Metazoa > Chordata > Actinopteri > Acropomatiformes > Pempheridae > Pempheris > Pempheris klunzingeri. The sequence continues at coordinate 25,831,691 of NC_092017.1, read as the reverse complement.
TTGAGTATAATGAGTGAAGCAGTTTATGAAAGTCAGTTCAAAAAACTTTGCTTATCCTTAAATAATCATCACCTCATCAGGATCAATCTAGAATTACATGGATATAATATCTTAAGATTAGAGTTGTCACAGTCATCTGCATGTTTATGACCTTAAACATTACAAGGACAGTGTCATTGTCAAACTAATATCAATGATCAGTCTTATGGAAAATTCAAGACCACGTGTGATTTCATAAATATTTCACAATAATTCAAAGTGGAAAATGAAAATGAGGCCACACAATCCCATAAAAATGAAAACAGATCACATGTTGAAACATGGTGTGTCAAAATACAGCAACACCTTTGAATGAAGCCAAATCCTTGTGTGCCTGGATGGTTGATGGACGTGCTTTCAGTGCACGTGTTTGCACGATGAAGGCAATTGCGAGGCTCTTTCACATGAAGAATGCTTTTGTAATGTATTTTTTTCAATGATGCACGGCTCTCCTCAGGGGACATGGGGGAGAAAAAAAAGATGAGTGACAAAAGAAAAAAAAATGAATTTACCTTCCCCCCCAGAAACGTCGGCATTCTCTTGGAAGATTTTTTCCATTTAGGTCAATGTACTTCCAGGTCAGTTTGGACACATTATGATGAAGAGTGTTTCATTACTCCTCAAAAGGGTCCAAGCTTCATTTGACACCTCTCTCAGGAGTGTGTGCACTCCATCGTTGAGGTTGTTCTGAAGTTTACTGACAGTATTCTGACCTAAATGAAAATATTTTTTGCAAAAGAATGCGAGAGTTTCTCAGAAGAATGCAAAAGTATTTGTGTTTCTTAACCCCTCTGGGACTAATTATCCAACCATAGGTGTAAAAAACACCAAATATTTGCTGAAATCTTAGAAACTGAGTTGACAAGATGTGGTCTGTTTATGTGAGGGGACAAGGCTTCATGATCAGGACCAGAATTAAAAATGAACTAAAATGTCTCAACCACTTAGTGTTCCTGTGGAAGAAACAGTATCTTTTGGGTAAAAGTATGATGTATTCACAGTTCTGGTTGGGATGCCAAATATCAAAGATTATTTTAGAACTGTGAGCCACCCACAGAGAACATTTCATTTGCAATTGGAACCAGAAGTCCCAGGATCTGTGCTTGGACAGTTGTCTTTTTCCCAAACCCACTCAATACAAGTAAAGTGGTCCTGCTTGGTCTCTGTGGAAGTGCGTCCAGCAGTCTGCATACAGGAGCCTCAGGTTGCTCATCTGTCTGATCGTCCTCTGGGGAGGAGAGGAGCAGCCTGCCTCAGGCCCAGCCAGATGCTCACTGTGGCTGTTAAACAATAACCACTGGAGTGTGCTCCCCCCTCAGCAGCACTATGATCCGTAACTACTCCCAGGGGGCTGTTTAGACAGAGGTCAGCCAAGCCTACAATATGCACACTGTCCTGATATTTTAAGTGATAATCTGGGAGATAATTTGTGTTTCCAGTGAGGGTGTTCATTACTATGGTGCTTTTGCACTAAATATCATACATCACTTAACTTCCAAACATTGTATCTGGAGCTCTATTAGTGTTTTCTCCTGATTTTCTTTTCAAAGTTGGAGTTTGCACTCTATTAATTCTCTTACTTAGTTATGTAAGATGTGTACTGTCACACCACCTGCTTTACTTTTGTTACTTCCACTGATCTGAATTCACAAGTTTCAGGAATAAAAACTCTGAATGAGGAAGCGCAGTGTGCAGCGATGCCTCAGGCAGGCAGTAGCAGAAGTCACACAAGCATTAGTCAGCTGGACGCTTACACATACAGAACCAGGTGGTCGCTCTAATTCTGTAACAAGAATCTGTAGCAATGCTAGCGGCTATCGCAGCGCTTTGAGCCAAATGCTAGCGTTAGCGTGCCAACAATGTTAGCATCATGGCGTTTAGCAGGTAGCGTTTACCACGGTCAACATCTTGGCTGTAGGTGGTGTAGTAGAATGCAGCATTTGCTAATCAGCACAAAAATATGTGTCATTATTAATTTAGCAGATGGAGCAGATGATGGCGATGATCACTAAAGTTACTAAGAAACAATGTCAAACATGCAAAGAAATAAAAGATTTCAGATTGTTTGACATCTAATGGCACAGATAATTTCCTTTTTGAGTATTGGTATACATCAATATACTTTATTGTTTAGTACTAACCCCAACTACAGTACACACCCACATGTGTTGACATATTTCAGACCAGACCACGGCGAGACGGACCAAATGACATGTGGTAGTTATCCTAGAGCCAAGACACATTGAGCAACACTGTGCTTCCACAATGCTTTTGTGTTAATCCTAAAGATTACCTGAGGTAATCTGTGGAAAGTCCACTTTCATTATACAGATCAGAGTTTTCAAATTGAACTGTAACATCAAAGTGACCTTGCAGAATCTATCTTGACAGGCATACAAACCGTACGCTCCACTACCAGAGTGTTATTTATGTTTTCTATCTTTTCAAAATGCGGCACGTGTCTCATCTGCTGGTCGCTTAGCTACACTGGTAACTAGGAACTTTTTTTTTTTTTTTTTTAAATGTCAGTCAATATACTTTTATATGATAAATCTAATGGATTCATTTGTGCAGTCTTCAGAATCAGCACACATGCCACAGCACGTGCCCACGCTGACTGCTCTTCAAGTGTTTGTGTCATCAGAGTGTAACTTTTTAATTAACACGCACGTTTTTTCAACACAGATGCTGTAGATGTACAACATAGAGGAATATTTCAGGGAGAATGACTTGTCAAACTGCATTGGACTTAATTTGTGCTCTGTGTGTGTCTGTGCTGCCAAGTGTGCTGTTCATTCTGTCCTCATCCTCTGTAGATTTATTATTGCACCATGGAGTGAAGAATGTATTGAAGAGAGGTGGACTGTAATGAAAGGGGAGCAGGGTTATCTGGTTGAGATGAAACAGATTTCACAGCCATGAATAAAATATCACGGCGATGCTCTCTCCGACAAAACCACCTCCAGCAGTTAAATGACTTGTGACTTGTAGGTGGTCCTTTACCAGCAGAGCGTGCCCCGGAGAAACCGCTGATAATGATTAACTTGGCGCTGAATGGCTTTGTTTTTTCTGCTGTACCCCAGTGTTGGGGTTATGAAACATCAGACCAAGACCACAACAGGACGGATATTTGACTCTTGTCAACATCTCACACACACACACACACACACACACACACACACACAATGTACCTGCTGCCTTGGAGATCATAACAAACAATCGGTAATGTCAATACCAGGGTGCAGCAGGTACTGTTATTCCCAGAGTCTGTTGTTTGATTAAAAATAAAAAGGTAGCACACAAGTGGACAATTGAATCCAGTGGGTGTGTGTTTCAATTGGCATGTGAGGGAACAGGATAAAGGGATGTATGAACATATATGGACATATATTAAAAATGGTGCTCATATGTAAATGCTGCTCCTGACACGTATTATTATATATAATGTATATAATAGATTATTTTTCAGTTATTGAGTGTTTTTGTGATCAAAATGCCAATCAAGGAGAGTAGATTGTAGTTTATTTTATGGCTGCAGCTGTAGAGTTTGTATGTTTGTCGCTGTTCATGTGATATATTTATCTAATCACAACAAAGCTTGCAAAGTTTCATAGGAAGGTCGTCAATGTTAGCTAGTTGCTAACTTCGGCTGTTGTTTGCTGCTGGGCAGGTTGAGTAAAGTGGGTTCATTAGAATTTAGTTTGATAATTTCTAAAAATTCATTTCGAAACTGCCTCCAACTGTTTTTCGCAGACAGTAATAAAGTAAACATCCCATAAAACCAACACAGTGAACAAGGCTTCTTAGAGCTGCAGAGTTGGTTGATACTTCGGTGGGTTTCACACTGCAAGCGAGCCCTTGTACATTACAAACAATTTAATGAAAACACATCGCCAAATTGAGCATTTTACTGACGTCCTACATCACCGCAGTCATGTGACACCATTGCATCATCTGATAAAACACACCATTTTTTTAATTATGGTCACTGTTATAACGGATAATCAAATTTGTTTTGCCCTTTTTCCTGCACTGCTTCTGTTGTTTGTCTCAAAGCCGAACAGGAGGAGTGATCACCTGTCCGTCTCATCCGGCCCATAATCCATAGTCATGGCAGTGCTGCACCATGGGTATTGTGTTTACTATTGAGAGCAGAGAGAGGAGGGACTGCAGAGCAGTAGGAGAGGGAGAAAACACTGAGCAACACTGATGTGATTACCACAGTCTGATTAGTTGCTGTCTATTAAAAACAAACTCATAAATTCGATCTTTTTCCTTTTTCTTTGCCTCTTTGTTGAGTTTTCTAAACATTGCCCAAGTGCTGTGGCTAAACTCAATAGCTGCATTGTTTTAAAGACTGAAATAAAAGAATGGCCTTCGTACTTTGCTTTCTAGAATCGCTATGGAAACACAAGGCTTGCACATGAAAGCAGGGAGAATCACATGCCCCTTCGCTGTTTATAAAGCAGTGCATGTGTTTGCCTCTCAGGAGCACTAACTATGTGACAGACTGTATTTACAACTGCAGAGAACAAAGTCCACATCAGGACTGACTAAAGATCACATCAAAAAAAAAAAAGGGAACAGCACCTACAGATGATTTATTTGCTTCCCAGTGTCCAGTTGCATTGCTGTAATTTGGCTTTCATAACCACAGACAGGTCGTAGCTTTCATCATCGGGTGCAGAGGTGACGCTCGGCTCGTAATGACTTCCGCAGCGAGATGTGTGTCGGCTGTGTTTGCAGTCTGCTGTCACAGACAGGCTCGTGTTGTGTCTACCGAGCAGGGTGCTGCCCCACATTCGTCCTGCTCTTCATTCCCTGAGTGACTAACAAATTGACAAGAACAGCAAAGTTAATGGATGTATAATGTCACAGTGGGCGATTGCATCCCACCAGTGTCCCAGATACTTGATGAGAGCAGTGGTTGTCTTGTGAGTGCCGATGCTGCTCCTAAGTAGAAACAGTGCCATTAATGTTTGATTGTTGTTCTGTATTTAGTCCTTCTTGAAGTTGTCTGACTCATCGCTGTTAAGCAGCTGCACTGTCTGACCTAGGAAATGTAAAGTTTTAGATGTTAAGCAAAGTTCTTTCTTGCTCATCAGCCGGTTATTTCAATTTTCATTACATTTTTTTTGCCTGCTGTTTTTTTTTTTTCCAATAGAATTATAGCTGATAGAAATCAGGCATTATAATCCCGAATGTCTTCCCCAGAAATGAATGTTGAAATAGAGTGATGAATCACCCCAGATTGAGGACTGGGTTTTCGTTCATCAGATTTGTTTTGTCTGGTTTCATTGCCGTTATAAAATGGAATTGGAATCGAGGTCAATCCGTCTGTCTGATCAGTGGATGAATCCTTTTTTATAGCTCTAATACCCTCTTGGAATTAAGAAGTCATGCAGTACAGGAAATATACGCAGATTCATTTTTAATCGCAAAATATAGGGGGGGAAGGTTACATTCATGTGGAACACAGTAAAAGACAACGTAGGGTGATACGATGTTGTTCAGGCAGTTTGGTTGTATTTACTTAAGTTTGATCAAGACAGTAAACATGCAATAAAGAAAATAATGTGTCTCTTCTGAAATACTTATATAATTATTATATATATTATATATTATTATATATTAAATCATCTTATTTAAAAAAAAAAGGAGTGCAAATGCCGAGGGAGCACATTACAAACACAATTGTCATGTTACTGACATTCTAGATTTAAATTACATTTTTTTTTTTTTTGCAGTCATTTTCATAACATACTGTACAAGTCGAGGGATATCTAAATAGTTACTCTGAGTATTGCATCATGCTGAAAATAATTTAGGAAATTTTCACAACACATTTTTTTTCCACTCAGAAGAGATTCTATGGGGGTTGGGCTGTTGCTTTCAATTCTTCTAGCAGGACCAGAGACCAACGTGTAAGATTCAGCTTATTAAAGCACCAATTATACTGTAATCCACTTGATTTTAGTAAACTTTTCCAATAACGCTTCATGAAAATCATTTTGTCAAACTATTTTAAAGCCAATGTTGATCAGTAGACCACAGGCACAGATTGCATTTAATGATGGTACTAGTCCACTGACATGGTTTAAAAATTCAACTGAAATACTATGAATGATAATAAATTGCTACAGAATCCTGGCTGGCCACAAATCATTGGTCCAATAGGATACGCTCCATCTACACACACACTGCATATCCACTTTCTGAATAGAGTGAATTGAAAGCAAAAACGAACCCAACCCTTTTTTATACTCCACATTTAATGTCACATAGAAAACCTGCAAGAGTTTACAATACACAGGATTATGTAGCTATATTGACATTTAAGTGCAATCTAGTTTGGCACAGTATCAGATTTTTAAGTCTTCACTCACTTTATTGTTCGTTGTAAACACGTAAAAACTACCACAACAGGTCAAGTCGCCTGCATAAGACGGTGTCTATTTCACAAAGAGCAGAATATAAGTAGAGGTAGTGCTGGGCAACAAGAGGGTGATGATATTCTTACTATATTTCTGTCTTCATGATGGAATAAAATCAACTCTGTACTTTTGCTCAGTTACTTTTGGCGTTCCACATGCCAACGTCAGCTCAGTTTCAACAATGCATCCCCTTTCAGCAGCACATTGTACTTCCATGGAGAGGAGGGGAAGTGCGGTAAATTATGGTGACGTGTGACGAAAAAGTGTGGAATGACGGCACATTTAAAATAAATGTGCAGAACAAATTAGTAGGTCAAAGCTCAGCCAAAGATGGTGAAAAAGCACATTTTCCTGCTTGTTGAATAATGGTGTTATTTGATTTATGTGTCAAGAGAAAGGACATAAAAAGCCAATAAAGTATTGGTTATTCCCCAGAAAGCATCAGGTTAATGGTGAGTACTGTGTTACCTAAATTGTCCACAATCAGAGGAATCTGAGGACAATAAAGTTCACAAAATAATGAAATAAAATAAAGCCATGACAATGAAATTGTAAATTCAAGGAGCTGCTGCAGTTATTGACCTATATTACATATTAAAATGTATATCCATTGTGTTAGATACATGGGCAACACAGTGGTGCTGTGGTTAGCACTGTTGCCTCACACCAAGATTGTTGCAGGCTTGAATCTGCTGGCCAGCTGGTTTGCAGTTAGTTTTCTCCATGTCCTCTGTACGTGGTGGCTCATAATTGCTTGTAGGTGTAGGAGTGTGAATGCGAGTGGTTGTCTGTCTCCATGTGTCGGCCCTGTGACTGACTGGCAACCTGTCCAGGATGTACCCCGCCTCTCACCCAATGTCATCTGGGTTTGGCTCCTTCCCCCCGTGACCCTCACCCCGAGAACCCACCAGGCACGTCTGTGTTGTGTTCTGGCTGCGGCCTGTTTTTGCATTTCAGAGGCGTTTTAGAAGATTGCAGAAGTGGAGCTGATTAGTTGACATTTTGCTGTGATTTTGTGCTTCTAACATGAGCAAACAGGTTACATTTTTTTGTTCTGTCAGGCTAAATGTGTTTCTTTTATGCATTTACTACTTTGTTTTGCTGTAGTATACAGACAGCAGGTTAAAGTTAAAGTGAGCCAGACAAAGCTCTTGTTGTCCATGGTGTTAAAAACCCCTCTGACGAGCTGATGTCTGGCCTGATGCCACCGATTATAAAATAATATTGATGTGCTGTTGGAATAAACAACTGAAAATTCAGCTTTTATTTTGAAAACTGACAGGATTCCCTTTGCCGTTTGTTTTGTCAGACTTCTCGCCCGTCTCATCTGCATCTGCTACTTGACGCAGCTGGGCCACGGCTTCCGTCAAAACTAGGCCTGGTGCGTATCTTTAGCGTTTAGAGTGGAGCACTTCTGGGGCACTTCTGAAATGTGCCGCAGTGCTTCTGGTGGGATTGAAAGCATTAACTAGACAGCTCCCACAGCCACGCTGCAGCTGGAACATGATGCAAACACTCCCAGTGGGTTTTAGCCTTCAAGGATAAGCGGAATAGATGATGGATGGATGTTTTTTTTCTATATCTTGGGATATGTAATTAAAACATTCCTTGACTCAAACTTTTATTCTTGAGCTCCCAAAATAATTTGAGCTTTCAGCTGCATCTCGATCTTCATTCTCACCTAATCCTTTTGTTTTAACAGCAGTAACTGAATAAAAAAACTTTGAATTACGGCAAATGATTTTGCAAGATCAAGAATTAGTTTTGGCATTTTAATCCGTACTTGTTCTATTTAATATTTCCAGTTTAAATTGTTAGTGTACATTTATTGACATAATATATTTCTGTTATCCTCTGATTTAAGCAGAATCGGTCTATGTTGTGATAAATGTCATGATCACATGATATGGTTATTTCATTGTGATAATATTTTCCGTCATTTCACCCAGCACTACGTAGAGGTAAAAGGATTAGCTTATTCTCATCCAGTCTCCTTTGTACTGTACAGTGCAGTCCATCAAGACACATCTTTTCTAGAGGGATTGCATGCATGGAGCTGGTGTAGACAAATGGGAAACAGTCAAGCATGTTGCCCCATCCTTGCAGATTCACAGTATTCAGAGATGTCAAAGGGTTAATAAATGATTTACAGTACAGGTCCAGTTTTATGTCCTCTGTGGTCTTCGTCTGATTCAGTCAAACAGACCTCCGCTGGCCTTGTGCATGCGTCCTGTTGACCATATCCTGGTACATCTTGGACCTGAGGAATCGTGGGTAGGAGTCTCTCTCCATGAGGCTGTAGACTTTAGCTTGGACTTCATTGAGGCTGGTTGGGGACGGATCCTCCAGGCTCTGCTTGGTCTTTTCTCTGGTACGATAGTCAATGTTTACCTGCCAGGATAAGAAAAGCAAATTCACTCTTATTAAGTCGCGTTATCATAGTCACACACGGCAACGTTGGCCCTGTTTGCACTTGTCAAGTGTCTCATATCCAGACAAACATCAAAACAGGGAAATCAGGGTTGACCTTCATCCTGCTCAGACGGTGGGGGAGTGTACCTGAAGCTGATCGGTCACTGCCAAATACTAGAAGAACGGAGCAGTAAAGTGTTTGAGTGACCCGTCTGAGAGAAAAGTGTCCTCACAAGAAAAAAAATGACAGCTTTTGATGTCAAATGTCTAAAAAATGATTCATGTTTACCTGACAAGGACCTCTAGCGGCTGATGTAGTTAGGATTACTTGTCAGGAACACAAAAGACAACAATACATGTGACTTGGGTGTGTCATCATTTTTTTTTTTAACCATGACCATGATTGTTCCATAACCTTTACCAAATAGTTTTGGCTGCGTAAACATAACCAAACCACAGCAGCAGCAGGTCAGAAAACACTTTTTCATTTGGAAAGGCAATGACAAATGACCTACTTTGTGGTTTAGTTCAAGGGACTCTATGCTAAGAGTCAGACAGCTAAAAATATGAAATGAAGCTAAAGAAAAAAAAAAGGACTTTTCCTTAGCGTCATTAAATAAAAAGGAAGAACACATTAACACCAGTCACACACACACACACACACACACACACACCTCTCTTGGTGCCTGAATATCAATGAACTCCTTAAAGATCTTGTTTGCTTTTGAAACAAGCTTGGCTGAGCTCTTGATTTTTTTGTACTCCTCGCAGGCCATCCAAAACTCGATATTCTCGTCACTGAACTCTGTCTTGAGAAATGTCCGGAAGGCAGCCAGCCCATCTGGAAAGAACAGATGAATCAGATGGTAAAAGGAGGAGGTAAAAACAATAAAAAACACTTCAAAAACATGATTGATAGTGCAGCGCAGCACCTATTTCTGTACAGCAGCTGAGATCTCCCTCTTCTAAAGGATGTTTTTTTTTCCTTCAACCCAAGTAGCTTGATCATGTGACGTGATAATACCCTTCATCCTATGTTGATTTTTTTTCCAGCTCACCCACACTCGTGTTCCCAGAAATGGGAAACAGCTCTCATCATCAGAACATAAACAAACCAAAAACAAAATACTCCGACAAAAGAGATCTTTTTCGCTGTCCTCATCAGTCAAGATAATTGATCAATTAATGTGCTCCCCATTGGTGATAACACAGAGGAAGGACATGTTTTTCTATGAGCCCATGTCACGTTGACATGTTATTTCCACCCCTCTCATTTCTGCTGTTTACCTAATAAAGCTGGACAGAGCAGAGGGGATGGTCCATCTGTGCATATGCAACAACATTACACCCACCCACACACACACACACACACACACACACACACACACACACGCTAATGAATGTACACACAACAACATGCAGGTTTCATGGGCACATGAGTACATGCAAACACACACTGGCTTTCTGTTTGAAGAAGTCCACAAATAACTGTGGTAACACAACTGGGAAGCCGACGTCACAGACGACAGGGAATCTTGGAGCTTTTACAGCTTTTCCCTCTTGTCTACTTGAACTTTGTGAAAAGCTTTCTGAGAGCACACAGCCTCTGCTGCGAATGCAGAATCCTCGTCTGTTCTACATTTGTTATGGACTTAATAGAAACATCCTTGCATCCAGACCTGAATCAACATTTGATTTGGATAAGTGACAAGACAATCACAGACTGTGGGTGCCATATTTGTTTTAGGTCATAGTCAAATGTTCAAGAGTGTCCAATGTTCATAAATCTGGATTGGCACCCAAAGCTAATCATCTTTCTACTAAAATATATTGATTTATTTTTTGAACAAAAGAACACGACCCAAACACACATTTGGTATTTGAAGAGTTTTAGAAATATGTTGACTTTATGAAATAATTTCGAACGAACTGAACAATGTTTCTTCAAAATGATAATCTTGTAAAGAAAAGTCAGGTTAGTATTAAATTGTGTTCTACATGATAATTATCCAAAGTGGGTTTTTTTTAAGAGCTTTTTAACTGAAAATGTCACTTTGAGAGCTGTTAGAGTGAACGCTTTCAAAACTAATTGAATTATTTGACAGGATTTATGAGAGTAGACACAAAAGCAAGTAGACACATGGCAAAGACGGATGAACTGTTGAGGCAGCTTGAACTACAGCTCACGTGGAAAAGAGATTGGCTAAATGTGTGTAGCTTGTTAGCCTGAGCTCTTTTGGAAGTGTTGGCTGAAAGCAAGGACAGCTGAGGGAGGCACAACAGGGAATAAAAAAGCCCAGCAGACTGAAAATGGGAGTGCAGGTGAAGTTGAGGCAAAGATCCACAACAAGGCAGGTTAACAAGACTTGAGCAGGAAATCTAGCTGAGAAAGTCTAAGTCAGTGCAGCAAGGGGACGTAATGAACTGACAGGAAACTGTCCAGAGACTCAAGCTTAAATACATCAGAGCAATTAGGAGCAGCTGGGAGTAACAAGGACAGCACGAGATAAGCTGGGGCCGAGACGATCACTGGAGACTCAGGAGTGATCATGTGGCACAATGGGACCAGCCAGGACCGTATTTAAAAGTTTAAAACACAGCTTCTATTGGGCCACAGTGGAAATAAGTCTTCGGGCTTCGCTGAGTTGTGGCGACTGCAATGCAGTGTTAAATAAAGGCCTTAATTCATTCATTCATTCATATGCTTCTTGACAAGGTCTTGACAATTTGCTTGCATGTCACTCCAGATGACAAAAATCCAGTCTGTACCCTGATACAATGTGCTTAAAAAGCACAGCAGTGCTCGTCAACCTCACAGAATGTTCTTGGCTCTAACAAGACATGTAACAGCTCAGAGTGTGAGCAGGTCAGGCTCCTGGCAAACACACAATCAGCTTAACACACTGAAAAATGAGGTATAAGTTTAATACGCCATCGCTCCTTTTAAATAAATTAAGGCGGCGGCGAATGCAATTTTCTATCAAGGGAACATTCAGTACTGTGTTCCCATTGCTTCGCCATTACTTATGTAATGTATGTGTGTGTTGATGTACATGTTGTAGTACATCACTCTAATGCTTGGTCAATTGAAACAGGATACGCAGGTGTGTCACGCTCTCATGCCGCCTGGGGAAGGCTCTATTCTTGGCTCTGTAACAAACTTTTGTTTTCCATTGGTGACATTAGCTTTCTAATGGTTATATATCAAAGAAAGTTATGTCATAGCACTGATTTGATCAAAACAATGTTCATGTGAGTGCAGGATGTGCACAGCTTTCTTTCAGTCAAGGCGGACTGTCTGCAGTCCCTTTGTTAGCGGTGTTTGATATGATGGAGTTAATCACTTGAATGACAGATCTGTGTGAAAAGTGGTGCAACCTTGTAGCAGCAACCTAGATCAGACCAACAATTTGAGATGTGACAGCGTTTTCAGGCCAAAATCAACACATCCTCGGGTGTCTTTTGTCTGTCCTGCTAAAGGTGGGAGAGGAAGTGATTCACATCATCACATCAAAAAAAGCTTTGACAGTCTGGAGTGAATACAGTTGTGTCACGAAGCACTACTTTCTCGTAACAATACACTGTGCATGATGAATTAAAGAGAAAATAAAGAAACATCCGTCAAGAGTTTGCAAGAAAAGTGGTTCATGAGAACAACTGGGAAACCAGGACAGGACAGCTGCATCGCTCATCACTTCCACATGCACAAATTAAATATTCTTAAGATTATATGAATGGACTGGACTTTTCATGAGTCAACTGAAAGAACTGGCAAATATTTTATTAGTTGATTTATTGTTTAAGACATTTGGCAAATAAAGACACCAGACATTCATTCATTCCAGCTTCTCTAATGTGAACATTTGCCGCCTTCCTCTATTTCATATAATTGTGACCTTGGTGATCTTTGACTCTCGGATGTTTGGTCAGACAAAGCAAGACACATGAAGATGTTTGCTTCTGACATTTTACTGTACAGCCAAAACACTTGTGTCAGCTAGCTGAAGATAGAATGAAAATGATTTGTTGCAGCCTTAGCTGAGTGTGATTCTTCTTCATGAAACATTTGTTTGCAGTCACTTTGGCCTCGTATTGGCATGTTCCCACCACCCGCTGTCGATCATAAAACAGCAAAACATGCATGACCTGTGTATTTGCATCAACCCTCCCCTCTTCAGTCGGCATGTATATGTACATGTGGTGCATGTACATGTGCACAAACGAGTGAAAGACACAATCACAGTTTAGGAATCTGAGCCCACTGCTTGAAGATTACTTCATAATTCTTTTTAACATTTGACCTTTGGGAGCTCATTAAATCACAAGCATCTCGATAAGGAAAGAGTCGTTTTCATATCAGGCAAATATCGGTTTATTTTATTTAAAGCGGAGGAAGACTGTGTGTGATGTAGTTTCTGGTGATTTGAAATGAGAAAGTGGATGTGAATCTGAATCCACTGTGTTCTTTAATTCAGCCACTTCAGTAAGTTTGATGTCACCGAGTCACGTAGGAGTCAGAAAATAAACACATGACCTGTTTGTGCAGATGGATGTTTGTTAGCGACTTCATGCCAGTGTGTGTTTGGTCCAAGAGGAAGGTCACAGACAAGTATGTGACTCATTATGCGGTAAGGAGTCCTCACTACACAGAAATTAGACCCTTACATAAGACTGGCTGCTGGAGGGGGGGGGGGGGGGGGGGGGATTGACTTTGCTTCGCTGAGTGAAAAATAGAAACTATTAAATAAACAGGAAGGGACTATTTTAAAGCCACATTAAGGTGGCTGTGATTTTCTTGATGCTGGCTCTGCACGACTTGTATAGCAGGAACTGTTCCCCCCTCAAAAGTAGAACATGTCCACTTACATTTGTGAGAGAGAAGATGATCGAACGATTCTGACCATCGATCAACCTCGTCCGTAGATAGTCTGATGGAGAGAAAGCCAAAGGAAACTGCCTGAGCAAAAAATGCAAACCAACCACTGAGCTTCCATGCATTTTTAACACAAGATGGTACAGCTTCTATTATTGAAGGGCAGTTGAGTTTAATGTACGATTTGTCCCCCGCTCACAGCTGTTCTTCCACTCAAGGCTGTGAAGTAATCGTTCAATCTGGTAATTTACAGAATGATGACAAGATAATTGACGTGAGATAGAGGAAGAACAATAGCTGACATATGTTTGCATTTGAATGCTCTTTCATGAAGTGGTGAAAACATGATGGGATCACACACTATTTGGGAGATTAAAGGGACACGTTAACATAATTGTATCCCTCCACCTCGCTAGATGGAAAAAGAACATTTGGCTGTTTGTGAAACGCCTTGTTACGAACATAAAACGTTTAGCACATTTTCCAATTAATTTCATAACACAGGCTAAGTTTGAGCATTAATTTGTTGAACATTTGCAGTTCCACAGAAATAGACACACGTTTTTTCGGCAGACTCACTTCAGACACCTGGCTGTGGTTTCGTGGGCAGGAGGCAGGAACTCAGAGAAGTCGCTGTAAGAGTCAGATTTGTTGGACAAGCAGCCTAGTCTGGTCTTCATGGTGCTGTTCCTGCTGGAAAAAACAAACAATACTTTACTAAAACTAATGTTTATGCTGATTGATACTAATGTCTTCAACTCTATATTTCAGAAAACAACTTGCACAATATGCAAATGTTGACTCTTGTAGGTTCATGGATTTGTTTGGGGCTTTTTTGTCCATTTTATTGAGAAGCAAAGCTGTGGCCAGGAGTAGGTTTAAAAACCAAGATCCAGTTGCTAAAGATTGTGTTTTCAGTTGCTGCAATTGTAGACAAAGTATGTACAACTTGGATCAACAGGTTCAGCCCCACCAAAAACACTATTGTCATATTTTAGCTGTTGCTAAGGTGGCTAGTTGTATGTTTTAGCTTCACGTTGGGCTGTCCCTTTAGGTATTTAGGCTATGCATAAGGTCTTATATGTTGTTGGGAGACGTGATGAATAAACTGATCGTAAGAAACAAGATGCAGAAAGATAAGCCAACTGACTGGACTGGATGTAGACAACAGGTGCAACTCCATATTATGCAAAAAGCTGATTCAGTGTGGCTCTGCTTCATTCAGAAGGGAGCTTCAAACAGCCCCGATACCCAAATTCACATCGTGATAAGGTTTCTTGTTTGGGTGTAGTTTGCAGAGTTAAAGGGGGGAAAAAAAAATCTCCTTTGCAGTAATTCATGACTGCATTAGTTCTACGGAGGCTGAGATAAAGAGGCAGCACTCTCTCTGATAATTTCAATAACATTAAGCAGCTTGCATTAACTCACAGTATGCCTCATACCTCTGTGCTGTATTTCATTTCTGGATTGTAGATGCAGTAGATCTTATCAATCATCACACTGATCATTGTTCTCCGAACAGCTAGAATGATCAAACTGATTAAATAAAACAATAAAAAATATAGTAGTTGGTAAGATCTATCAGCTGTGTGTGGAAAATAGTCAATCTCTGCTAATCAATACTGTTTCAGATGGCCGTTAATTGTGATCATGATTTAAAAAAACAAACAAAAACAAAAGAATAGTTTGAAATGTGCTGAAATGAACCATATCCCCATCTCTCAACACAATCTGTCCTCTCTTATTTGTACACTGCTGCTGTCATGTACTGTTTGTCAGTGTTCTGCCTCTGGGACACATGGGTCACTCCAGATGGGGCATGTTCGGAAACATGCTCCAACAAAGGCCAAACATTTCTGTAGAAGTAAATCTGTTTCACAAGACCAATTAATGCAAATCATTGGAAAGACACTCCTCAGAGATTCAGGTCGAATCCAGGACTGACATGAATGAATGAATGAATGAATGAATGAATCCAGCAAATGTGAAATCTAACCAAACTGAAGATACTCAGACCTGCAGCCTCATAGCAAGCTGCCAAGGGCCTTTTACCATCTCAGCTTCTCTTAAGTGGTATCTTCCACCTGGCGGGTGTAGGGTCAGCTAACTGAGCACACACATCAACAGCAAGCATGATAACTAGTAATACACAATTTGTGCATTAGGACCAAAATTTAAGAGAGTATAATTTACTGCAGAACTATCGTACATACGTATCCTACATTATAACAGCAGCCAGCCTCTCCCTACGAAGAGGACATAAGGACTGTGTGTCTGTTCTGACTCTCCCTACATCCCAGACAGAACAGTAAAACATCTGAGACACACACACACACACACACACACACACACACACACACACAGTGTGATGAACACATTACAACAAATCATAATCTTATGAAATTACGATAAAAGCAAGCAATTCCGTTACATTAATAATTTCTCTTAATCATAGAAACAGGCTGATAATCTATTAAACTAAGACATTAGACAGAAAATTATAATTACGTACAGAAAAACACTGCTAATGTTAGGACTAGTGTAGTTGGATGTATCAGCGCAGTGGTGGAGATCGAGCAGTGGATTGTTTTGATGCTTGGACCTTGAATTGGGAACATTATATCAAATGTACTGTTCATTAGCCAACTGAAAGCAACTTGCTGGAATTAATGGGCTTCATCCACTGCATGAATGCCAAGGCTCTTAAAAAGAATTCACTTTGTGTCCTCAATCCACCTGTGACGGGTTGTTTTTAGGTGCTGTGTGTGCGTGCATGTGCATTTGTGTTAGAGTTGGACCATTATGTCTGGTTTCTGATATTGCCTTTAAATGTATATCAGATAGATGTTCCCTGTTCCATCAAGTGTGAGTATCAGAGAGGTAAATGTACTTGTTTTTGTCCACGCTCTCCAGTTGTTTGGGTTTTAATGGAGAATTAATAACTGAAGAAGAAAAACAGTGAAGTTTTTTGCAGCTTGGTTCAGATGCGCCGTAGATTAGATGCGTTCTGCCCCAGAAACCCTCATGTTACGTATCGGATGTTATA
The DNA here is from genome assembly GCF_042242105.1 of Pempheris klunzingeri. Taxonomy (NCBI): domain Eukaryota; kingdom Metazoa; phylum Chordata; class Actinopteri; order Acropomatiformes; family Pempheridae; genus Pempheris; species Pempheris klunzingeri. The sequence goes on along the minus strand of NC_092017.1, from coordinate 25,814,887 downwards.
TATAAAACAGATGCACTAGACTAGAAGGGCAGTTTGTGTGTCATCTGTGTGAGTCATGATCTCAAGGTGCACTTCATTTTTTAATGAAGTTATTTTCAGAAGGGCTTGCAAAAATAATGGGCAGAGCTATTTAAAGTGTAGCAGACTATGTTTAGACTATACATGTACCAAACTTCACTAATGAGGGTCGAGTTTTACGGCAGATTTCTCCATAGACTTGTGATAGCTTATAATAAAAGTGTTAGATGACTTTCTGATATCAGTGATGCCAACATCACCAATATTTATGCTAATAGAAATAATAAATAAAAGTAATAATAATAATAATAATGATAATAGAATCACACATTTGATGGGTTCTTCCTCTGAAGATCAATGTGCTCATAAAACTGAGACAGCATCCATAACGTTGCACTTTGCGCAAGTGAAATTTTGATGTAAGGTTGGTGGTTAAGAAAAGGTTAAAGGTTAACTAAAATTAGTCGGACACATCCTCTGGGGAACATGATTTATCCAAATGCAAATTTCATGGCACTCTTGTCATTAGGCATCGGCTTTAGGGCGGAGAAAAAGATTTAATGACCAAAATGGAGAATGGTTTTCACCAGCAGTTGGCAGCAGTAAACCATCTCACCACAAGATCCTTTTAGCAGGTCTGTTCTCAGAGAATAAACAACTGGGCAACTCCATCTGCTGAGGAAGGCTGGTCAAAAGCTCCAGAGAAGATTCTTGTGGTGAGTTTTTTCTCCCCCATCAATTGGGATGATCCTCTGAGGACCATGAATATCACATTTCATGGCTTTTCATCTGGCTAGATGCAAAAAGAACTTGGTCTGGACAAACCAACATTATATAATGTGTCTATGTCTGATTATTTTATTAAATATATAGTTTCTTTTTCAGCTCATAAAATGTTGATGTTCTTGTTTTCTATTCATTCAGTCTTACACTGCACTGTAAAGACTTTGTTAATCTTTTAGCTCTTTTTTTTTTGTGTTTTTACATCCTTTGCATATAGTATCATTATGTATTTTCGTTTCTCATGCGATCTATTTTGAACTGCCTAATTGCTGAAAGGTGCACACATTGAGTTATATTGAGGCCCCTCTTCTTTCAAACGGTGCCATTGTGTAGTCGCCCCCATTTATGGATCGCATAATTAGGTAATAAAAGACGGTGATAAGTTCAATTAGAGGTCATTTTATGCAGATTGTATAAACATCGACACAGTGCTGTCAGACTGCAGTTAATGCTTTGAAATTCATGTAAACACGTTTCATGGTGCGAACAAATGGAAATGCAAATATCAGATTTTGACTCATTGGGCAGAAGCTGGAATACATTTATAGCATTTAAGCAGCCATAAACAATCATTATGGTTGAATTTGTGTGTGTCAGCATGTGCCGTTTTCAGCAGACAAATGTCAGCATGTGAAGCTGATGAGGAGAGACGTGGACATATTGATCTGTCTGTTTGGTGTGTGCCAAACTGTCAATAACGTGATAACACACCTCTCTCCTGCTTTTTCCCCTCCTCTGTTTTTGACAAATCTGTATCTCTCTGGCTGTTATGAGCTGCATTCTTCGTCGCAGTATGGCACAGACACGTGCTGCCGCTGAGCTATTTATAAAAATCCCTGACAAATCCATGTAGTCAGGAGGAAGCAGTGCATGTTCTATTCAGCCATGCAGCAAGGCCAGCTCCTGGAGGAAAGAGGCTAAAAACAGCAACAGCACTCTAGTGTCTCAGATATATACAAGTATGCCTCATGAATCTAAAAGCACAGGAAACATCCGGTAGACCTCCGGTATCGCCCGTTGGGGTTGGTGGATTAAGAAGTAAAAATCTAGATCATGGAGGTTGTGTCTGTGTGTTTGTCTGTGTATGAACATCTTTGATGTTACCTAACTTGGTGCAATGCAGGTTTTCAGATTTCCCTCCATGTCCTCATTTCTGGATGCTGACGGAGTAACACCCTACAATTCTATAGCTTTGTGCTGTATTATGGTGCAAAGTGATTAGGAAACATGGTTTGTACACTAATTAATTAACTTAAAAATCTCACTTTAAAATGTGATCAGATTGTTAATTTTGAATAAATATTATATTAATTAATATAATTTAAATAAAGATTGATTGACTGATTTTGTAGTTTCAGTCCTTGTCCATAGTAAGTTGCGGATGTGTTGATAAAAAGCTTGGTGTCAATAGTTGGACAGTATTGATAAATATATTTATACGGTACAATACTATTTTCAGCACGAGTATGTATGCATGGATGCTCATGTGCACATATATGCAGTGACGTTAGCTGTGACGTTAAAGACAGAGGCCGTGTGTTCGCCTGTCACGTCAACCCTCGAGTTAAAAGAAGAACATCTTAAGTACAGATCAAATCCCTGCACTCATTCCTGCTGAGTGCAAGTAAAAAATAGTAACTTCACAAGTTGAATCCGTGGACGTTTTGGGGTCAGAGCAGATCATGTCTTTGTCTCAAATCTGAGACAAGCTCCCAACATATGTGAGACTGTTTTATATAACACTGTGTTTTGTCAACGTCGTTTACAAAACCTGTACTTCAGAGTGACAATTACTGAACTCAGCCCAATAAAGATCATTTGAATTCTACATTTGTAATACAGTTAACAATGACTAAATTGCATGTTGAAAAAATAGGCCATGAAATTGCCAGAATAAGTCATTCACTACTTTGGGAAACATGCTTATTCGCTTTTTCCCCAGAGTGTGATCAATACAACCATTGTCTGGACATAAAGATGGAATATGCGTTTCCACTTTCTCCCACTGTACTAAATAAATAATAATGTAATAAATGAAGCCAAGATCTGACGAATGCTGCAATATTGTGCTGGCAGTAAAACTAAACTCAGAAAAACACTTGAAAATACATCAATTGGATAAGAAATGCCAGAAATGGGGCCAAATTTATTTAATCTGTACTTTGATTTTTATTTTTTTTAATTCGGCACACGTCCACTCAAGATGTTTTTGTTTGTTAAGGTATATTGTCATCCGTCTGTATATACAGCCTATGGATGCAGATATCATCATCAGTCAGTTTAATATGAGGCTGAAACCGGGTCAGTGGCATAAAGACTGTACACAGCTAGCCTGGTCCAAAGATAAAATGAAATCCTTATATCTTAGTAGGTCAGCAAGTTAATTGCTTGCTGCTTTCCTACAGCATCAAGGGTGCACAATACAGGTATATAATGTACACCTACTTATTTTCCTGTCATCATGCTCTATCCCCATTTCTAAAGCCTATCTTTTACCCAGTTTACAAAGTCAGTTTGTTTATTTCCTCTGTTGTGGCCCAGTTAGTGGGAATATTTGTCCAAAGGAAAGTATGAAGATCAGAGTGAAAAAGAAATCAAGCAGTACAAGTTAAGTGAGAATGTGCAAATATCACTGGTCCGTTTTGGGGCCGACTAAATAGGCATGCTTATGTGGCACTGTTTATAACACAGGGCATTTATTGTTTGCTGGAGGGGCAGCTTTAAAATTGGGGCATAAATCAAAAGCATACACACTTCTCCAGGCACCACTACAGCATTGTGCAGCCTCACTTCTCGGTTGCTCGGTCTCGCACATATCTAGTAATTAATTTTAATACATGACCTTGTTAATTAATTCAATCACTCACTGTCAGCCTCTCTGTCCCTTCCACTCTTTCATACACACTAAAACAGAGTCGTTCGCTTGTCTTAACTCTGCAGAGCCACTGAGCCGTGTCGGGTGATTTGCTTCTGTGACACAGTGTGGCCTAGTTGTGCTGGTGTTTTTTTTACTTTTTTAAGAGAACACAGGATCAAAAATACTAACCCAAGTGCTACTTAAAGAATCATTGGGTTCCTCAGGACTAACCTGAGGCAATTTAGAAATGTTGGCAGTGGCAGAAGATCACAGAATGAGCAGACAGAAAAAGAGATTTTATTTCAGTATTTTTTAGTAGGTTTTTAGTAAAAATCTGTATTCTGTGAAATCACTGAGACGTGTTCATAAAAGACATTGTAAAACCAAAGAATGCCAAATATTACAGCTGAGGTAAACGCTGAACCAGCAACAGAAAGAGGTGCTTAAATCTCAAAGCACTGGATGTCTCTCAAAATTTAGGTGTAATCAGTGCGAAATGTTTCACATTCATCATGTAGCTTTCACTCTATTTGCTCCAAGACACAGTTTTAGCTGTTTTCAGGCTAATTAAGATGCACTGTGACTCATATCACAAGTTATCCAGGGTTTCTGAGCAGCAATTCAGTTTTGGCAAATCGAGGCATGTCCTTTTCCTCTCTGCAGTCTTGACTTGAGTCACAAGAGCTCAACTGTGGTCTTGCACTTGTGTGACTCCATGTGTGTATTTGTGTGTGCCCTGCCCCGAGAGCGGAAGCCCGACTGCCCGCGGAAGTATGTGTCAGACCATCTGATGTGTTGCCACCATTAGACACAACAGAAGGAGGAATCATGGCTAATTTGGGGTTTATTCCTGTCCTCGCAGAAGTCTGCTGCGCTCCGCTGGCTCAGGTGGGCTTCAGGAGACGACTATCCTCAACACGGATCTTTCCTGAGGAGCTGCTAGCTGCTGCTCTGATCCAGAAACACCTGCGGGTACAGACACCGTTGCTTCTCTCTGATTTGCCTCTTTGTGGACATGTGTTGTCAAGAGAAGCAAGACAACTCAATACAAAAGGCAGTAAACAAAAAGTTAAAGCGATTAGCCGTTTCTGACACACCAGCAGATCTTTGTACAGGGAGTAGATTGGTTTAAAGTAATTTTGTGTTCTCCCTTGTGTTTTCCCTGTGCCAGAGGACACAGGTCATTGCTGTTTACAGTAAACAGAGTCCTGTTGCATCAAGCACAGCCCAGAAAATGCTCCCAGGATTACACTTTGCAGTAAAAATGCAAAAGACCTGGGATGAAATGCTTAAATGTTGCGGATGCAAATAAAACACGCAGTTCCCCCAAATAAGCTCATATTTATAATAGTAGTAATCAATGATTTGCATTTTTGCAGCACATTTCTAAATTTACTCTTGATGATTAACTTTTGTGTGGTGTATTTTTATCGTTTGTTTAATTAGCACCAGAGGCATAATTTTATTTAATTATGCGATTGTTTCTGTGAAGTCTGTTTTAGTAACAATGCTGTAAACTGAATCATTAATCATCTTTTGACGGTTGATAATGACTGAGATATCACCGTCGATAATGGCTTACAGGTCTTTGTGATGAACACATAAACAGCTGTGAGTAATATTGTCACATGCCGCTGTTTTAACATTGTGGGAGAACATGATGTGGTGCAGGTCTATACTGTTTTTTGCAGGTATAAAATAAAGGGTATTGAATAGGCAGAAGTATTGATTTTCCAACAGGTGATTATGAGCATGTATGCAACCAGAAATTCTCCAAGATGTTTCTAATATCTATATATTTTATATATTTTGTCCACCTTCAGTTACAATGATGTTATGTTCAGGACTTAAAACTTTCCACTAGTGAATCATGTTCCTTACTAGACATCATGTTCCTTCACTCTGCGGCCCCTCATTCCTCTGAGGCTTCCTGCGATGACACCTGAGCACACTGCTCACTTCAACAGTCTGATAGGTCAGCACAGGATAAAGCTGCCTACTGGCTTTTCATCACATTACGCCCTGATGCTATTTTCATCTACTTTCTACTCAGAAAAGGTACACTCGTGTATGGTTAGATTAATGTCACTACCCCACTGCGCAGACCCTCCTCTATCTATTTATTTTGTATCAACTTAATCTGTGTCCAGTTCACAAGCTTCAGCAGCTTATAATTTAATCTCCAAAAGAATAGGAATGCAGTGCCCCATCCTTACAGGGACATGGTACATTATCTCTCTCTGCAGTTTGTTTGGTAACCTAAAAAAGATTACCCATCTGCTCTACATATTACTATGTTTATAATTTGATCCTCTTCCCCCCAAGGTGCACTCATGTTCATTTGGATTAATGTTACTCTCCTGCCTGCAGGTGTTCTGCTGTTTGCACTGTTTGGCTTTAGACTCGCACTGACAAACATGTAAAAGCTTATATTGCCATTGCTAATTATTCTAAATCAGTATTGTAATTCACCTATTGTGAAATATTATCAGACATATGCAGCTATTTAATAGAATTAATGTATTGAAACTGTCAACACTTCTCGCACTTTGCATAAAAGGTGCTCATTAAACTCGTGTTGATGTTGATAGTGTGATCGGATTCAAAGGCAGAGGAAGCTTCGGGGTGGGAGGCATCTGTAGAAGAACACAAAATAAAAGCTATTTTTATCCGTCTATTGATGGATTGCTGGAGCGTGTTTCAGTGCACATCAGGTGAAAGCTAAGCTTCACCCTGGACAGTTCACCAGTCTTCTATTACAGGCACAATTCTTTTGTTGTCATGTAATAACTGACCAACTTAAATGAATTAATAATTTCATTGTACTCTGTATGGGTTATACAAACTGTCTTTTTTTATCATTTCCATTAACATCCGTTTAAGAGTAGACAGAAATGTAGTTATTCTGACAGTCTGGGTTGCTTGTTCCTCTTTGGGTGAGCAGCTGGTTTTGGAACAGACAGTGAATAGACATCGTTGTCAGGTGCAGATGGTCCCGTCAGTGGGGAAAAAGGTGGGCAATTTGGGACACATTATTAATGAATCATTCTTGATAAACAAGTGACTGGATTCTGCTAATGAGGATTAAATGAGGTTTCGCTCATTAACAATTATCATCACTCCAGTGTGCATGAATGTGATAAGCAAAGGCAAGCGATGACGTGTTGTTTGCAAACTGCATCCTATTTACTGCTGCAGGAGGGTCAGTTAGAACCACTATTTTGTATAAACCTTTAAATGACAAGTCAAGCTGCCTGATATGTAGATGTTTTCGATGTTTCCATAAACTCATCAGCTCCTAATCATTCCAATATTTATTCAATTGTTTAATAGTTTTGTCTGTTTGTTGATTATTACTGGACAGGTAACGTACAGTCAGTTTATCAGACTTTCCACTGAAACGAGGCTGAGAGCGGTAAGAGTAAGTGATACAGTAAATGTACTCTAAAACCAAAAAACATAGCTAAAAGACAATACAATGTAGTAGAGTCAGGTGGTAATTTGCCACACTAAGTGGCATAATTCACATAGAATAAAGTAATTTGATCTATTGTCACTAAACAAGAACATTCATTAGTGAAGCTTTAAGTTCAATAGCAAAAAAATGATCAGCTTTCAGTCTGCACTGGATGCTCAGAGACCCAATTTTGGTCTTTGCAGCTACTTTCCCAAAATGGAAATGAATGCCTCTTGAAATCTATATATACTCCATATAAAGAAACCTATTATGCATCTTTGCTTTAACCTCAGACAAATCTCAAAACTGTCTTTGCTTGAACTTCCCACTTACCTTCGGGGTAAAGAGAGAGCAAACGAGGCCTCCAAATCCTTGGCCAAGTATTTGACTCAGAGCTATGTCAGATTACACTCAAGTAAATCTGTCTGTCACTGGCTGGACAAGACTAATAAAAGCACATGCATGCCAGGGGTGTTCAGGATGATAAGGGCACACCACTGACTTGCATTAGCTTCTGGAGAACATTTTGCTTGGTGATAAAATTAGAGCTTGTCATGTGCTGTCGGCTATATCCAAACATGATGGGATGTGACTGGACTGAATGGACTTTTGTATGGCACTGCTGGATGTCTTGTGTGGGGGTACTGTTAGGATTAGGAGAGTGAGAATTAACTACTGACAATTTTGGCATTAGTTCTGTTTTGCTAGCAGGCTGGAATCATCCAGTGCAGTGAAGAGGAGAAATATATACACGCAAACCATAGATTTAACCAAATATGGAGTTCTATGGAAGCCTCCAGGTAATGTGTCCATTCTTTGGCTGACTGGCGAGAAGCAAAATGGCCGTCATGTGTTTGTAAACATTGTGGTATTTGCAGTGGATTAGTGCATCAAACCAGTCACCGTCTCCACCATGTATAACAAACCCTGTGATGCGGGTACACAGCACTCTAGTGGTTTTTCAATCTGGACTTGTGCTTATTTGCTTTCATTTTTGAATGCTCAATGCTGCAGACTGAGCACACGCCTCTTATCCCTCATCCTGCCTTTAGCCATTTATGTAATCAGTTTGTTCCAGGGAATTATTTTGCATCACAGAAAGCAGCTCCACTCCCAGGCCCATGGAGCTGTCTACTAAATGCATTTCTCTTGAGTAGGATTTAAAAACTATGTTGTCGTTTGCATGTACACTGGCACACTGACATGTACTGTTGAGCTACAGTAGTGCACTTGCTTGTGTCACCAAATGTGGTGACAGTACTTGTGTGAGAGTGGACCGAGAGTCAATCAGCTTTGGTTTGTATGCTCTTGTATTGGTTTCATTCCTTGTGTTTCATGTAGGTTTTAAAGAATCTATGTCTTTTTGATTTCTGCAGCCGCTTGACTACAATAGTAGTAAATGGAACAGTTGAATAATCTGAATATCCTGCACAGCTGGCTGACAACTTTTTTGGCATTTAACCCGACATGTAGTCTGTTAGCTGTAGGAACAGGCAGAGAATATGGGGAGACAGCGTGAGGCATGACATGCAACAAAGGTCCTTTGCTGGAACTGAGATCCAGGCACATTGCCATGATGTAGTATGTACGTGAAACCACAGGACACAGAAACACCCCACGATTACACTTCATCAACATGACAAGGTAACATTTATATTAAAAGTGTCTGCAAAACGCTCACTACCAATGCAAAATGTCCTTATTGCCCTTATTATCCTTTGTTCCATGTAACCTGTGCATAAAAAACAGTTTAATGTTATGTTTAGGGGTAAAGAAATAGAATTAGATATGTTGAGTTGGTGAGAAGATTGAAACCACTTGCCAATAGCTGCCTAGCTTAACTTAGCACAAAGACTGGAAGCAGGGGGAAACAGCTAGCCTGGCCCTGTCCAAAAAAATCCTCCTACCAGTGCCTCTAGTGCCCAGTAATCAACATTTCATTTGATATAATAAGTGTCGTGGTCAGTGACATACAAAAGTAGGGCAAGTACAAGTAGAAGGGTTCAAAACTCAACCATCTGTTATTGAAGGATTTGGATACACCTCGCCCTGCGGTGGCTCTTGTGTGGGCTTCAAAGCCCCACTCCATCTTTGATAGCTCTGATGAGTGACATTTACTGGACTAAAAAGCCCTCAGAGCTTGCAGCATCAAGGGAGGGAAGGTGGGAGGGTGTGAACTGATTTTCAATAATGCTCACAGGAAATGGTATTGAAAGCATGCATGAGTAAACAATCACTTAGGTAAAAATGTAGGCATGCAGCCACACAAAGTGGACACCAAAAGGATGCCATTAGCTAGATAATAGGCAATAGGAGAACAATCTTATATGGAACTTGTATTTCTCTCCTGCAACAGTTTGATTTCTGTTCACGATAATAGCCATGCAGACATGAAACCACTTCCTCAACAGTGTTCACCCTGATTTAACAATAAACCTCCATTCAAAGCAACAGATAATCAGCCCTATAAACCATTAAGAATAACAGAATACCTCCATAATGCAGAGAGCTCGTTGTCCACAGCAGAATTACATAACACTTTGTCATTCAATAAATGAATATGGATCCTTTACCTTGACTCTGGTGTGTACGAGAGCTGCTGGACTCTTCCTCCCCTTCTTTTTAATCACTGCCTATCTCCAATGTGCGCTTTGGCAGAACACAGCCTCCGTCTGGCTAATGCTGATATGTATTTGTATGAATCTGCAGTGAAGATATCTAATGTTTCTGATGCCAGCGAGTGGGAGCTACACGCGGCATGCGTCGGGGGGAGAGAGCAGCAGAGATGGAAAGAGGGAGAGGCAGAGGGGGTGGAATCAGAGGGAGATGGAGGGGGAAGAGAGCTTTGTTTGCACAGGGAACTCTCCAAGGACAAGGACTGAGCACATCTGTGAAGTGGAGAAGTGCTGCTCAACGCTGTTGTGGTTGAAGGGATGGAAATGAAAATGAGTAGTGCAGGAGGGGGAAATGTAGAGGTCTGTAAAAAGGCTGTTGAAGGCTCTCAAGTCAGGGTTATTCTACCTCAGACTCCTGACAGAAGTGATCTGAATGACACATTTGTTTTTATTTAGTGCTAAAAGAGACGGTTGATTGATCAATTCATTGACTGACATTAATTCTTGACATTTTGAAAATAAAAAAAAAGTCATCTATCACTTGGTTCCAGCTTCCTAAACGTGATGCAGTCCAGCTTTTTAATAATAATAATAATAATGATGATAATAATAATAATAAAAGCTTTATTTTTACATACATTTTTTTAAATCAGAATGAAAAAGTCTCATTGTATCACTGAACATTTTGGGACATTTGCAACACTTTTGTTGGACAAACTAGAGAATGTGACGGTTGATCATTGGGCTGAACACTTCACAGATTACTAGACCACAACAAATTCATGCTGCATGTCCTAACGTAAACTTGCAAATGAATTGACATCATTAATGAGTTTCATAAAAAAACTGTGCACAGACGTGAAAATATTTTTCTATGAAGTACTTCACATCATCAAGGTGCATGATACTCAGAATTCAAAGCGTGGCTGCTGGGTAACTATCGTCAGTGCATCTACATTACGTAACATCGACAGTGCACACATGCAAATTATCCAGTGAAGGTAACATGAAAATAATAACATTTATGTTCTTTCTGTTCTGTAGCCAACAGCAAGACAGTGTTTCCAGTCAGAGTATCTCTCAGCTATCTTAGTGTTGGGTGATTTAATACACACTGTACATACACACGGACAAAGCACGCATGAATTGCAATTGCTTTTTTGATTGTTTGCACCCAAAAACACATGGAAGATGGTATATAACGAGCATTAAAGCGTAAAGAATGAAGAGAGAGTGGAGAATATTTATCTTCTTGCTATCTGAAGAGGGAGATACGATCTGCAAGGAGCTGAGAGTGTGGAGGAGGCAGCCTGGCAGAGGGCAGATCAGTTTTGCCACTAAATAGACAACCGGTGTTACATAAAATGACACGTGCATGCACACATACACACACAACCATGCAAAAGCTCTGCCTACACACACATGTTCTAAGTCTCTGTGCGTCTGTCTCGCTCTCCTCCACACTTTCACACACACACACACACATACACACATTTGCAGAATTAAAGGGTGGGGTGGTAGTGTAAAATGATTTAACAGCTTGAGCAATTTACACTATTATTCTATTAGGAAAGTTAATCTGAGACGAGACGAAGAACATTTCACAAAACGAAGCACAACTTTAAAGAAATTCAGAGCAAGGAAATGAAATAATAAATAACAGGCTCCATAATCTGCTTAAAAAACAATCAGGCTTTTAAAATAACAACAATAGTCCTCGATCAATACTTTTACATTGTTTATGTACTTATTTATGAACTTGATCCCTGTATTGGAGATGCATGAATATGTGAGCATATGCACATATATAGATAAACACACTGTTGCCCATCAAGTTGGAATAATTGTTCAATACCCCCAATCTTGTTAAAGCCTGAATACACAGTTTGCAAAGGTTCATTGTGGTTTAAGTTTCACTGTGATATGTTTGGAAGAGTTTGATCAATAAAGTTGAGAAGATATAAACTTTATTTATCAAGAATAAATCACACTGTCACAATCATTTCATGAGAAGAGGTAAAAAACATTTTAGTCCAACTTTATGGGCAACAGTGTATATACTGTATATGCATACCTATACATATTTTAAAAGCCCCTTGAGGTAAATTTGTCACTTGTCAAATCAAATATATCGGTACACCCAAATATTATTATAACTTAAGTTACTGCACAAATTACAATGTGAGTTTATCTTAAATTTAAGTTTCTCTGTGTTCATGTTGAGTAACTAAGTTGTATAATACTATGTTGCACATTCAAGTGGATAATATTATTTTATACTGTGGCAGTTTTATTTCAGTAGTTATTTCGTTAACTTTTACAGCAGTATAAATATCATTGATGATATGTAATATTTAAGTTGATGATTCCCCTTTTCTCACAGTAATGTTTCCTACCTGTTTGCAGGGTCTGCTTGAAACCAGATTGTACAATGTGTTGTCCCACGTTCGAAGGCGGAGCCATAATATGGTGGTCTGGGTGCCATCGCGCTGCTTCCATGAGCGCTCACCAAGAACTCTGTCTTGACATGTGGTTAAGAGCTCACGCTTTAGGACAGTCCCTTCTTCAGTGCATTCATGGTGTTACATTCAGTTGTTGAAAATGAAAAGTGAAAAAGTGGTTGTGCAGTCTAACCATAATATCCGTTATTCTGACAACAAATGTCAGTTGCTGTGCTCTGAAAATACATCCTCCCCCTGCATCTGTCAGATAGTTCAGTGACTGCTGGCCCTGTCCAAGGTGCTGAATCAGCAGGGGTTTACCCCCAATAGGCTCTTTCTTGCCTTAAACCGAACTTTCAAGTGACTTTACTGCTGCAGACAATTCCAAATTCCAAATGTTGAAATAAAACCATGACATTTTTACCTTCATTGGAAACAACTCATAACTCAAGTTGGTAAATGTTGGCTGTAAGGAAAGTCCACACTGCTGTGTTGATATGAAGTTTCTGGGGGGCTACGTAACTGTTGGAAAAATTCTAACCTTCTCATCTCCCCACTGCTCGCCAATCATTGTGTACAGTGGACATCATGTTGGAGAGGGTTTGTAAAGTTACAAACATGTTTAGGTCCTGTTCAGACATGAATTTCCTCTTTTGTGATCTGAGAACAAGTTGATAGTTTTAAGTTCTGGTGTGACTGCACACAAGATGCACTGAGGATGCAGTGAGATCTGATCTCTCAGACCACGTTTGGAGTTGGTCTGAGCCACATATAATCACTTTCTTTTAGCACCGTGTATGGGTGTGTGTCCTGTGCCACATGAACGTCTGCCCACTCAACTGACATCCTCTGGCTAAGCAGAGGGTGCGCCGATTTTAAGGCGATTTTATCTTACTAACAGAACTAATAGATGCTATAAAAATAATCTCTAGAATCTGTATCCTGCTGTGCATTAGAGATGTTTCTGGTGGTGCAGCATGCACGCCGGCTCAGTCCTGTTAATCAGCACGAGTGACGAGTGAATTTTAAATCCATGGATTTGACACTCAACATCTCCATTCCCCATAAATTTGCTATGCGCTCCATAAGAGTAGTTAATGTTATGGATATAACTTGAATTGTGACATTAAAGATAAGATGATGATGTTAAATGGAACATAATACTGTGTAATTGTCACACCAAGCAGTTGTTGTTTAAATAGAGGAGACATTGCTGTTATATAGATTTTTTTTAATGTTCAAAAATTTCAAATGAAATGTTTGCACTCTTATGAATGTTTGTTCAAATTATAACGGATGTCTGATGTGAACCCAAAGTGAGTGAAATTACTTTACACATACAGGATTAGATTAGATACTAGATATGTGGGATTTCAGCATTGTCAAATTTGCAAATTTATTGAGGTGAATTTCTAAATGCATGCAGTATTTATGTATTTTGACACTTAAATCCAGGCTGAACAAACCAACCAGAGGTGCATGTACAAAAAAAGGTTACTAAACAGCAGATCAATTAACACACATCTGCAGTAGCAGTTTGGAACAGAGCTGATGAACTCAAATAATGTCTGAAGAAAAGAGAAGATAACTAAAAAAAACATACAGTAAGGAAAATAAGGGTTCTTAATTAAGTCTCCTTTTCCAGTCGCACCTGGCAAGTATGACAAATGTGTCCCCCGAATCACCATTGTGGTGTAAGAAAAAACAAAAAGCAAATGTATCATGAACCTTCACAGATGAGAAAGGAAACTGCGCTCACACACACACAAGCTTTTGAAATTACAGTTTGCACAATTCCGTTTCAGCGGTGTCAAACACGGCCGCCGAGACTCAAACTACGTGTGATTCAAAGCCCTTTTCAAACACGAGGACGCAGGCTACAAAGGGAGAGTAATGAAAAAGTTCGCCCACATAGTCGACCAGGTATGTGTGACCTTCATGACGCTGCAGCCTGTATTGTAGGTTTCCCCAGTCAGACACTGTCATTGTCCCTCTCTCTGCTGCTGGATGACTAATCGGAAATCATCTTCCGGAAGAAAAAGATGTACACATCCTCACTTCATCAGGCAATTTATTTTTCACATTGTCTGTCATGCACAGCTCTGTTTGGCATTTTACACATTTCAAATCTCCCTGTCCACAGCTAAACCTAATCAGAATGTGGCAATGATAGTGGCTGTTTCAGCCAGTATCTCTGTTTCACAGTTCGCCTTGTAGCACCAACAGCATCATTCCTCTTTGTTTGGATGTGTTAACAGTTGTGCATGGAAGAGTGCTCTGGGCTTCTATTGGCCAATGTTTGGAACACATGTTTGGGATAAGACACGTTTGCGACATCATCTCTCGATATCTGGCTGTGTGCCTTGACTTCGTTGTTGTTCCATGGGCTTGTAAGGAGTTATTTCATTGTTTTATAGCAGAGGTATTGTTTGTAAGATAGGTCATTCTTTCTGTGCAGATTTTATTAGGCCCCCTTTAGTCCAGACTCGATCTCTTAACAGCTATTAGTTGGATTTGCTACAGATTTGATTGGTTTATGACCAAATACTTGCAAAACAGACAACAACATAAAACCAAGAAGATGCAAAGCTCGACACATGGGTACAAGATGATCTGGCACAGGACAGGAGAACACACAGACAATATATATACCAGCGAGGGGGGGGGGGCACAAGTGGAAACAATCAGGCAGATGATCACAGGAGAGGGAAACACACAGGGGCAGGAAGTCAAGGAGCCTGAAACGAGAGGGAAAAGTTGAATTCCACAATAAAACAGGAAATACATAAAGCAGATTAACTAACTTTAACAAACTTGACGACAAATTTTACTTCATCTAAGAGAGAAAGCAAAGATTAGTTGACATCATTGTGATTTAAGCGTTCCATATTTTAATCTGCAGTCCTTGAGCAGATGTTACGTAGGCCTGTTACGCTAAACTGTCACACTGTTGGTCCCAGTACTTTTAATTTATAGGCTTCCAAAAATCAAAACCAATTTTGTTTATTCAGCTTCAACTATATGAATTCTTTTAACTATTGACTTTCCACCGTCACACACAGAGAACTGTGTGGTAGTTTTAATAGAAGTTAATGTGGTGTTTAGCTTCATTACTATGGCTTTCACAATGACAAGAGACATTATGACTTACATAAGGAGGACGCTTACAGAACTGCTCAACTAATTTCGGGGATGTAATAATACCCATGGTACACCTGTAAATTCCCAAATTATAGTCCCCAGGTCTAAAATACTTTCACTCTGTTAGTCGTTGTTGCGTCACCCCTATTATCATCTGAGGCTGTCAGATTAAATTTTATGGCTTCGACGTTAATCTTCCTCTCCTTTACTCTCATTGTTATAGCTGATTTAAACCCTCAGAGTGTACCACATTATTTATAATAGTCTAATCTCTCACATAGTGAGATTTGAAAACCCATTGTGATGTAAAATGATGATCACTACTAATTTTGGGACAAAGAAGATCACATTTGCATGACTTGGTGGCCTGGTACACGATCTGATCAACAGCGGTTGTTTCACATTGCTTAGGATATCCTCAGTAGAGATTCTAGGCTCTATCAAGCTGTCCATCATCATAAACATTTAATTTGAATATTCAAGGTGAAGGACATCCTGTCTAATAAGGCGGTAAGCAGGGCTGGGGCTGACTCAGACTTTTCCAAAGACACTTTCAATGTTATCAGACTACACGATATGCACATTATACACATATGTTCTTGACATGACTTGGCTGTGGGACATGACGGACTGTATGTTGGTTCCTGAACAATCATCCCTTGCCGCATTTTATGACCTGCATTATATCGTTGGGAAAGAGGTACAAGAGACCGACCTCTGTGTATGATACCGGCTGTCTCTTGTTCAGTGAAGCCCAAAAGAAAACAGGAAAAACAAAAAAGAAATTCCTCTTTTGCTTTGCTGTGTTTAAAGTTGTTGAAGAGCACTCTGTGTTCCTATTGATCCACATCCCCCTTAATACACTGCACAGGATAAAAACATCTATTGCCGGCATGATGACTGATTCTTTTCCCGATGCCCTACATCTGTCAGGGCAGGATAGCAAGTCCACCAGCCCTCTCTAGAGTGCACTAGAGTCTTGCATGAATGGCTAAAAACGGAACGCTAGCTTGCTTGTAAGCTCCGTAGCCACCTAGTTAGCAAGCTATCATGTGTGTTAATCAATTGGCTCACTCTGAATTTAGTTCAAGCGACTTAGCAAACAAGCGCTAGCCTGCAGTCACAGCCCGTTGGTTGGGTTTTGCTCGGTGCCACTACCAGACTGGAGAGCACCAGTTGTGTTGAGCCAAACATTGGGTGTTAGACTGATAATGGCTATGTTGTTTTTTTTCCTACTTTGCCACATGCACTTGAACACAATAGCAATTTTTTTTCAAAACCTTAGCCCTTGTGCAGCTGCCATTGAACTTTAGCAACAGAGACTGTTCACTGTGATGGATTTCAAGAATGTTTCAAGTCTCTGCAGGATGACTTTTGCAGTGGGTTTGAATCCTAAAACGTGATGGTGAAGCCCTAGTGGCAAATGTAGGATTTGGAAACTGAAGGTTTGGAGAGATGTCCCGTCACATTTGTGATTAGTTTGGATGGAAAACTCACCCAGATGGATCGTATGTTTTTGCAGAAACACCAGTGTCACAGCCCCGTTCCTTCTGCTGTTCACATGTACCAGTGAATCATTTGCGTTAACCCACAGAGTAAGAGTATTCTGTTAGTGGGGGCACATGTGGAGCTTGTGTGGTGAGAAAAGGGAAGACCCACATGCCAAAGTGATGCATGATTCATGAAGCAGTACTTGAGTAATGCAAGTGAGTGTGAGTGGTTGATTACTGTTTGATTAAAGGATTAGATGACGGGAGGGCTTCCCCCTATAGTATAACACTAGCTAATCATCAGTATAGAAAATATTACACACCAGCTGTTTGTTCTAATATATCCTAGGATGTTAAGTCAGTCTAGACAGATCCATGCAACTTCTGTCAAATAATATCAGTTTTCTTCCTTGATCCTGATTGGTCCAAACTATCTGTGATGGACCTGCATGTCTTCAGTTGGGTCATTAATGAACGAATGTTTGTTGTTTAAGTTATTTCAAATAGTACATGTCTAAATGAAATGAAAGGATGCCAGCAGAATCATGAAAAAGAGGCACTGTAGCAGCTCCAAGCTCTACAGCTAAATAGCAAAAAAAAAAAAAAAGGAACTTGCTACATAACAGTTTTGTGTGGGAGGTATAAGAGAAAATTCTTCAAACCGAAAATTCTTCTCCAGACGGCAAAGGGTGGTGCTGGGTGGAAAGTGACCAAAACGAAAACTCAGTCATCACATTAACTGAAACATTTGATGTTTTCAGTTGGTTGTATAAGTAATGAAAAGGAAGGCCATGAAAAACAAAAGTATAAATAAGTGAAAGAGAATGTGAAGGAATTGGGAAAGTTTAGTAAGAGTTTACACTTATGCAGCACATTCATAATTATTTATTTTGATCCTATTTTGTATAATTTCCAATGCAAGAATTCTATAATTTGATTTTGTTTTTCTGTGGTGGTAAAAGGATTCTGTCTGGTTGTCATTTTTATTCAATGTACCTTTCTGAAGTCTTTATTATATTGCTGTGGATTAAATGAGATGGAGCACAGATGAAATGTGAATGTTTTACTCTCAGTTAACCTGCTGTAAAGCTCTGATGATTCTCTCTGAACTATGATTTGGACCTCCTCACTTCTTGTACTGTGAACAAACACATGCATTAACAGTGATGAGATGAAACCACTCTCATAACCTGTGCGGTCCTTGAGGATTTCAGCACGTGTAAGGGTGTGACAACCCATGCGTCAGCAGATTTAGGCATGAAGGTCACTAATGTGCTTCTGCCTCTTGTTCAATAAATCCATCCCAAGCGAACTGCAGCTCATTTGTTTTCTCTTAGCGGAGAGGGAATGAGTATGACCTAAGCAAAGTGCAATAAAGAGTGTAGCTGCTGTTTATCCATGAACAGCTGATAGTGTGTGATACTAAGTGGATGATGGTATGACCCTGTTTCCTTGTTTTATCTGATGACACTGTACAGCTGCAGTCTTCCTCTCACAGACAGACTGATGACCACAACCGTCAATCAATCAATCAATCAATCTTTATTTATATAGCGCCAATTTACAACAGCGTTATCTCAAGACGCTTTCCATAAAGAGCAGGTCTAGACCAAACTCTTTAATTAGAGAGAGACCCAACGATTCAGGAATTCAAAATTAAAGATTCAAGAATTCCCACATGAGCAGCATCAGATATTATATTGAGCAACAGTGGAGGAAGAACTCCCCTTTAATGGGAAGAAACCTCGAACAGACCCAGGCTCAATGTGGGCAGCTTCTGTAGGGGTCCATGTTGGGAGGAGGTTGGACAGAGAGAGAGAGAGAGAGAGAGAGAGAGAGACAACACAAACAGCAACCAACGTACTAGCAGTGACTATAGCACTAGCAATAGGAGTGTGACTAAAAGATTAGCAGTATGATATTATTGAAAAACATGACGATCCGCAGCAGTGATTCATGAAGCAGAGAACCATATCAGCAGGACCAGGATCCACAGGATCCACAGGAACCTGAGAGATGAGAAAGCACAGAAAGGCTCCGGGGAAGATAGCAAGTTAGAGGCAGACATTTGGCTGACATGAGACATGATGATGGAGAGGAAGAGGAGGATAGAGAATAGAGAGGAGCTCAATGCACCATAGGAGTCCCCCAGCAGTCTGAGCCTATAGCAGCATAACTACATCCTTTCTGTCTGACCCGTGAGTGTGGCTTTACGTGTTAGCCCTACTTGACACAAATAATCTATTCCTCGAAAAGCAGCTTGAGGAAGCATTAACTGTAATCTTGAAAGAATAAATGTTTCACCCTCTAGATCCTCAATTCAAGACTTGACTTCTTATTCTAACCCCTTTTTGACACCATTGACAGACCTGTTTTTTTTTTTTTTTTTTTGCAAGTTTCAGTTAACCTGACCTCAAGTCAATACCAGGAACTACTTCTCCAAGGCTGACACATTATCCCAGTAGGCCTTTTTCACAGAAGACATTTTGACCTGTCACAGCAGGAAAAGCACAAGTGTGAATAATGAAATTGATGATGGTTGAATTTCCTTTAAATGCTTCAGTTTCAGGGTCCTGGTATTGTACATGCCAATTATTGCCATGGCTCACTGAGATGCTTAAATAGAACACACCCATTGTTAATGTTTTTAGTAACACTTGAGCTTTTCCTGCCATGGCAAGTCAAAATGTCTGCTGTTTCCCTTGTTTATGTAACTTGTTCTATAGGTCCAGTTTTCCCTTGTAAAACTAAATTTGATCACTTATAACTCGTAGTATCTAACTCTCAAACATATGTAAGTAATGAGGGTAAATAGAATTTGATTTGTGGCACAGATTCATTCCTGAAAAGCAGGTTTTATCTTTATTCACTGTTAAAGTTATTAAAATGCAAAAGCAACATGTGTGTACATGCAGTATACGTTCAGAAGCCACATATTTCACTCCAAACTCTCCAGTATCAATAATGAGTATTGCTATTACATGCTGCACAGGCACAACTTTTAACCATGATTGGCTCTAAAACCACAAAGCCAGTGTAAAAATGACTGAATGAGAGTCTACAGTGCACAGCCATGAAGTTGTCAGACCCTGGTTGTCATTGACATCTTGACCTGATGATGGTGCTAAATGAAAAATTATCAGTGATCTTCAAAGTGATTAGAATTGAATCCTGGTGGAAACATGAACATCTGTAGAAAACTTTCCGACATAGAGCCGTGCAGCTAGCAGGACTTCAAATGAAACCTGCAGCCTCATAGGAAGACGCCGCCAACACTCCTGCTAGTGGCTGATGTTTTTACCGACCATCTGCTCAGAGCAGCACAGGGGCAGGTTATATTATCATATAAAGAAAAGAATACTCATTAACAAACAAAACAAACACTTCCAGATACTGCATGTATTTTGATATGCAAAATGTAGCTATGGACACACACAAGCGCACTCATAAATGTATTGACTTTTAACACCTGCTTCGCATCTTCACATCTGCCTTAAAACAAATGTACCAGTCGTTAAACAAATGCAATAAAACGAGCAGTAAAAATAACACCGCAGCCTGTTTAATAAAGGTGACAGATATATTGAGTGATCACATAAAAATATTATTCTGAAATCGCTTCTTTGATACTTAAATAACCCTGATAATGCTTGAGAAATTGCAATTAGCTAGTTTTAATTTTCCATCCCTAGTTTTGAGTGAAAAAGCAGCTTGACTATACATTTAATGAGATTCTTAATGACAGCACCTCACAAAACCGAGGGACGTGTCATCAGCGAGATTTGATCAATTAGCATGTGTGACGCATACAATATGCCAGCTCGTTCCAGCTAATAGCTGCCCCTGTTATCCATTTTGGAACCTTAATTATCTTACTGTTATAATTAAGAATTATAGGTCAGACATGACTACACATGCATCATCTTCATTTTTTTCCCCCATCTGCTGCTGCTGTATGGTGTTTATGAATGAGGACAGAAATTGCCGACAGGCTAATATAAACATGTAGAATTAGAGCATCAGGTTTACACACCACCTGCAGAGAGTCACAGCACTGGACTGATTTTCTCAAGATTGCTTTTCCCAGAGGACGATGTTTATAGCACATGTTTAGTCCTACTCCTTTAGATTTACTTCCTGTTCCACATATCTAATAAAAGTGGTGACACACACACACACACACAACATCACTAGCTACAGAATCAGACCTTTTTGAACAAAGTCCTAAGACTCAAAAACAAAAACCAGGCAACTACATGCTACTCAAAGATATGCACCCTTGCTTTGTTATTGCACCAAATAGTGCATCTAACTCACCAAAGTTACCCCTAGCGTCTTGTTGAGAGAGTATCAAAACACCAACAGCAAGCTAAGAGGCACTTACAGGCGATAACAAAATCAGGAAGTGCCTCTCTCTCTCTCTCTCTCTCAGTGGAGAGTGACTTCTAGAAAGAGCAGGAATGATACTCATTGAGTATAATTAGTTTGTTTCGAACGCTGCTCAGCCTTCCCAGCATGAAGCTTGCATAGACTAAATGATCATGCCAGTCCGATAAGCACCACTCTAATAATTGTCATGGCTTTTTTTTGCTGTCATGTTTTCATCAGTCAACCAATAAACATAATGACACATAAGCCACACTGTTGATCAGCCACATCTGGATGCACATAAACCCAATTAACATTCATCTAAAGAAAATAGAAGACAAAAATAAGTACTAATTTTCTATTGCAAATTAATCTTCTGTTCAGTATTTTGTTGTTTTATTTTGTTGTGGCATTTTTTGCTTTATTTGATAGTTTGACAGGGAAAACAGGAGAAAGAGAGGCGGTGACATGCAGCGGCCTATTTATCGTGTAATTATGCTAACGAGTTACTGGAAGCGCAATATTCTTATTGTCCTGATGTCCTGATGTCCTGATTTTGGTACCATATATGCCTGCGTGTTACCAAATGTTGCTGATAAGTGACTCTGAACTTCACAACCATGATTACAATAGTTGCTTGAACAAAATCATTAATCATCAGTTTGGCCATGAAAGTCACGTCATGAGGTTGGTATTTATCTGTTGTACAGGAATGAAGTTATTTTTGAAAATAAAAATTCAAACAAATCAACTGCCTATTGGAAAACAATAGATTTCAATGTTTCAGCATCTTAACTAAAAAGACTATTCAGAGTCACAGCTGCAGATGTTCAAAATCAGTCTCCAGCTCCTTCTCTATTTTATTTAGCTGTACATTTTATTTTATTTTCTTAGTTGTATATACCTTATTTATATTTATATTTCTTACTTACTTACTTGCTGGCGTGTTTTATTTGATATTGTTAGCAGTTTTACTGGGACCAGAGACACAAGACTTTCACTGCCAGTGATTGAAGACAATAAAGTCTTTGAATCTTTGAATCTTGAATCTTATTCTGGCATTCATAGTGATATTTACACACATATGGACTGATAGACTAACATGTATATGCTCAGATTGAACCACCACAGAGCTGCCATGTAGCGTTGCTCCTTATTTTATATTGTGCAGCTAGTGTCCTCTAATGGCCACATATAGTGACTGCATTGACTATTTGAGTCACAGCACGTCTGAAGGATTTTTAAGTGAAATCACACTGATGACAGACAGATACAAAACTCAGCCACAGTCACGCTTTGATGGATTCACTATCTTGATCTTCGTGTTCTTTTGTGTCTCGGAGAGTCTTCACAGACGTGAGCCCTCCGGCAGGTTGGAGGCTCTCTCTGCCTGCTCGCCTCCGGCAGGACGTTTCATGCGGAGCACCGTGTACACACCTCTGACTGTGAAGAGCAGGGAGATGGCAGCAAAGTAGGAGGCGTAGATAAAAAACTGAAAAGGAAAGTTAGGATTACTTGCACTGTGGATGATGGCTTAGAAATTAATGAATTCATTCATCTCTTTATTCCCTTTTTGTCCCTTGTGGTCTGTCTCCCTCAAACAACCTTCAAACAGCATCATTTGTTCTGAGGCTTTATCAGTATCAGTTTTGTTAGTACTTCATTTATTTATTCAAACGGGGTGTCTTTTCTTCTTCTTTGTATTTATATTGCTCAGTTTTTAAATTACTGTAAAAGCTGGAGCCCAGTTTCAATCTTCTACTTACAGTGTATGTACTTATATACATTTGCATGTGAAGTTGTGATTGGTTATGCTTCATGTCAAGTTCACAGACATACAAATCAGATTTAATCATCTCCTGAACTGTGTGTACTGCAGCACCTGCGAGGTGATGGTGAGCTGTAGGGACTTGGTGTTGATGACGATGGCAGTGAGGACACTCTGGAGGACTGTGCCTACAAAACTGTTCATGCCGAATACCAACGCATAGCGCCTCCTGCTCAGTGTCTTGGCTATCTGAAAACTGAGACATACATACAGTATATGAGAGGCTACACAGTAAATATATAGCGCTAGTACACTAGAATTAATTCTATTTACTATTAATGTCAAGGATCTTCAACAAAGGACAATTAAATATGACAAGAAAAATGAATGAAAATATGTTTTTGAAACTACTACTGTTGTCTCTTCTACTTTAATAAGGTTTGAACCAACATGACTAAAGTAAACTAAGTCTGCAGACGCGCTAACTGCTGTGTGACACTGTACGTAGGTACAGTGGTTTGACCTGATAGGAATGAAACGTTAAGAGACACCAAAGGTTATTACAATCCATCCTGAGGTGGACAAAATGAGAAGAAAACAATTAAGATCATTCCTTTAACTTGTAATTATGGCTAGAGCTCAAATTATCCCAAAAAGTCCAAATAAAAAGCTGCTGAAAGGGTCAGTGAGTAACTACCATTTACTGAGCTACAACAACATTAGATGATATCAGGATGTGTTTGGAGGTTTAGAACATTCTCCATTCTCCATAACAGCTCACAAGGTGCATCTAGACTTGTTTAAAACACTTTACATCTTGTGGTGATGGAACATTTGTGCTATCACACATTTAATTCCACACAGTAGACTCACTGTGGTCGCCATGTGCACATTCAGCTGCTCACATATCCAGGATGTATTCTTACGTGCAGATGGTGGTGAGTGGCATGTAAACTGTTTTGAAGAGGGAGAAGCATATGTAGCTGATCCAGATGTTATCAGTCAGATCCATTAGGAATACAGCCCCAGCCATTAGGAATGTGAAACCCCCCAGGATCAGTTCTCCCCACACAGACCACTCCAGGGATATGTGACCCACAGCAACAGTGGCTGCAGCTCCTAAAGGAGAACGTGATCACTGTGAGTCTACCACTGCTGCTGGAGTAATGTAGGAGTAGCAGAACAAATAAACTGCATAGCTGATATCTAATTAATGCTTTTTTCTTTTTAATTCAGAATAAACCGGTAGAAACAGAGTTGAAAGGTTCTCAAAAGACTGTGCAGATCTCAAATGTGCAGATTCCCTTCAGAATGGGAAGCAAAAACAAACACAGCGCCTTAGTATGTCTGCTTTTCTTGGAGCAAAATGGATGGAGCAAAAAAGGACTGTAACACTACATAGAAGTGGCTCAGAGAGTAACTAGCAACGGAGGAAGCATCACCAGTGAGAGAGCTGGGGGTAGTGGACGCACTGACAACATCATTTGATTTAGGAAGAAAGATGATATATAGTAGTTATATGTAGGATGAATATCAAGGTTATGTTTTGTGACACGTCATATTTTACTGCTTGACTTGCGAGATATCAAATAAATAAATGAATAAATAATCCTCCGCCGATTGAACTCTGAGCAGCAATTATTTAGGAAAGCAATATTTCTCATTTCAGCCACAGGGTGGCACAGTGCAACCCTGATACGTCGCAGGGCTCCTCTCACCGTGTGAGAATGAGTTATGAGGCCTTTATCCCTGTGGATGGCTAAGACAGGGAAACCAGACAGTGAATATTTGGAGCACTGATTATTTCAGGACACTTTTCTCCCGTTTTTGTCCTCCTCTTGTTATCTTTTGGCATTCTCTGGTTTTGTCTCTGTTCTCCATCTGCTCCTTTCACATCACTTTGCATCACGTGTTCTCCATAATTACCTCTTCTTGTAATTGCTAAAAGGTGAAATAAAAAACTAAACCCGAGTTGTATTCACTGAGTGTGAATAGGGGACCCCTAGAGACACGGATCCATTCCTGCAGAGCTTATTATCCACTGGAACATAAAGAGAGGCTGAGTATAATTGCTTCACTCCTCTAAATGTGTACATTTCCTTTGATTCCTTGTCCATTTGTGGTCAATCAGTGCTAATAGTCCAACTCGGACACTGCTCGGGCCAGTGTATTTAACATGCACTTAATCAGTCCCTAAGGCTCTGATTAGCAGAGGGGGGGTCAATTGGTTACTGAATAATTAAACCAGTTTCCACAGCAGTGTCAATCGGAGGCTTAGCGGGGTCAGCAGGAAGTATCTGTACAGCTGCATATAGAGAGATCAATAATGCAGCTGGGCTCTGCAGTATGTCCAAACAGGAGGTCACAGTAAAAGCCACATTGATTCTCATATCTCAGTTTAATTGACTAAGTCTTTGAATCTATTCTCTTATTTAACGCATTTTAAATTTGACAGCAAGAGGAACATAAAGAGAGCTTCAAAATACTTCTAACATACGTTTCCGCTTCCTGTCCAGAACGTTTTTGTTGCTCCAAAAATACTCAAGTGTTGGAGAAAGTTTGTAGCTTGTGAAGGTGTGAAGGTTATGGAAAGGTAGTGGTGATTGCATGGTTCATGATGCAAGCCTCTGTGGACTTTTTAAATATTTAGCTAGTATTTATCTATAAGTCCATGGTCTCTCCGTAACCTTACATCCTCATCGTCAGTCGGTGTTGTGCCACTCTGTTAAGCCTCTGATTAAAATATTAATGGTCAAAATAGAGCCCAAGATATCCTGACTTTTAGTCCCTGGCATGGTTGAAGGTCCAAAAACACTGGATCTTAATAATTCCCATGATGCATTTCAGTGGCAACTTTGGTGAGATTTCCGCTAAATGTCAGTGTCTTTCAGACTCCATGCCCCCCA
The DNA here is from genome assembly GCF_042242105.1 of Pempheris klunzingeri. NCBI lineage: Eukaryota > Metazoa > Chordata > Actinopteri > Acropomatiformes > Pempheridae > Pempheris > Pempheris klunzingeri. Next base: position 25,789,043 of record NC_092017.1, on the reverse strand, counting down.
GTTTGTAATACAGGCTTTTTGGTGAAAAAATGTTTCATCTAGCCCGAATCAAGTTAGCGCTGATGACATCATCACTGCTTTTGTAGTTTTGAAGACTGTAAGCAGGTCACGCACTGAACCATTTAGTAACGTGTGTGGCACAGATGGGAAGAAATATGTGTCTTCATGCTGTATTTTGCTTTTCACGCTGATTAGATAACATCGTGCTGTATTTCTGTTATACGTGGGGGAGAAACATTTTTTACTCCAGTGTGTGGCCTGAATCTAAATGGAAATATATTCGGCATCCAGTTTCCTGTGGAAAGGAAGGTCCTGAGTGAAACTGTGTTCTGAATACATTATCCCCTGACTGAGAAGTATGTTTTAAGTGGAGATGACTTTAGAGCACAGATGAATAGAGAGGTCGAGTTGTCCTGTAACCTTTTCTCCTTCAAAATCATAATGTGCTAAAGAACACCAGTGAACACAACTCTGTTTGTTCTGCATACACATTTGCTTTTATCTTAATACTAATGAGCTACTAAAAAATGTTGTTTTCAAGCTCCAGGACACACAGTTATTAATATGCTGAATATGAAAATAGAAAAATATGTTATGCTTCTCTACTATATTTTATCACGTTGGTTATCCATATTCATATTTTCCCTATCGGTTTCCACCAGGTTTTTTCCTTCGGGATGTTTTCTAAGTGTGGAACAGAGAAACATACAACAGGAATCTTTGGGGAAATATCAGACATGGGCCCTACAGCTTGACTGCATGTTGGGCAGAGCCATTTACAAGTGAAAGGCATACAGCTGGATGTGGTTTACACAGAGTAATTGCCTTTGGTTTCTGGGGAATACAGGAATGTATCAGTACTATAATCAATAAAAGTGCACTGGCTGGATGGCAGCAGCTGCTATACCCATCTGGGGATGAGAGCAGGCAATTAAATAGTCTAATTAATGCTGTTCCTATTGTCTGCTGTGCTTTGGGGGTTGTGAAGTACTGATAGTAGGAAGGGATTGTGTTTTTTTCTGTCTATTTATTCAATTATTTTTTGCAGTCAAATGTGTGTAACACCCATAAGCTTTACTGACAATGTTTGGGCTTGTTTTTACAAGAACCTGAGCAGGTTCTGTTAAGCTGCCTTGAGACGGTTTTCAGATTTTATGCAATTTGTCTTTGGAGTGACGGGGCCGAAATGTGGAATGATTATTTTTTCGTAAGATAAACTAGATACCATGGATAATCAATAGAAGACGTATTCGGCCCTGCTGTTTTCACCTGTTTCCACTCAGCCAGTCAGTTTATGCCGACCTAAGCTAAGCTTGGTATTTTCTCAATTAACATTTTTCCAAAATGTCAATTTAACAAAATCCACTTACCAAAACCTCTAAAGCTCATTAATGAATGTTTATGTCTTGTTTTCTGAATCCACATGAAAACCAAAACAACAGATTGTGGTTTTATAAAAGTTATGAGCCAGGCAACTACTACTACTATAACTACCACTACCACTACTACTACTACTACTATAACTACCACTACTACCACTACCACTACCACTACCACTACCACTACCACTACCACTACTACTACCACCTCTAGCACTACTACTACTATAACTACCACTACCACTACCACTACTACTACTACTACTACTACCACCACTACCACTACTACTACTATAACTACCACTACTACTACTACTACTACTACTACTACTACTATAACTACCACTACCACTACTACTACTATAACTACCACTACTACTACTACTACTACTACTACTACTATAACTACCACTACCACTACCACTACTACTACTACTACTACCACCACTACCACTACTACTACTATAACTACCACTACTACTACTACTACTACTACTACTACTACTATAACTACCACTACCACTACCACTACCACTACCACTACCACTACTACTACCACCTCTAGCACTACTACTACTATAACTACCACTACCACTACTACTACTATAACTACCACTACTACTACTACTACTACTACTACTACTACTACTACTACTACTACTATAACTACCACTACCACTACCACTACTACTACTACTACTACCACCACTACCACTACTACTACTATAACTACCACTACCACTACTACTACTACTACTACTACTACTACTACTATAACTACCACTACCACTACCACTACCACTACTACTACCACCTCTAGCACTACTACTACTATAACTACCACTACCACTACCACTACTACTACTACTACTACTACTACCACCACTACCACTACTACTACTATAACTACCACTACTACTACTACTACTATAACTACCACTACCACTACTACTACTACTACTACCACCACTACTACTACTACTACTATAACTACCACTACCACTACTACTACTATAACTACCACTACTACCACTACTACCACTACCACTACCACTACTACGACGCAGTAAATTCCACTTCAGTAAAGTGTTGTCATCACCTCCAGGTTGCCAGGCAACCAGTGACGACTGTATATAAGTGTATATATATATTTAGGTCATGTACATTCATTATCTACTGCTGGATAAAATGGATACAACCAATTACTGTGAAACAAATGGGAGGTGCATTAGTTACCTGTCAATGTGTTGATACCATCCACCGCTCCATTGTAGGCTGTGAAGTTAAGGGGCTGGTCATATACCCAGAGGAGCTGGACGTAGCCTGCAATCTGGTAGAAGCCACATCTCCCTGTCGCTGCCCATATGCAGAAGAAGACCACAGCCACAGAGGAATAACATTTCTCAAAGTCCTCTACCAGCCTTCTGAACATCTTCCCAACATACTTGGTCACGTTGAAATACTGTCTTTCAGAGCTGTGAGTGTCTTCACCTGAGGTTCCTTGTTGTGCAGATTGTGTCCCCTTAAAAAATAAACTAGTCTTAGGCATGGGCAGGAAAAAGGAGGTTATCAGTGCTATGGACACAGAGATGACAGTCACAAAAGCTAAGCTATACAAGGAAACTCCACCTAAAGACACGAGCAGTTGAGCCAGCAGGGCACCCACAGCATAGCCCAGCAGTACGGCCCCCATCACATAACCGGTCACTCTCTGATAGTAGCTGGGCTGCACCACGCTGTAAATGTAGGAGAAATAGGCCACATCTGCTGCTGTGGCAATACTGTAGCTGAAGAAGGCCAACTGGGCGGAGTGGACCCCTGAGCCAACTAGTATCAGCAGAAACGCTGTGACATACATGCACCCCTGGAGGATGATTACAGGCTTGTACCTGAGAAGGTCTGTCACCAGTAGGACTGGGAGAAGGAGAACCAGGCTGGAGTAAGTCCACACAGGAATCACCTGTCTAGTCACCTGGATATGAAGGAAGGCAGAAGGAGACCTAATTATTAAAGAAATAAAACTATATCTGCTGTTTTGAAGGCAAAGGGTGATCACACCAAATATTTGATTTAGATTTTTCTTCTGTTGGCTCACTTTGCATTTTGTAAATCGATAAACATAAACTGAACTGACAGTAGCACATCAAAGTTACCTCTGAACGTACATGATGGAACAGGAAGCAGCACGAATGTGACATGTTGATAGATTTTAATATTATGCAAATAAACACAATGGCTGCGTCTTGAAAGCCTTGTCCATTAAAACAGTATATGGTTGTTAGAGTGTTTTTGCCATTAACGTGTTTTTGTTTCACTCTGGCCTTGACTTAAATAATAATCAAAAATGTTTTTTATGGCAGCGGCAGAGTTTCAAATCTACAACCTGAGTAATAAAACATCGTATGTGGATGACAACAGCTGTATGTCGGCGTTCCAACTGTGTACCTTAACTTGAAGGGCTGTTTTGAGCTTAGATTCATATTCCATAAGATCTTCACTAACTAACCCCCATTATTGATTAATATAGTCAGCATCTGTTCTGCATTACCTCTCTAAAGAAAGAAGAAAAAGCAAAGGAGCATGAATCCTTTGCAGCTACTGTAGCTTCTCCTACAAGCTTGGAAATGGAGGGGTGAGACGAGGGGTGAGGCGAGGGTGAGGGTATTCAGTTGGTTTCAATCTGCAAACCTCACCGATAGATGCCACTAAATCCTCCACACTTCACCTTTGATTTCTGTAACTTCATATAAATTCTCAAAAGCCACTCAGGATCCCACGTTGAAAAAGTAACCTGCATCATACATGGTTGAGCATCAACCTTGAGAGTACCTGCCGTAATTGGTGTGAAAAAAGCAGCTCCCATCCCGCATCACAAAATGATTGTAGTTTCCGAGATGTGAAGGAGCTTATTTAGTTTCTTCATGATGCGAACATGTTAGTAGTGATACTGTGAATCAGCCTGTACCAAACTTTACTTAAAAACATAAAAAGGACTCTGCTGATGTTAATCAGTTGTTTGGTGGTTTATTTTTTCTTGTATGGAGAGAAAATAAGATATTGGTGAATAATGAAAAGAAGTTATGAATATTACAATAAGAATCCTGCAAGATGTTGACTGATTAATGTCACATATAAGTACTTTTAATCAGTTAATCTAATAACTACGTATTTCAGAGATTTTCCCTTTGGGTCAGAATAAAGACTCTTGTTAGTCAGTTAGTCTGTTTTGGACTGATCTTATCTGCACCGTTGAATCCTTCCTACTTTTAGGTTTTTCATATTTGAGCCTCTCTGACCTATGGCTACCCATAACACACTTCTCTGTGTGTCAACCCAGAGGAACTGATGCACACACTAACTAAATCTCATCAATGCTTTAGATTCAAAATGGAAAAAAAGAGAAAATTAGAGTCTTTACTCAAAATCATTCATCAGGTATAAACATAAAAGCCAAGTGAATGACCTCAGAGCAAATGTGCTTCTGTAAAGCATAAAGTTCACAAGAACAGCAAATAACCGATATACAGCTTGTTCATGTTGTGGCACGTATTCAACCACTAAGGGCTGCTATGGAGCTTTACACTTTCATTTGACTGTTGTGCTTTTGAGTCTTTTCCCTTCACAGGTCAAAAGAAGGACAAAAGAGAAGTCAGGAATGAAATAGTAGGCCACAATAAAAAATCTGACACAGTTACTGAGCAGTGTTAAATGTCATATCCAATTTAAACTGACAGTTTATAATACTGTAAAAGAAGCACCTGAATACCACTAAAGTGATTATTAAGCAGATTATTAATAAGTCACAAGGGGATATTTAAATACATTCTATATCTACAGTACTTACTTATTATATTTGTGACCATTGATTTGAAACATATCACAAGAAATAGTTACAGTAGATCTGAGTATACATATGCAAATATATTCATATGTAAATATCAAATGTACTTTGGAACCAAACATTCATTATTTTGTTATTCATACTTTACATTTATCTACAATATTCATATGATGTATATTAAAACAAAAACAGAGCTGAGGCTTTCATCCCTGCAGAGCAGTCTCATATCTCTTTAAATAGCTCACCTGCTCAGTGGTGAGATTCTTATAAGATCCTGTGAGAAACTCCATCAGGAAGGGCTCTACGGGCCTCATCATGGAGCAGAAACCATAGATGCAGAGCAGCACAGTGGGGCCCACCCAACCAGCATGGCAGCGCATATAATGGCCTGCCCAGCAAGGCCTGTTGCCACACTCCCCGTTCCAGCAAAAACCCATCTTTCCTCTGCGGCTCCCCGGGGACGTCTCAGTGTGTCCGGCGAGAGCACAGTCTAATTTAGGCAGTTTAATCTGTTGAGATATGGAAGCCCCAGATAAGGCCAAGGTGAGACTGACTGTGAACACCAAGTCACCTGCTTTGCCATTGTTGTTTCTCTCCTCTGAAGTTTTCCTGGCTACGGTGGGACAGGAAAAAAAATGTGAGGCTGTGAGTGAAGATACATTAAGATGAAATATGAGGTGGTGAGCCCCTGGGGCTACAGCACGTTATAATAAATACTGTCTCCTCCTCTGTCTTTATACAAAACACCTCCATTCCTGCAGATATTGAGGAAGGGGTGGAAGTCAAGCAGAGGAATATGTATGAGTGTGTGTCTGAGTGCAGGTGTACACACCACCAGGATGCCCCACACACACTGTGTGTCCATACTGGGCCTGTTTAGCTTCTGTTACCATTTGCAACATCCAAACAATGTTTCAGCACAGTTTTTATCAGAGACAATAAATAATAAGAACTATAATTTTACAAAATACCTGTATAGATTCTTTGACGCTGCCACTCAGCTCTGAATTAAACTCAGTCTTCAGGAGTAGCTCAGCTGATCAGATATTCAGATATTCTTTGTGTGTGGGATATCTTTGTCTTTTAAAAGCCCTTTTAGCCTCTTTGTCTTTGTGACTGTCATGAATAGCAAGTTCATAACATTAAGGACAGTTTTGGAGTTCATAGAGTGGCATGGTTGTGAATTCTTAATACTTGGGGAAAGAAGGCGAGGCAATCATTCCCGAGATGAGAATTATTGTAGTCTGTAATTTAAAATATCCAACGGCGAATTATGACTCACCAGTGGGGTGTCAACAGAAAGCTCTGCCTCAGCTCAAACTGTCAGACTGTCTCCATGACTTAATACTCAACATCAAGGTCACCGGCAAAGAAAATGTTATTCATATTCATATATTTGGCATTTCTAGTTGAATGTTGTCAAATTCGTAGTATATGATGTTCAGCGGCTGTGGCTGGAGGGAGGAGACACACAAACACTCAATTTGACCTTTACACAGTCAAATTATAGTGTAGTTTAATATTCTGTTCTATTCTATTCTATTGAGGAATTTACCCTTTTGGGCTGTTATTATCAGTACACGTTGTAAAGCCAGTAATAGAAAAGGTCACACGGTCATCTACGAGCACCAGCATATCTGGGCTTTTATTCAGGTGCTTGGTGTTGCTGACAAAGCCTATATTTTCTGTTTTCCTTAGTTCAACTCAAAGCTAGTAGCCATTACGCCAGATCATGAGATAGGCGACCCTGTGTCCTACACACAATGGTTGTATACTACAAATTTATTACTTATGCTTTGATGGAAAATTGCTGCCTTGATTATATTCTCTGGCAATGTTCTTTTTTTGTCCAGTGAGGCGGCACAGCCTTTCTGTACCGTGTGTGTGTGTGTATATATATATATATATATATATATAAGTAGACAAGCATAACCAGAAAGATCTTAATTATGGTTTAGTTGCTGCAAGAGGAAACTCTTGACTCTTTGATTAATCCCCCTGATGCGCTCTTGTATTTTAAGGATTGCTGTGTTATTTCTTACAGTATCCCTCACCATGCACAGTATAGTTTAGTATTTCCTCAGCCTGTTTTATAGCACATTAGGAAGAAAAACATATTCAAACTCTTCACCACCCCAGATTCTGTACATTAAAAGCCTTCATCAAATGTTTTAGGGTTCTCCTCATTCTCACATCCATCATCATGTACTTTATCTCTTCTTTTCTTTCACACATTTCTAACAATAACAGGAGCGTTGGGTGTGGTGCAGCCTTTAATCCTACTCTTATGTTTCAAATACACTAGTGCACCATTTTCACCATGATGATCAAAGTTCGCCTGGATGAGCTTGAAGGAAAAAACGTGCTACATATTTATTTTATTATTTTATTCCCTGTTTTTTTTTTAACTATGCCTCAAAAATTACCATATATTTGAAGTGTTGCTCAGCTATTTCATAATGGACAGAGAACAAAAGGAGAGTGTAGCTGTAATATTATGTTTTAGATACTTACCACACAGTTCTCTTTCCTTCCCCATGTTTCCTCATATTTTACAAAATAGTAAAATACAGCTAAATACATTGGAACAAAAACTCCAGACATAAAAATAACATGAACACAACATGACGAATATTCTCAAGATCAACTCTCTTCTCACACTTTCTTAAGTCATTACACCCTTAATCATATCACATCTGACCTGCAGGTTTGTTCCATCTCTGCTATTCTGCAGAGATGGACCTCATTCTCATTTTGAGGAGCCAGATTCCTCATTTTCTTTTTCCTCTGTAATAATTTCATCTGTACTGAAGAGACTGAAATGATGATCAAAGCAATCTATCTTCCATTTCCCCGTCCTTTCCATATGTAACTTCATGAAAAGAGATATACAGTCTTTTGATGGTTTGAAAAGAGTGGGGACCTTGGGAGGCAATAGCAAGTAAATGTCTAATTTTGCCTGCTGTGTGCGCTAAAGGCTCCTGGCTCCATATTGCCGTGTGTCACCTGCACCAGCTCAGCGTGGAATTTGAATGTGGGGAGGTCTTGTGCTGAGATTGACGCATTGTTGAGTAAGGTGTGATCAACTCTTCAGCCTTGCTGTGAACAAGGAGTTTGTTCAGAGTGCTGCCCCTGCAAACAACCCTTTCCAAATACCTCACTGTAACAGGCAGGACATGAGAGCGACCTATACAATCTTATTTCAAAGCCTCATCTTCGTCAAAGGGGAAAATCTTTTACTACATATTTGTTCTCAAATGCATTGCAATCGGGCCGCTCAATTTCCTGTCGATTTCCCTGCTTAAAGTTTCAATCAAACTATTTATCCTGTCTTCCTCATCACGTCTGAACTGCAGCATCTGACACAGTGAGCGTTCAAAGGCAACCCAGATGCACTGATTCCTGACGCTTCACAGACCAAACCCTTCTTCCCACAATCTCCTTTTTTTTTTCTTTGTCGCTGGCAAATCATGTGAGGCTGCTGCTGCTGCTGCTGCTGCTGCAGTCAGGAGTCTGACTTTGAAACAAACAGTTACTGTGTGTTGGGTTGGGAAGGTGTATATTGAGGTGTTTGTGAGGCTTAGATAAGCATATGTGTGCAGCGGTTTGGCTGCAAAACAGAACTCCCACTGTGTTGAGCTGATAAGACGCGGAAGTTCGATGTGTTTTTTCTTTCTTTTCCACCCTCCATTATGGCTCTTGTTGACTTACAATAAGGTGGCTGAAAAAAGGTTCTATTTTAAACAATTAAGACAAACACAACATAATCCAACAAATTATAATCTTTGGGTTGTTGGGGACCCTAGGACAGTTACCCATGTTGCCCAGGTAATTCAGCTGTTTTCCTATTACCTGTGTCTATGTTTCAGTGTAGAATTAAATATAGGTAATAGGAAAATGACTTGAAAAGGCATTAACCCAAATGTAAATATCTACCATACAGCGTTTCAAATCTAGGGCCAATACTGAATATAATCACACACCCCAGATTATATTTCACTCTACTCTACCAAATAAAACCTTTGAGTCCTTCTCACAGTGCATTTTCACTCCACTACGCTGGAAGGTGTTGAGAAACATCCAAATCTTTACTGCATCGACAGTCTATTTTGAGAGAAGTCTGCTGACGAGATTGATTTCAGCAGATAAAATCATACTGTAGTCATCCATAAGAAGTTTTTGAGGGAAGCCTCTGAGACCACAAGCACTGAGAGCCAGTCATGAGGAACAACCTCACAGCACTAGATGGAGCTCTTGCTTCATCACACACCCGTAACATCACTCCCCGTCTCTGTGACTCAGGGTGCTCATGACACATTCCTGACAATTTTGACAGTCTCAGCCTCAAACTTGTGAGAACTGCAGGAAGGGTGGCACATGACTGACATGCTGATGGACAGACAAACAGTGAAAACCTCAAAAACCAGCTGTCCTTGCCACATGGCCATCTGCCGTTTCATGTCTAATTAGATGATGAGCGCTTTGATTGGAATGCAGGCTTGATTGCTATGTGTTTTGTTCCCATATGTTTTGAATTTTCTTTAGGCTTTTTAGTGTTTCTCTATAGTGGCATTAGATGTAGCAGAATTAGTAACAGCACAGGCAATACAAGAAGCCAATAGATCATAGCTGTAGCTGACAACAGCTATGATCTATTGATATGCTTGCGGTGAAGATATAACTTGGTCCACAGAATGATATAAAGAGCAGCGTTATTGGCTTACAGCTAAGCCCCTTTGACATTTTGTTCACTCAACTATAGGGTAACATTTCCTGACATTGAGAAATATTGTAAAGATCCAGGATTCCACATGATGTAGCATTCACCTACAGAGATTGGGGGAAAAAAGCATGCTTTATCCTCCCAACTCTGACCGGAATCTATAATATGATGGACACCTCTGGATGTCTGGACATTGCTGCTTTGATCAATACCAAAAAAGATATGATTCATACAGTAGAACCAATTTGTCACAGGGGCAAGTTCCTGTTTTTCACTGTCAATCAGATGAAAAATGAAAAACAACCTTTTTCACCATGCAGTTTGGTTTAACGGTGTCTTTGGCAGCCCTGCTGAATAACATAAATATTTTCTTATATATACATCAGTAGGTGATCTCACTTCCCACTGGAGACACGGCCATACCAATGAGTCTGCTTGACTAATTACTTACTGTGGACGGCCAGGCAAATCAAGCAATATAGTAACATTATGTTGCAGTGTTTATAGGATTCAGCCCCAATGAGCATGGTGGAAAAAAAAGAAGCTTATGGAATTTAAATGTCACTGAATATCAATACGTCAAAGGCACTGTAAAGCTCACAAGGAGCTGCTTCCGATCAGCACTTCACATTTGAGCCAAGTGGACCTGTGGCTGTCAGCGCTGAACCCAACCCTGTGACATTTAAAAGGGGAAACAAGGAAGGTTTTCACTGCCCCATCGCACAAAATGACAGTAATATCTCCAGGTGTGTGAGACAGGAATGATAGCAGTAGGTAGAATTTCTGACATTCAAAACTCTCTTGGCCATACTTGTTATTTTGCTTTCAATAGAAGCTTTTCTGCCTGGTTATTCATGTGTTTACTAGCTAGCTCTAACCATCAACATAGCGTAGGGTGACCATATTTCCAGACCCTTAAAGTGTGATGCACATTTCATGCATGTGCACATGTATGGGCTTATTCACTTAGCAGACCTACGGAGCGCATGTTTCATAACAATGGGCGCCAATAATGCAGCAATTTCACTGGTACTTCACAAAGGAAAGAGTAGGCCTCACGGAGCTCTTTAGAGAAGACCGACTTTCTCTTCAGCATGACAGCTAACCTTTGGCATACTGAAGGTTTCTATCAGAAAAGAACTGTAAGCGTCTAGCAACAACCTTGACAACGACACGTTGATTGGCTGACACACATACAGACCAATCGCGTTGGATTCAGACATGTGGGACAAAACATGACAAACCTCTAAGTTATCAATGTAATCTGTGAAAACAAGTATAATATAATATAATAATATAATAATTATCATTCTAATTGTGGTGGAAAGTGGTACAGTTTTGTAGTGAACATTGAAAACCAGGATATTTTAGAGAATATGTACAAATATTTGTCAGGACTTGGGACACCCAGCTTGAAACTAGGACAGTCCTGGGCAAACCAGGATGTCTGATCACCATGACATATTGGCTAAAGCCTATAACAGGGCTGCCAACTTTTCAACTTAGTTTGGAGTGAGATTCTGTGTCAGTGAAGTCGGAGCATTTTAAAACACCCATCACAGTGTCGGGGTCGTCGCTGCTCGACCGTCAGGAATTCTGTTTGAAAAACAGCCAAATTCACAATTTTAAAGCATTTATAGATGAAAAGGCAAGCCAATAGTCGCGGTCACTGATAATAAATATGGTTGATCTGCGTACTTGAAAACCTCCAGACCTCTGTGTGACCAAACCAGGGTATCTGTGGAGCTTCCCTCAGAAAATTAATAATTTCAGTCAGTTTTCCTGCGTTCAAGTGAATGTATGTTGTAATTTCCACATTTCAAAATACGGAGTCAGGTGAAGGTGAAGGTGGCACTGAAAAATGGGATTCAATCTTCAATCTTAAGAGTTGGCCTGGCTTCTTCTACAAAGAAATGAACATTGTATGAAAATCAAATAAAGGAGAAAAAACACAAAGACAGTGGATCCACTAGATAATTTTGTCTAGACAACAGACTAGATTTTATTAGTCTATCTAGAAAGCTGGGCTAGAAATAGAGAGGAGGGAAGGAGTTCTTAGCTGACCTATTTTGTTCGGGGTTTGTGATATTTTTCTTATTGATTATGTCAGAGGTGCTTTCACACTTATTTAATGATAAGACTGCAAAGGCAGTTCATCCTCACCTCTGCAGCTAAATGAAGCAATTAACCAAAGAGCAGGGATAAATACCAATGAATGATGCACTATTGCAGCATAATGCATTCATCAGAGGATGGCCCGTCTGGCCTGTCTGTCTGTCTGTCTGTCTGTCTGTCTGTCTGCTGGACTTTAACTGGTCTAAATGATTCGTTGCAACAAAGCTCTCATTTGCATGGCTGCTTAGATGTCACTGGAGTTAAGCTGTCAGAACTGTGCATCAAAGATAACGCCTTGTCGATAATTTGTGCAGAGACTTGACACAACACACCGACATTAGACAATCAAACTTTTACACTGAGATACAAACATTGATAAATGAATTAAATATAATTGATTCATATTCAAGTTTTTTTTTTGTCTCTCCACCCTTGGTAGGGTTTGGACAGGATTCAGAGAGGCAGAAAATTAACTTTCATTCTTCCCTACATTGAAATTGACACGTCCTACCTTCAGTGTCACTGGGGTTCAGTGTGAAGTTTGGCCGCAAAACCTGGTGGAAAAATCAGGGAAGGGAAGTTCATTGAAAATAATGACCTTGCTGGGCACAATGTCGCAGAGTTCATCCACCTTACAGGCTACCAAAGTTCCCGAGGATGAGAGTGGTAAGACGAGCGGAGACTTTTAAAAGGCAGGGACACATTCTGGACATCTTGAAGCAATTTCTTCTGGTCGTCCAGAGGTCATAGATGACTTAATACCACTTTAACAAGTCCTAAACAGATAAATGAATTGAAAAAAACGACTCAATATGGCAATATTCACGCCAGTTAAAACATACCCATTAGAAGCCATGCATTAAAACTCATTAGGGCTCGTTTGGAAAGGATGGGAGGTCTTTGGCACCAATCAATCAAGGTCACTGTTAAGATGATGCCATGCCATAGCTGGAGGGCTCTTAGACTGATGAGTGTCAGCGGCTTCTGGTGAGCACTGGAGGGCTTATGTTCCCCTCTCTGGGCTCCCCTCCTCCCCCCCTCACAGACGAGTCCTGTTCTGACAGAGAGCTGCAGGAGGAGGAAGGAAATAAAAGCTGACATATCAGCACCCTCTCCACATCTTGTCAGAGTTGTCCTCTTTTGCCCCAATCCAATATCCAGAACCTCTTGTTCTCTGTTCTCTTTCCTTCATTCTCTCTGTGTCTGCTTCTCATTCTTATAGGCTGTTCGGGGAAGCTGTGAGACTGCCTTTCATTAGCTCCCTGTGAGGGGATGTGCATGTGTGCAAGCATGCGTGAATGTGTGTGCATGCAATATTTTATACTTTCAGTGCTCCTTCACCAGTACCTTTTCCTCTTCAGCGCCAGGCTTCCGGTCTTTGTCTTTCCGCCCTTTACTCTTTTAATTTCTCATCTTTATTGTCTCTGCAACTTAGCTGAAGTAACAGATCCAGATTTGTGGGGGTTATTGTGGCAGAGGAGGAAGAGAAGGAGGAGAAGAAGGAGGATGAAGAGGACTATAAGAAGGAGGAGGAGATTAGCTTAACAGTTATTTGGTGTGGTGCTTTTTCGGTTCCGAGCACCACTCAGCCTTGCGTTTGACAGCTCTCATCCAGATCCTTCAGGGTGCTTCCTTCCGCAATCAACTAATCATATTCTTTACAGTGCTGTCTTTTGTGCAACTCTCTATTTTTGGCTCACATCCGAACAGGAAACAGTACTTAGTGCTCGTCATTTCGGTAGAAATGCGAGAGTCATAAAAGCTCAGGCAGGATTTGGATCCCGATAATAATTGAGATTATCCGCCGCAAAAGTAAACATTATTTAGGGCTCTTGACCCCCCCTCCTGTCAGATAGATAGATAGATTGATCGATCGAGGCAAAGTAATCAGTTTGTGACCTTTTCACATATGTAAAGACCAAACAGATGTTAATAGCACTGGATATCTGGAAGTTTAACCTCTAGGCAGTGTTCCCAGTAAATGTGCCGCTTTGTGTCTTTTCTGTTAATCACCAGTGCAATTTGCAGCCCTTCCTATTAAGCCGGATATGTTAATGGAAACATTAAAGAAGAAAGAGAAAGAAAAGTCCAGTGAAGATAATCAACTGTGCTTGATTTAAGCATTAATTATTCTAATGAAAGCCAGAAATTCACTATAAGGTCAAACTGAGCAACCTGCAGATACACTTGGTATTAGAGGTCATACTGTATACTGTTAATACATTCATCAGACAGGGAGAGAGAGAGAGAGACAGAGAGAGAGAGAGAGAGAGGTGGTGTGGCAAATGCTAATTTTTAATGACCCTGTCAATCGTGTTACCTTTATGTTGGTGCTCTCTCTCATAATGAGATTGCCTCATTATGAATTTGTACTGTATTGTTGTCTGGGTTGCCATCTGAAAATACCAAACAGCCAATTACTTGTGTGACAACTGTGGTTAGTAATCAGCACAGATACAGAAAAGACATTGTTGACTCTCGGCACCCATTTCCTACTTAAGACTACATTGTAGTTACTTCACACATGTATTTATAGATTTATCTAATGAGAAAAAGTGATAGTTGTGTATGTAAGTGTGTGTATATGGTCGAAATTGCAAAGACCTCAAACTTTTCCTGCTGTGACAGTGCTCCCAACATTAGTGTTTCTCTGGAGCTTGATTGTTGCAGTAACTTTGTGAACTACAAATGGTTTGAAATATCACTACTCTTCCACCACAGAGGCAGATAACCAGCAGTGGGGCTAACTTTGAGGCCACTGCATGATTGTATGTTAATCCAAGACCCCGCATGTTACTTTGTGGTGTGATCTGCATAACTTAATAATGATAATATAGGTGTAATGTATGGACTACTAATGTCACAGGACTAGTTGTTGCTGTGAATTTTGAGCGTCTCCAGTCAGTCACAAACTGCAGATATTAACAGTGCATCACCAAGCCTCTCAAATGTCATCTTTACCCCAACTTTACATTGAAGTTCCCTTCAGACAGAGAAGAGATGCTAAGGCGGAGTTTAATGTGCGTGTATACACCTTCACTGCTCCATTAAAGAGACTCACAACTCACTTTAAAAATTCAGATTATGCCACATCTCTGGGACTTCTTGACTCGTGAACACTAACATCTGCGCTGCCGTCAACACTGAGGTGCTCCTTTGGCAAAGAGAGGAAGTAGGTATGAACTTTGTGAACTTGTAAAATGTTGCTTCGAACTTGTGCACCACTTACAGCGGCGCTAACAGCTTTGAACCAGAATACAGACCCATACCCTGTGCTCTTTCTCAGCCACCTTTTTCATCTTTTCTAATTAATTCTCTGTGGAGCTTCACACCTGCAGGGCCGGACCAACCCTGCTCTCTTGTTTCTGGCTACAGGAGACAGTAATAAATGTTTGCCTATACAAAAAAAAAAAACTCCCAGGTTACGGGAGGACAGTATAGAAAGTCTGAAGCTCACTGTGAGGCCGTTCTCACAGTAGGTTTGTGTGTTAGGGTCCACAGTTCAATTGTCACCCCTACCTCTACCTCTGCCAGTCTTCCTTCTGACTTCTGACTTTTGTTCTGTGGTCTCCTTGGGTCCATTTGTCAATAAAAGACAGCTGTGAACCACTGTTGCCTTGAGAATACTGCTGTTTGTGCTTGTGTGGCTGGTGGAGCCACACAAGCACCACTGACAGATGCACACTGGCCTTGCGTGAAGTGGATAACCATAAAAAACAAAACGTACTTTTCCGTTGAAACCACTCTGAACTAGTTTGTACGATGTGTTGTCCAACCATGTGCAGAGGCAAAAATCTTCAGGATGTCTACACCTAAAGGCGTGATGCAAAACTTGACATAATAGAGAGGGGCTGCATGTATGAATGGATGAATTTTAAGAGTGTTCCGCTTCTTTTCTACACACGTAAATTCAAGGAAGTAGTCGATTGAAGAACGAACAAAGTAAGCTTGAAATGGAAACTTACCATACTCAATTTGATACATCAAAAAGATTGTGGAGGAGTTTTCAGACACAGTTTGATGATCTAACACGCGACTTGAAGCAGCTGCAGTCTTTAATAAGATCACGTCAGCATTAAATGTCTGACTCTGTCAACATGTCATCACATGTATCACATTCATGTGTTTTGTCTTGATGACTGCAGCTCTCTTGTCCGTATGTCACATTAAGTTGCTGTTAAAAACATGTTTTATCTTTCACGTTTTCTTGCTAAGAATATCACTGAAACTCTTTCTCTTTCTAAGCGTGTTCGTTTTTGTGACAATCTGAACATGTTTTTGCACTTATGTGCTTCAGTAGTCTAATAAGTTTGAGAAATCACAAATATTTTATGAATATCTTTTTCTCTTTGGGTGTCTGTGTACAGTATGCACCTAGTTATGCACTGGTGATGTGGAACTGAGATTTTTCTGGGTTTTGTGTGACCAGCCAGTAGTGAGATAATCTGGTACTTTGTTTTCATTATGTATATTGTTAATTAACCAAGTGACTTGTGATGTGTCGTCACAGTTGTCTATGTAGAGAAAATTCTTCACCCCCACTATATCACCTATTGTTAAGTCCATGCAGAATTCAACAACAAGACAGCGATGTGTGGGTACTTTTGTTTTGTTTATGAGATGCAGACATGACCTCAGCTCCTGTGGGGCTATGGATTGGATTCTGACTTAACATGTAGTGCACCACAGCTCGTCTGGAACCAGTCTCATGCCACCATGTTCCAGAAAAAGTGTCAATGTTAACCAGTGTTTCAGGCGAATCTCTCCCAGATTCAAATGAAACTGCCAGCCTGAAGGCACCCCAAATTTCATCCCCTTAAACTGTTGGATAAGATGCCACCTTGGCTGCTCTCACTTGGCGCCCAGTTGTTTCTGATTGGAGGCCTTAGAGCTGAGCCAACGAAGCGGAGCATCTCGTTTGATCTGCCAGGGCTCTGTTCCCTCATCCAGACAGAGCAGTGTGAAACATAACAGCAAAGCCAAAAAAGACATCTATAATTAGTGAGTCAGTTAGGCTTCACCTCTC
Organism: Pempheris klunzingeri; assembly: GCF_042242105.1. NCBI lineage: Eukaryota > Metazoa > Chordata > Actinopteri > Acropomatiformes > Pempheridae > Pempheris > Pempheris klunzingeri. The sequence continues at coordinate 25,771,959 of NC_092017.1, read as the reverse complement.
TCCAGCACTGCTCTCAGCTGGCCGAGACCCCCAGTATAAACACGCACAGTCACTAACACCCACCGTTCCCACCCCTTACTTTAAGATTCATCTAGACTCATGGCTCTGGTTTGTAATTGCCTCACAAGCCTGGTTACTGAGAGCCAGCCTATTAGGGGAGCACCGGAGTGGAACATAACATTTTCAGTTTCAATTAGGTCTATGAGGGCATACATAATGCACGGGGGAGTTTGGGTCCCTTCGGATTGGTGCACTGATGAACTCATGTGGGGAATGACGCAGCAGTCGAAGGAGCTTAGCTGAGCTGACTGTTTGCGCTGCATATGGCTGTAAGATTTTGTCAGCCTTAAGTGAATTAATATGTGCTCATTGGAATGTGGAGATAAGTTTGGAGTGTGTGTGTGTGTGTGTGTGTGTGTGTGTGTGTGAGTGTGAGTGAGTGATTGAATGAGTCAGCTATAATAGAGAGGGACTTGCACCAGAATGAACAAACAGAATTACATTTAAACTCATAAGGCTACAATTACCTGGTGTGGCTTTTAACTGACCAAAAGATTGGGATCTTTCTTTCTCTTGTGTCTTTCCCATCTTGTAATCTACGACTGTCGACTTCAGCATATGGATAAATAAAGAGCAATCACATGGTCTTATATGATCTTGTTCTTTAATTTGTGATTGAATCGTCCTAACTAACATTATTCAACATAAAGATATTCTTGACATGTTTGCCCAACTTCCATGCAGTCAATATCGCCTCTAGATGTGTTCAATATACTGTACACTTTTTTAAATTATTGTTTTGGCTGCACACGGCTCTATTGGATACTGTTTTGTGGTGAGAGAGAGAGGGAGTGACATGCAGCAAAGGGCCAAGGGCTGGAATCGAATCCGGGTCACTGCGTTCAGGCCATAGGGCTTAATGGCATTCACTCTACCAGTTGAGCCACCAGGGCACCCAAATTAACACAGCTTTAGCAATGAATCTTAAACATGACCTTAACATACCTAAAGGCAAAGTCTGCAACAGTGGAGAGACTAGGGAGAGTTGCTAGGTTTTGAAAGTATCCAACTGAAAATATCCCATTCACTGCCGTCAGGCTTTCCTCTGCTGCTGAGTCATAATTCAAATTTTGGCCGCACTGTCTCTGACATTCGTGTGTGACTAGCTTGCTAGCTTTAGCATTGTGGAAGCCACGCGCTACTGGTGCACGTGTAGTGTGTGATTTGTACTGAACTGCATTAAATGATTTGAATCAAGTGCAGCAGAATAGAAGAAGTGTCCTTTTTTTCTTTTTGCTGTCAAGCCTTAAGAGTTTTAAAGAGTTTTTTAAGTATAGCCTGTACCAGTGACGTGCGGTGAGGTTTGTGGCTGCTGAGGCACTTACTCTACACTTACAGTCAGATTTACAAATATATGCACCCAATATATTTGCCAACTACCGATTGTGTTTCATATCTCATATCAGCATTCTTTCCATTCACATAGCAGGTACATATTGGGCCAAGGAAGAATGTAAAATGTATAGTGGTTCAGTATGCCTCCCCAAAAACACCAAGGTGGATGCTACAGAAATACAGAAATTGCATTTATAGCACAGATCAGTGGACAAATATTTATTTTATCATTAGTATACATCTCATGAGGGCAGATGACCCTGACCGCACGTCCCTGGCCTGTACATATCTCAACAAAGGTATTTTATTTCTAAACATTGCCCTGTAACTAGTTCTACCTGCTCACCCTTGTGCCTAACACTAACCATAACAAATACTGTAGTTCTATTCTGTAGATGAATTAATGGGACAAAACTGAAAGCTCAAAATGATCATTTTTGAATGTAGTAGTTCAATGTCAGTGCTGTCTCCCTCGTGCGTCCATCTCCATGGGCAGACGTTTTATCTTCTCTCTACAGAGAGTACCCTCTTTGCTTCCTGTATTAATGAATGCATCCCTGAAATTAGAAGTGCTTGCATAAAGTTTTATAGACTTGGGAGACAGATGCTCTGATTAAATCTGAGTGTCTAACGGCCCTCAGTGCTCAGAAGGTTTCTGCTTCCCCCCTTTTGACACGGTGCACCCTCAGGCTTCCAACCTTCATATCTGTGCCATCTTTCTCCGCCTGCCAGTTAACTAACTTTGCAGTCTCTGAGCTCCCTGGCTTTCTTTCACCTTCCAGTCCCTCGTAGCTAGAAGTCTTGCGGAGCATTCCATTGACTGTCTCCCTGACTCTCGCCGCTTTCATTCTCTCCCTTCTCACAAACTTAATGTGTCAGCCGGCAGCGGTATTGTGCAAAACTTAGCATTAAAGTAAAAGTTGAGCCAGCGCACACAGTGGTTCATGTGTTACCTGTATCACATATATTTAGAACACTTATACATAATTCCTGATATGGTTTCCAGATGTTTCTAGAGTCTTGAGGGGCTGCTAGGATGTGCAAGGCGAGGATCATTTGATCAAAAGAGGTCTCTGAGTGAGCAGTAGTGTTAGCAAGCTAGGCAACACTTTAATTACTGGGCTAACATTAATGTACTTGGATGAACTGTAACACTGTTATTATTGTCATTGGCTGTGGGCTCAAGTCTGTTATTGTTTGTGCTGGCATGAAATTGAAATTAAATAATATGGGCAGTCTTTTAAATGTGTTTGGAATGTAAAATCATTATCACTTAGTATTTTGAACAGAGCTTTGCTGGACCAGCCACCAAATGTAAGTCAGAAAGTAGTGATGTATAACTGTAACACGCTTAGGGGATCGTTTTGTGGTTTTACTCTTGAAAAAAGTGCAGTGTTAATTATAGTAAAATCGATGATTCAACTAAATAGAGGCAAAAAAACCACAGAGGAAGCATCAGCTAACAAAGTCTAGTTAAAGTCAAGTCTAGAAAGAGTTGTGTTTTACTAAATTTCACCTTTTGGAGCCACTGTGCTATCTGCTTTACCACTCATAGCATTTTAAAGAATAAGTAGCCGTGCTGACGAAACTTAAGCCTACCAATATCTTCAGCTATATTAACCAGCCTCATACAGTAGACTATTTACTTCCTTAAAATTATGTAATGCTTTTTGAAACTGGCTGTTGAAGCAGGACGTCAATCTACATAAGTGAGAATTCATTCTAATCAAATATGTGTCAGGGCGGGAAATGTTTAATTGATTTGACAGTATGCAACACTTTCACGTCTTTGTTTCACACCCGGCTTTTGACAAGAATAGAATCAGTTTTCTTGAGGGGAAGGTCTTACTGCATAGTTGAAGTACGTTCACAGAGACATTTTAAGTGCATCTTCAGAGAACCATAATTCCACCATTAGTGAGACAAACATTTTATGAGGACTTTGTTGGTTGCATTTTCTGTTCACATCTAGAGGTCACTTAATGTATAACGATTCGGTTTTCCAAAGAGTGTCAGTTTAATGGTACCTTTAATAATTTTCAGTGTGGCCCAACATCATTTTTTCCATAATATTAAGCACGAGTTCACCACCTCCTGTGATGGAATATCTCTCAATTGTGCACTGGGCTGTTTCTCTTTCAGTCTCAGTGACACACAAACAACCCCTCACTTTGGTTTGCAGCATGATGTGTGACCATCCACGGGCAGCAATTGACTACCAGGGAATGACAACAGGCAGCAGCTCTACTCACCAACAACGACAAGCTCTTTGTGTGTGTATTTATGTGATCGGTCAAGCCAGAGAAGCCAAGTGTGGCCGAGTGCCCGCCTCGGCCAGAGAAAACGAGACAGGACAGAACAACCCATTTTCTCCCACCCCCTCTGGTTAAACTACCTATTTTTTCACACCAGTCGCCCTGGAATTGCTCTGTCTCTCTCTATGAGCGACATCCTGATGGCACAGCGGGTAGCAAACCTAACAAGTGAACATGAGGAAGCCGGGGGGAGGCAGCACTGTGAGGGTTGGTTGTGGGGGTAGGGGTTTGGCATGGGTGTGCATATTAAATGCAAGGCCACAGACAAGCAGCTGATAAAATCTCAAACACTCTGCTTGTTTGGTTTAGTTTTTGGTTGACCTACGGACATACCTCTCTTGGGATGTCAGGATCATGTTGACATCCATCTTGTTTATGTTCATCCGCTGTAGTTTACTCAACTCAAATACGGACGGGGCCGGGTCGAACGTTGTTGTCTTGTCAGCTCTCGATGGTGTATGTGACCTTCCCTCGACCCTCCTCTGAGCCTTCCTGGTCACAGGCTGCACTTTAACTCAGCAAGTCGAGCAGCTCTCAGATTCCCCCCAGGTCTTGTTCACTACCGGAGGATCACAGGGTCAAAGAACCTGGCTTTACTTTAAGTTCAGACTGAACGTCCCGAGGGCTAAATTGCTAAGAACACACTGTCTGGTGTGTTCAGATGATTGCTGAGGAGGCAGACCAGGTATTAGGCTTATAGCACAGACTTTTTATTATTTCTTAATTTGTCCTATTGCCTGGCAAGTCCTGCGCTGGCTCTTTTTAATATGTATGCTGCTTTTTGTGCCTACGCTGTGAACAAGAATCCTCATGGCGATAACAAAAATAACTAATCATTCAATCATAAAAAGCTTTAGGAGCAGTTTTCAAATTGATATCAGCAAAAAATAATCATGTGCTGTTTTAATGAAATGATGCAGTATTGATTATAACAATGCCCAGTACTGGCAAGTGGCTGGTCGTCTTGTCAATATGTGGACACAAACTTTACACCAAACTCGTGGGCATTAATCTGCTGCTAGAACAGCCTCTGCTCCTCTGGGAAAGCTCCCCCAAAGATTCAGGAACCTGGCGGCAGGAAGTTGTTCCCTCTGAGCCTCAAGAGCATTAGTGGGGTCAGTCACTAAACTGGGAAAACCATTTCTTTATGGACCTGGCTTCGTGCAGGAAGGGGTGGGGGGGTGGGGGGGTTCCCAAAGCTGTTGCCTCAGAGTTGGAAACACAAGATTTTCTTTAATTGGAGCAAAGGGACCGACTGTAGCCCGAACCATGAAAAACCCCAGACTAACAGTGCACAAAAGTGTGTCTGCAATGGCCACATAGCTTAGTTGTCATGAATGTTTGGGTGAGTCTCACTTCGCCTGCCAGTGGGTCTGCCAGTTAAACTGTAGCCCCTTCACAGTATTCATTTACGCCAGGGGTGTCCAAACTACGGCCCGCGGGCCAACTGCGGCCCGTGGTCCAATTTTCATTGGCCTGCAGGAAATTCTAAAAATGTATTGTAACACGGCCCACACGTGGAACCTGCGCTGGACTGTATTGTACTTCTTAGTCTCACCACTAGGTGGAGTAACTGTCTTGAACGAGGCAGCTTCTCTATAAAATGAGTAATAGAAGAAGAAATGTGCTACAGGTGACCCAAAATGGCAGAATTAAGGAAACATAAGAGAGCAAGTGAGTGTAGAAAGTTTCAGACGCGGTGTGCGATGAGAGCACAGCTAATAACTAATGACGCTTGATGTTAGCAGGCTAAAGTACAGTTGGCCTGATCGGAGTTAAATGGGACGAGCTGTGTTGAGGTACGATGGATTCGGCTCGGGTGCGCTGGCTAAGTCGTGGCTCTGTGCTGCAGTGGTTTTATTCCCTAAGATCAGAAATGGACCAGTTTTGAAGAGAGAAGGAGCTCTTCATGAGCTCAGTGACTCTCTGTGGTTTCATTTTTAGTGGATCTCACTGATCACCTGAACAAGAGCCTACAAGGCAAAGACCAGCTTGTACCACAACTAATAAATGAAAGCCCACTAATGGAAAGGCTGTTTTTTCTTGAATCATATTCAGTTATCAAGCAGAATTTACCTACATTTGATTGATTTTGCCAACTTTAATCCACCAGCCCTTTGTATGTTTTTCTGTATGTGGCCCTCAGTGAAAAAAGTTTGGACACCCCTGATTTACATTAAAATATTTTCTATGTAATTCTTTAAAAAAAAAATAATTTTAGTGGTTGCTGTTAACCATAATGTCACCATAACACAATGAATTCACACACACACACACACACACAGTTTGCTGAAGATAGTGTGTGCAATATGATTGATAGCTCTAGGTCAGCTACTAAATGGACATTGTGGTGGGATTGTTTTGTCAAATGCTGTTTGTGGGGTCAAGAATAAACCTTGATCCTCAGCTTTTAAGACAACATGGACATGAAGTGCACAAAGTGCCTGGGAAGAATGGAAATTTGAAAACTCCCTACACTGATGATGATCACGCTGTTAGGTCTCATCAAGTTTGTTAAAGTCAGTTCATGTGTTTTGCATTCCCTGTTTTATTGTGGTGTTCCACTTTTCCCCCTCGTTTCAGGCACCTTGACTCACTGCCCCCGTGTGCTTCCCGCTCCAGTGATTGTCGGCCCCGCCCTGATTGTTTCCTCTTGTGTCCCCTTCCCTGGTGTATATATTGTCTGAGTCTTCCCCTGTCCTGTGCCAGATCGTCTTGTGCTTTGTGTCAAGCTTTCCAGCAATCTGACTCACTATTAGTATCTTGTTGAGAGTGTTTGCGTCAAGTCAGGTAGAATTTGTAGTATGTTTAATCTTCTCTTTGTTGACCTTTTTACCATCCTTGCCTCACATCAAGCATCTGAGTCCGTCTTCTTGGGTGTGTTGTAACACATGCAATATAATAAAAGTTTCCAGAGCAGCGACTAAATGGACCGTGAGCGATTGTTGTCATACAAATATGTCAAGATGTGCAATGCCTCGTTTTGCATTATACAACAGTAATACTGTGATGCAATAATTCTGGTTTTGAACTTTAGTGCAACCTTTCGTGTTGACATTTATTTAATTTAAAAATGTATATTAGGGCCACCTTATCACTAAAATTATACTCACTACTCACCTGACTGCACCTAGTCTAGACAGGTATAAAAGATTCAGTAATCTACTGGACTACCAAGAGTAAGAGGCTGCATCCAGTGAGTTTAAGAATGCGGGAACCCTCATAAATAATAGCTGTCCAACAGTCAATGGATCTTCATGCAGGCCGACTTGAGAGAGAGATAGTCGCTGCTTCTTATCCCTTTATCTCAGCTGCACAGCTGAAGAAAACAGACCACAAGAAACACTTGGTCCACGGTCGTTTTCTGTAAATAAATTAATTACTCTTTAGGGGAGCAAAGAAAGTCACGGTACCGCAGGGCTGCAAACTGTTTGATTCCTCAGAGAGCAGGATCACTCGCTCTCTCTCTCTCTCTCTCTCTCTCTCTCTCTCTCTCTGTCTCTCTCGATCAGCCAGTTGTTTGTTTGCGCTCATGTGTTATCTTAATTGATTTCCTTGTTCTGATGGAAGGTATGAGCATCTGCAATCCCCCATAGTCCGTGCAGAAGATTTCCATCAATGGTGGCATTGATTTTCATGTTTGTATCAACACATGGCCATGTGCACTGCAAATGTCAAGTATGAAAGATGCAATGTACTCACGCATACAACGTACAGCAATCCATGCTCATTGTACTCATGCTCGCACATCAAATGTGCCTTTGAAAAACACCACAAAGTCCCAAGGTGCATCTCAGTTTCAAACACACTTCTATCGGGCTTTATTTCCTCATGCATGTGCTTTCTCAGAGACGGAGAAAGAAAAACAGAAGACGCAGAAAGCAACACACAATAAACATGCAGTGAATCATCAAATCATCAAATCATCGTATTTGTATATCCTATTCATATAACTGCCTACAACTCCTCTATTAAGCTGTCAGAGCCATGTTAACTGCCTCGTAAAGCCTTATTGACCAGCACAATGTGTACACTTTTATTATTGCTTTCAGTATCACACCTGGTAAGCTCGATCTCTTAAAAGAGTTTCCATAGCAATGCATGTTTTACCCCTGAACATTTAGCTACTCTTTCGTACTGTATATGCAAAGGGCAGACAGGAGTCAGATTATGTGCAATAACACAATGTAATGAATAATTGATTCCTGGCTCTTGTGCGAGGAAAAGAAGGGGTTGCCAGGACAACCAGTGAAGCAGTGCTGCCTCTTTCTCAGACACATACACTCACACACCCAAAGTCTGTGATAAGGCTGTCTAATTTGCCCCGACCTCTCTGTCTCTAGATGTCGCCTCCACATGGACAGCCTTTAATTGTTTAACTTAGAGGTTTCCCTTCCCTCTCACCTGGACGGACACACACACACACACACACACACACCATACAACCCCCTGTATCTTTATCATGGATGCAAGAAGCAGTATATTTTTGTACTACCTTATTTTATCTGCTGCACATTATTGTATTTCCAGCGTGAGCTTTTCCAAAAGGTCTGAACTCACAGTGCCAACAGTATATGATATGTTGGTAAGCATTTTAATCACAAATCTCACATTTTCATTACAGAGTCATTAACTCGCAGCAGAATACAGCATGTGAAATTACGGGCTATTAAACTGTAAAGTGGATGGAAGCGCTGTTATCAGTTGTTTTTGAGGGTCTATTTTTTTTAGGAAGATTCCACTGAATCCTCCAGATTCAGCAATGCAGTAGTTATCACTTAAGATCAATAAGTGCATTGGCACAGTAACAAAAACACGCTAAATGCATTATAGTTTTGTGAAGAAAGGGATTTGGGGATTTAAACTGCAGCAAATGAATAACAAAAAATCTAATTAGGAACTTTAGATTAATATAGCTCCCCGCCTTTGGGCCAACACACATAAGATGTGAAGATGGGCTGAAAAGTCACAGTTGCAGTTATTCTTGGAGCGCAGTCATTCTCACATCCTCTCCGGAGTGCCCTGATGTTGGCAGTTAGTTTGGTATTAATTAGTTAGCTTAAAAAAAAAACATCTTGAGGAGTCGTCTGAGATAGGCTTTTGTCGCGCATTGAATACTCGGCTTTGATCTGATGGGTTTGAAACTTATTGAATGGGTACAGATGACTGCCCCTATAGAGAGCAACAATACCTCCATTCACATTTTCCTCTGATTAAAAAAGCCCTCCTCAAAGCTCCAGGTTCCTTTGATGCTTTTTGGAAAAAAAAATCCCTAGGTGTGGCTGAATGATGCAATGCTGAGCTGTTCCTGCTCCTGTCAGAAAAAAAAAAACAGATGGGAAAGACGGGCTTTAATTCAGACACAAGCAGACAGGGACTTTACACATATCCATGTGTATGCATCAAGATGGCTTTGGTGTGTTCTTTCTTTCTTTTTCTCTGCCTCTATCTTCCTATCTCCCTCCATTGCTCCATTCATTAATCAGCCCTTTATTAAACAAAAGCAGCTTCCAGTGCTGCCTAAAAGGTGCATAGATAATCTTGACATGAAGACAGAGTATTTACCCTCCTTACCCTCTACCTCTGCACCACATTCTGCATGGTAATGGAGGGAAAAGTTCTTGCGGTGTATAAAGACTGATTGAAAATACCAAGCTTTGTAAATATTACATACAGTTCTGTTTAATGGTCTTTGAGCTATTGTGCCTCAGAAAGCCAAACATCTGCTGCCAAAGTACAGGCTGTGCGGATAGAGATGACGCGCATGGACAAAATGAATGGTGAGGTGAATTATCCCTTGCGGAGAGAGCCTGGAATTTAATTACAGCCGTTTGACACTGACGTTTTTTAAGGACACGGGCAATTTTGAGGACCATTGTCTAACTACTCGCAAGAAGAGCAATACAGCCGAGTCAGGCAATCAAACACCCCACAGCAGAGAAAACTGGGCCAGGATGTACTTTCTTTGAACAACAGACAATTTAGAAGTTATAGTTTACTGGTCTATGGCAGAGGCAAAGGCAGAGGAGTAAAAAGAATAGTGTGTAAAGGTTCGATGTGTATAACAATGACAATGAGGCGTCGAGCTGGGAAGGAGCCCTTAATAGGTACCTGCCTGCCCCTGGGACCACACTCACGTCTTATTGGTCATCCATTCACAAGACAGCAGTGCATTCTCCTCACCGCCAATCAGCCAATTACAGGCTCCATAACAGGAGGCCTGCTGGCAGCAAGGCAGTCTTTACAAGCCCCGCATCTCAGGCAGGGGAGACGACCCTGTCACGGAATCATAACTATGATGAATATGGCTGAAGGTTTACAGCAACGCCACCGTTTCTGGTAATGTGGGGTGGGCGTGAAATGGCCATTCAGTGGGACCAGACGGCATGAACCTGTTTGAGGATTCAGGAAACGATGTAAAATACTGTAAGATGATGAGAGGGGCAGGGAGAGAAGTGTTAATCCAGACAGGGTGAGCATTTATTAGTGTTAGAGAGAAGGGGCAGGACTAATGTTGCTTCTCACCGGCTGCTAATGAAGCCAGTTATGAGGGAGACACTAGTGTAGAGTTGAGCAGAAGGGCAGAGACAGAGGATATTTTGCTACCTCGGCTTTAATATTCACTTCTTTTATAGAGTAGTGTCAGTCCATTTTATCCTACAATTATTAATCTGTCTGTTTCAACGAGGTCAAAGCAGATTCTGATCAGCATGAGCTGCCTGCCTGCCTGTCTGGCTTCAGTCCATGTCTCTTTGATTGCTGCTGAGCATCACTGACTCCACAGTACATTATCTATCTCACCAACGATGCTGATCATTTAGTGACTCTATGCATTTTAATGTCTGAATTGCAGTCGATCCCGACATTACAGCATTTAGGTAATGACTGAGAGCAGTGATAATGACACAAACACAAAAGTGTGTGTTTGTGTGCATGTGTGCCCGCCTTGTCTGATGTGCTCTTGCGTTTGATCTGTAATTTGTTATTGGGTGCATCAGCGAGAACTGAGTGGATCTGTAACAGTTCTGACTCAAAAAACAGGACTCAGAGGCAGAGCAACTGAAAGCAATAAATTGTTTGTTCGTAGAATTTTTACAACACTCAGATCCTCATGCATAGTTTTCTTCATCCTCAAGGTGCATTAGTACCATTTTAACATTTGTGGAGGCTTACAGGCTCCTGTAGCGATGACTGTTTACATGCATGTAAGTAATCATAAAATAAACCCGACCTCTTAAATACAGCAGGACTTCTGTTAGGCTTTGTACATGCATGCCCTGCCTTCATATTGATGAGCCTAAAGAGAAATAATCACAGACCTCTTCTAGTGTAGAGTGTTTTTTTTCATAATTATCACTGATATGAACGATTCTAGAAATATAAAAACTTCCTAAATAATGAGTGTCCTCCTGTATGCTGAAAGATGGTGTTTTTGATTAGTTAGAGAGCACTGTTGCTAAATACACCCTCCAGGAATAATAGAGATGAGATTAATGTCCACCTTTTAAATTTGAAAACAGCCTAATTGAAAAGCATCACACTCACACGGTGCAGTTAGTTTCCACATGCAGGAATGAGCAGCGCAGACACAAAGTTCCTGTTTTCATGATTAAATATTACAGTGTTGACAATTAAGTGACAGGTTCTGACAGGACTGAGCTTCTCCTTCTTCCCGCTGGTTTCTGTTCATTGTCACCAAAGATGGTCAAGTGGAGAATCACTGGATATAGAAGAACATGCATGTTTCGAATAATACAAACAGTAGGAAGAACTTACACCCACATACACATAATGTACACAAGAAAGAGTGCAAGTAGCAGCTAGCCAGTTGACCTTAGATATCTATGATGAATATACAATATTATATCATTCAAGGTTTCATAATATTTGCAACAGGATTTGTGACTACTGGTTCTGTGTACACATAAATGACATGATGTGCAAAACGTTAACTGTTCTCCAATGACTATAAATGGCATACCTTGAAAAAAACAGTATGTATAGTGTATCGTAGGTTTCTTGATATGTTTATTTTCCTCTTTTGCCTCTCATTATGGGCTGTACTGCATGTATTTATCATGTCGTAATAGTTCAAAGTGAGGCATCAGAGCACATTTTGTTCCATAACCTCAGGCTACATACATGCTGAAAAGACCACTATATATCTCTCCAGTACATATGCACTTATTTGTTGCTATATGTTTAAAGCTTGCTGGACTGTATTTCAGGACACAATCTACTGCACAAACCCACATCTAACACATTATGCATTTTAAATAGATGATTTAGTTTTAGCTCTGATAATTTATGGAAAGTGAGAGTCGTTATGAAACACTGCATACATTGTGGGGTAGTGCAAAATAAAGTTCGAAAGCCTGAATTTGCCTGTATAGGGCCCTATAAGCAGTAAAGTCACACCATACAATATTCGTGCATATTCTAGGATATAAAAATTGACAGTGAATGCAACAAGGTTTAGAATAATTGTCCAATATGAATATTTTAGTCGACCCATGATCAAGTGGATGTATCCTCAATGCTGTACTGTAGATGAAACAATATACAACCTGTGGAAGCTTCTTACGTATACCCATGTAAAGTCATCCACAGGAAATTGGTCTTCTCCTTAGTTGTATGTTCTCATTAGTAGCTGGGACTAAAACATCCACAGGGATCTCATTTCATTAAAGCGCTAGTTAGCTAACCAAGCTCATTTGAAATTATTAGCCAGATGACACAGCCCTTGTACTGTACTATCACTGTGCATGCTATTGGTGATGGTGCAGTGTAGCCTGCCTTCCTTCATACATAATTCAGAGCACATAAAAGATATAGGACATTTTGATCTTTATTCTGTGGAACACAAACTCTCCAGATATGTGTGCTGTATGTGCTGGTACAAACACACATCTCATATGCTCATGGCTACTGACAACTAGCTGCTTCCTTGGTTGATATTTTGCTTGAGCGGTTTTTAATACAGTTGGTGGACTGGCCAACAGAGTCAGAGGGAGATGGAGGTTGAAGATTGCTCCACTATCAGCAGAGAGGCTATAGCCACTGGCCACTGAGAATAGAGCAGAGCAGAGATATACTGGACCTCTGTTGACACAGGTATAGACTTCCAACCTTTATCTGTCTAAGTCGAATGGAGCAGATGATAACAGGTATTATGCATATTACAAAAGGCTTCTGCGGACAGAGTGATCTACGGATGCACCACAGAAATCACAAAACGTACAGGAGTGTGGTAGTAATAGTAACCATGCTAGTGACATGGCTGTGTGCAAAGCACTGTCAGTCTGTTGGTCTGTCTGTTTGTCAGTTGCTCCACTTGTGGTTCAGACTGAAACATCTAAACTACCAGATGGATTGCTGTGAATTTTTGTACATTCATGTTTTTCAATGGTTAATTCCTACTGACTTGGGTGATCTAATTTCAATTTGCTTGATACTTACTAAGTCCAAATACCTGCAAAACTAATGGCATGCCCATCAGCCTCAAATGAACTTTGTGTTTTGTATTAAATACCTAGCAAACATGCTAATATGCTAAGCTAAGGTCAAGACTATACCTGCTTAACATTACTGTATTAGTGCTGTCATCGTGGGCACATTTACACTTTGCTCAAAGCACAGATGTGGACACGTATAGCCTTACAGACAGCCTTGCAGACATGCGTGACAGACATTAGTTTTTAGCTGTTATTTTAAAAAAATTAATATGAGTAAGACGTCCAATAATCAGTGAAAGTAGTTGTTTATTTCTAAATTAGATGAATGGAAGATGTATTTAAAGCCACAGATTTCTTTCCTGGCGTTTTACAACTTCAAAGCCAATAATTTGAGGCTACAGGTTCCTCGACCACTCTCAGAGCCCATTCAGTCCTATTTATATGCAGATTCACATGCAGTACCATTAGTATCCCATCGAGAGGGAACCTTCCTCTTCGATCCTAAAGCTACAAATCAAATCCGTATTGCACCAGGCAGAGTTCATCAGGCTGGGGGCAGAGTGATAGCAGTGATAGTGTGCTTGTGTTTTATTTCAGTCTCATTTTGTTTTACTCTTACGTTCCCTGATTTTGTTTGAATGAAGCTAAGGGATTAGGGTATGTTTCTGTAAGGGGACCACGAGGATACCTGCAGGCTGTCCATCCTACACCAGGGATTAGCATTTGCCATCAGGCATGGGAGTTCTTTTCTTCTTGAGTTAGTAGTGGATTGAGAGGCATGCGGTCTCAAGAGGATATAATCTCCACCACAACCTGGGTGTTTACTGATGCCATCAGTCTACTGCATTATGATACAGGATTGCTGAGCGATCTTCTTAACTGTGCAGTAAAACCTGAAACTATGGTTTTACTCTCAGCAAGCTAATTTCATGACCCTGCTATGTAAGATGTAACGAGCTGCCTGACGAACGTTAGTGCTGGAGGACAAGTTCATGACAGTAATGAGAAGACCGGCCACTGACACCGGGCCCCTTATTCATGTACAGAACCGCTGGCTGACAGCCTCTCTTAATTGTTCAGTCTAGCAAATCAACAACTCTGTTAAATGAAACTATCATATAAACAAAAGCAAAACCAGCTGTCACAAGCGTAACATCACCTTCAGCTCCTGGCAGCTGCTCACTGGGCTCAGAGACTGTGCTTGGTGCTGTTAGCTCACTGTAAGACGGTGTGTCGCAGTCGGCAGCAGCTCTCTCTCGTTCTTCGGCCCATCGAGTGCTGGTACCTCACGATGGAGTCACCGTGCCACAACTACAATTTTGGCTTTACTTTCTCTGCCATTCTTGTGCGACTAGCTTGCTAGCTTTTAGACTTGTGGGAGACTCGTGCACAGTGGGTGCACATGCAGTGTGCACGCAGGTAGGCAGGTATGAAAGTGGGCCATCCAGTCATTTCATTCAAACCAAATGAAGTGTCTGGATGAGTTTATTACAGCCCTGTGACAGGCACAGACAGTTTTTCTTGGTCAGACTATTTCATTCATAAATTGCTGTCGGCTGTTGTGAGAATTTAATACAATATAACAGGAAGTGCTTCTAAAATAAGTTGCAGGGCCCAAGTGAAAAACAGTACAATAATGGGTTTCTATATTGTATAAATTAAGAGTAGATAGCAGTATTTCGAGTAAAACAGGAAAGGTTATATGAACAGGAAATGAGGCAACGGTAGCTGATAAAATATCGGTAAGATGTAATGTATTATAATTTATGCTGTTAAATGAATCTTTCCCTTTCTTGCCACACCCCCTTGGCAACTTCTCACATTTCTTCTATCATCACATGTCACCAGCTGACAGCGAGCCGTGCACTCCTAGCTCCATATTCATCTGGTGCTCCTTTTTCTGAGCTTTTCTGTGCTTTCCCTTTTGCCATCAGCCCCCCGCCCAGCTCAACCCAGTCCAAAAGCCCTTTGATGTGTCACTTCACATCTCACCCTCAAAGCTGTGAAATCTCAATTTTCTGATAAGAGCAACCTCAATTTGTCAGGAGATACTATTTATAGATCTGACAAGAGATAGAGCTGCATGAGTTGCAATAATTCTTAACAAGTACTTAGAGGCCATCGCATTTGCTTTACATTTTTGTGAAGTAAAAGCAGCGCTGCCCCGGTCGATTCACCTGATAAAGACAGATCGAGGAAGTAGATTTGAAATGACGGCAGCACTTTTATTTTGACACTGTATTAGACATGGGTCCAGCATGGCCCAGCTTCCTGTTTGAACTCGTATCTCCCGAGGGTTAGAGCTCTTTTAATATCTCAATTCAACCCACTTTGTGGTTCTTAGATAGTACTGCTTCCATCCACACAGCAGTCAAAAGGAAAATGTAGTAGTCTCAGTAGCCTTTGGCGTAAGGCGCAAGGGCACACACACACACACACACACACACACAGACACACACTCTAAAAATGCCCATTACTCACAAAGGAATGAACATTAAAAAGGACAAATTTTATTGCACAAGAATGATTAATGTTTTGAATAGACGTATATGGCTGTGATTATAGGTAAAATTGATATATTTCCAGTATATGAATTCCAATTAAATGCCGTCCAAGCTTAGCATTTAATTGGAATTGATAAAGAGATTAGATTAATTAGATAAATTCTTTCAAGGTGGAATTCCTTAAGAAAATCAACAACTACAAAATATTTTATACTTCACCTATGAAGTGATGGCTCTTCTACTCCAAAAAACACATTAGCTTTTCCCTTTTTCTGCATCAACCAAAAGCACTCCATGACTTTTATTCAGCCCCGGCAGAGCAGGTGTTTCACCGTACAGAATATTGACAAAAACCAGAACCTTGCTTTGAACCTTTGTTGATGTGCAGCACTGACACAAGCACCACTTTTGTGTTTTTTTTTATCTTCACATCACTGTTGGCCACTTTTATAGGTACAGTAAATCGTTTCTGAAGGAGTTTTTGAACTCTCCACATCCTAGAGGGGTCTTGTAGTGAAAGGAACAGGATGGAGACCTGACAGGTGCCGGCTGAGTAGGTGGTTCTTCTTAAACTAACTGTTGTGTCTTTGTGTGGTTCATTCACTCGGTGCGCCGCACACACACACACACACACACACACAGACAGCTGAAAATACTTCCAGAAAGTACATGTAGGTTTCCTTTGACTGGATGCACACATAGCACAGATGCTTCTCTCAGACTAAGGACTTTAATTTAATTTTGGTTTTGTAATGTGAGAATGGCGTCTAAATGAATTAAGCTGAAAATAGAAGTATTGTTTTTTTTTTCCTCTCCTTCGTTTCCTCTCAAGAGCAAGTTTTCTGCATTTCTTCAAAATACTGGCAAATTGACACGAATCTGAAGTAAGATGTGAATACGAATAAGCACATTTGTCTAATTCTTAATCACTAAAATTGAGTTCTTTTCATGAAGTTCATATTCTGATGATTTTAAATTTGTGACATTCAAAAGCCATCAAATTAAAATGCTGATCATTCACACTCCAAACACAGACATTGAATTTCACTTTGGGTGAGATGTGCTCATGTAAATTAAGGCATTTACACATATTAATGTTTTAATACAGAATTCTGTTGATGGCTGGCTCACGTTGTCCAGATGAATAGTAGCCAGATGGTGTTGAATAAATAAAATCATACACTAATGGTGCCAGAAATATTTATCCCCCATTAAGTTATTATTAAGTGATGGAGTGGTCCTTAAATTTTGATTAGCATTTAAATCTGTTTTAACAAGCACATTTTGTGTAAGGAAATGCTGAGCATTATTCATAATATGAAATTTCAGTAAAAAGTTCTGTCAGCTTCTGAGTGCTGAATCCATTACCTGTAGCAACAGAGCAAAAATATGCTATTACCTGGTTTAACATTTTCTGTCCAGGTCACACAAGCAGATTGTTTACCGGTTTAAGTGCAACAAGCATGGAAATTATAGATTTGCATCATAAAATTCAACAAAAACCAGTCTTAACACTGTTTGTTTGCTTGAAAGGAAACACTGAGCACACGGGACCATGCATCTGAACATTATAACAGCTGCAACTCACAACATTTTGTACATTTTTATTTTTTATTTTGCTTTGTATTCATGGTGGTGGTCACTTTTTTACTATTGCAACACCAGAATTTCCCCCCTGGGGAAATCTATCTATCTATATATTATAAACCAGGTGTGCTTAGTTGTGAAAAGAGGCAGGTTTGTCTCAGGACCACTCCTATAGGTTGTAACTAAAACATTTCTTCTTTGTTAACCGACATAGAAAAGAGATTATGTTAAAGTAAAACATGGCAGGGATGGCTCAGACCGACTGTGCTTTTGACTGTGGAACAACTGGCGCACAGTCCCTAGCTTAAGTAGCAGGTAATCAGGTGAACCAGGCTCCAGCACAGCTGATTCAAACGATCAGCTCATCATCAAGCTCGTCTCAAGGAGCCTGATAATGACCCATTCGTTTGAATCAAGCGTTTTGGTAAAGGAAAACATCTGGCCAAGATCGGGAAATACTGTGCTGCTAGTATGCATCCCTCGCACAGTTAAATTTGAATACAACAAAACACCACAGCTTGCTTGCAGGTTGTATTTTGAACTTGAGTTACTTGAGCTACCTGTAAAAAGTACATATTTCATACTGACTAATAGCTGTGTGATGGCTAATGTTTGCAGAGACTGTGCTCTTATACATTAGTCACTTAGATCACTTCTGCTTTTATGTACAATGTTATAAAGGCCTTTATTGTTAAGCAGCTCATAGTCTAGTATAGACACACATTTCTACCGTTACTGTTCAATCAACAAGGGTGATGACAATTACGTATCCCTTTGGAAGATGTTCAAACTGCAGCACACCAGCATTTTCATCTTGTATTTGTGTCATAGCAAACATGAATAGTACATTACTGCTACAATCCAGTGGGTTTTCAGTCAAAAAGGTGGCCTTGGTGGCATCTTCAAACTTTTGTATCTGTTTCTATAATGGCTTTGTCACAGTCTTCAATGGTGCTCACCTTTAGTCTGAGTTTTAGAACACAATAACATGTGAAAAAAGTTGAGCTTCATTGTGAATAAACTTATATACATCAATAGACTGGTTCTACCATGTTTACAACACTTTCTATCAGAGGAATTGTCCATTTTCTTTTCAGTTAACAGCTCCCATACCATGATAGAATTAAATGTCATGTTCAGTGGTTCTTCAGTGGCCCAGACTTTTCCCAGCCAAACTTGGGAATTGAAATGACAGTCTTGTGGTCACAAGCGCACGTTTCCTAACCTTTGGGCCACTGTTGGCCCAGTTTGTCTGAAATGGTAATGTGCTGCTTTGAAGTTTTCTCTATTAAGGAAAAGGAAAAGCCTGGTCTTACAAGACCACATACTATACAGCCAACTCACAAAACTCTGATTTTATATTACATACAGAGCAACTCACTGAGTAAAGGTCTCAGTGTTACATCAGTTCTGACTCTCAGAAAAAGGCTTTTACTGTACCTGTTTCTTTCCTTCCAATGAAATATTTCAATGGCAATTTGATTACCTGCCGCCTCGGAGACAGAAAGAGCAATTTGAAGACAGATTGACCTTTCGTCCTCTCTCTATAAGCGCTTGCTCTGCCTTTCCCATCTACCGCATCTCATCATTCTCTCTGCACCCCAAGTTCGCCACAAATATCTGTGAAGTTGAGCATTTTTACCATAAACCCTTAGAGTCAGTGCATAACAGGAAGGGAAGGTGCATGTGTACTGTATGTGTGTGTGTGTGTGTGTGTGTGTGTGTGTGTGTGTGTATCTGTGTGGCGCTTCTGTTGAGTCCCTGAATGGGATTTGCACTAGATACCCTTGACTGGTAGGTAGGCTTTGAGATGAAATCCTGTCTGCATTTTTAATAAAGCTAAGACGTTAAAACCGTGTCTGTTGCGTTTGGTGTTTGCGGCGTATCTGTATGTATTTTAGTAGAAGAGAGAAAGAAATGAGACAAAGAAAGGGAGGGAGTGAGGTGACACTACCCTGGGGCACAGTCATATTACCTCCACACTGTGATGCTGAATTCAAAACATTGGTCCCTCATTCCAGCCAGGGAACCATGGTGCTATTATGTTGCGAATAGAAACATGCCGTCTTCATGTATCAATTTACCATTGAACCCTAAAAAATGCCTCGGCAGCAAGACATGACCTAGAAATGTCAAATGACTCCAGCGTAGTGTCCTAAGATGGGAGGAAATTATGCAAGGAACAAACCTGCTGGCACAAGTGATCAACCACAAATTATTCTATTCAGATTCACAAAGCACCGGCTAATTTGAGGGAGTGACACCAATTTCCCACAGGCCAACCCGCATGCTTTTTTCCCCCTATTTACTATTAAATACCAAAGAGACGTATGACTAGTGAGAGAGCATGGGAGAGACAGTATTGAAGGATGGATTCTATTCACACCACCACCCCCAATGTCTCACCCTCCCCCTCTTTTAATAGTTATACAGACAGACATCTCCTAGCAACCACATCTTGTGCTGTCAACCATACAATAGCTCTGTAGAAATAATGGCAAAAAATAACAAGATTCTGAGTTACATTTTAATATCAGCATGCAAACATGCTCCCAGTGATTGGCACCAGAGATATGTTTACCATTACCAAAGGCAAATAGCAAAAAAATATAAAAGATATGTTATTACAAAAAAATGCCACCCTAGTTGGTGCTAGACTAAAATTCAGGGGTCACCAAAGTTTGCAGGATTCAGCCCCTCAGAGCCATTAATGTCTGTTTTAATCTATTCCATAGTCCTTGAGACAGATCAGTCAAGACCAAAAGACGGTTTTGCTGCTTGGATGGCTCAAAACATGATGTTGATGTATGAAGATAAAGGATGAGATGAAGGCTAACGATCCACTGTGAAGTATTATGGCACTCACAGTATGCGTGGGCCTCTTACAATAGGAATTTTAAATAAACAATAGGCAGGCTGTGTGGGAAAAATCAATACCACTGTCATGTCCATAGAATGAAATATGGAACTGGAGCCAGTTTGGTTCTGTAGCTTAGCTTAGCATAGAGAGGGAGAGGAAAACAGCTAGTAGACGTCTTTAAAGCTCACTATTTGTCTTATTCGTATGAAAAACCAACTGTAAAAACGACAAGTTGTTGTTTCACAGTAACAGACATTCATACATCAGAACAGTATCTTTTGCAGCCATACTACAATGTATGTCAGCGAGTGTGCCAATCTGATTTTCACTGACTTGATACTAGATAACTGACAAGGAGCTCTTAACACAAAATGAATCTGACTTTTAGTTCAAAGTTCAGTGTATTTTCCACCTTCACCTGCACTAAGAGCTGCATATCTGCCTCAGTGTGATGTGATGTTTGGAACATGAGAGGCTCTAAGCTGTTAATGCTGCTTCAAACTGGCCACCTGCATATTACCTATTACCTTGTGGCTTGATTGTTTGGAGTGCGTGCTGCACATATCCTTGACTTCCTCACCCGGTTTCAGTCTCTCTTTCATTTGTCCGGACTATATTTCTGAAAGTGTGACAGTGCTCCAGGGATCATCTTACAGCAATTTAACTTCATGTCAGATGTGAGGATATTTACAAAAGGACACATATTTCCTGTATTAACCTCTAGTGGTGATGGAAAAACAGTCATGTCCTTTACTTTAGAAAAAAAAAAAGATTATTTGTATATTCACGAAAAATTATATTAAATTATCAAATAGTTTTGTCCCCACACACTTCGGGAGCAATCTGAGATTTAGTGCAATGCTCAAGACACATCAACATGAAGCAGGAGAAGCTGGTACTCACCAGCACATGAATCCTACCATTAATGGCCAACCGCTCTCCCACCAAGACTACAATGTAAAACCTGACATACAAACCACATCCTTGACCTTACACACAGCAATCGCTTCCATTTTTCCTGACTTTTGTACCTTAAAAGCTGTGCTTCTTGACCTTCTAATCAGCCACCACAAGTGTTCTTAAGCAGCTGTTCTAGAGCTTTCAATCATATTGCTTGATCCTCATGTGATAGATAACAAGACAGTTATCTTCACGTTTGATGAAAATGATGCAAAAAGAATTAAGTACCTCATAACCACCAGCTGGACCTTGAGATGATCCAGGATCAAGATGCTCCGTCATAAGTAAAGCCGTTATTAACAACAGAGGGAATCAGTTTTTACATATCATATTACTGGATTTCTGTTACTGTTGCATTAATGTGAGCAGCATTTCAAGGCCAATAACAAGGCAAGGCAAGTTTATTCGAATAGCATATTTCATTATCAAGGCACTTCAAAGTGTTTTACATAAAGCTACTAAGACAAGATATAAAAGCACACAAGGCAATATGCTGTGAAAGGCTAAAAGTGACGTATTTCAAAGCGGAAAACAAAAGGAATATTTAAGTTAAGAACAGCTACTTGAAATCAACATTTCAGTACTGAGTATTTGAGTGAGAAAGTATTTTCACCACAGTCTAAAACACAAAGTGTTGCTAGTGGAAAATTCAGGGCCTTAGCTGATGTATGTTTTATTGTTGGTTTCAACTGTTTTTATTGTTTTTTGACATTTTTTTTATTATTCTATGAAATGGCTATGAAGTCAGTTGTCATTATATGTTACAATTTGACATGTTTTGTGCACAATAACGAGGTAGGGAATGAACTGTAGTGTCACATATACAGAAGGATCTGTGGTAGATAGAGGCTCTAGAGCTGTAGTAAATTACTTGAGAGACAGGATTGTGTAATAGGAGCTACAGGAACAAGGTGACATTGTGATTCGAGTGAAATGGCAAAACACAACTATGAGTGGAAGTAAAGATTTGTGGGACCAACCGGCTTAGCAGGTTATGGTGGGTGAGTTGGAGAGGAGCCGAGTTAACAGGCCTGCTAAATGAATCCAGCCACTGCGGTGCCAGCTATGGTCTCCTGCAATGTTGTGATTTGATTGTGGTGTGCTATTAGGGCTCTCTTTGCTCATAATGGCACTTCTTTATCCACTATAATATTATTCAAATGAGAGTCCAATGACACACTACTCCAGGGTAGAAAAATCCACCCAGGCTTCAGATTAGTTCAAGGGCCCCAGGAGAAATGGGACGGCTAAATGGAGAGCCGTTAAGTTTTTAATTTCTATACTTTCTGAAAGTGCAAGAAGAGAAAAGAGAGCTGTTGCACTAGAGGAGAATCTTAATATAGAAATATAATGGCCAGTTGTGAGCTATGGTGTCTGTCTGCCTTGCTTGCTTGCAAAAAAAAAAAAAAAAGATCAATTTAGAGAGAAATAATTTGTTATGCTAATTTCTGTGTTGTGTGGTCTCAGCTGAGATAGGTTGCTAAATTACAAAGTGGAACAGCAACAGCTAGTAGCATAAAACAAATTTGCTGTCACTAAAATCAATGCACACATAGGCACACACAGACCCAAGTGATCTAAAGTGTGTTAGGAAGGACATCACCTTTACATGTACCGTTTTGCCACCAATGACCACTTATTACCAATAGGTGGCAATCTGTCCTTGTCACTCAGAGCGTCGAGTGCTGAGGCTTATCTGCAGAGCTTTAATGTATGCCAAATTAGATTTTTTTTACAGCTATATGTGAGAAAGGAGAGATGAAGAAATGCGGAGGAGAAAGACAGAAAAAGGGAGAGAGAGAAAGGTTGAGAGGGCTGAAGGGAGGACGACAGGGGTGCTGACTGGTCACAAGGTTCGCTTTCTCCACCTGCTATCCCTTCTGTCCATGTGAGACCAAACCCCTTTTAACAGTCCTCATAAGGAAGCACGCCTCCCACAATGTCTTGTGTTTCCCACTTGTACACTATGTCAGGAGTGCATCTACTCTGCATAAAGGTTAGCGGCAAGGACACAACGGGTGTAAGTCATTTGGCTTGTTCCTCATTAAAAGGCTACCATCAAATGAGGGCTCAGGGGGGCAGAGATATGGCTGATGATTGCATATTTTACCGAGGCGGCGGTTGTGGCTGCACAGCTGGCTGGCACAACACACCAGGGTCCCAGTCAAAGCCAGCACAGAACAAACAACGCCAATCAACCTGGTGCCTCTGGATGCCTCTCCACATGAAGTAACCTAAGCGCAGTCTGTGTCTCCAAAGTCTTCTCTTGCTGCATGGTTTTGCTGCCTCCCGTGCCACTGCATTGACCTGAAAACAGTCTGAGGGCAAAGCAATATAGTCAGTGTCTACTTGAAAATACATTCCAGCGATTTTACTTCCAAGCAATTATGCTAAACTCGACTCCCTGGCTCCTAGTTTTAAAATGGAGGGAGAGCCGGCAATTGATGCACATCATCACAGCTTTAACATCACACGCAGAACTGCTATTCTCACTTGGGATGTTAATAAGCACATTCCCTGCCACTGACTGTAAAAATGAGTCCCAAGTATTTGGAGACAACTGTAGTCAAGGGCATTGCAAGTAATTGCTGACCCCCCCCCTCCCCGGTTTTTACAAGCAAGAAGCAGTGTGTTCCACGACGACTCAATACATAGTTGTGTTTTGCAAGCGTACTTTATGTATTACATATATCTTATATCTCTGAGCAAAACAATGTACCAAGATCTATTGTTACATAGACAACTACTTATATCCAACCAAAAAGAGTATTGGAATGTAAAAAAAAACAATATCACAACAATATAACAATATCTCTGTGGTATTCTGAAAATATGTTTCTCATTATTGCCTTGTAAAGAGACAATGTATGTTTACAGACTCGCTGTATGGAATAAAATAGGTGAGAATATGGCTTCAGTGGGGAGAAAAAAAAATCTATTCATGTTGTCCTTGATAGGAATCAACAAATGAGCACATAAAAGGAAGGGAGAGGGAAGGGGCACAAACACTGGACAAAAGAGGAGCTCTCAGCGGTTCTGAATAAACTAAGTCAGGCCTTGGAAAGATGGAAGGTTACTCTATTCCTATCTGCAGGGATGGAGGTCTAATCTTTCTTTAGATCAGGCTTTGCAAAAAAAAGACTGCGGGCTCTCAAATTAATAAGTATGCATGCTAACACACAGCTGTAGGTTAACCTTAATATTTGATGAGAAAGGATTGTTAGGAAGATTGCGGTTGGGGAGTTGTGCGCTGTTCTTGGCTATATTGAAATTAATGAATCTTGACAGACACACTGTGGTTCATTGGAGCACTTACACTTGTCCTATAAACAATATAACTACTGGAGATATATGTATGACAAGATGGGACAAAGTAAAAAGAATATAGAACAAAACATTATGCATTCATCAGCTAAATGTCAAATAAATGACTCCCAATTTCTCTCCTGACAGCCCCATAAAGCACCGGGGGGGAGGTTGTATGTAAAATTCAAAGCTAGCGAGCTGTTTTCAGTCAATCGTTGTTTTTTAATATTGCATTATCATTCGCCATCACAAACCAAGCCTCATGGCAGATACATGCTATGCTGATCAAGCCATCTGTTATCTCAGACTGAGCACATATAATGCATATTTAACTTCCTTTCAACCGTGTTTTGAACACAACTAAATTGGATTAAGATCTGGGAGGATTAGCGCTTTTCCATACAGTATGATATCTTTAGCTGATAAGGTTGATCTAGAACATCTGTCAATGACAAAAGACAATGTCACAGGTTCACCTAATGACAAAGATCAGGAACAATTGATAATATAATAATCAAGGTGAAGGTGGTTTCTACTACTTAATACCTTAATCATGCTGTAGTCGCCATGGAGCAAATAATGCATTGAAAACCAATGTAGACTGTGAACAGTTTGTATATGTTGATACAGAACATAATCTGTGTGACATTAAGTTTTCCAAAAGCTATTTACATGATCGGGAACATCAGTGCATAAAAGCAACTAACACTGGCTTCAGTAAGGCTTCAGTTGACTCCATACGAGGATATCTAGTGTGGCTTTATGAGGTGTTATGCTAACTGGGGAGCTAGGTGTGTCATTTTCTCATTATTCATCCTCATGAATGTACACTAAGACTTTCCAGTCGGCCCACATTTATGTATGGCTCTTATGTGAAAGCAGCAATACACTTGAGGATGTTCTTTGCTGTGATTACGGGCACTTCAGTGCTGCTGACACTGCTCAGCTATACCTCATGCCTACTGCGTCGCCGGCATGCCCATCATCTAGTGAACTGCCTCTTGGGTACTATTGCTGTATTATGTAATTTGCTAAAAGCTGGATTGCATCTGAGGGTGTCAGAGCAGACAGAAAACTTAGTGAAACTATATTTCATCCTTTAGCTGTTCTCCCAACCTTTCAGACTTTGTTTGCAAACCTTTTATTATTACAGTTTCACAATTTCCGTGAAGTGACACTGACTGTGTCAGTTTTACCTTTACATGCTTTGCTTGATGGGGCAATTAGGCGAAGAAATGCCTGTCGCTTCCAAGCTGACTGGTCAATAAGAGCCTGGCAGATTTGAGGGGACAGTATGTTGACACTGATGACTGCAGTGGAGTTATAGCTCGCAGGGTAGTAGTGCCACCTAATTTACAGTCATGACCTGAGCACACACGGACCATGGGGGCTGGAGAACTGTCATGGTCACCCAAGCACTTGGTATATCCACATAATGAGCACCGGTGGGTTGCTTGTCTCCAGACTGGTGAATGTTCCTGGTTTGGGCTCAAAAGTCAGTTAGAGTGGTGACAGGGCTTCAGGGGACTGGGTGAATGCTTAAGCAGCTGTCATGTCCCCACATATGTGACAGTTTTTTTGTGCAGAGGGAAAGGAAGACATGTGAAACTGGACATGTGAGTTCTTGTTTTAACTCAGGTTAGATTTTTATTGGCATTACTCGTTAGAGCACAGAATTGCAAGGAACTTTATTTTGCATAAAAAGATATACAAAGTACATTATACAAGTAAAATAATTAAATCCTTCCTGTCTATATATATATATACAGGATTCACAAAAAGTTAGGGATATTCGACTTTCAGGTGAAATTTATGGAAAATGTAAAAAGTTAATGCTACAGTGATATTATATCATGAAAGTAGGGCATTTAAGTAGAAGCATGCAATGGTAGTTTCTTCATCTTAAACTATTTATTGAAAGAAAATCTAACAACGGTGGAGGGTAAACGAGGGTAAACGTAAAATTGGGATGTGGCCAAAGGACGTCCACTCCTCTCCTTTCTGTGACTCTTCCAGTCTCTGTATCACTGTTCCAACCTCCTGATGACACTCTGTGACCCTCTAAGCTCAGTGAACACCTCCGTCTGAGGACTTCCTGTTTGAAGCCTCCAGTGTTGAGGTGCTGCTGATCAACTGTTAGGTGTCGTCTTGGTCTCATGATGTCAGAATGTGAACAGCAGGATGAAGAGGACTGTTTAAATACCAATTCTAACTGAAGCAGGAAATGTATTGGTGGTGGTGGTTTTTGTGAGTAGTATACATATATATATATATATATATATATATCCCTTTCATGCATAGAGGTCACTACAGTGTACAGCTATTCAAAAGCTGTTTTCTTGTATATGCATGAGTTTTTGATGGCATAGTTGCACATCAGCCACTACAGTGGATGCTATTGCATCATCTCATACACACTGCTACCCAGTGGGAAGCCATTGCAAGTGGAAAAAAAAAAGAGTGAAACCAAGATGGTTGACAGACAGCCAGAAACACCAAGTTGCTCATGTTGATTTTATATTGGGAGGAAATTATGATTAATCACATGTCCACTGAATTGTACATCATGCATCACTAGCTATATTTCAACTACTGGACATGTAAATATATCTTTATAAAATCTTGTTTTTTATGCCTAAAGATGAATAAAAACACTTAGTAAAAAAAAAAATATATATATATAATATCTCTCTCTCTCTCTCTCTATATATATATATATATATATATATATATAGGAGCTGACAACAGCAGACTCACCAGACAATGGCAGATACTGAGAGAACAGTCTTTTTTTGTGTTTGTTCAGGCTTAAAGTGTGCAATAACTAGAAAATGCACCTGGTGGTTTGACACAGGAGTCAAACAACAATGGAGAAACAGAGGGACAAAAAAAAAAAGTCTGGATCACCTTGCATCAGGCGACAAAGATCATCTGACAAAAGGGGAATGCTAAGGTGGCTGTGCACTGGAGCTAATGAGGAAATGAGGTGCAGGTGTTCGGGCAGTAGGAGAGTCAGTTAATGAGCTGAGTGACTGGTGGACAGGTGAGGAAAGGCAGGTCTGCAGAGAATTGTTAAGAGAAACTGCAGTATACTAAACAAGTATATGAGGAGGACAGAACAGACAAAAACATGGTGATACTGGTGAAATACATAGCCTGTGCACTCTTAATTAAAGACCCCCAAAACGTAGTTTCCTTACCTTTAATTTTTCTCTATATTCATGACTATGTGAGCCACAAAGATAAAAAAAAAAAAAAAAGCTAATCTACTTCATCAAGATTGTGTGTGGGTGGTTTGAACAGATTTGATTGACGGTGGCCTGGCAACGAAGGCAACAAACACACTGTCTGAATCGTTTTTTTGAGTTAAATATTGATACACTTTGATTGATGTGAGGAAATTTTCATCCTTTTCCAACTCAGCCCCAACCACTTCAAACCAGTGAGGAAAACAAAGATAAAGCACAAATACAGAAACCTCCTGTGATATGACCATGACTATTTTAACTTCGGTGGGTAACTTTGCTCTCATGTTGGTCCACTATAGTACATTCAGTATTAACTGCTTACAATTGCTGAAGAATAATAATATACTCATCTACACTAGTGCCAGACAAGATTGTTGATATTGTTTGCAAAACCTTGGTTTATGTTTAATAACGACTTTTTAACATTCAAGACATTGTAAAAATGATTTCTTTGTACAATATCTCTACATGGTATTATGGTTCTGCTGGGGAAAATAGTGGTTTTAGCATAATATAGGCCTACTATGGAAAAGCAACTAAAGCACTTATATTAAGTTTAGATGAAGAGTGTGGTTATAGTTTAAGTAAAAGTGAAGAAATTGCCTTTTATGAAAGTTCAAATGAACCATTCCCCCATCCAATACCCTGACTGTCATTTCCTTTCTTTTCACGTAGTCGACATGCATATGCATGGACATATATTGTAATGTGCAGAGTAGTCCAATATGTTGGTTATTACTGTATTATTTTTAACAGTGATGTCTGGCAGAAATTTGCCCACATTGCCATTAATGCCAGGGGGTAGCATGCAAGAGTTAGTCACCAATTCTTGATAAAGGATGCTTGTCATATTTGATAACAATAACAGTGAAATAATGACTTTGCGTGTAGAAATCCAATTAGTGTCGACTGTAATCCCCAAGGTAATTTACATACAGTGGTTAAACCCATGTGGTAAATGTAATTTTACATTGTGCTTTTATTAATACCGATTGCCGTATGGTCAAGGTGTCATTATATAATATTTTGTAGTTACTGAAACTTCGTTCATTTCAGACTGTGGTCAGCAGCACCATTAAATCTGTTTGGGGAATATCCCTTTGATGTTTCAACCTTTCAAGGAGAGCCACTTAAGCTCAGAAATTGGCTCCACATCCTGAGTAAGCCCTTCACTACCTGTAAGTCAAACTCTCTGTGGAATAAATGTGAAAAATCCAGTACGTGTGATGGGGTTGAGTGGAGGAATGAAGGGTTTTGGGTGATGAAAATAGGAATGCTAATGTGTGATGTCTAATTGCTCGTTGCTTAAATTGGCTGACATGAGCACCCATCTGCTGAAGGTGAGCAATGTTGCAAAGTGCTGGCTAATTAAAATACTTGAAAGATAATTTGGGGAATTGAAAATTATTTAATGCTCATTTATGTAATTCCAGTGCATTAGGAAAAACAGGACCAGAACACAGTGTGTGTTATTATTGGATGCTATTGTGCATGTAGGAGTGAAGGTAGCAGAGGAAGCCGGAGGTGAAGGGGGTGGAAGGTTGGTGGAAAATGCACAATATTTATGAAGCTCTGTCAGGTTAATGTCATGCAACATTTATTGATGCAGTAATGTTTAATTTAGCATACGCTCTTGTAATAAGCCATTAGGTGTTGTGCTATGATTCAGAGTTTGATGGTGCTGTAATGACAATCAGATGCCCTTGAACATCGCACTAACACTGCTGCATTTAGAGGCACAAAATAAATATAAATCAAACCTAAAATATATTTTTGCCGGCTGACGATGTTGTGCAGTGGTGCAGGCTATTGATAACATGAGGATCTATCTTTCAATGGCTAGCTGTAAAATATTCAAAATTTCAGACAGGAACACGATTGGATTAGCGCTGATAATGGATGTCATAAAAGCAGGCAATGCCATTTTAATAAATCTGTCACATCGCCAAAGGGTACAGACTGTAGAGGCATCTCGAAGAAAGACAACAGAATCTCTGCTGGCTGACGCTCTCTCAAAACACACATCTACACACACAAACAAAGAGGTCTTGGTTTGCAACACTACAGTTAGATTTGTGGAGAACCTGAGTTTACCACCTCTCACAGCCTCACAGAAAAATACAAGACCACCAATGTCAGCTGAAGGAGCGTTGACCTTGGAGATAAACCAGCAGCCTCTCCAGTGTTGCCTGTGATTGCATGACATGGAGTGAATGACCAGGTGTCCATTTGTCCTCTGTGATTAATGCCCTTAATTTAGCCTACCTGATAGTGTTGTCAGTTGTCTCTGACAAGGTGTTCCAAAGAATTTCTTTTGACACTCAGAACGGGTGACAATGATTTACATAGGGATTAAAGAATAGATTATCATATCAGACGCCGAGACGGATCACTGAAATAACTCATGGAAAACAGAGCTATCAGCTGGATATCATACCACGTCATGCATATGGATGAAGATACTGAAATGCATCCCTCTTTTGTCTGCTGTGCAGAGCATGTAAGAATGCTTTTTGTTTGCGGAAAGTTGACCTAAAGCTATTTCTAGAGGGACTTTAAAGTTTGTTTCGATCATTATTTCCAATGGCTGTCATTGTAACATCTCAGTCACTGCATGAAGAGAGGACTTCACAGGGTCAGGTTGTTATCATGGATTTCCTCACCAATGACATGACAATAAATAGCCACTGACAAAGACACTGAGAGCACAGTTATGTGCAGACAAGCCACAGTCATTGTTTAAGAGAGTTCTTTTCATTTCCCTCCAAAAAAGATTTTTTTTTTGAATCTCAAAAAACATCTTGTCCAGCAGACACTCCTGTGCTCATGGTGTCTCCCTGTAATTAAAAAAATACAGAATTTATCTTTATAATGGATCATTATACATTTGCCATGGTGTAATGGAAGCAAGATAAAAAAATAATGTTGCTTGATCTACCTCACTGGGATACTCCATTAGATTTTAGCCTGGTAAATTAGCAAAGAGGAGGAATCAGGGTAGCAGAGCAGGCGAGCTGTGAGATTGAGAACATACACACGGTAAAATTGCCTATTATGAAAGTTGCATCTGAGGAACATTATAAACAACCCCTGCCACGGGATTTATAGTACTGAGAAAAAAAACAGAGAGGAGTAGTAGCAGGGACAATGTCCTTTTTCGCTCTTCCAAAAAGCCATTAGTGCACTGCACTGAGTAGCTGTGAGAAGGGATGGGAACCATGCAGGGATAGAAAGAAAGAAATAATAAAAAAGGAGAGAGGCTGACACATACTGTAAATGATCGAGAGGGGAAATGAAGAGAAAATTATGTTCTGAAATCTTAAAATGAACAAAACATGACTCATGTGTTACACAAGGGCACACAGTTTTTGATTGAACAGAATATACACTACTCACAACAAGTTAGGGATATTCGACTTTCAGGTGAAATTTATGGAAAATGTAAAAAGTGAATGCTACAGTGATATTATATCATGAGAGTAGGGCATTTAAGTAGAAGCATGCAATGGTAATTTTATTCATCTCAAACAACTGAAAGAAAAGCTGGTAGGTATACCACAACAAAAAATGTTCAGTGTCTCAATAAATATGGATGTGGCCAAAGGACGTCCACTCCTCTCCTTTCTGTGACTCTTCCAGTCTCTGTATCACTGTAACAACCTCCTGATGAAACTCTCTAAACCAAAAGTGAGTCTATATAACTGAAAGCCTGCTAACTTTTTAAAGTTATTATTCACCGGACCAGATCTTAAGACCGGCTAACTCTACAGCCCTTATGGGTACATAATTCAACTTCTGTACAGAGTAACTAAACAATTCATTTGAAAAGTGCTTACTACCATATTAATGGAATAAATTAAAACCAGTTTGTCCCCTCAGAATTTTAAACTTTGAGGCATGAACCTATTTAGACATAGGCTCCTTCTAATTCTATATGTTTCCTCTTCCCTCTTTATTCGTGCTTCACTGCTTGATTTGCAAAAGACATCCCACTCAAATAAATTCAGAGCACATTCAAATGAGTGTTGCACCACTAGTATTTTTGCATTTATAAAACTTTTGTATGAGAATTAGAAATTCAACCCATCAAAAGTGTCGGTACATTGTGAAGAGTCATCCTCTCATATGTAAATACCTACTTTTGTAATGTTTTGCTAAGGAAGACAAGTGAATGTTAATGAGATAACTAACACGATTGCCTGGCTCATTTTATCTTAATGTATGATTCATAATGACCTGAAGTGACTTGGAATCTCGATCTTCTCTGACAGCAAAGAAGCCAGTTGCGGCATATCCCAAGGAAAGACAATGGTAACTTCAAATACAGATTGGCAGCACACACTTGCCAAGGTCGGCAGAGCACTAGAGCAACAGCAAAGGTTATTTCATTGCATTTAGCCACTGACTACGCTGCGTCTTACACAAGCCCTGGCCTGCTTTCAACGAGCCAGCCCTGCTGAATTCTTTTGAAACGTTTTCCAAGCACAGTCTGACATTTGTTATTTTCTCTGGGAATTTAATGCTATTGCATTTTTCAGTACCACAAGTGTCTTGTGTAGATTAGAAAGAGCACAGGCTAACAAAACCTAAAAGCCACTCAAGACCAAAATGCAGGGGCAAATTCTCCATCACTTCAAACCATTTTGCTGTCACTTTGACAGGCCATAATACTTATTAAGCTGACAATGCCATGATGACTTGAGCCTCAAACAGAAAAACATTTCTTAAGGATACAGGCCAGAGCTGTGGCATTGGTCAAAGCAGTCATGGAGATAGCAAGTGTGAGCCTTTTTCTGACCTTGTGAAGGGTTTTATGAGTGGAAGAGGTGATAGTTTTTGTCAGCATAAAGTTATTGTGCTTGCTGCTGTAACAGGATGATATCCTGACTCTGCACTGTCTGGAATATACACCCTCCCCCGATAAATTTCATCTCTTTATCCCTTGGAGTGGGAGCGCAGCAGTCCAGAACCCACTCCCTGTGGGTGAAAGAGAGGAAGATTAGGAGCTCCCCATGCACACATCTGTACGCTTGGAGTTGTTTTTCTATGTTGATAAAGTGAGACAATTTGTCTAGAAGTATGACCTTATCCTTGTTGGCACTCGCTTTCCATCAGAGTGAATAGCACTGATGGAGTGATGGATTTCAAAATGTGCTTTGTGTGAATGCCAATGGCTGACACTAAGATTGCATAATCAATTCTATTACTCAAAAGCATTTGAAGCTTTTAAATCATGTGGCAAAGCACCAAATTGGACTGACAACCAAAAAGAAATTGGTGCTGAGTTTTAACTGGATTAGCAAGTGTAAAAATTGCTCTTTTCCCACTAGTTTGGCAAAGGCTTCATGACTTAGAACAACTAGTTTCCCCTGTGAAAGGGACACCCAATTAAGTTTTTTTTCACTTCTTCGTTAAAATGTGATACTTTCAGGAAAGAGTTTGGTGCACCATAAAAAGACTGACATGTTCAGTGAAGTTGTTAATGTTAAAGTCTTATCCAATTCTACTTCGCTGTGCAATTTATTTATTGTTTATTTATTCGTTTTTAGAAAAAGAAAATTCTTTAGGACTTAGGTGGCTTAGATAACTATTGACATCAATGGTGATATCACAAGAATGACTTTGAATACTTTGTTTTAGTTCAAATGATATTTCAATTACAACTCAATAACGATTGAGTCGATTTGGACGTGTAATTTGAAAAAAAAAATGTCAGCTGTTATTTCTATTATATGCAAAAGTATTTACATTCATTTACTAACTACTCATATGCATCATCACTCAGTTCATCACTTTCCATAAAGTAATACGTCTCCAAAGCAAAGATATATTTTGAAATATATATGGAAAAACTTTAGCATGGTCCAACTGTATAAAGGCAATTTTAGGGTAACACATTCAATTATTTTCTACTGATACATCTGCATATGTTGTAAACAAGTTAGTGGTCAAATCACTCTTTAATTTAATTCATTCCATGTTACATGTCTCTCTATCTTATGAGGAATCTACAGTGTTCTAATATGACTGAGGAAATTCACCATCGTCTCCCTTGCGGTGGGTGATAATGTGTCAGCATGGTTCCCTGTCTCTGACCCCCTTTGGACAGGTTTAAAGGTTGCACTCTCCAGGTCACATTCAGCTACACCGCTCAAGTTCACCGCTCCAGTAGACTGGACTTCTCGTGTCAGCTGCCACAGCCCGAAGCACCGCATGACACCAAAACATACAGTATATCACTTCCACCCTTCTTCCATCTCTGTGCCGCTTCAAAATGAGATGCATACTTCTAAACACACATGCCATACTGACATCTGGTGCGGACTAAAATGAGCATATTTATCTCATCAGCTGAGTTTACCTCATGCGTGTGCTATACTCAATTTT
The DNA here is from genome assembly GCF_042242105.1 of Pempheris klunzingeri. Taxonomy (NCBI): domain Eukaryota; kingdom Metazoa; phylum Chordata; class Actinopteri; order Acropomatiformes; family Pempheridae; genus Pempheris; species Pempheris klunzingeri. The sequence continues at coordinate 25,737,942 of NC_092017.1, read as the reverse complement.
GATGTGTCTCTTTTCCTTCGGACTGACAAATGAGATGGAAAATTCTTGCATCAAAAACACACTTGCTGAAAGCTCTCACAGCTGTGTCACAACTGAACAGAACAGCGCGAAGAGACACTATATCAAAAAGCAGGAGGTTTAGATTGTCACAGATTGGTGACATTTTGTGTAGACTGTTATTATGATAATGAACATTCGTTCTCTATCACCAGCACCTCTTGGGCACTCTTCCTTTTAATGTACTTCTCTGAAGGTAACGGTCTCTGACAGTCTTATTTATTGCATTGCATAGCAGGGTTATTTCTGGAAGTGACTTTTAAAAAAAATCTGCTACAGCGAATATCTGTGAAAATCTATATCAAAGCAGCTTCAGACAATGTTTTATTGGGTGTTATGGGAAATAAACTCTGTGTTGAAAGTAATAACATCTACCGATGTCCTCCCGCTTTGGCCTGTTTGTTGGCTCTGAATATGCATGATTGCTTTTTGATTGACTGAGCAACGATGAATTTAAAAAATTAAAAGCACCAAAAAAGATGCAATTGTGCACGACTTCTTGAAATGAGCTGAACAGCCTGCTTAAATCTAGCATGAAATAAAGTATTCATTCTCTGATTGCATATCTCCTCATACATATAGTGATTGGGGCACCACTGCACCTTAACAACCCTGTAATGATCCAAAACCACTGTAATCTTATGGCACTGATGCATGACAATATTATCATTTAAAAAGCCTGTTGAGCCCGTGTGCACTCGTCTTAGCCAAGAACAAATGATATCGACTCTCATCTCTGGAGGTATCAGAATTCATAGAATTCACACTCAGAGATTTTTGACAAAGCTACTATGCCATAGCTGAGCCTGACGCAATTACAAATTCTTTCAGGGGAAATGATTAAATTACTTTCATTTACCATTGTTTTAAAACTAAAGTGTATGTGCAAAGCTGCCCTCCACTGAGACCAGCTCGGTAAAAGCTTTCTTCTGTTGCTCCGGTTTTGCAAGATGATCCCAAAACACACTCCACACCTGCAGACACACACACCAGAACACAAGTGCCTGCTGCATGCAGGCTGTGCACTTACTACCTGTCATTCACCTGTCTGCTCCTGGGCTCCAGCTTGCCGCGGTCGCCATGGTAACACATACGCAAGACACATTATTGTGCGTTTCTTTTCTTGATCACATTATTGATGGAAGTGGGGCCAATGGAAATTTCTGTATCTTAGCAACACCTTACACAGACTTAAAAGAAATTAAGGGTGTTGTTTTCATTTAGTGTAGGAGTGTATCTCTTAGACATTTTATGTACCTTAAAAATCGAAACTAATCATTTACCCAGCTCACCTACTTGGTTGGCTGCTATTTTTCTGTGACTGTTTTGCTAAATTTTCCCCCCATGCTGGCAGAGAGTAGATTGAGAATGTGTGGGAAAAAAAACAAAAAACGAACAGCATTGCTGTGCACTACACTGAATAGCCAGGTTTTGATTTCTTCAAGTTTAGAGCATCAGTGCTGTTAAAGTGCAGCTGGGGCTGAAAAATGAGAGTCCTGAGAGATGGTGTCAGAGGCTGCACCTGCCCACAGAGCCTGAATAATGCACTCAGACCACAAGGACACCTGCTGTAGCTGGTGCATCTGCAGCATCGTAGACACACACGCACGCGCACACACACACACAAACACAAACACTCGTGGGCATGCGGAATGACACAAGGTAAATTTATACACACAACACGCAGATACAGGTCTATGCAGATATGCATGGAAGTCTGTGCGTGCAGATAAACACATACACAGACCCGCTGAGCCAAAATAAATGCTCTTAATTGGAGTTCGGAGGCAAGGCTGCAAATCATCTCTCAGACTTAAAGCTGGAGAAAAAATGATGAAGAGCTAAGATTCTGTTTCCCTCTCTGTGGATCCAGATGAGTAAGATTATTCATTCAGTATTCATATAGAACTCACACCACTCAAACACCGCCTGCCATTCTCATGAGAGGGGGCTGGTACGGGGAGACCAGAGTTTATTTGATCAGAACAGACCCTCGAAACTTGGCAGGTCTCCACAATGATGCATCTAGTAATACATGGTGTCTTTACTGTAATGGTGTCGGATGAAAGTGGGACAATAAACAAGCTTATTTTACCCATTTCTGACTTGTGCTGGTTAAGAAGAAAAAAAAAAAATCATGTCATCTCAACTGCAAAAAACAACATCCCTAAAGCGATCACAGCTTCAATTATTGATAGCCTTAGCTGTCGTGCAGTCATCAGATGGTTGTCAGGCTTAAAGCAAAGGTTGGGGGAGTGGAAGGAGGGAGGATTTTTCATACTTTCTGCGCTGACAATTTGAAAGCAATTACATGAGAGGGAGCTTTGGTGAGAAACTGACTGAAGGGGAATATGAAAAAAGTTGCTTCCTACTACGTGTTTCGTGATACGTATCATATTTCAAGGTTAGAAAAAGAAGAGAGAGGGGGAAACTGAAGACGAGGGTGGGAAAGAGAAAAGAGCGGACACAGGATAGAAACATGCTGTGTGCCACTTTTGCATATTTCTTCACTTCAGTGTTCTAGCGTCCTGCACCAGAGCAGTGCAGAGCCCGACTCATCAATAGTGGATGAGTTATATCTCTCTACAGTGTGGGAGCTGTCTGTCTCAGCTTGAACATGCCTCTACTGCCAATGGACGAGGGACACTGACCTCACTGTATCACCTGTGTTATGGTGTCCAGCCATTAGCTCAATATCCCTCAGTCAGTGACATTTCATGTGGCATTGTGGGAGAAGAGAAAACTCAGGCCTTATTCAATTATAGAAGGTGCTCAGCTTCATGGGGCTTTCTCTACAGCTTTCTCAAGAATTTAAACACTTGTTTAATGATGATTTGCTTGTTGAAACAGACCAGTAAATACAACAACACACAAATATAAATAAATAAATCAATAAATATATGAATAAACGAATTAATGTTTAAAGGAATAGTGCGCTATTTTAGAAGATACACTTATTTGATGGACTGAGACATACTATAAGGCTACAGGCAGTAGCTGGTTAATTTAGCTTAGCATGAAGACTAAATGGTCTGGTGAGCAAAACATACAAAAATAAACAAATGAGATTTAAATTATTTAATGAGCCTTAGTGCTGGTTGGAGAGCATCAAATAAGAACGTGCTATCCATCTTCTCATCTAACTCTCATGAAGAAAGAGGGCAGGGTCCAAAATGTTGAACTATTCCTTTGAAGAAAACAAAGCAAAAAAACTCCATAAAATCAGAAAATCAGCGAGCAGGCTCATTGTGGTCAGAGCAGGCCAATCACTTGCATTCTCCACATTCAATTTCATCTCGTGCTGAGGCGACAAGGTAACCAATTGAATAAATGAATAAAGCCAATCCACCAAAGGTGCAGAGGTCCCACCATGCACCGCTGCCCTAAGAGGACGGTGTTTCTGGTTGGCCGCGCTGATGAGTTTCAGTCTGACACTCTGTTCTGCAGGTCAACTGCCCTGGGAAAGCAGGTGTGTCTCTTTCAGTGGGGAGCAACACTGTGAGTGTGAACCAGAAAACATGCGTGTATGTACATACATGTGTTGCTCTGTGTATGTGCACGCCTCCATCCCCGGGAGGGCGTTAGGAACACAACTTTGGGATTTGTACGACACCTGGAACCAGGCTTCCTCGACCTCATTTGCGATGCGCCCTCTGCGATTGGCCGGTCTTCCCTGCGTGGTCAATGTGCGTTTTACAAAGAGAGTTGTAGAGTGGCCTTCGGCTGATACAAGCTGCTTTTCTTCTTCTATTTATATGTTTTCATTTATTTTCATTCTTACTTTCCCTTAGCTGGCTTTAGAATCAACTCCTGGTCTAGCAAAACATTTTCCATGTGTGTTTTCATAAAGTGTGCAAGTAAAAGACCGAGGCAAAAGAGAGAGAGACAAGTGTGGGTTTGCAGAAGGACAGGGAAGTCTTTGGAGAGAAAAGGGGGAGAGCCAATGAGGAGAGACGGCAGGATCCCTTTGGCATATGACTCTATTTCAGCACACAATGGGACAGGATGATGTTTGAGTGAGCAGGGGCCAAAACCAACATGGCAACACACAATTAAGGCCCTAATAAATTAGGACACAGTTAACACAAACAGCATGTCAGCTGGGCCAGGGTGGGGGCTGCGAGCGACATATCGAGGATACTGCAGCTACGTGTTGGAAACAGACTAATGGGAAGCGATTTGGGGTTGGCCCAAGATATAATTACCGTCCCCACCTCTCCTGTTCAATGAGGCCTGAGGCCTCCTGGGAGAGGCCTATTTCAGTCAGGTAATGGAGAGCCTATGCCCAAGAGCGGATGATCAAATTGTCTGCAGCAATCTGCTTTTTTGCTCCTGATTGTCCCCAAAGACTCAAAGAGCTGACCCTAGGATTTTTTTTTCCTCCTTTCTATTATAGCCAAGCCAGCTTTAGAAGCAACCCCGTCTCCCCCCTAATCACAGTTGTTGCATGGTAGCCACGGTGTGCGTCTCTGGTTTTCTGCTGTTGTGAATGTTTGCGTTGTGTATGATAACAAAACCCCACTGTGATTTATGTGTTGTCACGCTAACAGGAGCGTAATGAAGTTGTTCTTGCAAACATGTTTGGGCTCTAAGGGGCCAATTCTTCTGCTGGAGGAAGAGAACGCATACATAAACAAAGAAGGACCAGGAGGAGAGAGAGAAAGGGAGAGAGAGAGCACAAATTCATATGATAATCATCAAATGAATGCGGTCGTTTTTCGTGGTGGACATCTGCCCAAGGGTTTAACTCAATGTTAAAAAGTCACTTAATTCCCAGCTGAAAAAGAAATGTCTCTAGACACCACTTAAACAGCACAGCACCATGACGTATCCATTTAAAATAATGAGCGCTGTACCTCGCAGGCAAGTAGTTATATAGGAAACAACAATAATGCTTAAACCTAAGATGAGAGTAGAGGCTGGTGTAATATAAAAAAAAAAGATATATAGAAGTATACGCAGTTTATAATATGCAAACATATGGTGCTATAAAAATAAATAACCAAAATGAGGACTCTCTTTCTCACCATCTTTCGCTGTCTGCTCGTCCCTTGTGCTCTCTTTTTAGCATCAAGGCGTCACTGTGCTGGACCGTCAGCTGTTCACGGGCCTCTCTCAATCACTTCGGCTGTCAGTGCCTTATTCCACGCGTCTTTTTGATGGCACTTGAGAGTTGCTTGATGCCTTCGTGGATCCTATTTTCTGGTGTTCCTTCCTGAGGTTTTTGCTCTTTTTTGCACACATTTTGTAGGGTTTTCCCCTTTTCCATACTGAAGGCTGAGGGCTGTACGATTAACATTGACAAAAAAAGTTACAGTGTGATTCTCAAACCATACTTTAATTTAATTTAAATGGATGAATGAATAAATATATAAATAAATACAACCTCGGGGGGAAAAAGAGACTACACTGGAGACAGAATTACAATATGCTGAGAGGTTATAATAGATGTTGTACAACAGCAGTAAGTACTGTATATATACTTTTTAATGACCAGGCTGCAAACTTGCTGAGTGAAGTGGTCTGCATCTCTTTCGGGCTATAGAAAATCTAACCTGTGACGAGAGACTTCTGCCAATAACAGGTCCTTCCACAGAAAGGGCATTTCTATTGGCTGTTCTACAAATGCAGATGAAAGCCTAATTCAGTGGTGGAAAATCCTTGCTTGCCATTCCCGCATTGGCAACAACCGCCTATGCTGCAAAGATTCCCAAAAACGGAAGATTAACTTATCTAAAAGAGAGGCCGACAATAAACTCACTCAATAAAACACAAGTCATTATCGGTGAAGCGTTCCAGAGACGGAGAGAGCCGCGCGATGAAGCTGTGAACCTAATGTTCCTGTAATATCACAATGTATTTAAGTGTTCGTTAGGTTGGGTCATGGATATATTGTAACACCTCTTATAATAAATCCATTATTCAAGATCATGTTTATGTAAAATAATATATAACAGCATCAGAATCACAATCTCAGTTATTATAATTGAGGCTGTGAACCTCATTTTCCTATAATATGGTATGTAAATGTGTTACAGTGGTTTGTGTGGTTGATTTACTATGATTCCACTTCTAGCTCCTTCTAGTTCATGTCTGTGTAGTTAGCTAATGTTTAAGCCTCGAATCTCAGTACATCATCTCAAAGGGCTTCACAGGTCAGTAAGAAAACAGGACGATAATTCTCATAAAACTGCAGCTGTATAATGTTTATGGTCACAACCACAACAGGATAAGTATTTTCCTTAGAATATGAAGATCATGCATATGTCCAGGCTTTTGTGGTAGGAGAAGCTCAGGGCAGAGAGCTACAGGAGAAGGGCTATAATGCTACCAGTAACCATTGTTTATTAGACCCTCTGTTCTGGGAAATATCGTCATCCTTCAAACTCCATGCTCCCAGCCTGTAACACGGACTCCCTTTTATGATGAGTGGTGTCCAAACCCAAAGTGAGATAACCTCCTGATGACATCATCAAGGGCTATTTTCCCAGACTTCACAAAGCTCCCTCCAGAGCCACAGAGGATATTACACGGCTGTTTTCACCAGCTGAGCGGTGCCTGCAGTGACTGGGAGGTGGACTACACTGTGTAAAATTTATGGAATTTGCCTTTAAATCTTGAAGAATTAACCACACTCTGACCACTCCAACCGAAAACAAAGATATTAAAAGAAAAAAGTGGGAATATTGTGTTTAGTAATAACATTGTGAATGTTTTATAACACCGCCAACAGTATTTATCTTATTCCAGAAAAGCAACCTGCTTTTGCATGAGAAATAAAGGTTTATAGGGAATGTGATCTTTATTTTCCACAAACACACTGCCGCTTGTAGTCATTTTATCCTTCAGGGTTTACAGGGATCAAGAATAATTGACAATGCAGTACACCCGCTACACACTGATTAGGAGGAGAGAAAGAAAACAAAGATGACTCTCTTGCCCTCCCACAGCACTACATGATTTAAAGTATTTTACCAGAGAAAAAGGATAGAGCAGTGTAGATAAATCCATGCCACACAACTATCACATTGTTTGCTATAATTAAACTCTGCCATCCCTTGCGGATGGTGAAAGAGACCTCAGTCAGTGAAAACATGTCACAAACTCCCAGCGGGTTGTTTGTATTTTCAGTGATAGTTTATCAATACCCTGGATCTTAATCTTTCTTTCTCTGGGGTCCCCGGGTCTTTCTACATCGACCTTTACCAACTGGCATTACAACATGACTGAATGACTTGTGCTGCGGAGAGAGATTGTCTTTAAAATCCCCATGGAAATTAACCTCGACGCCAATGTTTTGCTTCCTATATCCGCTTTAATGGCTTTTTAATGAAATCATAAAAAAAAACTTTAAATTTAGCCATTACCCATAAAAGAATTAATCTCCAGACAATGAGCTATTTCACCCTTTTTTTTTTTTTTTTTTGCTTTGTGGTCAGGCAAGTGGACTTTCAGAGACATGAATTCACCACTGATTTATAAACTCTATACATTAGATGTCATTCTATAAAGTAAGATGAGGATGTGGACAAGGCTTTTATTTTGATAGGAAGACCTCTAGTTAAGGTTCATCAATTTTGGTCAATCTCATACAGCTATGCAGCCGTTTGTGCCCTCAAAACATCACAACTGCAGCCATGTTGGAAAAGATCAGCCGTTTGGAGGCATTTTATCAAAATCATAAACTCTTTCCCTCGGGGTTAGCCCCCACTTCTTCATGTGGCCTTGACATCAGAGGTTAGCGAGAGGTGAGTGTCTCTCTATCTTCAGCGAATAGCAGAATGTGACTCCCGTGTGTCCCTCTGGCCCTGAAGGCAATCAGGTTCAGGCATCTATACCTTGAAAATGCTCCCTGTCCATTGTCCCCTTTCATTCATCATCGCCCTTATAATGTCTGTAAGAAATATGCTGCCATAAGTATCATCTTTCATGGGTGTCACAGGTTGAGTCTCCCATTTGTTCTGGAGCCATACAGTTCCTGTAATTCTTTCGGGTAACCCCTGCAGGCCTGGCAGTCCAGCAGTTACGCCTGTTTAAACAAAGAGACAACAGGGCATTGGCAGTTTGGGAAATAGAGTGGAATGACCATTGTGGAGACTTTTCGAATTCTGTTTAGTTTTGGGTCAGTAAAAGGATTAGATTGGATGTTTTTAGCTCCAAGGTATCGGACAAATTGAAGATAACGTTGCAGTAGAAACACAAAATGTATTTGTTTTTGACTCAATGTATGATTAGGATTGGATTTTAATTATTTCAGAGACATTTTCTTCATTAGATTAATTTGTTTGTCCCAACACATTTCTCTTGCTTTGTTTTTTGAAATCTTTTATGTACCAATCAAGTTTTTCTTGATTACGTTTCTGTCCCAATCCTATCTCTCTGAGTTTTCATGTGACAACAACAAAGTATATAAAAATGAAACAGAATAGTCTAATTTTGTCCCTAGAATAAGTGAGACGCTAAAACCAATCTGGCCTCAAAAGACAAAGAAATTGGCCATTTTTGGGAAGAAACATGATAGAAAAAGCTATGAATAAGGAATAAAAAGATATTGATTTATCCAGTTGTGAATGAATTACCTACTCTTCTATCTCTGCTTTTCTTGCAGCCATTATAGGAATTTGTATTGCTTTGATGGTCTGAGATTGATGGTGATTTAATCTTCCACCCAAATAATACTTTTACAGTAGCTCCCTCCTACCATCTGTATGTGACATAGATTTTATCTTTGATTTATACTTTAAAAGTATCCAAGCTTTCCTGCCTTAGCAACCAAATCAACCCTGGTCTTCAAGGGATACTGTGGCTGGGTACTCATTTATGAGAGCTGGTTTAGGAAAGCAGCCAGCGAGCTGGCAACCCTGCTAAAACTAAGGATGTGCTCCCTGGCCAACTCCAACTGCTCTCACGCCTCACTACAAAACACCATCAATACACAGAGGAAACACAGCTACGGCTACAGGGTAGATTTCTTAACTGTTTCCATCCTGACTGACTTTGCAACCTACGACAAAAACTGCAACCTTCATCCAATAGCAGCACCGAAAAGAAAAGAACAATTTGTGAAGCGTCTCCCACTAAAACGTTAGTCAGTCATTATTAATGCATTCATTTTGTAATTAATTTGACATATTTAGCATGTTGGAAATAATTAACATAATTAATGCATCTGTGTTGAGGGCAGCAATCATCTCGATGTGTACTGCTCTTAAACGCCATGCTTCGTTTTCCAGTGCCTCCATCACTGTATTTCTACTATGGCTGAATCCTCCACACCACAGTATGTACAGATGAAGCGACAGCAGCTCATTCAAATTAAACTGCAGTTTTAATCTGATCATTTTTTGGGTTTTATTACCAACACACATGAAACCTGTTGACATCTGTTTCTCCTTTTTGTTTCTTGTGTTCTCCCTTTCTGTTGTGTCTCCTGTGTGTTCCTGTTTGTGTGTGTGTGTGTGAAATGGGCGTGGCGCTCTGTTCATTCAGCCCACATGTGAAACTTCTATATTCAGAAGATTATGGTATAAGAGATATTAGATAGAGCTGAGGTCTGTCTTTGCACATTAGATGCTTTATGCTAATTTTGATGGTTTTCAACTGACACTTTAACATATAGACCTTGGTTTTGTCATTACTTCTGTGTATATATTCAAAATATGCCTTTCAGGCGAACAGTCGGTTTCGATGGCCTTAAAAAACTATTAAACAATAGAATTTGAATGTAAATGTACTTCCTTTATGTGGATTCAGTTTAAGTTTCAGTCTCAAGAGGAATAAATCATGTGATTTTTTTTTGTTTTAATAGATTGACAGTCCTAAAAAAAGGGTATCCTCAGTCATAAGTATCCCCGCTCACAGGGAAGCACTCCACATGCTCGATATTAAGATTTTCAACAAAAAAAAAAGTCACCAATTAGTGTCTTATTAGCCAATCTTTCTTGATGAATTTCTGCAAATGGCTGAAAAATTCTTTAGTAAGACATGCCCCCAATTTGCTATGACCCAATTCAAGAAGGAACACATGTAAGTGGTAAAGAAAAAAAGAGGATTCGCAAAGACGAACTTGCTCAAAGTAACTAATTGCCAAACTCAGTTGTTGAAGCTGGAAAGCAGAGCAGGACAAATTAAATAGTGATATATAAACTATACAGAAGTCAAAATGCCAACAGAAACTAAGACGGTGCCAGGGAACAGAGCCTCCAAACGAGAGCGAAAAAAGGGGGAAGATCTTGAAAAGCCTTGAAACAGCAGCTGCTGTCCAGCTCCACCCAACTAGAAACCTGCAACAGACAAAGACAGAGGACACACGAAGCAACAGCAGCACAGCACACACAAGCCATGAGGTAGACTCTGGAGCTCAGCCTCACGAGCACATGTCCTCTCAAACTGTATGAATGGCCATGCCACACCACAATGAAAATTTAATTGAATAAAAATTCTGCTAGAATTCTTCTTATGCAGGAGTCCCAAGATGAATAAGTTCATTTCTGTATGCTCATAAACTCTCACATCTCGAGATGCACCATCTGGGTTTCAGTGACTGTCTCAGCAGTGATGAATCCTTGAACTGGCTAATCATCTGGAAGACTGAACCTGTGAAATGTTTTGCTGATACAGACATCATCTTAAGAATTTGTGCTGTTAGATTCATCACCTCCAGATGCCATGTCTCAAGTAATGAGTGCTATGTTTGTAGAGTTTGACTGATGTGATAATTAAGTCAGCATCTTCAACCTGCAGCTCCGGTTGATGCATCAAAGTGTCATCCAGTTGACTGGCCAAAGGTTCTCCAAGAATAGGACCAAATATCGCCTCAGTCAGAGTCAGATAATAAATTAGCAACATCCCCCTTTCCATAAATCTGTGCATGTGACAACAGTTTCACTGAGATGCTCATCTTTTTAATTTGTCTTTCTGTGCAGTGCATTAGTGTTCACAAGTTGTTATTCATCATTTGTCAAGACACAGATAAAACAGATAATATGTCAGCATTCTCATTGTGAGAACGATGTACAATTGGCACTATCATATACAGTTTTACCTGATCTGTATATATTATCAGTGAAATACTCAGAATATCAGCTGTTTTAGTCCTTTAGGTAGTTATAAAGGCTGTTGTGTGGCTTATTAGCAGCCAGTAACAGTACATCTAGCATGCTTTGCTCATTAACCCCAACACACTATTACCGGAGCTAGCATTAGCCACACAGCAATGGCAGACAGCAAGGCGGATTCAGGTTTTCAGTGGAGAGGACTTGCCTGTTGATGGAATAAAGGAGGTCACGTGTTCAAGTGATCCGTGTGCATGATGTCACACACAGGACCATATCTAAACGGAGAATTTTCACACACATTTACTAAAAGATGGAGCAGGAGAAATAAAGAGATAAACTGGTCTTCTCTTTTAGTTACAGGTTTCTAGATACACCGGGGACACATATTTATGTTGAAAAGACACTAGAAGTGCATTTGCCATAATATGTCCCCTCTAACTTGACTTTTATTCTTCATATAAAATCGCTGCAATGTTCCTTGTCTATGAAATGTGCCAAACAAATTATGGATGACTTGATGTAATTTCAAGACTCTGTTGTAGACTTGCTTTTCTGTAATCTTTGAAAATTGCATCAGCAAAGCTGTAGCTGAAGTACTGTTTGTAACTTAATTATACGACGGAAGCAGAGTGGCACTGTCTCCTCACAGCAAGGAGCTGGATTCTATTCCCTGTCTTGGAAGTATTTGCATGCTATACCCTTCTTCTTCCACAGAAGGTTACAAAAATGCAAGTGCATCGGGGACTCTAATTCTCACAGGTGTGAATTGAATTGAAATAACCTTGTAAGCTCAGCGATGGCATGGCAACCTATACAGTGTGTTCCCCTGACCTGCCTGCCACAACACATACTGTAGGCCTATGTACTGTTCCTCCTGTCATGAAACTCAAGGGGACGAGGTGAGGGCTTTGCATTAATGAATTACTGAATGTTGACATAGGTCTGCCATCAGTAATGCATATATTTTAATTGTGATTAAATACATTTTCACTCTTCAAGTCAGATTTCTCAACAAAGGAGGCTTTGAGACAGAACCACAGACCTCAGGACTAAAGCCATGGGTTTAGTGTTCACAGTTTGTCAGTTGGTTTGTGGTAAGTGACTACTTGCAATTTTGTTTGGAAACATCCACTTCTGAAACTCAAAGGGGGGGGGGGTACAAGATTAAATCTCCATTAGAGCAGTGTTGAGGGCCTTTCCTATAGCTAGAAGATGTCAGTTCAGTTTATATTGTGTTTACATGGTTACATGCACCTACCCAAATACATTTGTGTTAAATCAAATTACCACAAAGTAATTTACACACAGCAAACCTGGGGGCAGTTAAATTCCAACATAAGAGTGTTGGTTGGTTTCTGGGCTGTAGGCAAAATATAATGAAGCTGCCATGCGTAGTCTGCTGTGTGAATTGTACTTGATGACTACCCAAAGGAGACACGGTATACACACAATGCACAGAAAATAGACAGAATGGGGTTCAATAGGGGCTCAGATTTAATTTCTACCCCCAGGATAGCAGGATACTCCTTGAACAGGCCCATCACAGGGCTAAACACAGATTTTCACAACCACACTCACTTTTACACCCACAGGGCGATTTACAATATTTATTCAGGAAACTCACAAAGGCATGTGAAGACCTTCAATGGGTATTAGTACTGTTGGATTGTGCCCTCAATTATTATTTGTTTATTTATTTTTAGTGATGTTGGGCAAACTTAATTTGTGACGCTGACCTCTGACACCTGTGAAGTGGGCGTGCTTAATAAAAGTCCTCCTGCACTCAGCTGCGGCAGGTAGGACGTGCGGGAGTCGAGCAAGAAACGTAGCAGAGCGTCTCCTTTCCTTTGTTCAAAGCTCGGTGCTAAGTCTGGGTTCACACTGCGTAGCCGCTGGCGAATATGCTCTGCCAACAAGTACTAACTAAGCTGCTAGCTTAGGCTATTACAAAGCTATTAATATAGAAGACATGCTCATTTTAGGTCCATACTTGTGCCCTGAGGTCCTACTAAAATGTGTTTACATGCTATTATGTCTAAAAAGCATGTTATTTTTCTGACGGCTGAGGGTCTGCAGACACACCAGGGACACATTATGATGACAAGACATTAAACAGTGCATTTTGTGTCCTCTTTAAAGTAAATACACAGTCTCAATATTAGATAGTAACTTTAGCTATAACAGGTCTAACCTTTTTTGTCTTTTGGGGAAAACAGTTTGAAATCCCTGCCATATTTTCACCTTTTAGTTTGAGCTGAAACTCTATAAAGCTTTAGTAAAACCATGCAGAGCTCTAGATTTGGGTGTTTTTCTGTAGGTTTATCAAACCAAGTAGCCCCGTTACCATTATCACATTGTTTTCCATTGTCATTTGATTCATTGGTATTATAAAACTATGTATTGTAGTTGTATATGTCAGTGGCATCAGTGGATATTTTTCACTGGAGGTATTTTAATTAGAGTTAGGTAGCAAACTACTGTAGCTTACAGTAGTTTATCATTAGCCTCATAATGACTAGGAAGTAACATCAGAATAAAGCCGTATAAATTGTTTGCTTATTTTATTTCATTATTATTTCTTACCTTTTGATAGTCTAATGTAGGAGCTAATGACACCAGGAAATGTTAAATAACAGCCTGACAACATTATTAGCTAGTGGCATTTGATTATTTTACCTTGGCTTTCAGTGAGCCAATGATGGTGGCTAATTAGCATATGAAATGTTATCATTTTAGCAATTGCAAACCTTTTGATAAGACCTAAACGATTAGATAACCAAAAATGGTTTATACTTGCAAAACTGATTCAGTGCATTTTTTGTGCCAAGCAAGGTCTTCTTTTCCTCTCAGTTTGTCTTTTTTATGCAAAAGCTGTTCCAAAAAATTCTTAATTGATTAATATCCATTCCAGGGATAGCATCCCCATATCCTACTCCTCGACACATAAGTACTATATGCTCATAAATTTCAAGTGCTGCTTGTATGTGAAATGATGCATTTGGCCGCTGTCTAATGCCATTTTCAAAACTAGTTGACGGGATGATTAAATTACAGGTCAGTGCAGCAAGACATATTGTCACTAATGGAGGGCGTTATTTGTAGGGGACAATATGTTTATTTCTGCCTTGTTTGTATTGACAAGAGAAAAAATATTCTGTGTTGACAGAATTTGATGAACAACCACTTAAAGAATGTCAGGCATTGGTGGGATATCTTTGGCACAAACCTTGAGCTAACTTTCCAAACTATTAATCTCGCTGTCAAGTGAGTCCTTTCTGCTGTTGAACATATTAACGATGAGAAACTCAGGCTTTATTGATTGCTGAAAGATTGAATCTTATCATTATTTTTCACATGGGTGGGTCTATATAGCCTTAGCCATAGTATGACATTATGTAGGTTATTTTTCATCTATAGTGTTTCTTTCATTATAAGTACTGCTATAGCTAAAGTCTACAATAGAGATGCTGGTGCTGTTCAGTTACTCACCTGCATGTGACTTCTTTTTACCTGACAAGCCATTCTGAGAGTGACAGGGACATCTAATTATAAGCTGATGCAGCTTCACAGCCGGCGTAGATGTAGTGATGTTTTGATGTTCACTGTTCATTTATATGAATTCACTTGCATGTGCCTGAATAAGCCTTGATGTCATTCCGCTGTCTGTCAAATTAGAGATCCATGATGTGAAAATTATGCTAATCTGTTGAGTCTGGCTTCTTTCACTCGGGCTGGAGACATTTAAACATTTAGCACTTTGAAGATGTTTTGCTATAAACATTAATATAGTTTGAGTCTAACTTCATCATGTCGATAACCCAAGGCGAGCATCGGCATCTGAAACAAGAATGATTGATAACTTCCTTCAGTATCCTTGAATGTTAGAACTGTGCGACCACTCAATAGATCGATAACCACAAAAATCTTTAAATGACAACACAACACATGTATTACAATCAAATAACTGTTTTCAACGTAATAAAATACGTATTATCCAATTAAATGGATGAAGCAATTTCAGTACCTCTTCTGAACACTACCTCTGTGTACACTATTAGCACTCAGTATTGATTTAAACACAGAAAGTGGGCTACAAATATTCAAGAAAAACAAATCTCTACATGAGTCACTCTCCCACACCAGCATCCGGCTGCCTTCTACAACCACACTTACATACGACATATAATTTTAAATCTATATAAAATGGATGCATTTTGACCATAAAGAAATAATTGCTCTTTTAAAATGAAATGTAAATTACAGGTTGTGACTGTGATAGTCGGCCGGACCAAAGTGATGTTGATTTGACCTTTTCCTTAATGACTCAGAAATGGTCGGTAATTACTGCGGGTGACATGGTGAGTGAAATATGTGCATTTCCATCATTCTGTTAGTGGTGCCCCCACCTCATTCCCTCTAGTCTGTAATCCATCATACCGAGATGATCTGGCATGTGCTTGTTACATGTAGCTGACAGCTCAGTGACCATACATCTAAAAGCAGAGAGTCTTTTCATAGCTCTTGAAAAAGCCTTGGCTGGAAAACCTATTAGAAACTGAAGGGTCCTGTGAATTGTAATGTTGGGTAATTTGCCTCAGTTAAAGACCTTAAGTTGACGTATCCGGGCTCCTGCTGTTGGTTACTTCATCCTTTAAAGGACTTCCATTTCCAGCTGTAAATGACCGATGACCTCAGTCTTTCTGTAACAGTCGGGATCTTGCGTGACTTGTTACAATAACACATTGTATCTCAAATATATAATAGACCACAAAACTCCAATAATTGTTCTAGTGTTAACAGAAATGGGAGAGATGGCAAGAATTCTGCTAAAAAAAATACAATAAGATATTTTTTGACACTAAAATTGAAATGTATACAGCAGGGCTCTCAGGGACAGGATGCATGCTGGAGACAATATGGTGGCTGAGCAGCTAACCATATTCATATTTTTGGGGTTGTCCCCTGATCCAATCTTTTTGGCTAGAAAGCACCACAGAAATAAGGATTATTCTTGGAAAGGAGGTTTCTACTGTGTCGCTTTGTACCTGGGCAAATTCCCATCCAGACACCCTGGCTCAGGATGAATACCTTTATAAAGTACTCTTAATGATGAGCAAGAAAATCATAACTTTGAAGTGGATGCAGGCAAACCTGCCATCAAAGGATGACCGGATTGCAATTGTCACTGTCAGAACAACGGATGGAGAGACTGACCTTTTCCTTAAGACTACGATTTGACTATTTTGGGGGACATAACCTACAGTCCGGATAGTTGGGAAAAAGCAATGTGCAATGTGGGTGTCATTCCTCTCTTGTATCCGCATTAACCTGAAAACTCCAATAAAAAGAAAGTTCCAAAAAGCGAAAACAAAGTGGGCTCAAAGATGAGCCCACTCAAACACAGAACACAGAATGAATGTCGGCACTCACTCATAAATTCCCATGCTTTTTAATACACGGCACAAGACAGGAGCAAACACATTCCAGCACTTCACCTTTGTCAGCGTTTTCCTTTGTTGCAAAAAAAAAAAAAAAAAAAGTTTTCGAGTAAGGTTGGCTTTTGCTTTCTTCTACCTCACATGCTGACAGGGTTTTTGCATGTGTATCCTCTGGAGACAGATCTCTCTCGCTGGGAGGTGTTTTACAGGCTTTACAACAGCTCTACCCTCCAGGGACTCTCAAACAGACACAAATCACTTTGACATGTCTTTCGTCTTCCCTTTTCTCATACAGGATATAGACATTCGGAGAAATGGCCAATGTTGTGCATTGCATTCTGGATTCCAATAACAAGTAATGACTTTGAGAATAAATAGTCACACGTAAATATTAAGCTGTCAGTTCAAATCGGATTAAATGTACGGATTTTACTGTGACAGAGAATTCTTATTGACTTTCAATTACACACATTGTATATTGTTTGAACATGAAATGTTGCATTTGTACACTTTCCAGCTCCTTTGGACCCGCTTTAGTTCAGTTGTTGTGTCACGCTGAGACTTCCATTTCCAATACTGCAAATCCAGCGCAAAATACTTCTGCTTTGAACCAACAACAGAGAGATTAATGGAAAGAAACCAAGCTGTGAACAGGACCAAATACACTGCTGAGTGCTTTTTATGTGCTAAAGGGTTACCTAGTCCAGTGGTGTTTTTATGTTACCACTCTCCTGACTGAGTTTTAACTTAAAGGGGTGCTGGACTGTCGAAACATTTGCAAAATTCATGCCCACTTGTAGGCAGAAACCCTCGTATTTTCTCTCAAACTCTTTATCTAGTTCTGTCTCTATGTGGTGTTTTAGTCCACTGTTTGCATGTTATCCTGTAAACCCAGCCTGCGATCTGAAACACAGCTGTGGAGCTTCAGAGGAAATCATGTTATCACAAAAATCATAAACAGGCAAGGCTTGTTTCTGAGTGAGTACGTCTATAACTAGATTGGTGTGAAAAATGATGTTACTAGTGTAGTAAACTGTTACATGGTTCATTTGGCCTGTGCAATGATTCTTAAAGGGCATGTGTTAGCATTTTAACACTAGGAGATCCATCCATCCATCCATCTATTGTCTGTACTGCTTATCTCTACGAGGGCACAAAAAATAGATACGTAAAATAAAATTTAAAACAAAAATAGAATTATTATATTCATGCTGACTTTAAATCTGGGGCACTCACAGGCACATGTATGAGAGAGAGGAGATCCTAAACCTGCCCAAAATATATACATATTTATTTTAGAGTTGCTGTAAGCCATTGTTTAATGGCGCTCACACGCCACATACACACACACACACACTACAAATGTGGATTGAGTAAAAATAGTCTGCATCAAATACACTATTTACTTTTGTTTCGGCATTCAATAAAAATTCCACAACTACTTTGACAGTAACAAAAGAGCTGATGTGTGCCACCACCACCACCACCTATCCTTTAATTTGCTTTACATAGCCCATTTTAATGACTGTGAGAATCAAATGAATGCCAATTTGAACTGGATCTAATGACTATTTGAGTGCATTTAAACACTAAATTAACATTGAATGGGTGGTTTGAGATGTGAGCAGGCCAGCTAACTAGCTCATCTAGATACTGTAGCTGCAGGCATGTCTGGCTACTTTGAACTGAGAAGGTCAGCCGTTCTAATAAGCCAACTTACAGGATTTGCATGCCAACACTGGTACAATGCAGAGAGCAAACCATGATTAGTATGCTGCTTTTACTAATTAGCAAGGAAAACTGACGTCGCTGAAGTGGTCAAGAGCAGAAATGCTTCATAGACAGACAAAAACTCCAACACTGTAAAGTTGGCTTCTTGTTTCTCTGTTTCTTAATTTCTTAGAATGCAGTAGATAGATAAATGATCTGTGAAAGCATCCTTACTGTGAATGAAGTGTGGTTAGAGGTGGACATTACACAGACAAATGCACCGCTGCTCTTTTATTCTGCTTGATCTTTCACAACATCCACTCCAGTTACTAATTATGCAAAGTTGACCCATTCTATCAGGATGCCTGTGTGGCATAGCTGATGTGCATTCAGTTGTGGTGAAGGGAGAAACCTAAGTGCCGAACGCGCCAAGTATAAAACACATTACTAACGTTGTGTATCGACAATGAAAAGATCATTCTTATTTTAATGCAGCTGTTGACATTTTCTGCCTCTGCTAAGGGATAGACTTGAATTACCATTCTAACTACTATCTACCATTTGCATACTATATGAGCTTTATTTTGAGTGACTTGTTCCTTGTCAGATGCTAAAATGTTATTGCTTTCAGATCAATTTCATCAGCTGTGAAGTGGGTGACCTTGATGAAGCACGATGCTTCGGTACTCAACTAGAAAAGCAAAATGAATTACTTTTCTTCAATTTAGGCCCCTTCCTGGATTTTTTTTTCATCATAACATTCACAACAACACAGCAAATAAGCACAGACACACTGTCAGAGCTTTCATTTTCTTGTCATCTCCGATCCCCCGCAGGGAGCTCAGGAGGATCCGCTGCAATAAATGACTTTTTTGGTCATTCAGACGAGGGCACCGTTGAGTTTATGTTGCTCAGTGAGTTGACAAATGTATCTCCACGTGCCTTGCTTTAGCCTGTTAGTTGTGATATGAGAAAATAAAGTGTAATATCACAGTGACAGCAAAGCCTGGCATTATATGTCACAGTCAGTTTAAATTTGGCTGCAGGGTGGGCAGCTGCTTAAAGAGAGTGTTGTATTGGACTGTTACGGTTTTGATTCGGGCGCTGGTTGGCAGTGGTGCAAAGTAACTCAGTGCATGGACCCAAATACTCTACTTAAGTGCACTTTTGAGGTCCTTGTACTGTACTTGATCATCTCCATTTTGTGCCAACTCATACTTTATCTTATTGAGATGGAAATATGTAGGATTGTTTATAATGCTACATTTATTTGACAGCAACACCCACTATTTAGTTCACAGATACTCTTGAGAATGTCCACATGTTTTCAGTAAACACTCTTTCTACCCTGCAGGCTTCAAAGGTGTCTCTGAAAAGCTTCATACTCAGGATTCAATCTAGTTCTAATGGATTTCATTAGCAATCCAGTTTCACTATGGAAACAGCATCAAAACTTCTCAAAGTGCTTCTTCATTGCCAGTCTGTATGTTCACCATGATCCAAAGATCAGAATATAACTAAATAAATGAATAAATAAACCTCAGTAACAGCTGCATACTGTAACTTTCAATACTTAAAGTAGTAATGATTGATTGATTATTTGTTTTAGCCACTTGTGTTAGCGAACAGTTGCATTCGTACACACCCAGCAGACACAGAGACATGAACAGTCATTTGGAATTGTATTTCTTGTTAGCAGGCACACTTAAGTCCACAAGTCAATCTCTAACCTCTGGTCTGGTCTCCACAAACTCCTGAGAGAAATATCTTAGCTGCTAAGCAGCTAAATGACCCACTATGTTCACCTGCTCATCAATATTGTTTGCCTGCTGTTTGAAGCCGTGCTGGTAGCGTACAGAGAGAGCAGAGAGAGCAGAGGGAGGTGAGAGTGAACAACAGTAAAGCTGAGGGCCAAAAACCCAAAACATGGAAATTATACTCTTTTTTACAAAATTAAAAAGAAAGAAGAAGTTCTTTCACCACTGACAACTCTATGCCAAAGATTAAACTAATGTCCTCTAATGAATGGTAATACTTTTAAACTGCCCCAGATGAGCAGCGGAGCCATTTTCCTAAATCTAATTTACATGTAAGAATGTTTTGGCTTCAAAAATAAGTAACGACACTTCAACTTTTTTTGTGGTTGACAGACAAGTATAATAACTAAAATGTATTTTCTTTTGTTGTTTTTTTTTACTTGCTTCACTCCCATTTGTTAAAGCATCTCCCCATCAGCCCTCTTAATAATGGCCCTCTGAGAAAATGACTTATTGTTGGAAAACACTTTGTAAAAAGCAATTGAATTTCTTTTCTCTAAACTCAGTTAATTTTCTTACGCTGCCTTAAACACACAAAACACTTGCTTTAAAAGCAAAATATAAAACACACATATTAGAATTAGTATTAGAAATTGTTTTGTTCACTCCGGTTAAACAAAACAGATTTATTTCTTCTGTTTATAATAATCAGAGCGGGATTCATACAGATTCTGTGAATAAAGCTTGAACAAATGCTGCAAATTAGAAAATAAAGAAGAAATGTTACCCATCCATTAAACAGTCCCCTAACAGAGGTTCATAAAGGAAAGTAAAATGGCATCTTTCAGAACAGTACATTCTCTACAATAATTAGACCCCACAGGACTAATTCTGAGGTTACTGAGAGGGCCTCCTAATCTTCCCCTGTATAATGAAAATGGTAAACAGTGTTCAGAGCCTGCCTTTAATAGTGATTAAAAATGAATTACACTCCATCTACCATGGATGTAGAAAAACGGAATAAGCCAAAAAAAGATTATTCTTGCGTCTTTTGTGCATTGCAGGTAGCTCAGAGTGGGTTTATCTTAGGAATGCAGTGAGACTGAACCAGCACAATAAATTTGGCCTTAATTGACCAAAATAATGAGCTGAAAGACAGTAAAACAAACAGTAGAGCTAAGGGGAGCTGCAGAGTCAGTTCCTACGTTTCTGTGGGTTTATCCCTCTCACATTACACAGCCATGTAATCCTTTGCTAAAATAAAAAATAAAAAATCAGTTATCGCAGCTTTCAGTCATGTTCTGAATGCATGAATCTCACCTGAAGAAGTTCTCCCTCCTGCTGATTCAGTTTCCGATCCTAATTAATAAACACAATGTGGAAAAAAAAAAAGAGCCTTGAAAAAAGTAATTGGAACATAGTAAAAAGCAAACAGGAGCAGGATATCTGATATCTGTGAAATACATTTAAGGGAGAACTGCACTTGAAGTTGTGAACTAGTATGCTCGTGTTTATATACCTGAGGCAGAGGTACCAGAGCACTGTTCTGAACTGTGGCTCTGCATGAATGTGTTGAGCATGTTTTATTCATGCAGTACACCACATTTCCTCAGTGTTATCCTCGACAAGAAGCACATACTGTTGACAAAATGTCTTCTTAACCACAAGTCCCATGATGATGCCGTTAACGATCATTTACTGGCATTAGGTCCTGACTGATCTCGAAGATGTCAGTTTTGAAAAATTACTCAGAGGCAGGTGGTTACCCAAAAGCATCACTTGTTCCAAAACGACCTGATCTGATGGCTCTGTTAGCAAGACTTTTTTTGTGAGTATCCTTTGACACTTTGTTTCGCTTAGTTTAGGCAACTGGAGTTACTTGGTCATGATTAATGAAAGATGATAGTTAAAAGAAAGCAAGCTGATTGTTGTTCAGATGTATCATGTAATCAGTGGCCTCTGGGGTCAAATTCCAACGCTTTGTTCTTCATCCCAACCGCCTCTCTGGCTGTAAATAAGAAGCACATTTTAGATGTATGCAACTGCATCCAAGGCCAGTGGAAAGTTGCCAGTGGGTGTAGTGGGTGTCTCTAGCCAGCACGATTTGAAGGTAAAGATGAGTGCAAAAGATGTGTTGAAAGTGTTTCAACCTGTGTGAAACATTTGCAAATATATGAATCCACTTTATAAATGTACAAAGATAAAAAGACTGGAGGAAATTAACAAAAAGAACAGGAGGATCTGATAAGTTCGGAGATGAGATCACTAACAGCTGGCTGCAGTTTGTGCCTGCACAAACAGGCCAATGATCACATTCACACAAATACTGCAAGGAGAACATTTGGCAAAGCTTCATATTAAGGCCCTTGCCTTAATAAATCCTTTATTATGGACTAATTAACAGTTAGCTATGTGTTTTGTAACGATCAATGCTGCCATGTTCCTGTTTTGGTTAAATATTGAAGTAAATGTGCCCAGCCCTCAAGTCAGCATTGATTTTAAAGACTGCATTGTTTCCTTAACTTTAACCAAGTGCAGTGCTTTGTGTTGCTCAAGCATAATCATAAAAAACTTTAACCAAGCTTTAGTAGGAGGCAGTGTTTATTTTAGGAAAAACAGTGTCATGGTGATAGTAAATGACAGATATGGTCAATATAAATGCATTCATTAAGGCTGGACAGCATTATGCCTCCTCCAAAACAAATTTATATTGCAAATCAGGTGCAAATAAATAAAATCCTCTAACAGACAGAGCTGAAAGCACACATACAATGCGTGATAATTATTTTAAGTCAAGAGCAGACAATGTCAGGTACTTATTCTGCACTTGAACTCTCCTCCCTCTCTGTTTGTCTCTTCCTTTATCAGAGTCTATGCACACTATAATGCCGCTGGCTGTAATGTGGACTGTCAATGAAAAATATAAAATTGTTGGAGGCCATTACTTCCAAGTCATTAGTTAAAGGTGGGTGGACTGTGAAGTCTTATGAAATCATTTATGCTGCTTTTCAAGTCATTCTCCTTGCCGGGGAACGGGTCACTGCAGCACCGTTGTGACTGATTGCCTCGCAAGACAACTATGCTCTGATATGAATTAGTATGAATAGGCAAGAGCGGCGGTACTTGCACTGTAGTAGCAGGGAGAAGTGGAAAAAGCTGTGAAATAGGTCACTTTAGAGGGAATAATATTATACTAAATTTTCATTTAGTGCAAGTAGGAAAAATGCATTTATGTGCCTATAATTCTTGAGTTGAAATAGAAATGATCATTAGCCTGTTCCAGTGCAAAGATTACTCATAACAAAATGATCATCTAGATTACTGTACACCTAACAAATGAATGTTCTGATACTCAGCACAGGGGTGATTCAATGTAGCTTATTATGTATTGAGTATATTCACAATCATATTGAAGTACTTAACACAGCTTGCATGAAAAGATGGTGAACTTGTGCATGGTGACTTTCTTTTGAGCACATAGTGGCTCCATTTTGTTGCAAAGAGGTCATAATGAGGAAAATTAATACTTTGTTGTCAATGTTTTAAAAAAAACTACATAGCTAAGGTGATAAAAAGACAACTGATATTATTTTTGTTCAAACCCCTTCCTCCAGTTATGTGAAGTAAATCAATGACTTCATAGTTTCCTCCCTTTTCTCTCTGGCAACTCTGATTACGATGTGACACAAGTGATTTTGCAATAAAGCTCATTTAGTACATTTCATTTGAAAAGTCTGTCTGAGTGTGGAAAAAAATCAAAACACAGAAATAAAATGTGATACAATAAACCGACAGCCTTTTTCTTTTCAGAAGAAAGGCGCATCATCAATGTCAAAATGAAAACAGAAAAAAACAGTCATACGTGGGCAGAGCTTATGTGTGTTAACGCAAGGTGGTGGCAGCCATGGCAGCATGGTGGTGCTGTGGTTAGCACTGTTGCTTCACAGCAAGAAGGTCTGGGGTTTGAATCCTGGTTTGACCCCGGGGTCTTTTCTGTGTGTCCCCATGCTAGGGTAGGTTCTCTCCGGGTACTCTGGCTTCCTCCCACAATCCAGAGACATTAATTGGTAACTCTAAATTGCCCGTAGGTGTGAGAGTGAGTGGTTGTCTGTCTGTATGTGGCCCTGCGATTGGCTGTACCAAAGTCAGCTGGGATAGGCTCCAGCTCCCCCCGCGACCCTGACGGATAAGCGGTATAGAAAATGGATGGATGGATGGTGGCAGCCATGACAGACAGCTTTCCACTTTAAAGCAGCATCCTGTGGGCCAGCTGGCTTTAGATCTAAAGCAGTTTAGTTTTATACAGGTTGTATTCAACCCATTACTTACTAACACGATAACACAAAAAAAAAAAAAGGTCAAATGTTATGGCAACAAACACAAATGATCAGACAATCATACAAACTGTAAGCATGTTCATTATAATGCTAGAGATCCCTTGTTGAATGAGAAAGCAGTTTGATTCACCCCTGATTTTGTTTAAAACTTGTTTCATGGTGTGATCACTGTTGCTCCACTGGATCTACTGTACTTATGGCCGTACTATGTCACTACATAACAGAGATCCACCAGATCTCAACGACCACTAGAGTGAGTGCACATTTATCATAACAGATAACAATGTGCACAGACGTTTTGAGGGGCTGTTGTCCTAACCTAAAGAAAGGACAAACCACCACCTCAGAGACAGGGATTTTTCCATGGCCAGATGGTCGCACATGCTGTTCTCCATGTTGTGTGTCGGTAGAGGTAGAGGGACAGCTGATGAACCACAGGACAACACATGAAATCTTGAGTATGTGATGCGATTGGACTGTGGCCCCAAAAGGGTGGATAATAGAAGTGTTTCTTTTGATTACATGCTCCTGGACCTCGAGGTCACATGACTGGGTGATTCCATGAAATCATGAGTCCTGAGGGTCAATTAAACCATCAAACTTTGTTGACACAGCAACACACCAAGGGTGGGCTTCAACACATTATATACACAGAGTAATGAAGACACGTCAAATAAGACATCGACGTTAAAACAGCAGAATAAGTGGCATGAAATAAATTGAAAGGGAGAACAAGTCAGAAAATATAATCGCAAAAGAAGCGACGGCCACACGTTTTGTTAAGCACAATGAAAACCAGATGTGATTCACTGGCTTTGATTTCTATATAAAGTGTTAAGACAAGGCTTAGATCTCTTGGTGATGTGGCACAGATCTGTACAGCATTGTTGCTAAAAGCTGCTGCACCATACTTTCTTCTTTTTCTTAATGCTTTTAAAGTTTTGTCTACAATATCTACAAGATTATAATAAATCTAGGGGAAAATAAACTAAATAAATACAGATAAGGTACAGCAACTGAAACACTTGGTTAAGGTTAGGGAAAGTACGCACATCGATAAAATAGGCATAAAACATTCATTGTGTCCTGCTTAGTCTGATGTGCTATACACCAACCCACCAACTTTACTCACTCCACCTCATTACAAACTGTAAAAGGGTTCAATGTGTAGTTTCACCTGTCTACAGTCAACTCAAGTCACGACAGAACAGTAAGAACCTAATCTGACATAATAACCATCTGGAAAGACTTAAATGTTGTGTAGTCTGATTGTAGCATTTGTCTTTGTTGTCTGAATGATCTGCTGCTGTTGGAAAGCTTTGAAAAATAACCACTACAGCAGACAAGTGCCATCTAACATACTTGTTGTCTCTGATAAAGTTTGCATGCCTCTCTGCAAATTAAGACAAATCATAAATATTCAGTGTCATATTGTCTGAACAAATGCTAAACAAAAACACTTTAAGTCACCACAGCAGGATGTAAATCTTCCCTCCTTAAAGTATTCATTTAAAGACTCATAAATTCTGCATTTAGTCAGATGAAAGCAGCCAGCCAGCGGATCATGCTGTGCATTATGGTAGGGGGGTGAAGGCAGCACAGCGACAGCTTGTCATTGTGTTTTTTTTTAAATTTCCTAATTGTGGTTTGCTGACAGATATGTAGAATAGGCATCTCTTACTTGGTCTTGCTTTTGTTTTTCAAGGAGGTGAAGCAATGCTGCAGATGTAGCTCTATAAATCATTTGGCGCCATTGAAAATCTGTTCTTAATGGGAAAAAGAAAGAGGCAATTTCAAGGTAACATAAAACTTCCTGTCTTCACTAAAAGCAACCTCTCTATTCTCAACTTAACAAACAAACAAGCAAACAAACAAACATTAGATGTGCAGAATGATGCGTTGTCTGAATACACGACACAAACTCATGCTGTTTATATGTCAGGGTTTTAATGTGTGCAGGTTTTTATTGTTATTAACAAGGAACAAAAAGGCTGTAAAAAGGCGGATGGGTATGGGGATGAGAGTTCTCAGATCTTCGCGGGTCCCCCTCAGGCAAAAAGAGAAAAAAAAAAATCTACACAGGCAAAAACCAGTGTATGATCATGGCTTTTTAAGAAACTGTCATCGTTCTGATGATTAGTCAGGCAGATTTAGAGGGTCTTTGAATGTGCTTGAGAGGGAGCGAAGCACTGCAGTGACAGCTGCCTGCCTGCCTTTTTTCCCATTAGGCAGTGTTTTAAATTGTTTACAATGAAAAGTGGTAAAGGTTGGTTCGACTTCAATGAGGTTTATGTGAACCCCATTTCTGCATGTGATGCAGGAACAGAGGAGAAAGTGGAATTGGGCCCTAGGCTTGATTCCCCCTTCTCATCTCTACATCTGCGATTTCTGAACTCTGCGTCTGTTCAGCCTCCACCTTGTGTTTCTCCTCAGGGCTTTGGCAGCAACAGCAACAACACGGGCGTGAGGATAAATATAATAATTGCAGCTATTAATGTATTTGTAACAAAAACCTCTAGAGAACTCAATGCAAGTCTGATTGAAATAAGTTGATTCCAAAGGCATACAGTTGAAGTAGCTTTTTTTTTCTTAGAGAGTGTGAAGGTGAGGGGGGAAAATATTCTTCAAACGCTGTTACTGAATGTGTCAGTATTTGAGAGTCAGCACAGCAGTACTCGCTCGGAGAGGGAAATAATTGGCTGCGCTGTGCAAAGGCATACACGTCAGTCTTTCTTGGTGCAGCCATGGATGTGATAACGCCTATGAATTGTGCATCTTTCACCACTGGCTCTGTTTCGATGTAGGTGTGTGTGCAATAAATACCCCTTAATGGAAGTCAATCAAATCAAAGAGCTACTTCTCTACTTACTCACATCGTCACTCAACAACTTTTAATCAATGCGTGTCCTTCATGTGTTTGCCTACGAATGGTTGCTCATGTTGTGATTTGCGCTGCTGCCATTAACGTTTATTATGCTAATTAACCCTGATTTAATGCCCCTGAGAGGACTTCAAAAGGACAATGCCAGAAGAGTAGCTGAGATGGAAAATGACAGGTTGCAGCAGTTTGATCCCAGTGGGCGAATCACCCTTTGCAGAGTTTTCCCTCTCTCGTTTCCTCTGAAGTTGTTTCACGCCTCTATGTGGTTCTCACTTTAGGGGAGAAAAGAGGGAAGGGTGGCTGATAACATTTTTAATAAAAGCAGAACAGGAAATGCATGTGTGAGTGAATATGTATATTCACTTTAAGCTTCTGGCTCCTGTTTTGTTTTAATAGAGAAAAAAAAGACAAATGCATTGTAAAGAACACATTAGTTTTCCAAAATGTAACTCTTTTCTAATTCCAGCAACTCGAAATATGGTTTTTAAAGCTGCTTTCTCCTTCTTCCTGGTAAATTGTCAGTGGATACTGTCTTTAATATTCACTTGCACATTAATAATACAAATTACAATAACCCAGGGTAGTGAAGCATAAATGAAGATATGGCCCTATAGGCTTCACTGAGTGTAGAATTTATTATTTTCCAACATAGTTCCAATAGTTCCTCAGTGACACTCACCTAAAAGTGCCCGGTGGCTTTCCACAGCTTGTCAGATTGTCATATATGGAAAGTACCCACAGCAGTGGCAGGACAGGAAGACACTAATAAGGTGACAAAATACAGCACCAAGCATTTTCTAGAGGGAAAATGCTGCCACCGTGATTTCTTATGGAAAAGAAAATTAATGTGCCATGCTACTCAAATACTGAATCTTATCTGTCCCCTCAGAATTTTTCAATAGCTATTGCCACCAAAATTGTTGGATTTCTCCAGGCTTTATAGTAGGGAAAAAAAAAAGTCGATGTGATATGTTCTCTATTTGCAGCTAATGCATAATGATTGAGAAAAATGCTGGTGCAGTAAGTTTTTGACCAATGGCTTTTTGCATTAATTTATTTCAGCAAAATGGCGAATTGGGATACTCAGCTATATAGAAAACTAAGAGTCGACTGCTGATAAATGGTATGCATAAACAAATGCTCTAAACACTCATTGTGAATGAAAATTTAATTCATATGGTTGACTTGAACCATACAAACATATCATAACAAATGTTTGAAAGCAGCTTTAAAGTCTACATTTTCCCAGCCAATGTTGAAGCTGAAGTTATAAATGGAATTTTTTAATTGCTGCATCTTGATAGCTGATGTCAATTAAGAAGCCCTGAGGGACTTGGCTGTTTTGAATAGTGTTCATCGGAACATAACTGACGCGTGCGGGCCAACGGATAGAAGTTACAGATCCCTCTTTCTTGTCTCTTGTCATGAACCGCTCCATTGTGCTAATGAACCCGTTTTCCATCTCAGCTCCACATCCACAGGAGAATCATTTCTAAAACGGCACCCTATCAGCGCTTCATGGACTGCAACCCACAGCTGTCAGTTTGATTCACAACAGTCACCAGCTTGGCATAGAAAACAAAAACGCTGCACATAAATGTATGATTCAGAGGAGCCGGATACCAACCACCGTGCTATACATAGGAAGGCTTAGGGGAGAACTTCTCTAAAGGCTATCTGAAACACCTGCACAGCCTACTGCACCATCCATTAGGTATGAGCTGGTCTCAGATGGCCTATTCTCAATTGGACGAGATCATTAGTTTTGCTTGAGCCCCTATCACTACATAGACTTAACTGTTATCTCACAAGGGACTCCCACCTGCAGTCCCGTGCATTGCTCCCCCCCCCCCCATGTGCCTCCTCCACTTTTCACATTTCTTCCCTCTATGATGCGCCATCATCCTTTACGTTCCAGCTGCAGCCGTTCCCTTCATCTCCATCCTATATCCTGTCTTTTCCTTTCTGGAAACTCACTCTTCCGTTTTACTCTCTCATTCTCAGCTTTGTTTTCCCATGTTTTCATCCTCAATTCTTTACCAACTTCACACTCCTCTACTCACTCTTCCTTCTCCTCCCCTCACCCCACATTCACTCTGTCCATTTGTTCTCCTCTCTATCATCTCTGCCTCCTCTGTTTTCCCCCTCCTCTCTGCTCCTTTTCTAACCCATCCACTATTTTCTCCTGTATTCTCCGCCTTGCTAAACAGAGCCCCACATTATCCCCCTCCTGCTTCTATCAGGGGTAGCTAGCCTGTCAGCCCCAAGCCTTAGTTAATCACTCAGGCAGCCAGGCAGTCGGGCAGCTCACTGCAGGCTCCCTGGACACTAATAGCAAGACAAGCAGAGAGAAAGAGCAGGAAGGGAGGGAGGGGGCGGGGTGGACTCATTAGGAATACAGGTATTTAAGGAAATGGTCCATTTCAAATCAAAAGATAATTTGTCTCCTGCTCAAGCAAAGGCTTTCTGTAAGACAGGCTGGAGTTATATTAGGTCAGCTACAAATGTGAAGTGGTGGGGTTGTGCTACTGGCTATACTAGGGCTGTTGACATTATCAATTTTAGGCTTGATAAATACTTCTTGTGTTTGGATGGCATATTTTATTCCCAAAAGAGATGCCGGGTTTGCTACCCGAAGGTGTTTTTTATGCTGACTCCATGTTGCTGCGGTGCCAATGGGGCAGGACTCGATAAAGTTGAAATATGACCTCCATTTGCACAATGACATTACTTCAAATAAAAAAAAAGGTTGCTGTCAGGCCTCTGAGGTGATCAATGCTTTTCAACAAATCCCTCATCGTCCGTTTTGTGTTTGCATGGCCAAATCAATACTAGTGCGAATAAAAAATTCATACCTTACGGGCAAATGAAACTAAGAGGTGAATGACAATACTTCTGATGGATCCGTTGTTTCATGTTCATGTTCAATGCACTCAAAAGGTTTTGGAGCTACACCTGTACTTTGTCAGTGCTCAGACCAACATTGGTCCTGAATTAAAACTTATTAACGCTATTTGAATGAGACCAAACCATTGAGTCAGTCGGGGGGGTTCTCTCAAAAAAGTTAAACTTGGCCCAACTTTTGTTGGATTGCACGATGTAAACCAGTGATACACAGTTTTGGCCAGTGAAATAACTGCATTAAAAAAAAGCTAAAATAAATGCAGCCACCACTATAACTCTCCAGAGTTATATCGTATTATTATAAACCACCATGTGTTTGATCAGCTATTAAAGTCATGGATCCATTACTCAACAATACTTTTCCCCAACAATAATAATCATAAAAAAAACAACTATATAAAACAATACATACATTTTCAAATAATCACACACACTTTAACTACTTTATATTATGTTTTTACATCAGATACCACAATGTCACAAAACAGACAAAAGGCAAAACACAGTACAGTCATACTACAAGAGTTCCCAATTAGGTTAAAAACATTTTTAAAAAGTCAGATAATATCAGGATATTATTTATATGCAACCCATGTGTGTGGGAAGTCAGCCAGAGAAGGATTCATTCGCTAAGGGCCCAAAAGCATTGATGCCTGAAGAACTTTTTCAGCATTCGGGCCCGGTGAGCAACTGTCATTGGAACGAGTGTGGAATCATATTGGAACACAGTGTCCTGTTCTCTTTATACATTCACGCTGTGGTCCCCTTCCACACACCAGTCAGCCAGGTGACCTGATGTTGACATCTTTAAAGCAGCTCGCTCAAGAGAATTTTTGGAGACAAAGAGACTGTCAAATGTGGTGTTAAGGATGCATAAAAAAGGTGATGACACACTGAATAGATTCTCAAAAATTACCTCAGATTTAAATGCTTTTTTTGACACAGTCTCTACAAACTTACAAAATTATAAGCTTGTTAAGAATGTTATGCAGCACAGATGTTCCTGTTATTGTGTCTACTCCACTTGTCCAATTTTTAATTAACAGAACAGAGAACACTTACCATACAATAAATAAATAAATATAGATATATTTGAAAAAATATATGCAGCAGTACAGTTAGTGCAGAGGAAGTGGACCTGTCACCATGTTGACATCCCTGCTATTAGAGGAACATTCTCAGGTGCAGTGGCTGGCAGTCTCCAGTGTTTACCAGAGAGCATCATTAGCCTGGCGTCTCACAGCCTTAAAATGTCATATATCCAAAGTAATGAACTGAGAGAGCACGCACTATTCCCAAACTTCCCTGCTGCAGAGCCCACATTAATCCAAATGCTCAAACTCTGCAACTCGAGTCCCTCCACTCATTAACAGTGGCAGATATCAAGATAGGAATAATGAGGAAGTGCCCGCAAGTCAGGACATATATTAAAGAAATAGAAAGAGCAGGAGTGTGATGGAAAAGAGAAAGAGAGGGAAAGAGAGAGAGAGAGAGAATAAATCCTGTCATAAATGGGAAAATACCCCTGAGAAATGGCCCGGGCTCAGATGACAAACAGCATGCATTCAAATTGTTTGGAGATGGTGACAGGCTCTCTTACTAGTGCCAGAAACCTAATCACAACTATGTGCAAGTCATATGTAGTTAAATTGTATGATAAAGACTGCTTTCGTACTGAGCAAGGGTTTGTAAAAAAAAAAAAGTTCATACAGCATTCAGGTGTAGAGAGTCCATGCATGTTCTTTTGGAGGTGGAAACTAAATATATTTACTTAAATTCTGTAGCTGAGCACAATTTTAAAAAGGCACTTTATTTCAGTTTTTCCATTTTATGCAACTTTATACTTCCTTGAATCAATACACAGGCAAGTCTTAAAACTGCGTAGGCAAGAGTAAATATAATATAGAGTATTTATATTTAAATAGCATGAACACATATAGCCGTACCAGATATTTCAGTCGAGATGCAGGACCATACACTTGGTATCTATACTAAACAAATCCAGGGAGTCTCGATCTCACAGAGACTTGTGAGCACAAATCATAGACAGTACTTAAGGAAGTGGACATAGCCACCATGATGTCATCCATTGGTTTGCTTGAGTTTGGCTTCACGGGCGTCTCCATCTTGTGTTTTTGGGAGCCAGAAATGACATTCATAATATTGGTTAGTAACAATGGAGTCCTGCCCTAAAGCATACCCTGCTTTATCATGTATTTTACTCTAAATGGGACCATCATTTACAAACTGAACATCATGCTGCATTGAAGAAGACTTGAAACTAGTGACTGAGACCATAAACTCATTAGGAAGGTTTTTAATGTAGTAATAAATCAAGGAGTGGTTGAGTCATTTTGTCCAAACGATCGACTTTCTTTTTGCAGCCACTAGAGTCGGGGTCCGCTTTGGCTTCAGTTTTCAGACCTGGAAGCTGTGTCAACTTCTTTTATACAGTCAGTGGCTCAAACGTGACTTCAGGGAATTTAAAAAAATATACATTGCACTTGTGTGGGCAACAGTATGTGAAATAATGAAATGGAATCAACAGTCAACTTCTGTGTTTTGGAGCATGAGCTGGTGCAGTAAGTATGCATCATTCAGCTGGTGAGGCCTCTAGGTTAGCTGTTACAGACTTCCGCTCTGTATTTCATCCACGTTTCCTTTACAGGACAGAATTTCAAATTGTAAATATCAAACAGGTTTTATATGTAGGATTCAAAATTGAGGAGACTCTGATCCACTTAGTCACATTGAGGTCCTGCCTGTGTACCGCTCACACTTCCGGATCATTTGGGCAGAAAATCTACTCAGACCAGCCAGAAATCACTAATACCCCCACGATTGTCAGAAAGGGTGAATCAAATCCAAAATCTGCTCAATTATCCTCCAGTGTGGGAGCGTCACGAGGTAAACTTAATCAGATAAAGGGCAGAAGGAGAAAAATCACACACAAGGATTCAAGCAGACAGAATCAAGAAACCAAACTGCCACACTGAAACATAAGACAATCTGGCAGCAGACTGACGAAAGGTGGCCGGTCTAAATTCACAGGGAATGGGGAGCAGGTGAGGAAGTGGGTGGAGCAGGTCAGGTGGTGGAACTGGCAGGAAAGAGGTGAGAGAGGGCAGGAGGCAGTGTCTGAGGTCTGCCATGACATGGATTGTGCATTAATAATAAGAGATTCAGAGATATTTGAAATAACAGGGAAAATATGTTTGTTTTTTACGCTGCTTCATTCATTTAATAAGTGTAGTTACTGGTTATTTTGCAGATAAATATCAAACCTTTTTTATAAGTCAAAGACCTGAGTACTTCCTCCACCACTGGTTGTTTTACAGAAAACAATTTTTGAGCATGTCCTGCTGTCATATCAAGGTTGGTGCTTTAAAGCAACAATAACTAGTGCCGAATCTCATTTGCAGTAGACAGAGCACTTCTTCTGGTACCATTTATATTTGAACACATGCAAAGTACAGCAGTGTGTACCTATCATGACCCCAATGCTGAACAAATGAAAATGGAAATTTGGCCAATTCCAAAGAGACATATTAGTAAATGATATATGTGGAATACAGGCCGTTCTTTCAAGCCAAATAGCATTATTATCTACATTTTCATTAATGTTCCTGTACCATTGTAGCTAAATCTGCATAAGATAATTTATTGAACATTTACATGATGAGAGACCCGGATTGCATGTTCACTTGACACTGTATGCCTTTTCTTTCATCATTTCCATATACAACACATCCACACATTGGACCTGAATAATTTCACTAAATGATGCTAACACCGAAGACACAGGGCATTTTATGAAATGGAATCATAGGTCAAAAATGTATAGCTAGCTCTAAATTGATTACTTGCACTTATAAATCTGCTTTATTAATGAGAATCACACAGAATCATGCGCCAGCCATTTCAACTACAAAGGCATTAACCCACTATACATCATGAATAATCATCTCAGAATTTCTAACTGTCATTCACAGACTGATGCTTATTACACATCCATCCATCAACGGATGAGATTATATCAATATGAAATCTAGCCGAAGCATCACTGTGCAGGTATCGAGTGAGTATAGTTTTCCATTTCAGAGCATCACAATATATTACGACTCATTACACTGTGAAGATATGTCATGCTGCTCATCTTTTCATAATATGAAAGCCAATTGATCAGCACCCATCAAATATTTATCATCTTCAGTCCACCTTAAATATACAGATTGTCACCTTTTGGATTACTTTCAAATCATAGTTTGACTAAGACCACTGTCAATATAGTAGAGTTTGATGCATAGGTGGTGAGGGGGTTGGTTGACCCAAATGTTTCCTCAAAAGCCCTGAATCTTTTAAAATAACTTCAACTTTGTATCCTATCCCTTCAATCTGTCTGACTGGACCAGCAAATAAGTGGAGCAACAGTTCTATTACTTGGGAAATATTGCCATCCATAGACCGGCTGTAAAATTATAAGGGGGCATTGATGTCTTATGTGTGTCACATGTTTCATTCAGTTGTGTCATCTCGTTAGCAAGCTAGCTGTCCAACCAGCTTATGGAATATGGACACTAAGGGTGCCAACCTGTTCATCAGGTGGGAACTAACAATTCACACACACTCACACGAACTGGCAATCATCCAATTAGAGGACAACCTGCTCTGCCCCAGGGGCTGGTTACACTGACGGGGCTTACGTCTGGTCTTAAGCTAAATCGGTCGTAACTTTTCATTCTAAGTCCGAACTAATAGTTACGCGGGTTGTGAGAAGCTGTCTTCTCACTAAGACTGTGTGTAAATCTCATGCCTTGTCAGAGCAGGTGTGAAGTCAAAATCGAGGCAGTTTCTACTGTAGCAGCACATACAATGGTACATCTCATACACAGATAGACAAGATAGGGAGCAATTAGGAGCTGAATGAAATTTCTTGATACTGCAGGAGAGATCTATTTCAGGTGTCTGCAGTTGTGTCCATCACCTGCCAGGCCGTTACAAATAAAGTAAACAAAACAGTTAATGGATTAAAGTCCGGCGATCTGCCCTGATTAGCACCACAAAGACAGTCATGGGCTGAAGGAGAGAAGGGTGGAAAGGCAGACAGAAATAGATGTCCGCCATGCTGATACACTGATCAGAACAGATCACTGTATGAGGCAGAGCTGACCAAGATATTTGCCCATTATAGGACTTTAATCAATTTACTGATTGCCTCGTGTTAACGTTATCCTTTCTGTCACAATGTGGGACTGTTTGGCAGCCAGTGTGGTCTTGTGCTAACTGTACAACTCTATTCATTTTTGGATTTCAAAGACGTGACGTTTCCTTTTTTTTCTCCGATCCATCATCTTGTTGATGCAAATGAGAAATTATCAGCAACAAAAATAACAAGACAGCAGGAGACCATTAACAATCTCTCTTAGAAGCGCATGCTGCTAGACAACAGCCATCATGGTGTTGGCATTTCCATGACGCATCGTTAAGACTTAAATCCGGTTGGTGCATCTGACTCAGCCCACTCTAGAGACTGGTCTTAACAAAGACCTACTCAGGAGTCAGGACCAGGCTTAGTAAAGACCGATTGGTGCAGCTGGCCCTCTACAGGCTCTAAAACTATCATGTTCTTCACTAATGACATGCACATTTTAAAGCATTGTCTCTAATGGTTTGAAAAAATAGTGCGTATACCTGCTATAAAAAAAAAATCTCCAACCGGACCTCCTTTAGGTTTGGGCAGAGCCCCGAATGTTTCCACTGTCTGACTCCACCTCTGGTTTCATGCCCTTCTTACTTCTGGCTAAAGAGCACTGACATTTCAAGTTCAGGAAATCTGCTAAATAGAAAAACTGCCAGTGTAACATAAGAAGGTCTTACCTGTATACCCTCAGGGTGAACAGGGACACAAAATCGTGAGGCATTTCTGACAATATGACAATTATCAGACATTTAAAAGCCAAAGCAAAAAGAACATAAACACATTCACATGAGTTATAAACCAAGTCTCACGGTGAGGCTTAATTTCTCTTTGCGTAGCCGGTATGAGTTTGACTCAAGTACAATATTTACAACTCACGTGTCACAGATTCATTAAATTTCGATTTTATATCAAAAGCTTATTTCCCCCTAAAAGAATAATGACAGGCACATCCACCAATGCATAATGGAATAGTGCACCTGTATGTGCTTTGGCATCTCTGTAAGTCTCAACATGTGTTGGACACCTGTGTCAAACTTTCATGCTGATGCCTTGCTGCTCTACATTTTTTTAGAGGAAGTGAAGTGCCAGTAAGCTATGACTCAGCAGGACATGAACGAGCTCCACGCACATCTTTAATTCAGTGCATGAGGGGGCTCAGGTGTGCAGCCTGGTAGTGCATGAGGACACTTTCAAAAAGTGATTTATTTGGCAGTAGTAGGGTAAATATGAATGTCTGATCAGCTTTATTGTATCTCAAGTGAGTAAGAGCTTAATTTCCAACACAAAAATGAATAGTGACTCATGCTTTAATGACCAGGACCAGCGGTCACCCGCTATGGCTGCCAGAAGTGGATATCACCTTGGTAAAACATGTCACATCAGATAAAAATAACATGATCAAAAGACTGGAATGAGTACACACAAAGTATGTTTGGGTTTCTGTTCATGCAGTTGAACTGATTGTGAATGACAGAATCTAGGCCTACTTATGCAGACCACTTTTACATCCAAACTAGATTCCAATCAGTTTATCTCCCAGCCGCTCCTCACACTGACAACTTGTTCCTCTTATCTCATCAACATTCAATCTTCTGTGTCTCATGTGGCTGGAACAAAAAGACATACTCTAATTTACATCAGGACAGCGCTCATCAGTTAGCTTGTTTTGATCACCGTGCTGGATTATTGTGATTTGCAGTGGAAACGCATCCCTGAAAGTGGCTCGCTGTAAAAACAAAGCATATTGCAAAACGAGCTTTTTGGATTTGGAGACATTTCTGAATTGCTGATATAAACTAGTATTAACAGAAGCCCTCATGTGTTGCCCCGACACACTGTGAGTCTGTGTATACGAGCAGAGTGCACTCGTTCTTGCACTTGTGATTTTACCTGAAGCAATGAGCAGCTTTTTGGAAAGTCAAAGTGCCTGTGCTCTCTCTTGCTCCAAGACTGCGCCATCCCATGAGCAGATGCACCATAAGGCAATTCCAAGTCAGGCAGCATCCACCACATTTCTCACTCCAATAGCTTTAGTCAGACTGAAAGAAACACGGAATTTTCCAAATTTTATCGGCAAAAATATGAGTGGTTCGTAACAATAAATGACATAAGTGGTGAAGGACAGCGTGTGGAAATAAGGGTGTGTGGAGAAGTGTAATTACTGATTAGGCTGTTTGGGAGCGGAAATTGCTTCCCTTACATGTCCATGCTCTGGTTTGTGCAGATAAAAAAACTCAAGGATTTTGATATTTTTATGTAACTTTTTTAAATACTAGAACACCAGATATCTAAACCTTATTTTGTATCGTTAGAATAAATATAGATTTGTTTTTCCTTCTATAAGATCCTTCTACATGACACATATATTCCAACATCAGGTTACTTAAGATGATTGACTGATGATTTAGCATAAGCTTATAGCATTAGCATAGCTAACTCTCCTTCCATCCAAGATGTTTTTAAAACATTGCATTCAGTCCAAGCTAGTGAGCAGATTAAAACTGACGCCTTCTGAGGACCAAAACCTAAGATCACAATGTGCATTTTCACCACAGCCTAAAACACTTGAACTTTTCTCATTAAATGCCACCACAGTTCTGTTAGCCTCTCAGAGTTGTGCTGTAGTGGAGCATCAGCTTTGATTGCTCCCTGGCCTGGAGTGGAGCTGCAGACCCACACACAGGGCGTCAGTGGGCAGGTGCAGAAAAAGGCCCTGATAATTGGCTGGCTAGTGAGTCCAGGCCTCCGGTGGGGCTGGGCTGTGACTCCTGAGGAAGACATACAAAATGAGCTACTGCATCAAAAATTGAGGTTGGCAACCTCCATGCACGTCTGGGCAATTTTTCAAATGAGCATTTCTCGGCCCCAGAGGAAACCACGGCGCTCCTGCTATCATAAGCAATTGGAATAGAAATGGACACAAAATACTTTTTTGCTGGCATGCATAAGTAGGCTGGGCAAGAGGGCAAGCTGTGATGTTCAAAGACTGGTGGATAAGAGTGCAGGAACAAAAAGAGACATGTGTTTTATTTTCTAAAGAAATGAGGTTAGCATATTTTTGTTACTGTAGTTTCTCTTTTAAGCTTCACATTTCCTTTTCCTGTTCTGGAAAAGACATCAGAGAAATTGACTTTGAGTCCTAATAAGAACTGTAAGCATTGCGTGGGCATCCTGCTGCCACTGACAGAGCTTTGAAAGCCCCAAGCAGAAATAGCTCAATTTTCACATCAGAGGTTCTAAACCTCTTTTAAAAGTTTGATAAATGACAAGTGAGTTATTGACTTTCTTTAATCCAAAGCAGCTGTAATAACTCAAGGGACCACATTGTTTTTTCAGTTGCATATACAGCTCAATATTTAAAGACACAGCGAAATGTCAGTTTGTTCTTTAACTTGACTGGTATGACACCTTTCGGAGACAGAAAATTTGAGTGTAATTTCAGGTGGGATTTGATCAAATTGTTGTTCAGAGATTCGTTTAAAGATCTTATTTGATTGCTCAAAAAGTGGGTGTGATAGCGAGCGGGGATTCTCTAGAGAATGACACTTTCACCCACACCTGGAGCACCGGTGCTGGATAAGTGGGTGGGAAAAGAGAGAAATAATCACAAACAACACAACTTCACCAAAAAAAACAAAAAAAGACAAACAAAACAAACAGCTGACATCTGAAAAACACTCGTCTAATCCATGATAACACTTTATGTTAGCTACTGGGAGGAGTCGATCTTTTCTCATTTGATTGGTCGCAATCTATGTGTATGACCCCATGTGTGTTTATGAGTCAACAAAACTATTGTTCCACTCTTTCGATTTGCATTAGTTTATGTAAGGAAGAGTTGCGTTTGTCTCCGCAATGTAAATGTAAATCGCTTTACAACATTGAGTCATTGTAGCTCTGGTTTGGTCTCCACAAACTCTTGAAACTCTTGGAAGAACTCTTCGAATTATTTCGTGACAAACTGTTTTATGTCCACTATGTTTTCAAGATGCTACAAGAGCTTTTGCTAATGAGAGCGCCAAGAGTGGGCCAAAACACTGAAGCCATAAAATTAAAACAACTGGCTGAAAGACGTTATAAAG
Organism: Pempheris klunzingeri; assembly: GCF_042242105.1. NCBI lineage: Eukaryota > Metazoa > Chordata > Actinopteri > Acropomatiformes > Pempheridae > Pempheris > Pempheris klunzingeri. Next base: position 25,698,519 of record NC_092017.1, on the reverse strand, counting down.
CATCGTGTTCCTGGTCTGGTTCTACTCTCCTCTTCTTATCCCAGGGAAACAGCTCTTTAGGCTCTTTAGCAGCCACATTTGACTCTCTCCACCTTCTTGCTAACTTTGTCTGTCTGCTGTTTGCAGCTGGGTTTGTAGAGTGGGTTTGTCAGAGCTTGTTAGCTAAAAACTAGAAATGAGGCTGCTGAGAGGAGAGCTTGCTGGTTGAAAAAATAACAATGTAAGCTAAAAGTGGCCTAGAAGACATGAGGAATACTGAACAGTTGTAACTACAGGGACATCTGATGCAGGTACTTTTCTAAACTGTGTCCAGGTCTACATTTTCATTGAAGGGTTCCAATCTTTCTACTCCATTATCCCAAATATTTTATTCACTTCAAGGCTTTCTTCAAATCTGATGATCTGAGGAAAAACGCTTGCCTCAGATCCAGTTTGCACATCACGCCTGAACAGAACTTGGCAGAGTTGGTTGAGAGACACATTTGCATTTGGCCGACCAAATCACTATTTTTATAGACCCCTTTCGCAATTACATATTCTCTGTGTTAATGTTACTTTCAGATGGAATTAGTTCTTTATGTGCTCCGATGCTTGTAGTCCATTAATTTAGTTTTATTGCCGCTAAATTAGATTCACTTACCCCCTCTGGCAAAGAAGCATAATGTGCATAAAAATAACTTATACCCCTAAACATTTGTTCTCAAAATATTCAGCTCAAGTACACTGTAGGTAGGCCACACGGATGTCAATAACCTTCAAAACTCCTTCATGTTTCTGACGTTTATTGTGATATGAACTGAATTACTCTCTCATCTTTTCGTTTGAGTTCCTCTAAAAGTCAGGCTGCCTCTGCCCGGCTAGGACACCATGTCTCACCGCCTACTCTAGGTTTCTGAGGGAATGTTTTCTCGGAGGATCTGGCATTGAGATGATGACAATACTGTCACCTTCACCTACCACATTCTGTGCAGACGGCACTCTTTCACTTTCATCCTTTAACATTATGTTTTAGTGCCACTATTAAGGCATTACGAGTTTGCATGAGTGTTTTCCTTCTGCCGGAGAAAGGGCTGCGACTCTCTGGGTCACTTTGGGAATTGTGTCTGATTGCAGCTTGTGTGGTGAACTATGAAGTACATTTTCAAAGAGCTGTACAGATTGCTCTACGGGGAATGGCTGCTAGAACCAAGCTGAGGAGAAACAACACAATGCTGAACAATAAAAGCAAAGCAGCACACGCTGATTGCAGAAATATTTTGACTCTCAAATCACACAACATGTGTCTCTAGAGGAGGGAAATGCCGCCACCTGAGAGCTGTAAGCCCATCATCTAAGGAAAAAAGATGACCCACTGCTTGAGTTGTAATAAATTGTAGATATATAAATATTTTACATGTCAAAGAGCTATAAATTAAATATTTTTAAAACAAAAGATGGTTAGATTCTCTAAATTGTTGGTATGAATAACTAACAACACCAGTTTTGTTGAGAGTTTTGTTTTATACTGAGCTGAACTCATGTACTTAACTGTCAGCTCAGTGTTACTTGCGTCAGTAACCACATGCGCTGAGGTTAATGTTTCCCTTGATGTGATTTCAAATGTGCTGTGCAAGGTGTTGCATTAGAGTGTGAAACTGAATGTTGAGTGGTAGTTTGGCCCAGCAGCTGTGGGGTGGGTGAGCCTTGCATCTTCAAAATATGAAAAATAGAGGATTGATTTGTTGTGAGAAGCACAATTTGATTTGTTGTGGACTGTTGCTATTAATTCAATAAAAGAAAAATGCAAGAGGAATACTGCATGCCTTTCTGATTTATCATTCTTAAGAAGTTACAGCAGCTGCAATCAATATTTTCATATTAACTATCCTGGATTACCCTATTTGTATGAGAAAGGAGTTGAATTACCACCTGATTCTGCAGCTCTCCTCAGGTCTATGGACTGTTTTAGCGTTCTAGGCTGCGATGATGAGCACGACTCACCAGCACAGCTGTCATTCTCTTCTTCGAAAGTGAAGCTGATCAAAACAAAACCTTGAAACTGGCTCATCACAGACATGCTTAATTAACTTTCTCAAGGTGTGCTGTGGTCAGGTCACGTTGTTTTGAATGTGCCAGTAAGCCCAGTTATTTAATTAGCCTGGGCAATGGCCTTAACTCATCATTTTTCAGGCATATGAATAAATATGAACATGCTGTTGTGCTGTCTAGTAATTTACTGGATAGATGGACTTCCTTTTGTGTTATTGTTTCAAGAAAAGAGATATTTGCACCGCCTGTTAGGCTATTCTCCTTTTGCAGACTACAGTTGGCTCATTAGCTAGCTCTGTTGTTCACCAAGTTTCCTCCATAGTTAGCAGTCTATTTTGACCATTCATCTGCTCCCCAACCCCCACCCTCTTCTCCTACATGGATGGAGACAAATGAAATAGAGCAGAAGGTGAATGCCGAGCCTACTTGTGGTGCTCCCGCAGCCAAAAAACCTTGTACAAGTGCTGTCTGGCAGTATTTTACAGCGAGTGCAGATCCAACCAATGTGATCTGTTAAGTGTGCAAAAATAAATTCAGCAGAGGTAAAGATGTTAAACATCTATCAACATCTGCAATGCACATTTCAAGCATCCTGCTCTTGTATCCATCCAGCTCCTTACAAGTATCACATTAACATCAAAGCCATGTCCTATCTCTGCAAGTCAGTCTTCTACATCACTTATCTTATCTGCTTTCAGTACATAACCGGTTTACTCAACCAACTACCCACAGCAAAGCAAATAACAGACGCAGTGGGAGAAATGATTTACCTTGACCTGATTCCCTATTCAGTAATGGAGAATACAGGCTTTTACAGGCTTCTCAATATTGTATCGCACCTCACTTCTCTCGTAAGGTTGTAAACAATTATTATTTCTACAGTTATGTATCATGACCAGGGCCTTTTGAAAATAATGGATGGAAGTAAATGTTTTGTTGAGCATTTTGTAGCACACAACACCTCGACATGACCAGTGACTGATGGAGAGCATATGCACATCAGGCACATTGCTCACATCGTGTACTTAGTGGTAAGAAGAGCACCAAGGAGTCACCAATGTGATAGTGATTGCTCTCAAGATAGACGTACATAGATCAAACAGAGCTGTAAACACACATCAGCAGATCGAGGAAGAGCTCGGCCTTCCCATGAACACATCAGGTGGAGTTCCTCCCTCCACGTGGTCCAGCAACTGTTGGAGCAGAGACGGGCATCAGTGCAGAAATGGATGTGGGAGGTGGACCATCGCACCATCAATGAGAGCTGGTGGTGAAAATACTGCAACCATTTTAGGTGGCAACATGTACTGTGTGGCAGAATGTAGTTTGTCTGTCCTCTGTGATCCCATTTGTGCAGGCTCTCAAGGCTGCAGTGACAAACTTAGAGAGCGATGAAGGAGTACAGGGTCTAGAGCCTCTTATACTTGTGACCACATCGTGGGCTCAGTTGGAACAGTTTTTATTTGTGATGATTTTTTAAATTTCTTTTGATTCTGTCTGTTCAGTATCCTCCAGTAAGTGTGTGTGGTGGCATTTATTGAGAGTTTAGTTTATGTGTTTGAGTGTGGATTAGGAACTGAATGGTATTTTGTATGATAATTAGTATAATAGTTTATTGAAAAGCATTTATATTAAACACTTCAACACAACTAAACTGAAATGGGATGTGTAATAAAAACAAAAACAGGATCGTTACGCCTGTTTCCACTTTCATTCTAATACTAATACAGATCTCATTAATTTTGCTGCCATAACAAATACAGACAAAAACACAAGTGCTGGACTCTCTGCACATCCTTACTGGCAGAAAGGAGTAATATAAAAACAAACTGGGGACTGACTCATTGAAAAATAGCTCCATAGTGCTGCTGCTTCGAATGCTTAGTTTGTTTGTGTTATCATGTGACTTTGGTGTTTCAAAGAGTAACGTCCGATCCAAACTAACATGGTAAACATCAAGCAAGATGCAAAATGACTCCCCCAATTGCCAATGGAGTCTGGTAGCTTCAAATCGCTTTTCCTGGTTAGACAAAAAGGATTTTACAGGTGTATCTTTACATGGATTCTTTCTATAATGTTGACAGAGTATTTGAATAGCAATCTGATCCTGTTAGTGTAATAGAAAGAATAACTATATCACAATTCTAGTGGCATTAAACAGCACCACAGATGTGCTTTGACGTGAGAGTCTTGCCCCGCAGGATTACTTGACAGCAATTGCAGCCTGTGGCTGAGGTGATCTACTGGACAAATTCTATTTTTTTTTTTTTATACCTACCAGTCATTTCAAACCAACAATGTGTAAAAATAGGGCCCAGGTTAAAAATACTTGTACTTTAATGGCCCATTAACACCCCCCGAGCAGCTGTATGTCCTGTTTTTCTACACTAGTCTTTCATTCTGACTTCTTCATTCTTCTCCTCTGTTTTGAGAGATAGATTATGGTCTTTTTTAGAAGTTTAATTCAAGTCTACCTCCCCGGTCCCACTTGGAGCCTGTAGTTTGATGAAAATAATCAAACTTTGGTGCGAATCCATATTTTAGCGTGCTCTAAGTTACATGGAGGCATTGAGCAATACATATTCCACACAGACGTCACTTTTGTTGTAATGCATAGATCATTTCAAGCCAAATCACTATGCAGAAAAATAATGACAAAAGCAAAACACCAGACACTCCGGTGCATGATGGGGCTTACGCTCTGTTCCATTAAATGTTGGAAGGGGGAAATTCCCTGCTGGTAGGGTGCAATTACAGTATTACTATGCTACAGTGGTTCAGCTCTGATATGAGAAAAGAAATGAACAAAACATTGATGCTTGTGAGATTTGATTTAACCAGCAAAAATTATGGTTTCCACACAACCACCAATGTTACATTATCGCACCGCTTTCCCGAAATCTTACTTCCTTTCATCTATCAATCAGTCCCGTGTCTGTAGCCTGTTGGACAGGGTAGCGGGATTCAACTTTATATTCCAAATGTATATGCCCACATATGTTTCCACATTTTAGTTTGATTTGACAGGATTTACTTTGCATTGCACTGTGCACAAAATTATGTTAAGAACACTTTAAACCTGGTTCTGTGAAGAGCTTGTGTTTCTTTATGCTGATGTGGTTCGTACAATCTTGCACAACTGGTTGAGAAATCTTGCAAATTCTCTTTCAAATCTTTCATATTGTACGTTTTACTTGATCTGTCCTTTCAGTCCACATTTCTAGCAGGAAGGAGTGATGATTTTTGCATCTTTTTTAAATTTGCGGCTGTCTAAACGTGCGATGGAGAACACTCTGGGCAATTTCAGCCTCTGAACCTGCATTTCCTCATTGACTGCTTTTATCACATGAAACGGTTGAACATCAGAGAGGAGCAAGAGAATAACTTTGTGTTGAGCAGACAGGGCTGCAAACTATATAGCGCAAAGCACTTGGAGGACACGGAGTGTGATGCTTTTATTTCACGGCTTGGAGTAAGATATAAACCCTTGCAAATTACAACCAGTGGGAAAACCACCTGAGATAACGGGCTTTGATGCTGTGTCTTCCCCACTGCCTCCAGCAGCCATCCATCAGCACAAATCCTAAAGAGATCTGAAGCCCTGAAATTCTCCTCCTGTTACTACAGAGCATTGTATGAGCTGCTGCATATCTTAAAAATCAGCCAGATCCGATCAGTTGTAGCTTAAATCGGAGAATCATACAAATGCTAGATGGACATGTAGACCTATCAAACACTCTGTAAAGTGCCAGCACATCACAAGACAGAACACTTCTTGTCTTTAACAGACTTCACATGCTGGATTGCTGTCGAGAGAAATAATTTTGTATTTAATGATGCAAATAAAGCTGACATTATATGTGCAACATGTAGAACTCACCACTGGTTGTTTGAATGTGAATCAGTTTTTGGTTTGGTCTTAGTTAGGGTACTTAATCTCTCTTATGTGTGGACAATTAATACTCCGCCTCATACTGCGGCATCAAATATGTTGTGCTAATGGTACCTTGTATGGGGCAATTTTGCCATCAGAAATAATTAATAACTGTCGAAGATAATTACTAATTATATAAATTCATGGGATTTTGTGTAAAGTCCACCTCTATTGGGGCACCACCTCGATAAACGAGGAAACCAATTTAATTGATTCAGTCTCATAAAAATACTAAACTATCAATTTGGTATTATGATTAATAATTAACTTAATAACTACTACCAAAATTACCATATTGATAGCAAGTTGACGGATTTTGGAGTTCTTGACAGAGAAGAGGTTGGCAGTATTCACTCTTGTACAATATTAAAGAGGACAGCATGTGGATTAAAACATTTATTAGCCATGTGTATAGTTATGCTATGCTATAAATGCCCAGTTAGTTTGCTACCAGTCCTTAAAAGGGAGAAGAAGAGTTCTTCACTATGCTGCATCCTCAGCCTGTTTTATGAATCAGGCTGGGAGAAGGGTGTGGTTCTTTGTCCTTGCTGGAGGAATCCGGTCTCTCCTTTGTTCCCTGATATTTAGCAGCCCGGTGCTAACTTGCTGGTGTGCTCCTGTTGCTCTGAAGAGCAGCTGGCAGACTTTGGATCATACTTGCTGGCGCTGATGAGCTTGGTTCAGTCGGGGCTTTGTGCCGCTGCCATGAAACGTGTGGCCTGGTCTGGTGCAGGCCACACTGAGGCTCTGGGCTCTGGGAGGAGGACTCTCCTCAGTCCAGATGAGAGGTCAGTGAGAGCTGATCTCTCCTAAGTCCAGGAGAGAGATCAGAAAGAGAGAGATCAGTGGGGGAGCTCTGGTTTTGTTAACCTCGGGGAGTAGGGTCATGTGTCCCACATTGACCAATTGTGGCTGCAAAGCTGGGTCCAGGGGCAATCTAGCACATATGTGTGAAAACTTTGGGACTCTGGGAAACTGAGTTCAGAGAGGGAGCCCTTTGTTCAAAAGACAGAAACGTGTCGTCCTCACCATTTTCTGGTGAAGCCCAACATTATTTAAGAAAATTACAGCAAAGTTTTACTCTAGAAATGTTGCAGAATGTGTTTTCAAAAATCTATGTTAAAAAAGTGTCATTTAGAGAGAGCACTTAATGATATTCACCAGCAATTGAATTTTGCATTTTTTCTAAAATGAAACTGGCTGGAGTCCAGGCGTCTAAATTGTTGCATTTGCACTTAATCGCTCTGATTTCTCTGATCTCATGTACAACAGCGTCCCTCTGCAGCTCAAACATATCTAAGTAAAAATGAGAGAGTGTGAATGTGAAAAGCTATTTAGACACATTCACTTTTGACAGGGAGGCTGCACGATTCACTGAGCTCCGACACAAATGATCAATAGCAAAAAGAGTCATTCAAAACATTCAGGTAGCAGCCAGTTAAAATGACAAATGTCATCACTGCAGGTCGTATCAGCAGTTGCTTATTAATGTTAATTCCATGAATAACTTTAACCTTGACCAAAGATGTTTTCTGAGGAAAGAAATTGTCCTTTCTCAATTTCAGGAGATGGATTCTCACAAATTAAACTTTCATTTATGTCATATAAATAATTCAGACTTATCTAAACATACTATTTTTTAATCAGGACCTGTAAAAATAAGGTAAATCAGATTAATTAGACCATAGTATAAAGTTATTGTATTGTGTCAGCCCAGGTATTTGACCCCTTTGGACCCCTTAAATTAAATTACTATATATTCTATGCAATTTGTACTTTGGGTGTTTGGTCGAAGTATGTTTCATAATTGTTTGTGTTCAAACTGACAAACAGGCATTTTCACAGTAAACATTATGATTTGTCATTGTGGGAAAAAAGCACATATGTCACTAATAACATCAACAATGGCTCTGTTCATTTGCAAGTGTCCAAACGGTGACAGAGAGTGCTCCATACCAGCCCCCTGAAAGAGAAGGAGCTAAGTGGAATTTAGCCATGATTAATTTTACAATTTGCACTTGTGCTTTTCGCACTGTGGCACATCATAATGTCCACTGAGACCAGTACTGTAGTTTATAGTTTAATGTTCCATGGGTCCTTTGTTTTAAAAATCAGAAACTGTTTCACATATCTTCCCAAACTCATTTTTGAGTGCTTCTTTTATAAGTATCTATTTTCTTTTATCATATATATTTTTTTAAATCATATGTAGGTTTTTAATTGTTAATTGTGAAAACTAATTCAGAATTAGTCAGAATTTTTTTTAACATTCAAAAATAAACCAATAAAATCAACAGAATGTGGAGACATAACAGTAACGTTATGTCAAAGATGTATATGTACTATGTTGCGGAGATATCTTCTGTAGTTAGCGTGCTAAGCAGCTAACCCTGATAGTTAGCCACTGTAGCACCCAGTCTGCCCTCAGTCACACCTGATACCAAGAAGAAGTAGCACTACCTCAGTGCTACCTCACAAACTGTACTGAAAAACATCTGAGATGCAGAGACCATATTATTTCTTTGGCAGTAAGAGAAGTGGACCTGGAGGCGGTCCCTGCCCTCAGCATCCAGCCAGGCCAAACTCTTCAGCAGGCAGTGCGACTGCCCAGAGGAGAGGGAAGAGAGCCGGGGGACAGAGCTAAGCTAACCCAGCTCGGACCGAAGGCTGCTGCTGGTGAAAGTCTGGTTGCAGGAAGGTGGAGTGGACGACCTTCCCGACAACCAAACCAAAGAACAGAGAGGCTTAGATAACAAACACACACGAAGGGAGTGTGACTCCGTCCTCTGCTCAGGTCGCCATTACTGCACTGCATCTTTACGAAGTGAATAGTTGTTAAATGCTATATTAGTGTTCTGAATGTCTTAAAGATGAAGACCATATTATCACCACTATCCTGTTGCTGGTGTTTCCCCAGATGTATATAATAAATAAACTACAAAATAATTGTCTGAGTGTGTGTGTGTGTGTATATTCATTAAAATAATTGTATTATTTTTACATCATTTTAAAATCGATCCTGCTCTATACTACATTTAATTATCTCCATATACGAGGGATTCTGCGTGTGTGTTGGACAACCCTGTGTTGAAAAATCTTGAACCTTGAGCAGCTATACATTTTTAAGGACATTGTAAGGTTCATTAGGAGAGGATGAGTGGGGAAGGAGGAGGTGAAACTCTGCCAACTATTGAAATGATGGCCAAAAATGTACAAATTGCATCTTTAAAGCATCTTGGTTATGATGCAGTTAACAGTTAACAAGCCTGGACTTTTGCAGGTTTGGCCTTGAGGAGTTAATACTCTGACTAAAGCTCCAGTCACATTTTTTATTAACAAAAAAATCCAGACCTTTGTCAAATCCCCAACAATCTAGTCACGCTAACAACAAACTACATGGTATATGGCCTGTGCTTCACATTCACATTCACCCAATCATTCATACTCATAATCTAAGAGGGAACTGTTCTTTCACACACTCTAAAGCACAGAGTGCTGGTGTTGAAATATTTGGGGAGCAAGTTAGGGGTTCAGCGTCTTGCCCAAGGACACTTGCCTGTAGGAGCTAGGGATCGAACCGCCGATCTTCCAGTTGATGGACAGCCCACAACCTCTGAGCCACAGGGGCGGCAGCTTTGGCTCAGAGGTAGAGGAGGAAGAAGACCTGATGCTTTTTCATGGCAGACCTTTGAAATGTCATTGCAGGAATGTAATGCAGTAACTTAAATAAAGGATGAATCCAAGTTATAGTGCCTCAGTATTCAGCGCACTGACTCACAATAGCACATAAATGTAAGATATTAATGGTATTCGTTGGAATAAAGGCTCTACTGAAGAAATTATTGATGGGTCATTATAATCACATGCATTATAAGTACAAAATCTATAGACCACACATAAAAATGTATTTTATTTAGTGTATTAACAAATTGTATTATACATTTTATAGACAGTGTATTTGTAACTTTTGTTTCACAAACAACAGCATTATAAAAATAAAAGCACATGTAACATATATTGTGATTGTGGAGTCTTTTTTTTTCTCGGCAAATCTGGAGTAATACAGCATCTTATTTATTCATTTTCTTTATTTCTGTCTTTTTGTTTTCTTACAAAAATGTGTAGTAGAGTTTAAAAACAGGAGTGAGTTTATTGTTGCATGGAAAGCTAAAATCAATGAGGTGCCCATCATGTATGTCCCACATTAAAAGGGAGGGCCATCATATTAAAACAAGTATCTATGTTTATTTCTGCACTCAGAAAACAAATGAGATGAGAAAAGTACAAACAAAAAAACATGCTGGTGTTGAAATGTTTATATTTGTGAGATGGATACATTGCTCGGGTAATACTTCATTAGCAAAAGCTTTTCTTTACGTATGTGAGTGATTCAGATTTGTGCAACCTACAAACGTCAGCATATTTGCAACAAGTCATAATGGCAGAGTTTAAAATTCATATTAACTGTCAAAGTTATTTTCATCGGGAAAGAAAAAAAAAAAAAGCTATGAGGCATGTTTGGTGAAATCCTCCTTAATTCTACACTGTTGTACAAATTTATACGAAAAGCTGACAAATGCACTCTTGAGATTCATGACGACAATGGAAATGTCCCCCAAATGTCCCTTGCACGGCTCCAGAATTGCTCTTAACCATCATCAGGACTGCGTGATAACTGCTCTGCCATCTGTGCACCTGGCCGCCTGCCCACTTATTAGCTACATAATTTGGTTGTTTCGTATTCCACCGAGTTGGGCTGCTTGGCACTGAAAGTCTGCAGCGCTGCCTGGATCCTGGCAACGTCTGTGGTGGACAGTTTGAGGCGGTGCCGCAGCAGACAAGAGAAGAGGTCCAGAGGCTGAGCTCCGGGTGGGGAAAGCCTGTTGACCCGATCCCGGATCTCCAGCAGCTGCAGCAGGGCCGAGTCCTGGGATCCCTGAGTATATGGGTAGTCTAGCTGTAAAATCAAGTCCTGGATCGCTTCCGGGTCAAAGTGCATACTATAGCCATATACCTGGATGCTGTTGATCTTCATGTAGCCAAGATTTCGGCCTGGTTCCAGGTATTCCAAGGGTTCATAATATACAGTTCCATTCCCGTTACTTGTGGGCCCTCTAATCCGGCTCCGTAGGTAAAAGTGTACTGTCTCAAAAAATGTTTTCCACTTGTTTCCCAAAGTCAAAGTCCAGTTATAACAGTCATAAGGAAGGTCTAATTTAGTCCTCTCCCAGTCTGGATAGTTATTCTGGTCAATGGGCATGATCCAACTCTCCGAGTGGCTCCCCCCGAACGGATTGATATAGACGGACAGCATGGGGTCCAGAGTGCTGTTCTTGGTAAGGCAGATCTGTAGAGACATCCCCAGGAGCATGTGAACATGGTTTGACTTGTATTTATTACTCTTCAGCGTCAGCAGCATCCTCTTCCTCCATGACGGGTCGAACCAGCTGTTCAGCCTGACGTCATTGCTGACAAAGATCCCGTGGATGCTGATACGGTTGTCACGTTTCTGCAGAAGGTAACGAAGCTCCAGGTCCTGCAGGTCCATCTCAAAGCCGATGTAGTGGTCAGTGGAGTCGGGCACTTCGTTGCGGCACACACCCTGGCTCAGCATGTAGCCCTGGTTGCAGGTGGCGCAGCGGGAGCGGTTCTCATAGGAGCAGGAGGCGCAGGAGGTTCCCTCACCCACTGTGCAGGGGATCACACCCTGGCATGGGGGGTGCTCGTAGGGGCATGAGCAGCTCCTGGTCTCCTCCAGGTAGGAGCCGATGTGGTTGTTCTCACTACAGTACATGATGGAGAGGATGTAGTGCAGCCAGTAGCTGAACGGCCTGCAACAGACAAAGAGCAATATGTAAGATTTACTATACATACTTACAAGAAATATACACTTACTCACAAATTAGATGAAAGAAATAATTATATATATACACACACACACACACGGAAAATGAATATATATATGCACACACACACACACACACACACACATATATATATATATATATATATATATATATATATATATTATATATATTTCCCTCTTGTTTCAGGTCCCTTGACTTGTGTGTGTTTCCCGTTCCTGTGATTGTCTGCCCCGCCCTGGTTGTTTCCACCCGAGCCCCCGTCCCTGGTGTGTGTATTGTCTGTGTTTTCCTGTCCTGTGCCTTGTGTTGAGAGTTTTGAGTCCAGTCAGGTTAGAATTTATTAGAAGTATTTTTTTATAGAGTCTGTTTTTTGGTGCCCTGTCCTTGTTGTATTCTGTGCAAAAATAAAGAGCACCTTTTACAGTCTGTATTGCTTTGAGTGAAGGTTTTCAGTCCATCCTTCTGTGTGTGTGTGTGTGCTTCTGGTCGTAACAGCAGTTGCCAAATGTTGTATTTAGTCAAAGACACAAACTCAAACTTTGAATCAAAATTCCTGAGATCGTGAAGCACAAAAATTAAATGAAGCAGATGGACTGCATGACAGGAATATAATGTTGTAAATCAGTCTTTCATTTTCTTTGTTTCACATCTGTCACATTTCTGAATCCATTTCTGTTCTCTAGCAAAGTCACTGTGGTCATGTACAGCTGCTAAATTAATTTGGGGAAAACAATGGCGCATGTATAAGTAATTTACATTCCGAAACACATTTCTGGAGGAAAATATATATAATATTTGTCCTAACGGTTGTTTGACAAAATAATAGCTGGGCTGAACAGCATGTGCAGCACTGGGATTTTCACTGAATGATGAATAACAGATCAAAGTCATTAAAGTCTGCCAAGTTCCTGACGAGTACTTCACAAACCAGCGGCTGAGCAAAAATATTTCAGGATTTCAAAATAAGTGTCCACCTAAGTACATTTTCTGGAGGGTCATTCCCCATTTCTTAACAGGGAAAAAAATGGCAGTGTTTGTTGCTGACTTTCCCTTACCAAACGTTTGATGAGACACAATGATAAATGATGAAAGCATGTGACTGTGCGCGCCACTGTCGCCAAAGGAGAACAGATGAAAGCAATTTGCAATAAACCTGAAACAAAGACCCTTTTTCTCCCAACTCAACCGTAGAAGAGTTTGATGCTTTGAATATGAAACTCTCTGATTTGAAAACTGAGAAATGCAGTATCGTGTGAAAGTCATCTAACAGAACTATGTCCATTTGTGTGATATGATACAACGCATTTAAAACACAATTTGGCTCAATTAAACAAGACACACTTTTGGACTGTAATAGGAGCTCTTGGAAGTCATCATTATGCAGGAATCACATAGAATAGACAAAGTTATGCTAATGCTGATTTATAATTATAAAACTGTATGCATACCCTTTTATACATATATTTTCAATGCTGATGAACATTACACTTTTGCATTTAACGCCTTTGTATAGTCAGACTCCATATAAACATAATTCTGCATTTGTTAAGCAGTGTGAATATGAGAAAGAAAGAAATATGTACAGGGCTAATAACAACACCTAAAGCTGAAGAAAAAATGGAGCCAGCAGAAATCCTCCAACAGATTTAGCTTTGGTTTTTAATTGTAGTGTTTGTCTGTCTCAAATCAGTTTCAAGAGAAGAACTTTGAAGCAGCCAGCAATTATAATACAGTACTTCACCATCACAGTGAGTGTTACTCAGTGGTGTGACATGGAGGAAAAAGGAGAGGAGCCAAAGACATTTTTCTCAAATAATCTAATTTAAAATCCGGTGATGTTTTGTGAAAAGACAGTTGATATAATGTGTTAACAGTCTTAACAGTACCCTTCCTTGAAACTCATCAGTTAGAGTCAGTTGTGCATATCTCACCTCCAGAGTGGAGGCTGTGCACAGCAAGGGAGAGGAAGCTGTCCCGCCTTCATGAAGCACATAGAGTCAGCAGGACATGTAAACTGTCATGGAGGCGCAGTGTGCAGTACGGGCCAAAGAGAAGCTGGGTGTTCGCTCTGCAATCTGTTCATTGTCTGCCAGCTCATTTCGCACAGATCACATGCCACACACAAAGTTTCTCCTTCTGCCGCAGAATTTTTTTTTTTTTTTTTTTTTTGACTACTGAGCAAAGCCCACAGAGGATACACTACATTTTTTCCATTAACACTGACATTTATTTACTTGATGGACCATAAAAAAACCAACATATGTGTTGTTTTGTGCTGGACTATCACTACTAGTCTGACACCTTGTTTTGTCAGACAGCTCAAAACCAAAAAAAATAATAATAAAAAAGTAATGTCCTTCTTCAAAGACTGTACTAGTTACAATAGAAACTCAAAAATGGATTTGCAGCATTAATTCACATAAGAACATGATATTTTTCTGTTTGCTTTTTCCTCATCTGACAAAGACCATGATGCCTCAGTAGATGAATAATGGCTACAGAAATCCATGAAAATATCTTGTATAAAAAAAAAAAATCCTGCACTAACTAGGTCATTACACAAAAGGCAATATGGGAAGACGTTGTGGAATAAAGAAAACCAGTGAATGTTTTAGTGTAGAACAAGAGTATGTTGTATTTTTTCATGCAATGAGTCGAAATCAGACTTAATGTCTTTTGGGCATATCTTTTAAAATCAAAAAAATGTAGAAATCATATCCCATGATTAAAAGATTTTAATATAGAGACAAATGTAAAAGTTCAGCTGAGGGAGGGACTGCATCTTTTATTCTTAAACCCTTCTTAACCCTGTTAATATGAAGCGACAGACTCTCAGATCTTTTGAGCGCACCAGCACGATCCAAAATATTCAGTTTAAGTATTTACTTTCATCACTTCCACTATATCTCATTATACATTTACTGCTTTCCCTAAATTTGTCCCAGATACTGTCCAGCTGAAGTGTTGAGAAATACTGAATATTAGATCCGAGCACATGGTGCTGCGCCTTGTTTATGAACTCATCTCCACATATTCTACAAGTGACTTTGTATTTCATCATCTAATTTCACTGTCATTTTTCACATTTTTGTTTTAATACATTTTATACGGGCTGCAAAAACTGTGTCACAGCAAGTGTAGCTCTCATAACAACTGAGAGGAAAAACACAAATAAAACATTTCCACCCTTCATACCATGTTCTGGGTGAATATTCGATTCTGTGGTTCACGTTTAGCCGTCAGCTCAGCGTTCTAAATTAATGCGCTGGCTATTTTGAAAAAGTTACCATAGCAACAGGGACGCAGTCAGAGACTCCGTGCACAATTTCTTCCAATACCTTACCAAGCAAACTTATTTCCAACCGTGAGTGTAACGCTAGTCCTTTGGCATCTCACCCTCTGAACACCACGGGGTGGAGACTGTAAGACGCCAGCCACAGGAAGTACACTGCTCCTCTGAACTGAGAATGTATCATACCATCACTCTCTGATCTCCTTTTTGAACAGTTTATATTAATGATCACCATTCATGGGAGCCAGCCTGTGATTTGGGCCGCAGCTATGGCTTGTGAAAAACTGTAGATTTTGGTTGCAAATGTATGAAAATAATAATTAATTTACTTTTCTTGCTTACTTTCTTACTACTTACTTTTCTTACTTTTTCATTTTGGCAAGCGACCATGGTATAAGCAGTATAAAGCCCTTTATGGCGTCGATAATCAAGAATTAATGCACTCCGGGTCGGATAGTTTTCTGTCTCTACATTATCAATTAATTCCTGGTAATGGACACCCCATCAGGCATCATCTCTTACTTAACATCCTAATGGAATACATCACTGTAGCCTTAGAAACATCCAATAATATTCACCCACAGCGCTAATCTCTTGTATTACAAACTCTAGACACTATCCTTATAGCTACAATTAGCATAAGCATCGAGGAATCGAGCAAATGCAGCTTTACTCTACTTATTAAAGCATGCTTCACCTTACTTCATGCAATTACTGCAAAACACATTTCTTCAGAGCAATATTGATTTACTCCAAGAAACTTGTTGTTAAGCTCAACAGAAACAATGTGCACCTCTCAGCTAGGTACTGAACAAACGAAAATTACAAGACACGCTATTGCTGCATACATGCATGTGTAACAATACGTCTTGTGCATGCATATATGGTCTGATAAGATACTTTTGAACTTCTGTTTATTAGAAAATGTTATTTGTAACTTGTAAAAATAATGCCTGTAGAATCCCCATTGCTCCCGTGCCATCTAACATACCCCCCACCCCTTCAGCATCCTTACAAGAAGACCAAACAGCAAAATCAAGCACAAATAAATACAGACCAGACGTGATGAATACATTTTGAAAATAAGAAATAGTGATCTTTCATCTTCACCTTTATAAAATAAATCTTAGTTGGGCTGCCTATGAACTTTGCCTGTCTGTTATTTCAGTTCGGACTTTTTTTCTAGCTTCAACTAACACATAGTTGCCTTAGTCATCTTACAGGGATGGTGGCACCAATCTCTTGCCATTGAGGAGGATTAGATGTCGAGCTAAAGACAATCACATTACACGTTTTTGTCAACCACGCTGCTTTTGAGAGATAGATACAGTGAACTATCTTGAACATGCAGAAGAGAAGTGTAGGTCAAGACTTGAAGCCCACTGGTCCTCTGCAATAGAAAGGCCGGGATCTTTTTCCCCAAGTTATCCTTAGATTGTGCAGAGATTGCAGGATGATAGTGTTGATTACATTATAAATCCATGAGTAACCTTTGAGACTACATTAAATCCCCACGGAGCATGGGTGGTAATTTTTGGGTCGCCTAATCTGTAGGTACCAGAACAAAATGGGAGTGTGGTAGTGCATAATGAAAGTTTTTCAAATGATGAAAATCCCGTTTATATATAGATCCTTAACAGCTCTAAAGCCATTCCATGTCAGGCTCGAAAGGCCAGGACAGACAAAGAGTGGGTGAAGAGATGATTTGCAAGAACAGGGAGCCTGAAGTGAAGATCTTTAATGTATGAGCAACTGCAGGGTTTTCAAAAGATTAAGAGCTAAAGGGACATAAATCAAGGATGGGATTTTCAATTTACATTTACAAATTACAATTACATTTTTACCCAAACTGGAGCTTCTGCACCACCACGGACAACATTAAAATGTTTTTGATAGGGTCTTGCTGTCCCATGTGCAGCCACTTATAACTTAGAGGTTAAAACACACCATGTAGTGGTGCCCCAGAGGCTCAACTGGTAGCGCACATATCATTAAGGCTTATGGCCTAACCGCAGTGACCTGGGTTTGATTCCAACCCGTAGCACATGTCGTCTCCTCTCTCTCTCTCCCGTTTCCACTGCTATCCACTGTCTAATAAAGCTGTCTGTGGCTGAAAAAAGCTAAAAAAAAAAAAGAGATACCATATAAAAGGAGTGAGATACCATCACCTTGAGATATTAAAAACCAGATCAAACTTTCTTGAATGGGAACAGGGAGTTCACTTTTTGTAAGTTCAATTTGTTGCAGGGATACCTCCCAAATCTTTCCAAAGCAGGAAGCAAGGATGCTGGGATGGCAATATACAAAAGGAGATCATCAGCATGCAGTGACAAGTGCAAATAGCAGGGGACTCTTTGGGCATCGTTGTCTGGTGCCTATATGGAACATATCTTGAATTTGAATCATTCATATGTACAGAAACTAAGGGGGGGTGCATACAGCAGTTTGACCCATGAGCCTATAAGCCAAAATTCCCCACGGTCTTAGATTACCACTCCAGTGGATGAAAAGCTGTTGGCATCTAATGATATCAGAAGATCAGGAACATTTAACCGAGTGTAGTTAATATCAAAGGCCTGGTCTGATAAGTTCTGATTAGATTTGGCGGGTGATTAGTATAATGCTGGTATGAAGAATAACTAAGTACTGTTTGAATAAATGGAGATTATGTTTGCTTATTAAACAGAAAGTGGAAGTGGTGGGTGATGGGAGACTGTTGCTGCAGCTAAAAATCACATTGCAGAGGTTGAATATTTGGTTTCTTACCTGTAACAGCTCCTAAAATAAACCTGGCTGCATCAGCTGTACTGACTTAATCACATTTCTTTTTCATAAGCTCAGAGACTGCAGACTATATGATGATGATGATGATGATGATGATGATGATGATGATCTGAGGAGACATGGAAAACTTTTCTGTCTTTGATTTCATCACAGGCTAGTTAACCAACAGGAAAATCTCCCAAACCTAGCCTATTCCATTAAAACACTGCAAGGTTTAATTTCACAGGAGGATAGCTTTGATTTTCTGGATGTAAAGGAGACCTGGGCTGGGAGTGCAGCCAAGTCATCAGGTGTTACACTATAGCTCACTTCAATAGGACCTCAGTTGAATATCAAAGTGCTAATATATTGTGTGTATTATTAGCATAATGCCTAGTTGGGGGGATAACAAAGCGCTGCACACAGACTAGGCTGAGGAAAATAAATGAGCACTGCCGTTCACAGCTTGCTTGAAAGGACTTGTGATGTAGCTGCAGGCTTTGGAATTTTTGCTTATTTTCACACATGCACAACCACGCACAGTTATGCACCCACGCACCAACACATGCACACACAGACACACACACACACACACACACACACACTCTCCTACATCCGTATCAACAGAAAGGTCAGCAGGAATACTTATCAGCTTCTCACCTCTCCCTCAGCATAATAATTTTGGGCTGAGTTCGACACCTCTTGCTGAGGCTGAAGAGCTTATTGACGATGCGGCCTGCTTTGCCCAGGAGCTGCTGGGTGCTGAGCTCCAGCTGTTTGTAGCGCTGGTGAATAGCTGGCTCCATCTTCCAGAAGTATTGAATGGCGGACATGTTCAGGGCGTAGAATGTGGGAAGCCTTCGGACGAAGTTCTGAAACTCATCTGAAAGGGAAGGACAGATGCAAGATGACAGTTGAACACTTTTTTTGTCCAACGCAGGCCAAACTAAGTCTCTCTCTTCCCTCCAACTATATTTGGCTAATTTAGTCAGTCCAAATGAGAGAATCACTTTGCAAAGGCCACATGGGCTTAAGAGCCAGAGGGCAAACTGGAAGTGATATTGTTTGACGCAAATGCTAATGAAAAAAGGCAGAGCTAAATAGAGGGTTGTGGTAAGATTCTTTCCTCCTCTATTAATGAACAGCCAACAGCTTTTGTGGGGCTAAAACTGAGGGCCTGTCTGCGAGAAAATAGTATGGACAAGGAGCACAGAAGTTAATATATGTCAGCCCTTCAGAGCTGCTGTCTGCTGCACACACAGAGCACAGAGCAAACAAATTCAATTTCCAAGGCATTCAATAACAATATCATCATCATTGTAATCATGATTGGTTGTATGGAAAATCGATGCAAATGCAACACTGATGAGAAAATGACTGCAGTTTTTGTAATTAGTTAACGTTATCGTGATAATACAGCATCTGATTAGAAAACCAATTAAATGTCAATGGCTTCCCTAGTGATTATGCAAGGTGTATTACATGTTCCTGTGAAATTAATAAGTTGATTTAACACCTTCTAATAAAATATATTAAAGGGATATTGGGGGTGCTTTCCACGGCCTACATTTTTAGATGAGAAATATTCTCCCGAGGAGGAGAAACTAGACGGTGCAGCTCTCATGCTTGTTCCGTTGATTCCACATGTGTAGTAGATGTTGCCTTTTGACATATTTATTTGTATTACATCATATATGGAGTTTAAAGGATACGTATGCTGTTATTCTATAGTTTTTCTAATGACAACAAATCCCATGTAAAGCCCTGTCCAGCCTGTCTGTGGCACTTGGCCCTTGTCCATTTGTTTCTGCTGAAGATGTAATTATTCTTTTTTTTTTTTAAATTAATCATAATTATAGTACTTTTTCCTTATAGTTTCCTTTTCTTAAAATAGAATCTACAACGGGCACATGGCAGATGGGGGGCGTTGGGGTATAATGCCTGCCCACGGCATATTGCGTAACCGCCCATTGTGCACCCTTCAACCTCCAGAAATTAATTTTCAAGTAAAAGCAAACAATCAGATTGGAATGTCCCCTGCAATGTGTGAACATTATTTATAAGTATCAAGGAAAGTTTTCACTGACCACTGTTGACTGTTGATGGCCTGAGGAGATCCACAGAGACGTGTCGTTCTCAGACGAGTCAATGGAAAAAGAGGTGCTGAGGGTGCTGCAGCAGCCCTCCACCCATATGTGGGTGAGGTAATGTATGCGTATGACTTGATATACCAATATAATTTATATTTATATGTAGAATTTATATATTGCATTATGTTACACCCAGCCTCTCTCTGGTATGGATGATTGAAACATCAGCCTCTTACAAAAATATCACCAGATTTGACCACGTTAAAAAAACGTGGCTAAACTAGCTAAGCTAATTGATTAACACTGTTTAAAAAATGAAAAGTGCTCCATCAGTGTGGTAGCATCTGGACAAGGCTTTGATTTTCTCCATGTTTTTCAGCCTATGTTACATTTGTTACATGTATTTATATGTAAATTGACTGATATGTTTCCATGTAAACTACTTTATGCTCAGGGGAAGATATTGATTCACAAACGCAGTCCACAACAGCGTAACTAAACCTGTTCATAGTGTCTTATCCTGGGGAAGGTGGAAGCTGGAAGCTGAATTATACCATTATTTTTATCACCAAGACAACGATACCTCATCCCTGAAAACCCACTCTCTCCCCACCATTATCATCTTGTCAGCCACTGAATCCAGGAAGGTAACAGCGCTTCCCTTTTGTTCGATTTTAAAAATAGAAGACACTGTCAGATTTGGAGGAGCACAAGTACAGACACTGTCTGGCATTATTGAAAATAACATTGGGGGATTGAAGGATAATGAGGTTTATCAAAACGGTTCTTTGACAGAATCCTCTGAAATAGATAAATTATGAGCTTATAATTAATAAATGACATGTCTTAGGTGCTGGGCTCGTTTTAACAATTATTCTAATGAATTTACAACAAATGCAGAATATGGAAATATATTTTGACCTCTGGAATTAGCACCTATTGTACCCGACTTGGTGCATATTGTACCCTGCAGTAAATGGATCTTAGAGTCATATTCATAAAAATACACTGAATCTATTATTTGCCTCACTGAAAACTGAAAATCACCAGGCGACTTTATAAAGCAGTGTAGAAGCGTACTGCTTTTTTTTTTAAAGAATCAAAATATTGCTACGGCTATAGAAAATATAGTTTCATAATTAAAGCAGCGCACTCAGTGGAGGGTTGAAGCTGACTGTGGAAACCTCATTTAACAATCAGAGTCATGATTATTAATTTCTCCACTCTGCCACTGATGTTAGTTGTTTTCTATTAGATCAAATATACGAGTAGATCCCTGGGGGTTTCAGGGGAACTTTCTTATTTTTTCTTTATTCAATACAGCACTGCAATTGCAGCTCTCAGGGCACCTTACTGCTTAAGTTATTTCCAGCTGTGGGCTAATCAAGTTGCCCTTAGCACAGAAGCATGTAGGCAGTAATAACACATTCAGTCAGCAAGGTGCACAAAGAACAGCTTAAGGCAAGGCTGGAAATGACTGAAACAGCTAGATGCCCTCAGAGCCTGTGGACGCAGCACACAGTGGAAATAATGAAGGGAACACTGGAAACACAGCATTCAGTGAAAGACAAATACAAAATAGGTTTGAGTTAGTAGATTAGGTGTGTGCCGGACATTGTAAGTATTTATTAACACAATCACAAATTTGGCCAGAGGCTCTCCTCACACTCGTTCCAAGTGAACACTGGTTAGGTGGTAGCTGACGTGCCTGTCTTTGTCATGTTATCAGGCTGACATTAAATAAGGTTAACTAATAAAATGGCAGAGCTGCAAAGCATAGGCCTACATCACGACTGACACCATAGGCTGTAACATAGGCTGTACAATTCTGCAACTGTTTTGGGGTTTGACAGCTCCTCCTATGGTGCCGAACACCGTCATTTGACTGAATCACTGTTGACCTAGTCACATTACTGTAAATGTTGCCTTTCCATTTTCTGATCTGTCACATTCACAACATGTAATTTCTGTACACAGACTCAAATGGCAGCTCAAATGGCAGCCAAAGGTAGTTGTTTGAATGCTACAGAAGAGGGTTAGATGACAACGTACATCGTCAGATGACAGATGTGTTGACTGTTAGAGATTTTTCTATGCTATTTCTACTGAGTCAGCTATGCCTTCAATATCTCTGGATGCATTTAGACCACTGAGGGACACTTTGCCAATCAATAAGGAGGACTGCTTGATGGCAGTATTGGATTTACAGGATTTTTTCATCAGTGTGATGAAGCACTTTAATTTGACAAACACTAAATTTAGAAAATTGTCCAATAGACAATGTATCTATGAACAATCTCTCAAAAGAATCTAAAATATCACAATATATAATGACTTTGTGTACCAATGGTTTTGTGATGGTGCTTTACCTAAAACCTATCACCGGGACTTCAGGGAGAATCCATCAAGTCTAAGTAATTTCAGTAAATAGGCATGATATGCTCTTCTTTGTTGTTTTTGTATAATTTTGCAAGATGCTGCTCCTTTGTGCACCAATGAATTCCCATTACATGGATTGGATGCAATTGTCCCTTGATTTCAAGGCCTTTCTGCCTTTGTCTTCTTTGCCCATTGGCTCCTCTAACAATAGAGTCTAATTTGCTGTCAGTTCTAGGGTCACAGCCATTGATCGAGTGCAAAAAGGAAAACACTGACCTGACTCCTCAAAGTCTTGGTTGGCCATGTTCCAGGAATCTCGGATTTTCAGCAAGCTTGCCTCCATAGCTCTCAGATCCACTTCGGGGCAATTACACCGTGGGTAGTCCACAGCACACTGGCACCAGCAGTCATTGTCCCGGCACACAAACTGGCCCTCCTCATTACAGCCGATGTAGCTGAGAGCTGCCTGCACAAACCTGGCCCTCAGGTACTCTGGCAGTATAGCCTGAAGGCCTGAGGCAAGAACAAAACCAAAACAAAAACGCGGAAATGTCACAAAGATGAATGACAATGGAGCTGTAAGTACATTAGTTATTGCAGAAAATTTGTTTACATGGCTGTTGTATGCTAGATTTATAAATTACTCAAGGCCGGCACTCATTTTCTCTGTTTTTTTTGCCACACTTGACATATGCTTGGCATCACATGCAATGTGCTGAAATTTGCTTAAAGTTTTATTTTTACTGCACAGTTCTGCTACTTTTGTTCTAAATCATTACTGTCTGGGATTCACTTCAGAACTCTGCAAGCATGCATGGCAAAAAAAGGGAAAGAGTGATTGAAGCTAAATTCGTTCTGACACTCTCATGCTGCAGTTATAAGCTTGCCAGAGAACAGACACTGTGACAATTCCATCAGAAATTGGGGGAGTTCAATTATGGATGGCCAACCTTGCAAATGAATCTTGTTTTCGGGGCTCTGAACCAAAACGGAGCTGACAGAGTCGAGGTTGTCATAGTTACTGCATCCGAGAGGGCCCGTCCTTGTTTCGGTCACCTAAAGGGAGGAATGCAGAGGCACATAACAATAATCCATACTGAGAAAGAAACCCACTAATGGCATTAAATATACAGGGAGAGAGAGAGAGAGAGAGGGAGAGAGAGAGAGAGGTAAAAGCAAGGAACAAGAGCGAGCACATGACTAAATGTCATGCAGAATAAGATTAACAACACCCTTTCCCTTTACTATCTCCTCTTATGAGAAGCACAAAACACATTACACATTATTTAGACTTCTCCACTGTGCAAATCCTATTTAGGAGAATGACTTTGTCAGCCATTGGGCTGAAAATTGAGGTGTGATAAGGATCCCTGAAGTAAAGTGTAATGAGTAAGTTGTGTAATCTGTAAAATTCATCTCGACATTGTCTTTACCTATTACAATGCCCGCTGACACCCATAACACGCTAAAATCCATTGTGATGCTAGTGTAAACATGTCTTATTGAATTATATACGCATCTGAGGATTCGTGTAATTGGTGCAAAATTTTACATGAGGAATGCAATATTGTTACAGGGCTACACAGGCTAAAATGTGATGAGGGGATTGAAAACAAAGTAATTGCTATGAAATCTGGCTCTGTTTTTAGTTAGTATTGCATTTCCATAATATTGTCGAACTCACGATGGACAGTTAATATGAAAAAGCATAAAAATTGATGAAGCAGAACCATATATATATATTGTCATTTATATTTATTCTATGCTTTCTTATTCCTTGACAAAACCTGGCACCTATAATACCCATATTACCCACAATGCAACTCTAACTACAGAGAGGTTGGTCGAAAAGTGGGTGTATTATGCCATAGTGGCTCGAGTACACTTGAGCCGCTACATTCAAGTAGAGATGATCAGCAGGCTGCTGGCTGCTGGTGAGATTACTCACATCTGACTCCCCAGTTTTTTGTCTTTTGTTCAAACTTGAAGTCAACTATTATCACAATGTACTGTAGTAGTACTCCCCAAGACCTATAAACAGACTTTGATGTGTGAAATCAATGAAGTTCCTTTTTAACTAATCCAGACTGCGTGGAACATGGTGTTAGCCACATAAATAATTCTGTTAATTCTCATCCAGCCATCATGGTTCGTTTAATTTGTTGCCCTACAAAGGACTTGAACTGCATTTTATTTTATTTCACCCGGTGTTATACAACTCAGCTATAAGTCCAATGCTGTTAAAGCATGTATTTGTTAATCCTGGATATAGCTGAATAAAAGTGGTCTCTTATTTCAACAAGACAAAGGGTTTATAGCTATGCTAGTGGCTCTCTGTGGCTGTAATTATAACTTAATGCAAACGTCAGCATGCTAACGTGCTTACGATGGCAATTCTAAGATGCTGGTGCTAGGCAGGTATACTGTTTACTTTGTTTACTCTCACCTCACTCAAGTACAGCTGAGGCTTATGGGAATGTTGTATATTTGCATGTATGTAGTCATAAGCTAAGTGAATAGGCAAATTAAAAATGTACTCGATGATGTCATTAGAGGAAAAGCCAGGGAACTGGATGAAGTTAATGGAAATCCATCCCATATTTGATAAGATATTTCAGTCCGGACCAAAGTGGTGGAACGACTGACAGACTGACATTGTCATGACTGACACTGCATGGCTTAACACAAAACATGCCATAATTATGCTACCCATAATATGAATAAGTGTGAATATTTGTGAATATGTCTGCACTTTTTCAAGTGTGGACCTCAAGGTCTATTGTTGTGACATCTCCAATTGAATTTGAAGCCAGCTTTGAAGAACTTGCTCAAGTGTGCATGCTGAAATGTTAGCTACACTTTAACACAGCACTTTACTTTACTTGTGGTGTATCAATGGTCATAGTCAGAAGCTTATTAATTCTTCTTTATTCCTTAGTGCTGCAAACATTCATTGTTGTTGTCTATTATTACCAGTAGCTTCTAGTATGTTTGAGGTTTATACTGTAACATTTTATTTTAGTCTGTGTAAAATTGTGTAAAAATTGTTAGTTAAAAAGTGTTAGTAGCAGCTAAAAGACTACCAGAGCATGATTATGGAACCTCAACAACATAAAATGTGACATGGGTGACACACATGAAAAACACTTATTTCATTGCTTTAGTTCATGCATGATGTGAGCTTACAAGGACTAACAACTTATTTTTGTCAATGTTAGTGCACCTGTGGTGGAGTTGAAAGCACAACTACAATTAGTTATTTTTGTCAGTAGGCGTCAACCATGACCTGACAGGCCACTTTTTTTATTCTCAGCAAGTGTTCAGTTTGCACAATTGCAGTCTGATTATTTGATGATGGGGAGAAAGGTGCAGAGCAGGTTTTACCACAAAAACAGCTCCTAGAAGAAAAGTGACTGTGTGGGAGGTGTAAAGTCCATGAGAGAATATATGACACCCAAGTAAGCTGCTGAACGTTGGATAGGAGGATATTAAATTACTGCAGCTTGAAGGGAAAAAACATATTTGGTTAGCATGAGTTCCTCTTGTCCCAGGAGAACATGAACTGATGTACCAAACAAGTTGGCAGAAGCTGTTGGCGTGGCGATGACAGAGGGTCATCTATTAGCCATGGTATAGAAGATATGGCCCTCTTATTCATCCACACTCCGTGCGTCATGATGACGTTTTTTTGTATATCTGACAATCTGTCACACAACACTTATGTGTAGATAATTAGAAATGAAAACTGCGTAGATAATTACGAATGAAAACCGTTGCAGGTTTAAGGATTTACAGTACATCTAAGCCACATTAGACAACTTCAATCCATAAAAAGCAATGTAAAGAAGATCTGCTTATGATTGCTCTATCATGAGTGGGTGTGCTGGAAGCACAGGCTGGAGGAGGAAAGGGCACTTGGTTTTACACACCTATTCTAAGTCAGGTTAATTGATTCAGAACAGGTTCAACCATGTAGGAGTTGAAGGAAAAAAAAAATCACATCAATTGATGCGCATGCAGAAAACTCTGTCGAGCCTTTTCACAGCTCATATTTGGGAAATGGTTGTTTATTTGATGAAAGATTTGTACATACAGAGGCCTGTGGACAGTTAAGCAGTGAGTTGTGTGTGGAAGGATTGTCCGGATTGTCAAAAAGCTGCTGTTTGAATAAACATTCTGTGCAGTCAACATCACTGTGTCCTTGTTTGTGTCCTGGAGAGCTGCATGAAATAACTTTGCAGTACGCTGGGTAAATTCATGAACCCAGCGGCTGTGATTTGTACTCTGAGCTTTGCACCTGGTCTGTGACAGTAGCCCAAATCGCCAAAACTCTCAACACCAGTGTGGGAAAAAATGTAATAGCAAAGCTGTTTCTGTAATGGATGTGGAATTGTAGCATTAGGTGTCCAATGCTAATGCAGCTTTTTGGTAAACATGAACGAAAAGACAGCAAACCTAACAGTGTATAACACTAGATAATTTTTCTTATGTAGCATCAGTAGCTCGTCTGTGCTTGCTTGAACAAGTAGAATGAACTTGTCCTCTTCCTGTTTTTAATAAAAAAAAACACCTCCTGTGTGGCAGGAGAAAATGATTCTCTGACAAATGAAGCTTTTGGAGCTGTTCAGGCAGATAACTGATCCACAGCTCCACTCAAGCTGAATGTGTTTATTTCTATTACCAGTTGGATGATCTATTAAAACGCAATGCTCATTCTCTGCTGGCTCAACTCCAAAACAAATTCTATATTTATATTCATTTTAAATTAAAATGTTGTGATTCAATGTGTGGGTTGACTGGATACAATAACACACAGAAAGCGAGACAAAAAGACAACTATTTCATCCGAAAACTGCTTCAGTCCTCTACAGTCTATTAGGCTATACTGTCAAAGTCAATCAGAGAGAGTTGCATCAAGGTACATTGTGGACAAAGGAATTTTAACAGACTGTCACTTTGTTAAAGCATGTGCAAGCAGATTCATTATACGTAATATTATACTGAGTGGAGTTTAGCCGTGTAGCCAAACTTAGTCTGCATAATCTTTTAACCCTTTAATAGCCACCATAGAACAAGCCAGAGCATATCTTTACATTTTTTACATGCTGTAGTGCCAAATTTTGGAGCATTTTAATTTGCTATACATCAATACAACCTTTATATCCCATGTTTTAATAATATGTATAGACTTATGACCAGACTAACTAAATAAATTGCTAAAAAGTGCAATAAACCATAAACAACTTTTTTTTTTTTTTACACATATTTCTCTAAATAAGAAAACCACGTGATAGTTCATTTTTTTGTTTTTGTTGTGTGCGCTTTGTACTGGATTTCTGCAAACACATTAGTGGAAGGAAACAGCGCTCTGGGACATGCTGAATGCGTGATATGAAAGTGTAACTCCTCGGGTTTTATATGCAAAAAGAATTATTGCTCTGTCTTATTTGGTTGCAATTCTACCGGCATTGAAAAATAGATATGCAATGGGGTCGCGGGCGCTCCCGTCGGCAAAAAAGGGTTAAAACATTAAACTATTAATTATTCTGGGTAAAAATGCAGGGTATTTTCACACTGTGTTCATTTGAAGGGCCCTGTGGTGACAGTGTGGTTTCAAAATGTCACTGTGCATTGGAAAAGTCTGGTCTGCGCTTAAAATATTGGTGTCTGGGCTCCGTGTCATGAAAGTGCAGGTGATGGCTCTCATGGCACCATTTCACTCTATAGTGGGAGAGTAAAACGTTTTAGGGGCTTATTTCTTACAGTGCTGAGTGTGTGGTGCTCCTCATACAGGCTAGCACACTCACAATAGAGCACGAGTGCACCTATATTATACAATTTATAGAACATCAATACATTCAGAGACTCCCCCTTGGAGTAAAACCTTTTTTGAAGTTGCTGCTGGAGGTTGTCTTACACCCAGGATTAAATTTAATTGTGATGCCAATTGATAAAAATAGAACTAATCGCAGCATCTACTGTCATTCATGGCAAATGCATAAATAGTAACACTGATTGCATAGGCCAACATGCGCATAAGCAAAGTAAACATTTAAAAGTGAAAAAGTATGCAATAGCAGTCAAATACAGACTCTAATAATTGCCCCAAGTATAGAAAGCCAGCTAAAATGAGCAGAAAATGGTCTTGAGGTAAAGTCAAAGAGACTGTCATTTTTACAGATTACACAGTGATGAGGAGACACACTGTAGTAATTCAAATTAATTTGGTTGAATTAAACTCTAGAAGTTGGGTACAAAAAGATGTCAAAAACAGAATAAATTCTGAGACGGGCATAAAAAGAGCTCCCAACTTTTTCCACAAGTCTTGAAAGATGCAACTACATACGCATCGGATTTATGGCGACAAAACACAAACACACACAAAACAAACGCAGAACCTCTCCTCTCCTTTGAGCTCAGGGTTAGACTGTTCTCAATCTGAGCTCAATCACCCTTGACAAAAGTCTGATTTAGAGCATGCGTGTATCCAGGCTCCATGGGCAGCAAAGATAAACTGCCAACCTGAAGGGAAATTCATCTCCTTCGCTGTCACTCGCGAATTATTGCCAAACACCATGACGGTGTCTTCTTTTAATATTTTCCCAAAGGTCTAATAAAAGTAACAACATCTCCTTGCTAGATTAATGACAGCAACCGTCATATCCAGCCAGGAGGAAAAGGAAGACTTTTGCTGCTGTGGGCAGAAAAGTTGTCTTTCTCTTGACATCTACTCTTGACAACTACAAGGACAATGAGGAAACTAAATACAGAGAGATATAAAGATGAATAAAGGCTGGGAGCTCTGCATGTACCAAATACACCATGTGTCTCTTTCAGTGTCTGAAATAAATAACACCTAACTGAGCTACCGCTTTTTTCAGTTCACAATTACTTAAATATAGTCTTTTGAATACAAAGGCATCATCATTTTATACAGGACAGAGCGGAGGAGAGCGTAGGAGAGTAACTGACTTCCATTACTCGATTTTCATTATTGACACGTTAACACAATTAATTAAAATCCGAGCAGCCTCCGTAGGGATCCGCAGATTAATTTCCAACACAGACAGATGTCCAACTTAAAGGAGAAAATTGACCAAATGCAAATCTAAAGATGGCTTTTCTATGCATAGCAATGAGACCATCTGCAAAAAGAACCCAGTGGAGCAGAGCATGTGTGCACAGTCAGCCTTCTCTATTAGAAATCGACCCCATAAAGAAAAATCCTTTTTGTATATTCCACTTTGAAGACCTCATGGGTCAACGCTTGCTAAAAGTGAGAAAACATACAAGTACATCCAAAAATGTGATGATATGTAAATGACATGGATCGGTCGGTGGGGGAATTATTAATGTGCCATAATTGTGTACAAGATAATTGTGCTGACTGTGTTAGAATAACTAACAGCTGCATTTAATGGAACATTTAATTGCACTTAAAGGCTTTCCCAGAATAAGCAGTTTGTGATGCTTACACATGCTGTGGATGTGACTTGTTTATCTTATCACGCTGGATTTCACTTTGCCCTCCTGTCACTCCTCTTGATGTCTAAATACTCTTTTAGAATTGATCAATCCTGCACACACTCCATGTGTAACTTCTAGAGTCCTAAAATATTGATCCTTTCTAATGTTTTTAGGACTGACAGACTATCACCATAGTAACAGGAGTTTCGTATCACAATATGACAAATGCAAATCATATTGTAATATTGATGTTCAGTGCAATGTATTGTATTCTACTGTTATGCATGACATTAGAATAACAAAAACGGTGGGCGACACTGCAGGAGTGCCGGAGCGACAATGGTTGCATAGCAGCAAAACAGACACTTCCTTCTAAAAAAGCTATTTTTAATAAATTGATGCTCAAAGTCCAATGATACAAAGGCTGATGCCTATTTCAGTTTTCCATTAAGCTGTGGTTTTTAAAGGTATTTTTGTCCTGTGTTCTATCTGTCTGTCTTCTGCCAATCGCCATTGTGCACAGGATCCTTGAACCAGAGAGCTTTTAAGCTGGCAAGCCCATTTACCATTAGAACAGCGCTAAGCTTCACAAGGACAAATCTACATATGGGCCAATGAAAAATTAGCCATAACAAGAAAAAAAGGAGAGGTAACAACTGGCGAGTCAACCACAGAAGGGTGCCACATGACTGGAAAAATACACACATAGTAAAGTATCTTATTAAAAGGTTTGATCACCATGAGCTGTTACTACAGCAGCTTCAGTGCTACTTAGTACATGTTCTCCAAGTCTCTGGAACTCCATCAAAGGGGTGAATACAATTTTCCCCTTGTCTTATTGGAGTGCTTTGACGATGGTGGTGGACAGTGTTACCCAACAAATGCATCTAAAATCTCCAGTTGCTCAAGTGAGTTGAGATGTGACCGTGCATGCGTCAGAATACGTGATTCACACCATATATATCAAACCGCTCACTGAGCTCTCGTCCCCCGTACGTAAGCGTCAACATTTGTTATGTTTCTCCACTCATGTATTCAGGTTTTTCCCTTAATTTTCACCAGCATGTGTATTCAAGCAGCAAGTAAACATTCCCAAGTGAGCCCTCAAGGCATCCGTTCTAGCTTCATATTATGTTGGTGAAAATGTAGCTCTGCCTTCTGCCAATTGCATTGTTCACGGAAACACTGCCGCTATGGAAGTTGACACAGTTCTACTCAGCCGCCCAGCGCACAAGAACAGTGGTTCAGGACATATCGCTTCAACTTTTGGAGCAGGTTAGACCCAAAGCCAGTTTTTGGCATCACAACCAGATTGCACATTGCGCAGCTGCTAGTTCTACCCAGTTTCTCCCACTAAAAGGGCGATGCACACACACACAGAAACACACACCTCTCAGTTTCTTTAAATATGTTGTACTTGCTGAAAGGAAATAACAGCTTTGTTGCAAAAACAAGCAAATGAGGAAAGCAGGATAATGAAAACAACAAGTGTTCATTAATCTATTAGACATGAAAAATCTATATCAAATTATGAAATTAATCATTTTCCTCTTGAACTTGACAAAGTGTAATGCCACTTCTATATAATGTCTGATTTCACTGAGAACTGGAGCTGAATATGTACAGGTAATAAATTAAATAGAGTGAATATGATTAGACGAAACAATGCTACAAGTTGCCTATTAAAATACCTGCATTATCTAAATCAGATCATGCTTTGTCTTGTACTGTATGTAGATGGATGATAGCCTCTGTGTTATTGGTGTGAGGCCTCGGCAGGGCAATGCAGCACTTAGCCTGTTAACATGGTCCACTGATACAGATGGCTCTGAGGCACATTCATTATTTAAAACTGTAAGGCTTTAATATTATTATAAGACCAGTTAGGCGAGAGAATTTACTGATGAAGATTCATCACTGCTGCAAATCCCTCATATGAATAATTCCACCAAAACAGCATAAAATGTCACTTAGTGGGCTTGTGTTGTCAGATTGAGCAACAATGGACTTTAAATGGCTACACTTTCTGCTTGCTGCACTGAAAAGTACAAGACAGCATTAATGTTTCATGAAAATCATCGCTCATTTCAAAATTGCCTCATTCGCCGCACCTTCAAGAATTGGCGTCCGCTTAATCACCGCTGCATAGTGGATGTGAAAATCCACATTTGCATCTGAGATACGTTTACGCCTGTTTATTCAGTCTTTGAGGATTTCAATGCATGTTTTAAGACCACTTTGTTGCACTGGCTTAGACTCTAATGTCAACCAGCGAGGGATAAGCTTATAAACTATAAGCAAGAAAAACGGGGAGAGGAAGGAAATTGCATCAGAACGAGATTATTATGTGCCCTCAAAAAGAAAGAGAAAGCTGCTCCAATCCACAGGGGAGCAGAGGAGAACCTTTGGAGAAAAGGAATATAACACTGTACTGTATGTGGTGCTATGCTTAGTCTCATACTAAGGTATGTTCTTTAACAGGAAGTACTAGTCACCAACAGAGCAAATTCAATTCTGTGTATTTATTTTTGCTCTCCAGGCCTCGCTTTTAAGGAGAAATATCTCAAAGAAGTGAGATTCTTAAAAATCCTCAGTCATATATGAGATTACAGTCAGGAGTTACTCTCTATCTGTGTATGCTGTACAGTTATCTGATGCCTCTTCAAATACAACACATCCAGGCAGGGAACCTATATCTTGTTAAAGGTTAAAGGGGTTGAAGACATGGTGAAAAGCCAAAATGAAGAACATTTATTGTTCCTTCTGAATAATGAAGATGCTTAAAAAAATCTTTAATGAATTATTCATCCACGCTTGTGATAACAGAGGACAGAGAGCCTGTATATTTCATTTGGTTTGGTTTTGTTTATCCTCCCATCAAAACTGCCCCAAACTCAGGGATCCGTGTTCTCTGCAACCGTTCCTCAGCAGCCATTATCTGATTTCTGAAGCTTGGGTCTTACTTGTGTTCTCTTCTGCTCCAACAAATGAAGCGTGACGCTGCATGACTGACTGAACACTCAAGGCTCGCACAGCAAATTGGGTCAAACATTCCTTATCACTTCTCCTCCCTGTCAATGATTTTCTCCTCCCAACTTCAGTTTAATGAATCTTCAGTACGGAGGAGCCTGGACCGCAAATCAAAAGTAAGCACAACAACACTTCCTGTTCACCTTCCCACACCTTGATCCCGGGCTGAGAGTCCTACTAAATAAGACCTGTCTGTACTTGTCTAATCTCTTCTGTTTGGTCGCACATGATACCGTAACTCATACCACCAAAATGTTTGACAAATGACAGAAGCTCTCAAAGGAAATTACTGACATGGAAGGGCTGATTCATCACACTATGTAACAGCGGAGACATTTTCTCCACAGTCCTATCTCATTTTTTCCGTCTTTGATTATTTTCCAGTGCTGCTGCGCTCAGTCCTCCAGGCCTCCAGGCCAGGCATATTTTTACCATTTAAAATATCTTATCTCTTAAAACCAGGGGACCAGTGCTCTTCTTAAAGGCAGCTTTGTTTTGGCATCCGTCTTCATCGGGGTGAGGTAAAAACCCATGTTTGGAATTAAAGGCTGCTGACGCTGTGAATATTTTACATCAGTCACCTGAAAATGCCTCACAAACAAATGTACCCCAGAGGGCTCTTTCTCTATTCGTCTCAATCAGAGGGGTTTTTAGCAGCACTTTGGTTCAGTGGTGGCTGCCAAATCAGCTCAACGTCCTCTTGCCAATTCACTTTAGAGAATGTACAGTGTTATCTCTGATGGACTGTATAGTGGGGCATCACTAAGGACAAGTCAATGAAAAATGGGCTGCAGCTCAGAAAAAGGCAAGCAATTTAGTTTTTCAGCTGCAGCTACACAGTTACAATGAGGGGAATATACTCTGATGTTTCTCCTTTTTCCACTGGGGTTCTGTCTAGGATACTGCTTAATGCTTGTTCTTCCTGGTATAAGAAGTGACATCCCTACCACGCCACCAATCGCTATGTACAACCTACGCATGTACATTCAGAGACAACTGTGAGCTTGTATCACAGATCATCACAGAGTGTTATACTACACATACTGGTGAAAGACCCGTCATATGTTGCTCGAACTCCGAATGCAACTTGGAAAATTGAACATCCGAGGCAGTGGGATGTTTTAAAGCATGCACGGTTTTCTTAGTGTTTCCACGCTTCATTCACTATGAAATCTAAGCTGCCCAGTTAAATATCTGACCAAATGTAGTTGATGCAACAGTTCGCATGCAGTATTCAC